>NW_027507788.1:123458792-124060577 GCF_037356315.1 Lithobates pipiens
CCGGTATAGTCCAATCTATTATAGGGCTGAATGGAACTACATATGGGGTTGGTGTGAGCGACTATCCCCGATACTTCCATTCGACCCTTTTTCTTTTTTAAAACACTACAAATTCTGGATGATGGTACGTTATACAATATTTATAATGATTAGACCAGAGGCGATACTCATAATATGTGATACCATCCAAATGTGTTACTTACAAGCACATTTCATTCCCTGGTGAACCATCCCATAAAGAAGAGAACCACAGTGATCGCAGAAGGTGGGGCTGCTGTAGCTGTGTACTTTGAACTTGTGTCTGCTACGTGGATCCTGCAAGCAAAACACAAATTAACATAACATTAGCAACTTATTGACTTAGAAGGATGTCTTCCATATACCCAGCAAAGGCAGAGTCACACAGGTGTCTTGAGATATAGCAGTGCTCCCTTTGAAATGCATTTTCAAGGCCCAGGGCATCCAAAACTTCAGTGTCAATTTTAGATTGCTGATGCAGATTGTGAATTAGATATAAAGTATAGGTGCTGATCAGGCTCTTTAGAGCAGTGTTTCTCAACTCCAGTCCTCAGGTTGCTCCTCAGGGTGCTCCAACAGGCCATATTTTCCGACTTTCCATTATCTTGCACAGTTGATTTGATCAGTTTAACTGCCTTGGTAATTACCACAGCAGGTTTCATCCAAGCAAAATCCTGAAATCATGTTGGAGCGCCTTGAGGGACTGGAGTTGAGAAACACTGCTTTAGAGGGTCTACATTCGATGCCAACTACTGGGAGTTCCGGATGGGAACGGAGCTTGTCTCAGCTCCAGATGTTACTATGTAGCATGAACAGTGTCCCATAAGCACACATTGCTGCAAGTCCTCTGTAAAAGAGTATGTGAAAGTCTCAGCCAGGGCTCCAACCAGGCCAGCCCAATGCATTTCACATAGGCAAGGAGTGCAATGTGTTGGGGGCGTGGCCTGGTTGGAGCCCTGGCTGAGAGGACTTGCAGCAATATGCGGCAATGTGCTACATGATGATACAGATTGCTTATATCTCACCCACCAGCATTAAATATATTTTTGAGATTCTAAAGGCTAAAACTCCCACCCTCCCCCCCTTTTCCCCAAATCTCCAGCTCATATTTTGCTGTGGTCCCCACTCAGATATGATCCCATTCTCATTGTAGGATTCTTTATGTCAATGTAATAAAGAATGTAAGTTAGTTCAGTAAAAGGGATGGGGCTTCAGAACTGTGTAAACCTTGGGGATGAGTCCTTGAGAATTATAAATATTCTAATGCATAAACTTTTGAATACATTTGGGAAGTATTAAAATCTCTGCCAAGTTTTATGTTATGTTATGTATCTAAAGCGCAAACTTAATTTTTTTGTTTGTTTTAGATAGATAGTTTTGTCATGTCCCTCCATTGCAAAAATTCTCCATCTTTACATTTTCTGGTGACCATTATCACTGAAAGAAAAAATGACGGTAAATCTAAAATATTGCAGTCGTCACCAGAAGGACGAGTGTATCCAAACTAAATCTACAGGTCCTGCTCAAGGCTCCACCAGGTCCTCTTAGGCTGTATTCACACCTATGCAGTTTTAGTGCCTTTTGCATTTTGCAGATTTTAACTACAGAAACGTGTTCCATAGGAAACCATGTTAAATGGGCTGTAGTTCAAATCTGCAAAATGCAAAAGCACTAAAACTGCATAGGTGTGAATCCAGCCTTATGTAGCTACCGTTTGGAGAGCAGACAAGGACAGAGCTCATCCCAGCTCTAGGCATCTAATGGAATAGGTAAAAGTCCTGGAAGTCACACATCTCTGCAAAACCCCGATAGAAGGTATATGCCAGATTCAGCCTGGGCTCCCAACCAGGCCACATCTTCAATGCGTTTCATTCTGCCCACAGAGCTTAGTCAGGGGGAACACATAAATAACATTTTACAACTTTACCAGAATGTCAGTGTCCACCTTTGACATCTTGCTAACTATTGTTAGACCACATCTGCAAAGAATGAATACCATCATAAGGGCATTGAGAACCAACATGAGAAGGAATATCAACATTTCAGGAAGAAAAGGGATGTGTGTAATTTCTGCTGTTAAATAAACTGCAGCTACTTAGCGGCATATAGCTCCAGGTAGAAGTTGAAAAGTCACCTGGATGCAGCACTTTCCTTCTTTTCCTATATGCAGCTAAATTGTATTCAACGATACATTGCTAATCCTATGTATGAATACCATGATTACTCTGCATTATGTGAGTCCAGCTGCTTTTAGAAAAGTCTTCTAAACACAGCTAAACTCTAATATTTAGACACCTGTGTGAATGTAGCCCTAAATTAGAAGTCCAGCCTCATGCTATCTAGCTTAAACCTACTCCCACCCCAATTCTAAGCCCTATGCTAACTATCCTGTAAAGAAAAGATGTCTATACTTACCTAATCTGAAGGTGCTTCAGTTTGGTCACATGATCTTCCGAGCAGCTGGCTTCAGTGAAGAAGAGAGGTCACTGACAATGCTGCGATGCCTATGTGGTAGCATCACCCATATGCTTACTGTGCAGAATCTGTTGTCGTCTGTTCCTCCTCTATACTACGCTGTGGCTGGACTGGAACACCCTCAGAATAGATATTATTCTTATTAATACTTCTTATTATTCTTTTATATATCATTATTCTCATTATACTTATTAATAATAAGTATAGACATCTTTCCTTTACAGGCTAGTTACTATAGGGCATGATATGTGGGTGGGAGCAGGGAGAAAGTATTTGACTGGACTACTTTAAGTCTTCACTTTTTGGGTTGTTTCACTTTTTGGGTTGTTTCACACATTTTTAGTTAAAGTTGGTTCCTTTCTAGGTGTAATGTGTGGAAAATATTGTATATGCTTTGTGGGCTTTCAGTTGTACATTCTGTGAGGAAGCACCAGGGTAGTATAAGGTCTGCAAACTACATCTTAACAGTCTTCCTACTGTGTACAGGATCAGCGTAGGCCACAATGTGGAGGGCTTATCAACTACCCTGATAGTATAACACAGTCAGTATGGAGCTGTTCTGGTCACTTTGAGGGCTTAATACTCCCATATTGAAAGAAACTAGTCACACTACTGTGAAGGGGCAATTAAAAATAGTACAAGAAGACAATGCACAACATCCACAAATGAAGCTCATTATGTACATCTCGATACAATATTAAAGCTGCACCTATAACTATTTCTCATGACCTTTACCTCATTGTGTTATGATTTGATTAACACATCTACAATACTAAATACAGCAAGTGTTACATTTTCCTTGGACCAGAAGACATTTGTAACTGCAGTCTAATCTTATGGTGTCATACTTCTAACAGCAACTCAGAATAAATTAACATTTTCAAATTACAATTGTAGTAAATGTAAAGGTAGATTTCAATTTATCAGCAATGAAAAAAGGTCATAACATCAAACAAGTGCCATTTTATTTATCTAGGTCTGAGGACTAGGACCCTTTCCATATCAAGTCTGGAGGTGTATAATTCATGATTATGTAAATCTCTCTTTATTAATTATACGTTGTGTATTTTGTGTGTAGATACCAATGGGGTTGATTTACTAAACCTGGAAAGTGCAAAATCTGGTACAGCTCTGCAGAGAAAGCAATCAGCTTACAATTTATTCTTTTATTTTTTTGTCAAAGCTTAAAGTGGTAGTAAACTTTTTGGGAACTTGTACGCAGGGCTGGCTCTACCATGGGTCCTGCTGGGCCCATTGGACCCAGGCAAAGAGGGGTGGCAAAGTGCCTTACACACTGCCCCTTGAGCCACTTGTTTTTATGCAGAGTTCGGCTGCAGCAGAAGCGTGGCAGCAAATAGCAGCGAGGCCGCATGGATTCGGGGAAGGTGGCCACAAAGGAAGGCAGTTAGACATGTGAGCACCACTAGAGAGCTTCTTTCTAAGGTAAGTATTTCATAATGTGCTAGTTATGCCATTGCCTTGCATGGGATTTACTACCACTTTAATTGAACAAGCTGAAGTTAGAAGGCTACCATGCACAGCTGTACCAGATTTTTCATTCTCTAGTTTTAATAAATCAACGCCAGTATCACAGTGTGTAAATGTTTTGTGTATAGATGACAATAACTCATTTTAAATGCACATCTGAAAGTGGTAATAAACTCAAAACTAAATATGTAATATATTGTAGCGTACAAGTAATTACATGTGGTCGCTTTGTTTGTCTTCTTTTTTAGGCCAGTATTACACCTCATGTATTAGGGTGTCTACATTCTGGAGAAAGGAGCAACAGAGACACCTCGAGACATCAGAATTTTTAACCTGGGGGGTGGGGGGGGTATCCAATTTAAATACACTAACAAATTGAAGTTGAATTCCAGCTAACACTTTATAAGAAGTTACAGTTTTCTCTACTTTTGGGATAAAGATTTTACTTAAAAATTTAAGTTGAACATAATAAGCACTCTTCTCAGTGCTAATTGGTTTGTCTCAATCTTCTAATTGGTACATCTGCAGGACAGCCTCTGTTGAAAAACAACAGACTCAACAGACTTACTCATCTAAAGAAAAGAAAAAAAAGAAAGCCTAAAAAAAAGAATGCAGCTGTCACATTTAAGAATTGGTAAGCTGCAATATAATAAAAATTTTCCCATGGCTGTAATACTGTTTTAACCCTAAAACCTAAAACTTACTTCTTCAATCCTAAGGCTGCTTTCACACTGGGGCGGGAGCAGCGTCGGCGGTAAAGCGCCGCTATTTTTAGCGGCGCTTTACCGTCGTTTTAGCGGCGGTGTGCGGGCGCTAGCGGGGTGGTTTTAACCCCCGCTAGCGGCCGAAAAGGGGTTAAACCCGCCCGCAAAGCGCCGCTGCAGTGGCGCTTTGCCGGCGGTATTGCCGCGGTGTCCCATTGATTTCAATGGGTAGGAGCGGTATAGGAGCGGTGAATACACCGCTCCTTCACCGCTGCAAAGATGCGGCTAGCAGGACTTTTTTCACCGTCCTGCCAGCGCATCGCTCCAGTGTGAAAGCCCTCCGGCTTTCACACTGGAGTTAAAGGGGCCGGTTTTTTTCAGGCGTTACACAGGCGCTATTTTTAGCGCTGTAACGCCTGAATACCACCCCAGTGTGAAAGCAGCCTAACACTAAAATTAAAGTATATCTAAAGCCAAAACTTGTTATTTTACATTTGGCAGAGTAAGGACATGATAAAAGCCCTTTCAAGTTCTTTTTGCTGTCTCTGTCACTCATGGGAAGATTTACCCTCTCTGTCTGGCAATTGTCAGGGACACAGAAAATTATGGGAAAGCCAAAATGTTATGCCGCGTACACACCACCTGTTTTCCCGTCAGAATAAACTCTGAAGGTTTTTCTGACGGACTTCTGCTGAAACTGTTGTGTATACACACAATCACACCAAAGTCCGATCGTTAAGAACGCGGTGACGTACAGCACGTACGACGGCACTAGAAAAAAGAAGTTCAATAGCCAGTAGCCAATAGCTTCATCTCATAGTTGCTTCAGAGCATGCATCTTTTTTGGTTCGTCGGAACAGCATACAGACGAGTGGTTTTGGTTCCGTCGGAAATATTAAAACATGTTCTATTTCTAGGTCTGTCAGAATTTTGGTAAAAAAAAGTCCGATGGGTCATACACATGATTGGAATATAAGTTGAAAAGCTACCGTCTGACTTTTTTTGTCGGACATTACGCTTGTGTGTACGTGGCATTAGGGTTGCCACCAGAACAGGAATGAAGGGAAATCCTTCAATGTGGACACCTGTTTAAATTGTGTTTAACCACTTCCCGACCAGCGCACGACGATGTACGTCGACAGAATGGCACGGGGAGGCATATTGGCGTACATGTACGTCCAATCTTCAATGCCGCCCTGCCATAGAGAGCGCGCCGCCGGCGGCGCGCTCCCGCGCTGGCCGGGGCCCACGTGAGTCCGGACGCGGGACCCGCGGACTCGATTGCCACGGGCATCCCCGCGATCGTCTCACGGGACGGCTGAATGGAGGAAATGCCGTGTAAACAGCATTTCTCCATTCTGTCTAGCAACTAGTGACGCTGATCTCTGCTCCATGTGATTGGAGCAGAGATCAGTGTTCACTAAATTAAAGCCCAACCCCCCCACAGTTAGTAACACACCCCTAGGAACACTTAACCCCTACACTGCCACCCACTGGTTAACCCTTTCACTGCCAGTGTCATTTACACAGGAATCACTGCATTTATATAGCAGTGATTACTGTATAAATGACAATGGTCCCAAAAATGTGTCAAAAATGTCCGATGGGTCCCCCACAATGTCGCAGTCACAATAAAAATCGCTGATCGCCGTCATTACTAGTAAAAAATAAAAAATTATTAATAAAAATGCTATAAAACTATCCCTATTTTGTAAACGCTATAACTTTTGCGCAAACCAATCAATAATTGCTTATTGCGATTTTTTTTACCAAAAATATGTAGAAGAATACGTATCGGCCTAAACTGAGGGAAAAAAATGTTTTTTTATATATTTTTGGGCGATATTTATTTTAACAAAAAGTAAAAAATAATGCGTTTTTTCAAAATTGTCGCTCTATTTTTGTTTATAGCGCAAAAAATAAAAACCGCAGGGGTGATCAAATACCACCAAAAGAAAGCTCTATTTGTGGGAAAAAAAGGACGTCAATTTTGTTTGGGAGCCACGTCGCACGACCGCGCAATTGTCAGTTAAAGCAACGCAGTGCCGAATCGCAAAAAGGGGTCTGGTCTTTGACCAGCAAAATAGTCCGGTCTGAAAGTGGTTAAGCTTTTAAAGAGGTGTTTTAACCATCTCTACCTAAAACGAAAAAAAACTGCCTTTAAGGTTTAACCCTTAACCAACCTCTCACCCTAAACTTAATATTAACTTAGCCCCAAACACTAACAATTCTCTTCCTCTTCAGGCCAGCAAAAATCCCAGCCCCTACACCAAGATCAATGTGCATTCAGATGTCATTGCCAAGATCCACTGATCCAATCATTGTGAAGATGCGTATATTTTCCACTAGCTCAGCTGATCTGTGCTGGGTTATAATGTACAGTAAGGTCAAGCAATTTTCTATTTTTACATTTCAATTAGCCTGATGGGGTGTTAAAAAAAAGTATGTGAATTGCTGAGCTAGCATGTAATGTGAACACTTCAGTGAGCTGTCCCCTATGGGTTTTAATTATGGTTTGCAAACAATCAAGTGGACTTTTTATTAGGCAAAATAATGTACTATAGTGCTGTGCAGCAGAAGAGTAAAATGTGTCACAAATGTTTTCAGTAACGGTGTTGCCATAGTTTACAAGCTCATTTAACCATTGGTGCAACTGCTGTGGGGTATATATATTCACTGTCAGTTGACCACCAAAATAGTTTTAAATTTGTCCACATTTTCTACAGAACAGATATATACAAATACATAGTCCCGAATGCAGACCAAACTATGCATGTGCCTAGACTTATATATTGGGAAGTATATGTTTGGCACCACATTACAAGCATACCCCACTTTTAACTACACATTGGGGTTTATTTACTAAAGCTGGAAAGTGCAAAATCAGACTCCTTTCTGCATAGAAACCAATGAGCTTCTAATCCCAGCTTGTTCAATTAAGCTTTGGTAATAAAACCTGGAATGTCATTGGTTTCTATGCAGAAGTGAGTCTGATTTTGCACTTTCCAGCTAAATAAACCTCATTGTGTACTTAAAAGTGGGGTATGCTTGTAATTCCCCCTAAAATGTTGGTGAAAATCTAAAGCTTTTGTTAAACGTTTGCCATTTTGATGAATTGTGTTGGCAAAGTAAAATTATAGTTTTTAGGTGTGCAGTAGGCTTTAAATGGTTTCCCAAGGATTGCAGAACCTCCTTTCAATCACCCTGGACCAATTTTTGCCAAAAGGAGATCCTTATTAGCCTCATTATTGTGTTCCTTTCACAGACAAATTGAAGTGACAGTACAGAAACTTACATCACATTTACAAAAAAAAGCAAAAAAACACAAATACAAAGAACAAATAAATTAGGAATTTTACCAAAGGCAAATCTAGTCATTTTGTAGTTTCACTCAAGTCATTATACTCATCATCTTTGAGATATTAAAAAGGTTTGGTATACAAATAATTCACTTGATATGCCTGATTATTTGTGTATAAAATCTTAGGACTGCCGGTACACTAAATGAAACAGCTAATATTTAAGCTTCATGATGAAATTTTTTTGATTTGACATTCCAAATCTTGTGTTTTGACTGCATTTTTTGTTTAAAAAACAGAACTTGACAGGTATGCTGGAAAATAAATTTGTATTATTTTTCCAAGCATTGAAATAAGGAAAATTATGTATACTGCTCTGTACACAACTATAGAAAAGGCTGCTAAAAATTATCCATTTGTTATTTGAAATCCAAAATCATAAAGCAAAAACTGCACATTTTAGGAACTCTAGACTAACTGAACTGACGCTTCACCTTCCTACAGTATATTTTGAACTTCCTGGCTCCTCCTTCCCCCCTCATCAACATATCACTTATCATTTTAAAATAAAACCGTTTTTCTTTCCAGACATATTTGAGACCCAGTGACATCATCACTGGGTCTCTATTCTTTTTTATGCAATTAGAGCAGATCATGCCTTGTAGGGCATGCAGTATGTTGTACATAGCTATCTAAAAATATTGCAGCACCCTGTCACAGTATTTATCTCGGCCTGAAGAAGGAGCCCATGCTCCTCAAAAGCATCGCCATAGCCTTCATGTCCACACTGTTAGCAGGAAGTGATGTAATCTCCATCTTGCCAGTGCGTTCCACCGACCTGTAAGGCCCCGAAACCACCTGCACTGACAGCCCATTTCCACTGACAGATGACAGCGTCCCTCGTGGACCCCCCTGGAGATAACTGCCAAGGACAACTCCCTGCTCTGTGCCCTGGAGATTTTACATGCCTGTTAATCAACTACACTTGTGAGTCGTTCTGATACTTTTATTAAACCTTACAGCTACACTTAGAAGGCGCCTGTGTCTCTTCTCGTTTTCTCTCCAGAGCTGCTTCTTGCTTTCCCACAAAGCTGTCTTAGAGCCCTTTCACACTGAGCCGTCTAGGGCGTCATCGGTAAATTGGTGCTATTTTAAGCACCGCTTTACCGTCGGTTTAACACTGCTATTCAGCCGCTAGTGGGACCCGGAGCGGCGTTTTGCCGACGGGATCGCAGCGCTGCCCCATTGATTTCAATAAGGAGCAGTGGTGGAGGAGCGGTGAGTTCCCGCTCCTTCACCGCTCCAAAGAAGCTGCCGGCAGGACTTTTTCTGATGCCCTGCCAGCGCACCACCCCAGTGTGAAAGCCTGATATTCATTGTTTGCAGATCTCCTGCAGACTATTAGCATCTATATCTAAAGGAAATGGCTGTTCTAATGCAAAAAAAATAAAAATGAAATAGATGCTAATAGTCTGCAGGAGATCTGCAAAAAATGAAATAGATGTTAATATACTGCAGGAGATCTGATGGAAATAAATAGTAATCTGCAAAAAAAAGAAAAAGGAAATTGATTCTAACAGTCTGCAGGAGATCTGCAAAAAAAGAAGTGAAATGGATGTTAATAGTCTACATGAGATCTGCTAAAAAAATAGATGCTAATAGTCTGCAGGAGATCTACAAAAAAAATGAAATAGATGCTAATAGTCTGCAGGAGATCTGGTGAAAAAAACGAAATAGATACTAATAGTCTGCAGGAGATCTTCAAAAAAAATGAAATAGATGCTAATAGTCTGCAGGAGATTTTATTAAAACAAATGGTAATCTGCAAAAAAATTAAAAATTAAATAGATAGTATCTATATTCTATTCTGTTCTATTGTTCTAGTCTATTCTCTATTTCTATTCTAATCTTTTATATTCAAATTCGAATTCATTCCATACGAAATTCAAATGTCGAATATATATATATATATATATATATATATATATATATATATATATATATATATATATATAACCATCTTCCGAAAATCGAATTTAGTATACAATGATTTCGATTTTAATAGAAAAGATTTTAATAGAATATAAAAGAATAGACTAGAAAAACAATAGAACGGAACAGAATAAAATATAATATATTCTATTCTGTTCTGTTCTGTCGTTTTTCTATCCAAATTTAAAATTAATTCATTTAAAAATTTTAATTCATACTATTCGAAATTCAAATTTATTCTATTCAAATTTGAATTTCAGAAGATGGTTGTATATTTTCTATTTTATTCTATTAAATTATTTTTTCTATTCTGTTCTAATCTTTTTGATTTGAATTAGAAATTTTGGAAGATGGTTAGTTACTTATACTTACTTATATATATCTGTCACATCAACTTTTCATACTTGCAGTGTACCAGTGCAAAAAAAAAACACACACATCTTATTTAATTTATATTTATGGTATCAATGAAGTTGTCAGCATGCCTGATTGAAGAAGTCACAGATGTCGATTGCAAGGCAAGTGTATATGCTGTATGTCATTGTCCACTTGCCAAAAGTTGTGTATTGTATTTGTCCACTTGCCACGTCACCTGCCACAAGTTGTGTATTGTCCACTTGCCACGTCACCTGCCACAAGTTGTGTATTGTCCACTTGCCACGACACCTGCCAGGAGTGCCACGTGACCGGCCACGAGTGCCACATGACCTGACACGAGTGCCAAGTGGCCAGCCACGAGTGCCACGTGGCCTGACACAAGTGCCACGTGACCTGACACGAGTGCCACGTGACCAGCCACGAGTGCCACGTGACTTAACATGAGTGCCATGTGACCAGCCACGAGTGCCATGTGACCAAGTTGTGAATTGTCCACTTGCCATGTCACCTGCCACCAAGCGACCCCAGATATGGGCAATATGAAAGTACTTTTCTGCAGCAGAGAATTACATTTTGCGACCCGAATTTGGGGCCACATATCTTGGGGTCACTTATAGCTAGAAGCACCAAATTTGGTATGCAAACACAATAGAACTAGCACTAGAAAATATCCAAA
This sequence comes from Lithobates pipiens, assembly GCF_037356315.1. Classification (NCBI taxonomy): domain Eukaryota; kingdom Metazoa; phylum Chordata; class Amphibia; order Anura; family Ranidae; genus Lithobates; species Lithobates pipiens. The sequence continues at coordinate 123,469,823 of NW_027507788.1, forward strand.
TTTGGGGTTTCTAGCACCAAGTAACCCCGAGATACATGGCCCTAAATTCGGGTTGCAAAATATTTTTGAATCCGGTTGAAATAGTTTCGATTGCAGTTAAAATAATTTCGAATCATGTTGAAATCATTTTGAATTTGGTAGAAATATTTTCGAATTTGGTTGAAATATTTTCGAATGTGACCGATTTTTCGAATTCGGTAGAAAACTAAACGAAATACGAAAACGAATTTAGGGAATTTAACGAATATAACTAAACGAAATTAATTAATTAACGAATTAAAACGAAGCGAAACTAAACAAATTTTTTCCTTTTGCACATGTCTAATCAGCGTCACTTGTTGCTAGGCAGAACGGGGAGATGTTGTTTACAACGGCATCTCCCAGTTCAGCCGCCCCGTGACACGATCGCGGGTATGCCCGTGGTGATCGAGTCCATGGGACCCGCGACCGGACTACGGGGGTCCCGACCAGCATGCAAGCGCGCCGCCAGCGGCTTGCTCATGATGGCAGGGTGGCATTTAAGATTGGACGTACCTGTACGCCAATATGCCTGCCGTGCCATTCTGCCGACGTACATCAGCGTGTGCCGGTCGGGAAATGGTTAATCAATCAATTTGCATGAATTTTCAAATCCCTTTGGAAATTATCCCATTGCTCCACATAGCCTCTGGACCAAAATTATACTTTCTTACACATATGTATAACAGTTTCAGTCATTACTTTTCCTTCCCTTTTATTTTTATATTCTTTATGTTTATATTTTTTTTTATATTTTATTCCTATATTATATCTTATTTTATTATACTTTATTATACTTTAAAATACTCTAAATTACTCAGTTAGAATGGGTTTTTGATAAGGAATCTAGAATTGTTCAAATGTTAAACTGTAAAATGGTCCAACTGTTCATCCATGCTTAACAATTACTATTACGTTCAACAATTACAATTACTATTACGTTACTACTATCATATGAACCACACATACTGTATTTTCCATTCTTCCAATATATGCATTATTTGACACATTCTGTATGTTAACTTCTTGTTTGTACAAATTATCCAGAAAACAATAAGAATTATGGAGAAAAAAAAGTGCATAAATTAATTAGGATATAAATAACATCTTTGGCACGTTTATATATCAGCACTAATTCTTTGAACCACACAGACTACATAGGAGGACTATACAGCACTTACTGATTGATTAACTACTTCCCACCCCGGCCAATGTATATATACAGCCATGTGGGAGCTCTCTACTTCTGACTGGATGTTCCTGAACATCCTTCAGAAGTAGGGGGAGCACGCGCACGCGTGCCCGCGCAGCGGCGCGATCCCAACACGCTTGTGTTACCCGGACATGGCGCATCTCGGATCGGCAAGAGGGCTCTGTGATTGGCCTTCCTGATCACATGACGGCCGTGTCCAATCACAGCCATCATGTGATGTAAACAAACAGCCGGTTGCTAGGCAATCGGCTCTCCTCACACGGAAGTCATCGCTGAGGAGAGGAGAGGGGATCACTGCAGCCGGCTGGTGATCAGTGAGTATGAGCTGTTTTTTACAGCTTTTTACCCACTGATCACCCGTCTAATGTAAAACACAGTGTAAACACAATGTCCCCACACATGTCCCCAAAATACACATGTCCCCAAATAATAAAAACACAGGTCCCCCACATATGTCCCACTAAAATCACATGTCCCAATGATTATCTGCACACAAATGTCCGTGATCACCTGCACACATCTGTACATGATCATTTGCATACATATGTCCGTGATCACACAAGCCAATTATTATACACTTAAAGGAATTTTTTTTACCAAAGACATGTAGCAGAATACATTTTGGCTTAAATTTATGACAAAATTCGATTTTATTGGATTTCTTTTAAAATAGAAATAAGAAAATATTTTTTTTCCCCCAATTTACGCTATTTTTTCACTTATATTGCAAAAAATAAAAAACGGAGTCGTGAATAAATACCACCAAAATAAAGCTCTATTTGTGCAAACAAAATGATAAAAATTTCATTTGGGTACAGCTTAGCATGACTGCGCAATTGCCCTGTATTGTAGTGGTTAATGACATTCGTTTATAAAGGAAGACATTATGCATGTTATTTAAGTGAATATTTTTTTGATGGAATTTGTTATTTTGATGTTGGTTTTGTCACTCATGTTATGGTTTGAGCACGTTTGATCACATATTATAAGACAGCGCTGCACTGAGATAACGGTATATGTCATATACTGCTCTCCCCATTACAACTCTGTACTCGTACTGATACATCATTGTCTACTACAACTGTTTGTTCTTGCCTTTGATCAGATTTTACCCAACATTAAACTGAATCTGAAAGCCTGTAGGCAGTAAACATAACTATGTATAGAACAGAAGACAAACATTGATGAACATAAAACATAAGTACCAATAGACAAATTGGGACTGATTTGTGTAATAGATAAAAAGAAATAAAACTGGAATATAAGTGATGCCTTTTTCATTTCCAAGAATTTTTATTAGAGATTACAGATTAGCAGAAAGGTACAAGAAGTACAACAGCCATCTAAAAGTGATGCCTTTTTATTGCAAAGTTAAAATCTGGTCAGATGCCATTTTACTGTTCAAATCCTCAACTTCCGCAACATTTCCAAAATACGCCTCTTTCTAACCAATGACACAACAAAGCTCTTAATTCACTCGCTGGTCATCTCTCGCCTTGACTACTGTAACTCCTTCTACATAGTCTATCACCTCTTCAATCCATCATGAATGCTGCTGCCAGACTCATCCACCTTACCAATAGCTCTGTGTCTGCTACCCCTCTCTGTCAATCACTCCACTGGCCAAAGAATTAAATTCAAAATACTAACAACTACGTACAACGCCATCCACAATTTAGCCCCCCAGCTACATCACTAGACTAGTCCCCAAATACCAACCTACTAGTTCTCTTCATTCCTCTCAAGACCTTCTGCTCTCTAGTTCCCTCGTCACATCCTCCCATGCTCACCTCCATGACTTTTTCGAAGCCTCCCCAATCCTATGGAATGCCCTACCCCAATCTGTCCACTTATCTCCTACTCTATTAGCTTTTAGATGATCCCTGAAAACCCTTCTCTTCAGAGAAGCCTACCCTACCCACACCTAACAACAGTTTTTTCATTTTCTCCATCAGCTCACCCCCCACAGTTAGTACATTTTGTTTCCACTTGACCCTCCCTTGTAGATTGTAAGCTCTAACAAGCAGGGCCCTCTGATTCCTCGTGTATTGATTTGTATTGTAAGTGTACTGTCTGCCCTCATGTTGCAAAGTGTCACGCAAACTGTTTACACTATATAAATCCTGTATAATAATAATAATTTATATAGTAATGCCAATTTCCACAGCACTTTACATCAGTCTCTGCCCTCAAGAGCTTACAATCTAAAGTCCTAATCTCACATGCATATGGAGGCCAATCATAGCATGGTGTGAAAGGAAGCCAGAGTATCCATGCAAGCCCAGGAAGAATATCCAAATTGCATCATATCCTGCCTGGAATTCCAACTGAGGACACCGGTGCTGCAGGGCAAAGGTTATAGCCACTAAACTACTATGCTGCCCATGGGCAGTATGAAGATGTTCACCCAGCTACCGTATATGTTTTCAGCATCACTTAGCTCTATACCCTCACTATTAAATACCAAAACAATACCTGTACCTGTGCAAAAAATGGAAACTTCTATTGAAATTGTTTATTTATGCACAATAATGGTGTCTGTACATTAAAAATACCCAATGTTATTAAATTAATGATGTGTGTTATTCCATTAATTTTTCTCTTTTCAGCAAAGCTATTTATCCTGTATGTGCAGCTATTCCTTAGGGGTGAAATCAGGATAATTTAGATTGTGTCTCTAAACTTGCAGGCTCACAATCCATTGGATATTTCATTAGTTTTGCTTCTTTTCCAGAAGTCAAGAACACTTTCTAAAAATGACCGTCTAATGCCAGGTAAACACGGCCGAATGATGGTCCATTTTTTATTGTTTTTGTTTTTTGCATTTTAGTTTCATATCAAAAATAAACTAGGTTACTAAAATTTCTCACGCAACGGAATAAAAATCCAGAAGTGATGTAATATATTGTATTATATTTTAATTGTGTATTCAGGTGACAACTGTACTTTTTAAATGAAAATCGTATGATCTGGCATTGCATGAGAACATTTTTCGTGACTGTCCCATAATTTCAAATGAACTATTGTGATCAGTTCTTCAAAGCTGTGCACTAACGATCAGATTATCATAGATCGCTTTGAAATCACTATTTTTTTGTACGATTTTCTGAGTCTGTGCACAGGCCTTAAAGTGGTTGTAAAGGTTGAAGGTTTTTACCTTCAGTGTGCAGCTCCGCCCTCAGACCTCCTAATACTTACCTAAGCCTGATCTCAATCTAGCGATCTGCACAAGACCCGAGGCTCCCTCCTGATTGGCTGAGATGCAGCAGCAGGAGCCAATGGGCAATTACAGCCAGTGAGGCAGGGGACAGGGCTGAGCCGCACTCTCTGTGTCATATGGTCTTGGGAGCGAGCACACACAAGTGCACCCACAGAAAGTGGCTTGCTATGGGGGCACTCGACAAGAGGAAGAGGAGGATCGGGGCTTCTCTGTGCAAAACCACTGCACAGAACAGGTAAGTATGACATGTTTGTTATTTTTATTAAATAAACGTTTTCGTTTACAATCACTTTAAGGCGCTTGCAAATTAAAAACAAAGTAACTTTTGAAACTTAAAGAACACTTCATCCATCATGTTTTATATAATGACATTCACGTTTCTAAGAAAAGCAAAAACCGGAAATATACAAAAGTAAAAACCATTATAATAGTTTTAATTCAAATATAGCAATTATCCAAAATTATACTGATTTGAATAACGTCAACAAAAAATTGTACTCTGGGTAGCAATTGGAATGGTTAATCTGTATGATGAGCAGATGGACAGATGAACAGTACTTAGCTGAAATTACAAGAGCAAACTAGCTGATGGTGTCGGTAGTTTGGTAATGTTCAGAAGTAGTCCAAAGAGGAGGCAGAAGGAGGGGCAGTGACAAAGAGTGTAGAGAAGTGCAGAAATCGGAAAGTACTCTTTATATTATACAGCCTGCAGTATGTTAGAGGTGGGCAGATCAAAGGAGTATGTGCATTACTTTATGTAACTGTGCCTTTGGGTGTATGGCTATGGTTTCCCACTAAACCCATTTCTGATTCCAAATGACTTTTTGTTTTTTTAATTGCCTGTGCTCACAGAAAAGTGGGGAATTGGCTTCAGATAAATCTAGAGTTTGCACGGTTGTTACCCATTAATAACACCTTGCATGTCACTGCCTTGGCATTGTCACACCATAATGGATCATGATTAAAGGGTGATCCATTCAAAATCTGTTATGGTTTGACAATGAATATTTAACCACAGTGATTCTGAATATGTAATTATATTTTATTTCATTCCTTTTACCTTGTACTTTCTCATCATTTTTCTTGTTACAGCCTTATATTAACACACACGCCAATCTTGTCCTGCATAGGGAAACACATTCTGGTCACATTTGGTAGTTAACCACTTCAGCCCCGGAAGGATTTACCCCCTTCCTGACCAGGCCCTTTTTTGCGATACGGCACTGCGTCGATTTAACTGACAATTGCGCGGTGTTGTACCTAAACAAAATTTACGCCCTTTTTTTCCACAAATAGAGCTTTCTTTTGGTGGTATTTGATCACCTCTGCAGTTTTAATTTTTTGCGCTATAAACAAAAAAAGAGCGACAATTTTGAAATATTTTTTTTTTGCTATAATAAATATCCCCAAATAATATATGAAAAAAAAAAACGAATTTCTTCCTCAATTTAGGGCAATATGTATTCTTCTACATATTTTTGGTAAAGAAAAATCGCAATAAGCGTATATTGATTGACTTGTGCAAAAGTTATCGCGTCTACAAAATAGGGGATAGAATTATGGCATTATTATTATTTTTTATTAGTAATGGCAGTGATCTGCAATTTTTATCATGACTGCGACATTGCGGCGGACAGATCGGACACTTCTGACACTATTTTGGGACCATTGGCATTTATACAGCGTTCAGTGCTATAAAAATGCACTGATTACTGTGTAAATGTCACTGGCAGGGAGGGGGTTAAACACTAGGGGTTAACTGTGTTCCCTAAGAATGTTCTAACTGTAGGGGGGATGGATTCACTAGAACATGACAGAGATCACTGCTCCCGATCACTGGGAGCAGTAGATCTCTGTCATATTGCTAGGCAGAACAGGCAAATGACTTGTTTACATCTCCCCGTTCTGCCTCTCCGTGCCACGATTGCGGGCTACCGGTGGACATCGAGTCCACGGGACCCGTGGGCATGCCCTGCGGCACGCACTAGCCAGCCGCAGATGACGCAGCGGCGTACGGGTACGTTGTTTTGCGCACCCGTGCCACTTTGCCGAGGTATATAGGCGTGACTCGGTCGGCAAGTGGTTAAAGCAGAAGCAAATAGAATTTTTTAATAAAACCTTTCCATTTCCATTGCATACCTTAATTTTGACCCAGTGATGTCATAACTTGGTCCGTGTGCTTTTTTGTACATAGATTCATGAAAACATCATAGAAACATGCTTCAGTATGCTTCTCAGGTGCCCTCAGCTCTGATTCAAGCAGTGGGCTGGAGAATAGGGATGGCCGAACTGTTCCCCCGGCGGTCGGTTTGTGGCGAATTTCAGCTGTTCGCGGTCCGCCCGCTCGGCAGACTATTGCCGCTGTTCGCCCAGCGGACTTACGTTTTACTGTGTAAAAGAACTTTGACCTATGATGACACATCCATCATGGGGTACAGGACAGCTAATTGAGACATTACAGCACATGGACACTTGGACATTCCCCCTAACTTATAAATAGACCCGATCCGGCGGCCATTTTACATTCTTTCTACTGTCACTATAGGGAGAGGTTGCTGTGTGGAGCAGGGAGAGACTGCAGTGACCCAAATCACTAGCTATTAGGTCCACAAAAGTTCTTTTAAGGACTGGTTAGGTATAGATGTAGTTCAGGATATAGGTTTGAGGCACTGCTATTCAAGTCATTGTTGCAGCAGATTGTCTTTTGTCAGTGCTGAGAGGGACAGATAGGACGCTGTGTGTTGCAGAGAGGGACAGTCAGTTTAATCATTAGCTGTTACTAGGGATGAGCTTCGAGTTCGAGTCAAACTCATGTTCTACTCGAACATTGCCTGTTCGCCTGTTCAGCGAACAGTGAACAATTTGGGCTGTTCGCAGCAAATTCGAAAAGCCGGAACACCCTATACAAGTCTATGGGAGAAATCTAAAGTGCTCATTTTAAAGGGTAATATGCAGGTTACTGTCCTAAAAAGTGTTTGGGGACCCGGGTCCTGCCCCAGGGGACATGGATCAATGCAAAAAAAAGTTTTAAAAACGACCGTTTTTTCAGGAGCAGTGATTTTAATAATGATTAAAGTGAAACAATAAAAGTGTAATATTCCTTTAAATTTCGTAGCTGGGGGGTATCTATAGTATGCCTGTGAAGGGGCGCATGTTTCTGGTGCTTAGAACTGTCCCTGCACAAAGTGTCATTTGTGCAGGAAAAAAAGTCTTTTAAAATCACTTGCGGCTAAATTGTCGGCTCCCCGTAATACAGAGAACACTCAATGAGTGTTCTCTGTATTAGCCGACAATTCATTCATTCATTGATTAAAAAAAAAAAAAAGCGTGGGGGTTCCCCTAAATTCAATTACCAGGCCCTTCAGGTCTGACATGGATATTAAGGGGAACCCCGTGTCAAATGTAAAAAAAAAATTTACGTGGGGGTCCCCCTAAATATCCATACCAGACCCTTCAGGTCTGATATGGATATTAAGGGGAACCCCGAATCAAATTTTAAAAAAAATTGACGTGGGGGTCCCCCTAAAAATCCATACCAGACCCTTTATCCGAGCACGCAACCTGGCAGGCCGCAGGAAAAGAGGGGGGACGAGAGAGCGGCCCCCCCTCCCTCCTGAACCGTACCAGGCCACATACCCTCAACATTGGGAGGATGCTTTGGGGGTCTGTGACCCCTCAAAGCACCTTGTCCCCATGTTGATGAGGACAAGGGCCCCCCAGATCCCGCCCCCCCTGTTTGAAATGGTAAGGGGGTACAAAAGTACCCCTACCATTTCACAAAGAAAGTGTCAAAGTGGTTAAATAAGACAAACACACTTTTGAAAAATTCCTTTATTAAAAATAAAAAAAATAATAAAAAGATTCCAGCGGTGCTAATCCACTCTTGCTATCCAGCGACGGATCTCCGGGGTCCAGCGATGGATGATCATATCCAGCATCATATCCAGCGACGGGGGATCTCTCAGTCCAGCGCTGTCCATACATCCTTGTTCTGTCTCCACTGCAGAGACTGCGGAGATCCCAGCGCTGACGTTTCTCATATTAGGAGGGCGGGGCCACCCATCACCTGACCCCGCACCTCTGACGCTTGAGAGGGAATCCAGGGGTTCCCCAGTGACGCGTGGGTGACCCCGCCCCATCTGATATAACACAGGTTTCCGTTACATCAGAGGGGGCGGGGTCATCCACACGTCACTGGGGAACCCCTGGCTCCCTTCACCAGCGTCAGAGGGGGCGGGGTCAGGTGACGAGTGGCCCCGCCCTCCTAATATAAGAAACGTCAGCGCTGGGATCTCCGCAGTGTCTCCGCAATGGAGACAGAAGAAGGATGTATGGACAGCGCTGGACTGAGAGATCCCCCATCGCTGGATATGATCATCCATCGCTGGACCCCGGAGATTCGTCGCTGGATAGCAAGAGTGGATTAGCACCGCTGGAATCTTTTTTTTATTTTTTTATTTTTAATAAAGGAATTTTTCAAAAGTGTGTTTGTCTTATTTAACCATTTTGACACTTTCTTTGTGAAATGGTAGGGGTACTTTTGTACCCCCTTACCATTTCAAACGGGGGGCCGGTATCTGGGGGTCCCCTTGTTAAAGGGGACTTCCAGATTCTGATAAGCCCCCCGCCCGCAGACCCTCACAACCACCGGCCAGGGTTGTGAGGATGAGGCCCTTGTCCTCATCAACATGGGGACAAGGTGCTTTGAGGGGTCACAGACCCCCAAAGCATCCTCCCAATGTTGAGGGTATGTGGCCTGGTACGGTTCAGGAGGGAGGGGGGGGCGCTCTCTCGTCCCCCCCTCTTTTCCTGCGGCCTGCCAGGTTGCGTGCTCGGATAAAGGGTCTGGTATGGATTTTTAGGGGGACCCCCACGTCAATTTCTTTTTTTAATTTGACACGGGGTTCCCCTTAATATCCATGTCAGACCTGAAGGGCCTGGTAATTGAATTTAGGGGAACCCCCACTTTTTTTTTTATCAATGAATGAATGAATTGTCGGCTAATACAGAGAACACTCATTGAGGGTTCTCTGTATTACGGGAGCCGACAATTTAGCCGCAAGTGATTTTAAAAGACTTTTTTTCCTGCACAAATGACACTTTGTGCAGGGACAGTTCTAAGCACCAGAAACATGTGCCCCTTCACAGGCATACTATAGATACCCCGCAGCTACAAAATTTAAAGGAATATTACACTTTTATTGTTTCACTTTAATCATTATTAAAATCACTGCTCCTGAAAAAACGGTCGTTTTTAAAACTTTTTTTTGCATTGATCCATGTCCCCTGGGGCAGGACCCAGGTCCCCAAACACTTTTTAGGACAGTAACTTGCATATTACCCTTTAAAATGAGCACTTTAGATTGTGAACGTTCGAGTCCCATAGACTTTAATAGGGTTCTAAAGTTCACACGAAGTTTAGGTCTGTTCGCAGGTTCTGGTGCGAACCGAACAGGGGGGTGTTCGGCTCATCCCTAGCTGTTACTATTAGGTCCACAAAAGTCCTTTTCAGGACTGGTATGGTGTAGTAGTACAGGATATAGTTTTGAGTGCTATTCAAGTTATTGTTGCAGCAGCCTGTGTTTTGTCAGTTTAAATAGGGACAGGCAGGAAGCTGTGTGTGGCAGTGAGGGACAGTCAGTTTAATCAGTAGCTGTTACTATTAGGTCCACAAAGGTCCTTTTCAGGACTGGTATGGTAATAGGGTTGTATACGTATAATATTCTTTCTTCCAAATATAGAAAGAATATTATACTTATCTGCTGCCCTTCTGCTGCAGTAGTCCATTATGAGTATAGGGACTGAGGTACAGTCTGCTAATCACAACCTACTAGTTCCAAAAAGGTCCTTCTACGGACTGGTAAGATATAGTGTACTAGAGTATATAGGATTGAGTGAGGTACAGTCTGCTAATCCTTAAGGACTGTTATAGGTCCACAATATATAGGGTTGAGGTGCACTACTGCTAACTGCTGCCCTATTCTGCAGCAGTCCTTTATCAGTATAGGGACTGAGGTAGAGTCTGCTATTCACAACCTACTAGTTCCAAAAAGGTCCTTCTACGGACTGGTAAGGTATAGCGTACTAGAGTATATAGGGTTGAGTGAGGTACAGTCTGTTAATCCTTAAGGACTGGTATAGGTCCACAATATATAGGGTTGAGGTGCACTACTGCTGACTGCTGCCCTATTCTGCAGCAGTCCTTTATCAGTATAGGGACTGAGGTACAGTCTGCTAATCACAACCTACTAGTTCCACAAAGGTCCTTATAAGGACTGGTAAGGTATAGTGTACTACAGTATATAGGGTTGAGTGAGGTACAGTCTGCTAATCCTTAAGGACTGGTATAGGTCCACAATATATAGGGTTGAAGTGCACTACTGCTGACTTCTGCCCTTCTGCTGCAGTAGTCCTTTATGAGTATAGGGACAGAGGTACAGTCTGCTAATCACAACCTACTAGTTCCACAAAGGTCCTTATAAGGACTGGTAAGGTATAGTGTACTACAGTATATAAGGTTGAGTGAGGTACAGTCTGCTAATCCTTAAGGACTGGTATAGGTCCACAATATATAGGGTTGAGGTGCACTACTGCTGACTGATGCCCTATTCTGCAGCAGTCCTTTATGAGTATAGGGACTGAGGTACAGTCTGCTAATCACAACCTACTAGTTCCACAAAGGTCCTTATAAGGACTGGTAAGGTATAGTGTGCTACAGTATATAGGGTTAAGTGTGGTATAGTCTGCTAATCCTTAAGGACTGGTATAGGTCCAAAATATATAGGGTTGAGGTACACTACTGCTGACTTCTGCCCTTCTGCTGCAGTAGTCCTTTATGAGTATAGGGACTGAGGTACAGTCTGCTAATCACAACCTACTAGTTCCACAAAGGTCCTTCTAAGGACTGGTAAGGTATAGTGTACTACAATATATAGGGTTGAGTGAGGTACAGTCTGCTAATCACAACCTACTAGTTCCACAAAGGTCCTTAAGGACTGGTATAGGTGTACTATTTGGTGTGCAGTATATAGTTGTGTAATACACGTATAAAATACTTGCACATATAGAAAGCATTATTATAGTGCGTTTCCACTGTCCAGCATTGTGACTGCTGAGCGGTTCTGCAGCGATACTACAAAGAGTGACAAACGCAATCCAAAAAAGAAAGTATTGTAACTGGTGTGATAGACCAGTGGCCCCCAAAAACAATAGATTGAAGCAGGGTGTTATATACCTTCTTCCACATACATACTGCACTTCTGTATAGAGTTTTGTCACAGGGTCATTTAAAAAATGACAGGCAGAGGAAGAGGCAGGCCCTTCCGCAGGGGTGGTAGGGGTAGGGCAGGAGCAACAGGCTTGAGCCAAAGTGGGAAATTGCAGAAGGTGCGTGTGATTACGTCAAAGGAAGCACCAGAATTGGTTGAGTGGCTCGCTCAGCCTTACTCTTCTGCACCCTCTGCTGTGCATATTATGAGGGGCTCCCACCATCCCTGTGCTATGCTCATTATGAGGGTCTCCCACCATCCCTGTGCTATGCTGACTTCCTCCTGGGGCTGCTTACGGTGCAGGTGTCAGTGCTGTATATCACGGTGCTGGTGCTGGTGATCATCTCCTGCACCCTCTTCTTTGCCTACCCTGACCTTCCCTCGCCTCCATTGTCTCAAGAGTCCTGAATTTTCAGAATTTCACATATAAAAAAATAATGCTTGTAGTTGTCGATCCCAGATTCACCTCATACATGTGTTATGTCATTGGCCAGGTGGTGGGACTATGTGTGCACAGCTAGTAATTATTTTGTGGCTGCAAACATGACCTGTAGGTTTGTAAAGTTCACCATCCCTGTGCTGTGATGACTTCCTCCTGGGGCTGCTTATTATGAGGAGCTCCCACCATCCCTGTGCTATGCTCATTATGAGGGGCTCCCACCATCCCTGTGCTGTCCTGACTTCCTCCTGGGGCTGCTTATTATGAGGGGCTCCCACCATCCCTGTGCTGTGCTGACTTCGTCCTGGGGCTGCTTACGGTGCAGGTGTCAGTGCTTTATGTCATGGTGCTGGTGTCAGTGCTTTATGTCACGATGCTGATGTCAGTGCTCTCTATCATGGTGCTGGTGTCAGATCACTCTATCACGGTGCAGGTGTCAGTGCTGTATATCACGGTGCTGGTGCTGGTGATCATCTCCTGCACCCTCTTCTTTGCCTACCCTGACCTTCCCTCGCCTCCATTGTCTCAAGAGTCCTGAATTTTTAGAATTTCACATATAAAAAAAGAATGCTTGTAGTTTTCGATCCCAGATTCACCTCATGCATGTGTTATGTCATTGGCCATGTGGTGGGACTATGTGTGCACAGCTAGTAATTATTTTGTGGCTGCAAATATGACCTGTAGGTTTGTAAAGTTCACCATCCCTGTGCTGTGATGACTTCCTCCTGGGGCTGCTTATTATGAGGGGCTCCCACCATCCCTATGCTATGCTCATTATGAGGGGCTCCCACCATCCCTGTGCTGTGCTGACTTCCTCCTGGGGCTGCTTATTATGAGGGGCTCCCACCATCCCTGTGCTGTGCTGACTTTCTCCTATGGCTGTACCTCTGCTGTGCATATTATGAGGGGCTCCCACCATTCCTGTGCTATGCTCATTATGAGGGGCTCCCACCATCCCTGTGCTGTGCTGACTTCCTCCTGGGGCTGCTTATTATGAGGGGCTCCCACCCCACCATCCCTGTGCTGTGGTCATTATGAGGGGCTCCCACCATCCCTGTGCTGTGCTGACTTCCTCCTGGGGCTGCTTATTATGAGGGGCTCCCACCATCCCTCTGCTGTGCTGACTTCCTCCTGGGGCTGTACCTCTGCTGTGCATATTATGAGGGGCTCCCACCATCCCTGTGCTATGCTCATTATGAGGGGCTCCCACCATCCCTGTGCTATGCTGACTTACTCCTGGGGCTGCTAATTATGAGGGGCTCCCACCATCCCTGTGCTATGCTGACTTACTCCTGGGGCTGTACCTCTGCTGTGCATATTATGAGGGACTCCCACCATCCCTGTGCTATGCTCATTATGAGGGGCTCCCACCATTCCTGTGCTATGCTGACTTACTCCTGGGGCTGCTTACGGTGCAGGTGTCAGTGCTGTATATCATGGTGCTGGTGTCAGATCACTCTATCACGGTGCAGGTGTCATTGCTGTATGTCACGCTGCTGATGTCAGTGCTCTCTATCACGGTGCTGGTGTCAGATCACTCTATCACGGTGCAGGTGTCATTGCTTTATGTCACGCTGCTGATGTCAATGCTCTCTATTAGTGATGGACGAACTTCCGACGGGACGTTTCGCGAACGCGAAACGCGAACGGACACAAACGTTCGCGAAAACGACCGTTCGCCGCGGGCTCCATTGACTTCAATGGGAGGCGAATTTCGCAAACCTTTAGGTCGAATTTGCGGCCACGGGGTAATTATTAGGGGGTAGCACGTAGTCCCACCACCTGGACAATAGCATAATACATGTATGAGGTGAATTTGGGATCGATAACTACAAGCATTTTTTTTTTATTTGGGAAATTGTTCTGACAATTCAGGACTATGGAGCTAATGAAGGCAATGGAGGAGAGGGAAGGTCAGGGACCAGGGTAGGCAAACAAGAGGGTGCAGGAGATACAGAGCACTGACAGCAGCACCGTAATACAGAGCACTGACATCAGCACCGTGACATACAGCGCTGACAGCAGCTCCGTGACATACAGCGCTGACAGCAGCTCCGTGACATACAGCGCTGACAGCAGCTCCGTGACATACAGCGCTGACAGCAGCTCCGTGACATACAGCGCTGACAGCAGCTCCGTGACATACAGCGCTGACAGCAGCACCGTGACATACAGCGCTGACAGCAGCACCGTGACATACAGCGCTGACAGCAGCTCCGTGACATACAGCGCTGACAGCAGCTCCGTGACATACAGCGCTGACAGCAGCTCCGTGACATACAGCGCTGACAGCAGCTCCGTGACATACAGCGCTGACAGCAGCACCGTGACATACAGCGCTGACAGCAGCTCCGTGACATACAGCGCTGACAGCAGCTCCGTGACATACAGCGCTGACAGCAGCTCCGTGACATACAGCGCTGACAGCAGCTCCGTGACATACAGCGCTGACAGCAGCTCCGTGACATACAGCGCTGACAGCAGCTCCGTGACATACAGCGCTGACAGCAGCTCCGTGACATACAGCGCTGACAGCAGCTCCGTGACATACAGCGCTGACAGCAGCTCCGTGACATACAGCGCTGACAGCAGCTCCGTGACATACAGCGCTGACAGCAGCACCGTAAGCAGCCCCAGGAGGAAGTCAGCACAGCACAGGGATGGTGTGATCCCCTCATAATAAGAACCCCCAGGAGGAAGTCAGCACAGCACAGGGATGGTGGGAGCCCCTCATAATAAGAACACCCAGGAGGAAGTCAGCACAGCACAGGGATGGTGGGAACCCCTCATAATAAGCAGCCCCAGTAGAAATATGACACCGCTCAACCTCTTCAAAGAGGAGGGTAGGGGCATATAGTACGGTGTGCTTTTTTGGGTCAGGGAAGTGAGCCAAATGAATTAAGAAGGTCTGTGTGCTTGATTCCAAAAATTGTTTATAGACATATACATGGTCTACTGATCACATGTGTTGAATTCCTCCGAGATCCATGCCTCATTCATTTTTAGAAATGTGAGGTAGTTAACACTGTGGTGAGCTAGGCGAGTACGCTTATCGGTCACAATCCCCCCTGCTGCGCTGAACGTCCTTTCGGACAGGACACTGGATGAGGGGCAAGCCAACAGTTCGATTGCAAATTGGGCAAGCTCTGGCCAGAGGTCAAGCCTGCCCACCCAGTAGTCTAGGGGTTCATCACTCCTCAGAGCGTCCACATCGGCCGTTAACCCAATGTAGTCGGACACCTGACGGTCTAGGCGTTCCCTGATGCTGGATCCGGATGACACCTGTCGATGGGTCGGCTGAAAGAATGACCTCATATCCGAAGTCACCAACACATCTTCAAACCGGCCTCTTCTTGCAGGCGCTGTTGGATTGGTACCCGCAAATCCTTCTCTGGGAGTGGGAATTGCTCCTCTGCCAGCGCACGCAAAAGCAGAATGCAGCATTTCTCGAAGCAAGGCCTGGAAGTGCTGCATTCTGACAGCCCTCTGCGACGGCGGTAACATTTCCGCCATTTTGTGTTTGTACCGGGGGTCTAAGTACGTTGCCACCCAGTACTGGTCCTTGACCCTCATGCTTTTTATACGGGGGTCCCTATTAAAACACTGGAGCATGAAGGCCCCCATTTGCACTAAAGTGGAAGCGGTGTGGTGGCCTGGCTCCTGCTCATCATCCAGGATAATGTCGTCCTCTTCATTCTCCTCTCCCCATCCTCGCACAACAGGGATCCCAGAAAGGTTTAAAGCATGCTCTTCTTGCTCCTGCTCATCCGCCCCGGCACCATCCTCCTCTGACTCCTCATCAGACTCCTGTTGTTGACTTGTCTCAGATAGAGTAGCCCCCCCTGGGAATTCATCCAGCATTGCGACTTCCTCATCTTCCCGCTCCTGCTCCTCCACAGCCTGATCAATGACACGACGCAATGCACGCTCCAGAAAGAAGGCATAAGGTACCATGTCACTGATGGCGCCATGGCTGCGACTGACCAGTTTGGTGATCTCCTCAAATGGCCGCAGAAGTCTGCATGTGTCGCGCATGAGCAGCCACTGGCGCGGTGAAAAAAAACCCAGCTCCCCAGAACCGTTTCTTTCGCAGAGTTCATACAGGTAGACGTTAACTGCACGTTTCTGCTGGAGCAGCCTATCAAGCATATAGAAGGTTGAGTTCCATCGCGTCGGGCAATCGCAAATAAGACGTCTGACCGGCAGATGGTGTCGCCGCTGAATGTCAGCAAGGCGAGCCATGGCCGTGTAAGATCTTCTGAAATGGGCCGAGATTTTCCTTGCCTGCCGCAAGATGTCCTGGACCCCAGGGTATTTGACAAGGAATCGCTGCACGACCAAGTTTAAGACGTGTGCCATGCACGGCACGTGCGTGATTTTGCCCTGTTTCAATGCGCTAAGCAGATTGGCACCGTTGTCACACACCACTTTACCAACTGTCAAATTGAGCGGTGTTAGCCACTCATCTGCCTGTGAACGCAAAGCTGAAAGGAGTGCCGGGCCAGTGTGGCTCTTTGCTTCCAGGCACAACAGACGCAGCACGGCATGGCAACGTCTCACCTGGCATGTGGAATAGGTTCTGGGGAGCTTGGGCGGTGCAGTGGAAGAGACGCTAGCAGCGGAAAAGGAGGAGGCAGCTGAGGAGGAGAGGGAGGAGGATGGAGTAGGAGGAGGAGAAGAAGAGTCAGGCCTGCATGCAATCCGTGGCGGTAAAACCAAATCTACACGGGTGCCACGGGTTACATGCTTGACGGCCGTCAGAAGGTTCACCCAGTGGGCAGTAAAACTGATATACCTTCCCTGCCCGTGTTTGCTAGACCACGTGTCTGTGGTCAGATGTATCTTGGCACCGACACTGTGTGCCAGAGATACATTCACTTGCCGCTGAACATGGCCATATAGCTCTGGGATGCCCTTCTCTGAGAAATACTTCCTTCCTGGGACCTTCCATTGTGGTGTTCCAATGGCCACAAATTTGCGAAAGGCCTCCGAGTCCACCAGTTTATATGGCAGTAGTTGGCGGGCTATGAGTTCTGACAAGCCAGCCGCCAACCGTTGGGCAAGAGGGTTATCCGGCGTCATCATTTTTTTACGCTCAAACATTAGGCCCACGGAAGCCTGCCTTTTTGCAGAAAAATGTGAGCTTGGCGTGATGGAAGGTGGAGTGGAGGACAATTGTGAGGAGAGAGGAGAAGGAGAAGTAGAAGACGAGGCTGGACGGTGAGAGCCTGCAGTGTGGCTTTGTGTGTTCCGTTGCTCCCACTGGGCTCGGTGATGGCTGCTCATGTGCCTTCTTAAGGCGGTCGTCCCTAGGTGAGTATTGGGCTTACCGCGACTAACGCGTTGACTGCAAAGATTGCAGATGGCAACGCTATTGTCAGCAGCGGACACGTTAAAAAAAGCCCACACTGCGGAGCCATGTGCCGGTGTCCTGGGAGCGCCAGATGTGACCGTACATGGTCGATGACTCGCTCCTGATACATTTGCAGTCTGCTTTGTCCCTGCTGTGCAATGTAAGTCATTGCTGCTTCTCCTCCCTATCTGCTGGTCCATATCTCCCTCTGAACTCCCCTCCTCTTCCTCTCTTGTGGGCACCCACGTGACATCACTAGACACGTCATCATCAACGTCACCTTCCCCACCGCTATAAGTAGAGTAGGCAGCAACACCGGGGACCAACCTCCTCCTTGGGCTGATCTGGGTACTGGCGTCAGACTGCTGAGTAGCGCTTGTTGCTACCTCCTCTTCCTGATCCAATACCAAGAGTGGCTGCGCATCAGAAATGTCCTCTTGATATGGATCGGAAAATAATTCCAGTGACTCAAGCGGAAGGTATGTGGTGGTGGTGGTGGTGGTCGTGTTGTTGGTGGTAGTGTCTTTGGGGGTGCACATAGCAGAGAGTGAAGAAGAGGGTGCAGATCGAGAGGATGAGGAGGGTGCAGAAGAGTAAGGCTGAGCGAGCCACTCAACCAAGTCTGGTGCATCCTTTAAAGTAATTGAACGCACCTTCTGCAACTTCCCACTTTGGCTCAAGCCTGTTGCTCCTGCCCTACCCCTACCACCCCTGCGGAAGGGCCTGCCTCTTCCTCTGCATGTCATTTTTTAAATGACCCTGTGACAAAACTCTTAGTCCCTATACCGCTGAAGGACTGCTGCAGTATAGGTGAGCGGTCAGCAGTGGTGCACGTCAACCCTATCTATTGTGGACCTATAGCGGTCCTTACAGAACAGCAGACTGTACCGCACTCAAGCCTATGTACCGTAGCACCCTATACCAAGTTACCAGTCCTTATAAGAACTTTTGTGGACCAAGCAGGTTGTGTATTAGTGTTTAGCAGACTGTACGTCAGTCCCTATACCGCTGAAGGACTGCTGCAGTATAGGGCAGCGGTCAGCAGTGGTGCACGTCAACCCTATCTATTGTGGACCGATAGCGGTCCTTACAGAACAGCAGACTGTACCGCACTCAAGCCTATGTACCGTAGCACCCTATACCAAGTTACCAGTCCTTATAAGAACTTTTGTGGACCAAGCAGGTTGTGTATTAGTGTTTAGCAGACTGTACGTCAGTCCCTATACCGCTGAAGGACTGCTGCAGTATAGGGCAGCGGTCAGCAGTGGTGCACGTCAACCCTATCTATTGTGGACCGATAGCGGTCCTTACAGAACAGCAGACTGTACCGCACTCAAGCCTATGTACCGTAGCACCCTATACCAAGTTACCAGTCCTTATAAGAACTTTTGTGGAACAAGCAGGTTGTGTGTTAGTGATTAGCAGACTGTACGTCAGTCCCTATACCGCTGAAGGACTGCTGCAGTATAGGTGAGCGGTCAGCAGTGGTGCACGTCAACCCTATCTATTGTGGACCGATAGCGGTCCTTACAGAACAGCAGACTGTACCGCACTCAAGCCTATGTACCGTAGCACCCTATACCAAGTTACCAGTCCTTATAAGAACTTTTGTGGACCAAGCAGGTTGTGTATTAGTGTTTAGCAGACTGTACGTCAGTCCCTATACCGCTGAAGGACTGCTGCAGTATAGGGCAGCGGTCAGCAGTGGTGCACGTCAACCCTATCTATTGTGGACCGATAGCGGTCCTTACAGAACAGCAGACTGTACCGCACTCAAGCCTATGTACCGTAGCACCCTATACCAAGTTACCAGTCCTTATAAGAACTTTTGTGGACCAAGCAGGTTGTGTGTTAGTGTTTAGCAGACTGTACGTCAGTCCCTATACCGCTGAAGGACTGCTGCAGTATAGGGCAGCGGTCAGCAGTGGTGCACGTCAACCCTATCTATTGTGGACCGATAGCGGTCCTTACAGAACAGCAGACTGTACCGCACTCAAGCCTATGTACCGTAGCACCCTATACCAAGTTACCAGTCCTTATAAGAACTTTTGTGGAACAAGCAGGTTGTGTGTTAGTGATTAGCAGACTGTACGTCAGTCCCTATACCGCTGAAGGACTGCTGCAGTATAGGTGAGCGGTCAGCAGTGGTGCACGTCAACCCTATCTATTGTGGACCGATAGCGGTCCTTACAGAACAGCAGACTGTACCGCACTCAAGCCTATGTACCGTAGCACCCTATACCAAGTTACCAGTCCTTATAAGAACTTTTGTGGACCAAGCAGGTTGTGTATTAGTGTTTAGCAGACTGTACGTCAGTCCCTATACCGCTGAAGGACTGCTGCAGTATAGGGCAGCGGTCAGCAGTGGTGCACGTCAACCCTATCTATTGTGGACCGATAGCGGTCCTTACAGAACAGCAGACTGTACCGCACTCAAGCCTATGTACCGTAGCACCCTATACCAAGTTACCAGTCCTTATAAGAACTTTTGTGGACCAAGCAGGTTGTGTATTAGTGTTTAGCAGACTGTACGTCAGTCCCTATACCGCTGAAGGACTGCTGCAGTATAGGGCAGCGGTCAGCAGTGGTGCACGTCAACCCTATCTATTGTGGACCGATAGCGGTCCTTACAGAACAGCAGACTGTACCGCACTCAAGCCTATGTACCGTAGCACCCTATACCAAGTTACCAGTCCTTATAAGAACTTTTGTGGAACAAGCAGGTTGTGTGTTAGTGATTAGCAGACTGTACGTCAGTCCCTATACCGCTGAAGGACTGCTGCAGTATAGGGCAGCGGTCAGCAGTGGTGCACGTCAACCCTATCTATTGTGGACCGATAGCGGTCCTTACAGAACAGCAGACTGTACCGCACTCAAGCCTATGTACCGTAGCACCCTATACCAAGTTACCAGTCCTTATAAGAACTTTTGTGGAACAAGTGAGTTGTGAATGTTTAGCAGACTGCAGCAGAAGGGCAGCAGTCAAGTATAATATCCTTTCTATATTTGGAAGAAAGAATATTATACATGTACAAGCCTATTACTGTACCACTGATACCAGTCCTGAAAAGAACCTTTGTGGAACTAATAATAACAGCAAGTCTTTAAAATTACCCTCACTGCCTGACAACACTGCTTCCTTCCTGTCCCTATACAAATTGGCAAAAAAAGAGAACGATTAGTGGTTACTGGAACAGCTCTTTTGTGGACCTTGATAGTAACAGCTAATGATGATGATGATGATGATGATGATGAAAGACTAATCTGGCTGTCCCTGTAGCATACACCGTCCTTTCCCTTTCTCTAAACTAACAAAAGACACTCAGGCTGCTGCAAGAATCAGCAGCACAGCAAACCTATCAACACCTAACACCTATACCAGTCCTGAAAAGAACTTTTGTGTACCAAATAGCTAGTGGTTTATCTCTCCCTACTCCACACAGGAACCTGTCCCTATCTTAACAGAAGAAAGAATGTAAAATGGCCACCGGATCGGGTGTATTTATAGGTTAGGGGGAATGTACAAGTGTCCATGTGCTGTCATGTCTCAATTGGCTGTCCTGTATCACATGATAAACGTGTCACCAAAGGTTAAAGTTCTTGTATACATTAAACACGTAAGTCCGCCGCGGCGAACGACGGAAAAAGGCGTTCGAACGTGCGGACCGCGAATGTCGGAAATTCGCCGCGAAACGACCGCCGGGCGAACCGTTCGGCCATCACTACTCTCTATCACGGTGCTGGTGTCAGATCACTCTATCACGGTGCAGGTGTCATTGCTGTATGTCACGCTGCTGATGTCAGTGCTCTCTTTCACGGTGCTGGTGTCAGATCATTCTATCATGGTGCAGGTGTCATTGCTGTATGTCACGCTGCTGATGTCAGTGCTCTCTATCACGGTGCTGGTGTCAGATCACTCTATCACGGTACAGGTGTCATTGCTTTATGTCACGCTGCTGATGTCAGTGCTCTCTATCACGGTGCTGGTGTCAGATCACTCTATCACGGTGCAGGTGTCATTGCTGTATGTCACGCTGCTGATGTCAGTGCTCTCTATCACGGTGCTGATGTCAGATCACTCTATCACAGTGCAGGTGTCATTGCTGTATGTCACGCTGCTGGTGATCATCTCCTGCACCCTTTCTTTGCCTACCCTGACCTTCCCTCTCCTCCATTGCCTTCATGCGCTCCACAGTCCTGAATTGTCACAATTTCACATATAAAAAAAGAATGCTTGTAGTTGTCGATCCCAGATTCACCTCATACATGTGTTATGTCATTGGCCATGTGGTGGAACTATGTGTGCACAGCTAGTAATTATTTTGTGGCTGCAAATTTGACCTGTAGGTTTGTAAAGTTCGCCTCCCATTGAAGTCAATAGGGCCCGCCGCGAACATTACGGTTCGCGAACTATAGGCCGCGTTCACGTTCCACGTTCGTGAAACGTCCCGTCGGAAGTTCGTCCATCACTACTGGAGAAGTTATCCAGATATTAAAATGCCTTGATGGTGGATATCAGTCTGGAGGAGTGGATACCCTTAGGCAGACCAGCCTAGGCAATGCCCATATGTGATGCTGAGTCTCTATGATTCAAATAATGGAAATCCAATGCGCTAAAAGGGTGGGCCAGAGACAATCAGGGTGCTGGATGTCCTCCAGCCGGGAAGGTAGGTGAGCTATTCTTAACTTGCTACAGCTTATAATGCACATTACAAAAAGCTCACAGTGTACAATCAAAGTAGAAAAAAAATATTTTATTTTGGGAGAGGAGTCAGTACAACTGTGTTACATTAAACGTTCAGCTTTAACAGCCAGACAGGCAACAAACATCTGTCTTCCCTTCTGGGCCACTGATTTAGCAATAGGTTAGTCTGGACCATAGTAGTTATTTACGTATAAAGATGCAGAGTAATAGATTTTCAAACTTTTAGAAAAGCGCAACACTAAGTGATCACAGATGGCTCTGCCCCCCACATACTTTAGGAGCCTGAGGACATGTAAATGTGCTTAAGAGAACAGTTGTGCTAACATTATTTATACATGTGATCAAAGTTAGCCACAGCTTCTGCAGTTATACATTTCAGACATCTGAAAGTCAAAAAAACAGATGCATATGTATGGGCATCAACAGGAACATTTTGATGGAGTGCACATTTTTTCATGAACCACATAAAAAAGAGACATTGATAAGAAACTATTGGGAAACGGGTAAAAACAAAAACTACATTTAGTTGACATAAACTGCAATTATGGAAATTCAACTGAGATTAATATTTAATTTGCTGAATATAAACAGTACACTAACAATAGGCACATTAGGTAGTTACATATCACAATAAACTGGTAAAGAGAAAGCAGCAGTATGAGAAATACGGTACATTGGTTTTGCTTGAACAGAAGTTTTAGTTTGCACTCATCTTGTGCAATAATGCCAGTACATTTTTACTTTAAGGGAACATTTGTTGATTGAACTGTCATTGTGCATCAGCTCCTGCATATAGGGTTGGCTTTTTTGTGGCAGGCAGACTTTCTCCTGGAGATGTCACTGATGTGCCCAGGGGATGAGTTTTTACAAGTATTTCCAGTACTGTGAGTCTTAGGAATGAATGCTTATCATTCAATGGAATGCTTTGAGTGTAGCTCAAGATTTATACCATTGGCCTACAACCGGAGTGCAATCTGAGACATATGAATGTGCCAGGACATCAGAAGTCCCAAAATGATGTAGGGTTGGCTTTTTCTGAAAGGCAGACTTTCTCCTGGTGATGTCATTGATGTGTCCAGGGGAAGAGTTTTAAAAGTATCCCCAGCACTGTGAATCAGAGGAAAAAACTCTTGTCATTCACTGGTAGGTTTAGCGCATGGGTACTCAACAGTAGCGGGCCGTCTGTTAGAATAGAGGGCCCCCTCTATCCACGGCCATCACCCCCTCCAACTTCTAGTGATGCGGTGATGTGATGCTCTGTCCATCCACGCCGCCACCCCCTATTCATGTGTCCTACCCCTTTCAGGATGCCGGGCAACTGAATTACAGCGGCGTGGGTGTTTTTTTGAAGCACCTGAATAGAGCCAGAGGCTCTATTAGGCTTCAAAATAGGGTGGGCTTTTGGCACAGAGCATTGCGCTATGAGCCCACCCAGGTGTTACAACAGCAAATTAACATTCGCTGTTGCAACACTGATCCTCCTCCCGGGCAACTGGGAAGCGGGTCTGATACCCATCACCCAATTGGCTGAAATGACAGGTGATCCTATTGGATGCCTAGAAGGAGGGAAGGAGACACACAGTGGAAGCGAGGAGGAGAATACACAGGAGCCACTACCCGATGCCTGCCGCCTAGGTGGGGTAAGTAGACCGACCGGTAGACTGCAAGAGGGGGGCTGGGGGGCATGAGGGGTGCTGCGGGGTGGTTGTTTGCCACCCCCAATCAAAAAAACACAAGCCGCCACTGGTGCTCAACCAGCTCACCAGTTGTTGCAGAACAAAAAGTCCTATGAGGCATTGCAAGGATGACAGTTAAAAGCATGACTCCCAAAGGCAGAAACATGATGGGATTTGTAGTTCACAGCTGGAGGGCCACAGGATGCTCATATCCATGGTTTAGAGTGTAGCTCAAGAAGACTTGTACTATGGTCCTACTATCAGATTGCAGTCTCAAACTTATGAATGGGC
The DNA here is from genome assembly GCF_037356315.1 of Lithobates pipiens. Lineage (NCBI taxonomy): Eukaryota > Metazoa > Chordata > Amphibia > Anura > Ranidae > Lithobates > Lithobates pipiens. The sequence goes on from NW_027507788.1 coordinate 123,494,006, forward strand.
CAGAACATCAGAAGCCCCAAATAAAAAAACAATAATAATCTGGCTTTCCAGGGAGAGCAAGTTTTCTCCTTCACCATATGGACAACCACGTGCATATATATTATATAAAAGGATGGATAACATAACAATTACTGAATTACACAAGAACACAAACACTCAAGCTACTAAAAAGTAATATGCAAATAGTTATGAGAAAACACACACACTCTCTGGTATTTTATAAATGATAAGTAATCCCAGCTTCTAAAAGTACATTACTATAATATAATATATATAATAATTAAATATAGTTAGCTGGTGTGCTGGGCAATTTTTGTTTGCTTGGAAAATGTAAAGACCACGATGTCAGAGGCTCAGCAGCCATAATTATCTTGGTCTGTTTACATAGGGGAGGGGAGAAACTGGCAGGATCAGACAGGTTTTTTAGGTGTTACAGGGGTCCAAATTACACAGCACAAGCACTGTGCTGTATAAAATGCTTTAAAGGAGCAAGATCTATATATTTTTTTTTGGGTCAACAAACGCTTTAAAGCTCACATCTTAGTTTACCTGAGAAAAATGATCAAGCTATGATTTGATTAGCAGTAATGATGACAAGTATGTACGTAGCTGCTTTGGTACATAATATAGCATCCATGGCTCTGATTTAGGCTGCTCAAAAAGAGCATTTTCCTGAAAACTACATAAACGGATACAAACCCTGACAGTGCATCACTGCACAAAGGAACTACTGAGAATATGACCAGGTCTCTCACAATAGTATAGTGGGTGCCAGTCACAAGCGTAGTTTCACGCACACCGACAATTAAGGGTCAACCTAGTGGATGTCTTTCTAGTATTTATTGCTAAGGATGTTTAACGGAAGAGGGGCTCAGGGTCACTGGATACTTTAAAATGTTTACCGCAATCAATAAGTGGAAAACTTCTTAGCAGAACTAGGCACACACTAAAGTCCTAAATCAGGTCTTACAATGACCCAGGAGCAGTCTGCCATCCAGCCTCCACAGGTAGATACCCAGTGAGGGAGATAAAAGATCCTTCTCCAGACCAGGACTTCAAGACAGTGGTCTCCAGCAAAAAGTCCATTAGCAATCACCTTCAGGCCCTCAGCCCAGCTCCTACTGGGGCCCAAACTGCAATCTGTTCCTAGGAGCAGCAGCCCCAGGAGAACTGGAACCTCCCTGGGAGAGGAAAGAACACTCTACTTAGGTCTCCCAAACATTTATCACTTCCCCAGTCACCTTCTTTTTTTTTTTTCTATTATTTATAACATTTTTCCAAGAACAAGGATACAAACAGAGAATAGATGTCAAACGCATAGTACATCTTATAAGAATATTGATTGAAAAGGTATATAATAGATGTTAAAACCATAGATATATCGCTACAATGCTACCAAATTCACAAGAGCAAAATAATTCAACTGTTTAGACCAGGTAGGGTGGTAAGGGGGGAAGGGGGGACCCAGGGAGCATACAACACAAACAAAAACAATATTTCACATAAAAGGAATCCAGTGTCAGTGAGATCCCCAGGGCGCCCAAACTGAGGAACCAGGATGCCTCAGGGGGAACCCACCTAGGAGGGGGGGGGGGGGGGGGGGAGGGGGCAGGGTGGGAAGAAAGGGAGGAAAGCACCATGGAATCACCAAAAGAACAAGCTGACAAGACTTTAAAAAAAAAAACATAAAATTTAGCACCTATGTTTAAAAGTGTACTGCACTACTGGGAGAATAGTGAAACGACATTTGGGTTAAACTTTGACTGATCCCACAAGTCCTGGGTTTTGGAAAATCGAGGAAATGTATCATGGACTGTCGCAGTCATGTGTTCCATCCTGCAAATTTGTTCCAATATTTGTAAAACCTGTGTAAGGGTGGGAGGGGAAGGGGACAACCATCTCAGAGGTATTGCCCTCTTTGCTGCCAGGAGAAAAAAGGCGGCTAACTTTTGGGCATGTCTGGAGATACTAGAGAACGCCAAGCCCAACAGATATTGGATAGGGTCTAGAGGGAGAGCAGTTTCAAAGAGCTCTTGTAGATGGGTTTGGATGGAGGACCAAAAAGGCTGAATCATGAGACACTCCCAGAAGATATGGAAATGGGAGCCAACATCACCCCGACACCTCCAGCAGACCTGGGAAGCTTTGGGATCGTTTCTATGCAAGATCTTCAGGGTCCTATACCAAAAAAGTAGTATCTTTTTTTTTTGTAATTGTTTATTTTAAATTTTCAACATCATACAGAAGAAAATATACATGAGATATGAATATTAACGTATCAAGAATGCAGGTATACTTTGATTACAAGGCATACAAAATCTAAACATATAGAGGCATAGCGATGTGATTAAAGTAGTGATCTTCCACCGTATCTTTAAGGGGGTTATAGACAGAATCTGTAAACAGACTATGTAACATCAAAGAGAGCTTTAAGGAAAAAATAAAAAATAGATTTCAGACCTTCTCTCGGGTAGTGATGGCCGAACGGTTCGCCCGGCGGTCGTTTCGCGGCGAATTTCCGACATTCGCGGTCCGCACGTTCGAACGCCTTTTTCCGTCGTTCGCCGCGGCGGACTTACGTGTTTAATGTATACAAGAACTTTAACCTTTGGTGACACGTTTATCATGTGATACAGGACAGCCAATTGAGACATGACAGCACATGGACACTTGTACATTCCCCCTAACCTATAAATACACCCGATCCGGTGGCCATTTTACATTCTTTCTTCTGTTAAGATAGGGACAGGTTCCTGTGTGGAGTAGGGAGAGATAAACCACTAGCTATTTGGTACACAAAAGTTATTTTCAGGACTGGTATAGGTGTTAGGTGTTGATAGGTTTGCTGTGCTGCTGATTCTTGCAGCAGCCTGAGTGTCTTTTGTTAGTTTAGAGAAAGGGAAAGGACGGTGTATGCTACAGGGACAGCCAGATTAGTCTTTCATCATCATCATCATCATCATCATCATTAGCTGTTACTATCAAGGTCCACAAAAGAGCTGTTCCAGTAACCACTAATCGTTCTCTTTTTTTGCCAATTTGTATAGGGACAGGAAGGAAGCAGTGTTGTCAGGCAGTGAGGGTAATTTTAAAGACTTGCTGTTATTATTAGTTCCACAAAGGTTCTTTTCAGGACTGGTATCAGTGGTACAGTAATAGGCTTGTACATGTATAATATTCTTTCTTCCAAATATAGAAAGGATATTATACTTGACTGCTGCCCTTCTGCTGCAGTCTGCTAAACATTCACAACTCACTTGTTCCACAAAAGTTCTTATAAGGACTGGTAACTTGGTATAGGGTGCTACGGTACATAGGCTTGAGTGCGGTACAGTCTGCTGTTCTGTAAGGACCGCTATCGGTCCACAATAGATAGGGTTGACGTGCACCACTGCTGACCGCTGCCCTATACTGCAGCAGTCCTTCAGCGGTATAGGGACTGACGTACAGTCTGCTAATCACTAACACACAACCTGCTTGTTCCACAAAAGTTCTTATAAGGACTGGTAACTTGGTATAGGGTGCTACGGTACATAGGCTTGAGTGCGGTACAGTCTGCTGTTCTGTAAGGACCGCTATCGGTCCACAATAGATAGGGTTGACGTGCACCACTGCTGACCGCTGCCCTATACTGCAGCAGTCCTTCAGCGGTATAGGGACTGACGTACAGTCTGCTAAACACTAATACACAACCTGCTTGGTCCACAAAAGTTCTTATAAGGACTGGTAACTTGGTATAGGGTGCTACGGTACATAGGCTTGAGTGCGGTACAGTCTGCTGTTCTGTAAGGACCGCTATCGGTCCACAATAGATAGGGTTGACGTGCACCACTGCTGACCGCTGCCCTATACTGCAGCAGTCCTTCAGCGGTATAGGGACTGACGTACAGTCTGCTAAACACTAATACACAACCTGCTTGGTCCACAAAAGTTCTTATAAGGACTGGTAACTTGGTATAGGGTGCTACGGTACATAGGCTTGAGTGCGGTACAGTCTGCTGTTCTGTAAGGACCGCTATCGGTCCACAATAGATAGGGTTGACGTGCACCACTGCTGACCGCTCACCTATACTGCAGCAGTCCTTCAGCGGTATAGGGACTGACGTACAGTCTGCTAATCACTAACACACAACCTGCTTGTTCCACAAAAGTTCTTATAAGGACTGGTAACTTGGTATAGGGTGCTACGGTACATAGGCTTGAGTGCGGTACAGTCTGCTGTTCTGTAAGGACCGCTATCGGTCCACAATAGATAGGGTTGACGTGCACCACTGCTGACCGCTGCCCTATACTGCAGCAGTCCTTCAGCGGTATAGGGACTGACGTACAGTCTGCTAATCACTAACACACAACCTGCTTGTTCCACAAAAGTTCTTATAAGGACTGGTAACTTGGTATAGGGTGCTACGGTACATAGGCTTGAGTGCGGTACAGTCTGCTGTTCTGTAAGGACCGCTATCGGTCCACAATAGATAGGGTTGACGTGCACCACTGCTGACCGCTGCCCTATACTGCAGCAGTCCTTCAGCGGTATAGGGACTGACGTACAGTCTGCTAAACACTAATACACAACCTGCTTGGTCCACAAAAGTTCTTATAAGGACTGGTAACTTGGTATAGGGTGCTACGGTACATAGGCTTGAGTGCGGTACAGTCTGCTGTTCTGTAAGGACCGCTATCGGTCCACAATAGATAGGGTTGACGTGCACCACTGCTGACCGCTGCCCTATACTGCAGCAGTCCTTCAGCGGTATAGGGACTGACGTACAGTCTGCTAATCACTAACACACAACCTGCTTGTTCCACAAAAGTTCTTATAAGGACTGGTAACTTGGTATAGGGTGCTACGGTACATAGGCTTGAGTGCGGTACAGTCTGCTGTTCTGTAAGGACCGCTATCGGTCCACAATAGATAGGGTTGACGTGCACCACTGCTGACCGCTGCCCTATACTGCAGCAGTCCTTCAGCGGTATAGGGACTGACGTACAGTCTGCTAAACACTAATACACAACCTGCTTGGTCCACAAAAGTTCTTATAAGGACTGGTAACTTGGTATAGGGTGCTACGGTACATAGGCTTGAGTGCGGTACAGTCTGCTGTTCTGTAAGGACCGCTATCGGTCCACAATAGATAGGGTTGACGTGCACCACTGCTGACCGCTGCCCTATACTGCAGCAGTCCTTCAGCGGTATAGGGACTGACGTACAGTCTGCTAAACACTAATACACAACCTGCTTGGTCCACAAAAGTTCTTATAAGGACTGGTAACTTGGTATAGGGTGCTACGGTACATAGGCTTGAGTGCGGTACAGTCTGCTGTTCTGTAAGGACCGCTATCGGTCCACAATAGATAGGGTTGACGTGCACCACTGCTGACCGCTCACCTATACTGCAGCAGTCCTTCAGCGGTATAGGGACTGACGTACAGTCTGCTAATCACTAACACACAACCTGCTTGTTCCACAAAAGTTCTTATAAGGACTGGTAACTTGGTATAGGGTGCTACGGTACATAGGCTTGAGTGCGGTACAGTCTGCTGTTCTGTAAGGACCGCTATCGGTCCACAATAGATAGGGTTGACGTGCACCACTGCTGACCGCTGCCCTATACTGCAGCAGTCCTTCAGCGGTATAGGGACTGACGTACAGTCTGCTAATCACTAACACACAACCTGCTTGTTCCACAAAAGTTCTTATAAGGACTGGTAACTTGGTATAGGGTGCTACGGTACATAGGCTTGAGTGCGGTACAGTCTGCTGTTCTGTAAGGACCGCTATCGGTCCACAATAGATAGGGTTGACGTGCACCACTGCTGACCGCTGCCCTATACTGCAGCAGTCCTTCAGCGGTATAGGGACTGACGTACAGTCTGCTAAACACTAATACACAACCTGCTTGGTCCACAAAAGTTCTTATAAGGACTGGTAACTTGGTATAGGGTGCTACGGTACATAGGCTTGAGTGCGGTACAGTCTGCTGTTCTGTAAGGACCGCTATCGGTCCACAATAGATAGGGTTGACGTGCACCACTGCTGACCGCTCACCTATACTGCAGCAGTCCTTCAGCGGTATAGGGACTGACGTACAGTCTGCTAAACACTAATACACAACCTGCTTGTTCCACAAAAGTTCTTATAAGGACTGGTAACTTGGTATAGGGTGCTACGGTACATAGGCTTGAGTGCGGTACAGTCTGCTGTTCTGTAAGGACCGCTATCGGTCCACAATAGATAGGGTTGACGTGCACCACTGCTGACCGCTGCCCTATACTGCAGCAGTCCTTCAGCGGTATAGGGACTGACGTACAGTCTGCTAAACACTAATACACAACCTGCTTGGTCCACAAAAGTTCTTATAAGGACTGGTAACTTGGTATAGGGTGCTACGGTACATAGGCTTGAGTGCGGTACAGTCTGCTGTTCTGTAAGGACCGCTATCGGTCCACAATAGATAGGGTTGACGTGCACCACTGCTGACCGCTCACCTATACTGCAGCAGTCCTTCAGCGGTATAGGGACTGACGTACAGTCTGCTAATCACTAACACACAACCTGCTTGTTCCACAAAAGTTCTTATAAGGACTGGTAACTTGGTATAGGGTGCTACGGTACATAGGCTTGAGTGCGGTACAGTCTGCTGTTCTGTAAGGACCGCTATCGGTCCACAATAGATAGGGTTGACGTGCACCACTGCTGACCGCTCACCTATACTGCAGCAGTCCTTCAGCGGTATAGGGACTGACGTACAGTCTGCTAAACACTAATACACAACCTGCTTGGTCCACAAAAGTTCTTATAAGGACTGGTAACTTGGTATAGGGTGCTACGGTACATAGGCTTGAGTGCGGTACAGTCTGCTGTTCTGTAAGGACCGCTATAGGTCCACAATAGATAGGGTTGACGTGCACCACTGCTGACCGCTCACCTATACTGCAGCAGTCCTTCAGCGGTATAGGGACTAAGAGTTTTGTCACAGGGTCATTTAAAAAATGACATGCAGAGGAAGAGGCAGGCCCTTCCGCAGGGGTGGTAGGGGTAGGGCAGGAGCAACAGGCTTGAGCCAAAGTGGGAAGTTGCAGAAGGTGCGTTCAATTACTTTAAAGGATGCACCAGACTTGGTTGAGTGGCTCGCTCAGCCTTACTCTTCTGCACCCTCCTCATCCTCTCGATCTGCACCCTCTTCTTCACTCTCTGCTATGTGCACCCCCAAAGACACTACCACCAACAACACGACCACCACCACCACCACCACATACCTTCCGCTTGAGTCACTGGAATTATTTTCCGATCCATATCAAGAGGACATTTCTGATGCGCAGCCACTCTTGGTATTGGATCAGGAAGAGGAGGTAGCAACAAGCGCTACTCAGCAGTCTGACGCCAGTACCCAGATCAGCCCAAGGAGGAGGTTGGTCCCCGGTGTTGCTGCCTACTCCGAGATCTCTACTTATAGCGGTGGGGAAGGTGACGTTGATGATGACGTGTCTAGTGATGTCACGTGGGTGCCCACAAGAGAGGAAGAGGAGGGGAGTTCAGAGGGAGATATGGACCAGCAGATAGGGAGGAGAAGCAGCAATGACTTACATTGCACAGCAGGGACAAAGCAGACTGCAAATGTATCAGGAGCGAGTCATCGACCATGTACGGTCACATCTGGCGCTCCCAGGACACCGGCACATGGCTCCGCAGTGTGGGCTTTTTTTAACGTGTCCGCTGCTGACAATAGCGTTGCCATCTGCAATCTTTGCAGTCAACGCGTTAGTCGCGGTAAGCCCAATACTCACCTAGGGACGACCGCCTTAAGAAGGCACATGAGCAGCCATCACCGAGCCCAGTGGGAGCAACGGAACACACAAAGCCACACTGCAGGCTCTCACCGTCCAGCCTCGTCTTCTACTTCTCCTTCTCCTCTCTCCTCACAATTGTCCTCCACTCCACCTTCCATCACGCCAAGCTCACATTTTTCTGCAAAAAGGCAGGCTTCCGTGGGCCTAATGTTTGAGCGTAAAAAAATGATGATGCCGGATAACCCTCTTGCCCAACGGTTGGCGGCTGGCTTGTCAGAACTCATAGCCCGCCAACTACTGCCATATAAACTGGTGGACTCGGAGGCCTTTCGCAAATTTGTGGCCATTGGAACACCACAATGGAAGGTCCCAGGAAGGAAGTATTTCTCAGAGAAGGGCATCCCAGAGCTATATGGCCATGTTCAGCGGCAAGTGAATGTATCTCTGGCACACAGTGTCGGTGCCAAGATACATCTGACCACAGACACGTGGTCTAGCAAACACGGGCAGGGAAGGTATATCAGTTTTACTGCCCACTGGGTGAACCTTCTGACGGCCGTCAAGCATGTAACCCGTGGCACCCGTGTAGATTTGGTTTTACCGCCACGGATTGCATGCAGGCCTGACTCTTCTTCTCCTCCTCCTACTCCATCCTCCTCCCTCTCCTCCTCAGCTGCCTCCTCCTTTTCCGCTGCTAGCGTCTCTTCCACTGCACCGCCCAAGCTCCCCAGAACCTATTCCACATGCCAGGTGAGACGTTGCCATGCCGTGCTGCGTCTGTTGTGCCTGGAAGCAAAGAGCCACACTGGCCCGGCACTCCTTTCAGCTTTGCGTTCACAGGCAGATGAGTGGCTAACACCGCTCAATTTGACAGTTGGTAAAGTGGTGTGTGACAACGGTGCCAATCTGCTTAGCGCATTGAAACAGGGCAAAATCACGCACGTGCCGTGCATGGCACACGTCTTAAACTTGGTCGTGCAGCGATTCCTTGTCAAATACCCTGGGGTCCAGGACATCTTGCGGCAGGCAAGGAAAATCTCGGCCCATTTCAGAAGATCTTACACGGCCATGGCTCGCCTTGCTGACATTCAGCGGCGACACCATCTGCCGGTCAGACGTCTTATTTGCGATTGCCCGACGCGATGGAACTCAACCTTCTATATGCTTGATAGGCTGCTCCAGCAGAAACGTGCAGTTAACGTCTACCTGTATGAACTCTGCGAAAGAAACGGTTCTGGGGAGCTGGGTTTTTTTTCACCGCGCCAGTGGCTGCTCATGCGCGACACATGCAGACTTCTGCGGCCATTTGAGGAGATCACCAAACTGGTCAGTCGCAGCCATGGCGCCATCAGTGACATGGTACCTTATGCCTTCTTTCTGGAGCGTGCATTGCGTCGTGTCATTGATCAGGCTGTGGAGGAGCAGGAGCGGGAAGATGAGGAAGTCGCAATGCTGGATGAATTCCCAGGGGGGGCTACTCTATCTGAGACAAGTCAACAACAGGAGTCTGATGAGGAGTCAGAGGAGGATGGTGCCGGGGCGGATGAGCAGGAGCAAGAAGAGCATGCTTTAAACCTTTCTGGGATCCCTGTTGTGCGAGGATGGGGAGAGGAGAATGAAGAGGACGACATTATCCTGGATGATGAGCAGGAGCCAGGCCACCACACCGCTTCCACTTTAGTGCAAATGGGGGCCTTCATGCTCCAGTGTTTTAATAGGGACCCCCGTATAAAAAGCATGAGGGTCAAGGACCAGTACTGGGTGGCAACGTACTTAGACCCCCGGTACAAACACAAAATGGCGGAAATGTTACCGCCGTCGCAGAGGGCTGTCAGAATGCAGCACTTCCAGGCCTTGCTTCGAGAAATGCTGCATTCTGCTTTTGCGTGCGCTGGCAGAGGAGCAATTCCCACTCCCAGAGAAGGATTTGCGGGTACCAATCCAACAGCGCCTGCAAGAAGAGGCCGGTTTGAAGATGTGTTGGTGACTTCGGATATGAGGTCATTCTTTCAGCCGACCCATCGACAGGTGTCATCCGGATCCAGCATCAGGGAACGCCTAGACCGTCAGGTGTCCGACTACATTGGGTTAACGGCCGATGTGGACGCTCTGAGGAGTGATGAACCCCTAGACTACTGGGTGGGCAGGCTTGACCTCTGGCCAGAGCTTGCCCAATTTGCAATCGAACTGTTGGCTTGCCCCTCATCCAGTGTCCTGTCCGAAAGGACGTTCAGCGCAGCAGGGGGGATTGTGACCGATAAGCGTACTCGCCTAGCTCACCACAGTGTTAACTACCTCACATTTCTAAAAATGAATGAGGCATGGATCTCGGAGGAATTCAACACATGTGACCAGTAGACCATGTATATGTCTATAAACTATTTTTTTAATCAAGCACACAGACCTTCTTAATTCATTTGGCTCACTTCCTTGACCCAAAAAAGCACACCGTACTATATGCCCCTACCCTCCTCTTTGAAGAGGTTGAGCGGTGTCATATTTCTACTGGGGCTGCTTATGATATCCCTGTGCTGTGCTGACTTCCTCCTGGGGGTTCTTATTATGAAGGGATCACACTATCCCTGTGCTGTGCTGACTTCCTCCTGGGGGTTCTTATTATGAGGGGATCACACCATCCCTGTGCTGTGCTGACTTCCTCCTGGGGCTGCTTACGGTGCTGCTGTCAGTGCTGTATGTCACGGTGCTGCTGTCAGCGCTGTATGTCACGGTGCTGCTGTCAGCGCTGTATGTCACGGTGCTGCTGTCAGCGCTGTATGTCACGGTGCTGCTGTCAGCGCTGTATGTCACGGTGCTGCTGTCAGCGCTGTATGTCACGGTGCTGCTGTCAGCGCTGTATGTCACGGTGCTGCTGTCAGCGCTGTATGTCACGGTGCTGCTGTCAGCGCTGTATGTCACGGTGCTGCTGTCAGCGCTGTATGTCACGGTGCTGCTGTCAGCGCTGTATGTCACGGTGCTGCTGTCAGTGCTCTGTATTACGGTGCTGCTGTCAGATGCCTCTATCACGGTGCATGTGTCATTCCGGTATGTCACGCTGCTGGTGATCATCTCCTGCACCCTCTTCTTTGCCTACCCTGGTCCCTGACCTTCCCTCTCCTCCATTGCCTTCATTAGCTCCATAGTCCTGAATTGTTAGAACAATTTCCCAAATAAAATAAAAATGCTTGTAGTTATCGATCCCAAATTCACCTCATACATGTATTATGTCATTGTCCAGATGGTGGGACTACGTTTTACCCCCTAATAATTACCACGTGGCCGCAAATTCGACATGAAGGTTTGCAAAGTTCGCCTCCCATTGAAGTCAATGGGGCCCGCGGCGAACGGTCGGTTTCGCGAACGTTTGGGTCCGTTCGCATTTCGCGTTCGCGAAACGTCCCGTCGGAAGTTCGTCCATCACTACTCTCGGGGACATGTATGTATCCAGGTTTTATCTAAGTAGGAGCAATCCCATCAGAACCATATGTAGACTCATCCCATGTTGACCAAATTTTAGAAAATTTCTGCATCTTATCCTCCACTATGGCCGTCAAGTGTTCCATTCTGCGTATGTCAGCTACAGTGGTGATCAATTGCGGAAGTGTAGGTGGAGAGGTGGACAACCATAACCTGGGTATGACCCTTTTAGCAGCCAATAAGATAAAGGACAACAATCTGCGCAAGGCCTTAGAAATACCAGAGAAAGGGAGGCCTAGCAGATAATGCATGGGCGTCAGGGGAATAGGAGTGCCAGCCAGTGTTTCTAACAGATTTTGGACTTGGAGCCAGAACTGGTGGACTAGGGGGCAGTCCCAAAAAATATGGTAGTGAGAGCCGGCTTCCCCACCACATCTCCAGCATTGTTTCGAAATTAACCTGTTACGGGCATGTAGAATATCTGGAGTCCTATACCAGTGCATTAGAACTTTGTAAGCAGTTTCCTTGTGGGTCACACATCGAGATATTCTGGAAGTGTGCTCCCATATGTTCCCCCAGTCCACCAGGGAAATATCGTGTTGTAGAATCTGAGACCATTTCCTCATGTAGTGGTGGGTGTTCACCGTCATAGGTATGGCGTCATGTAATATCGTGTAAATAGTAGAGATCAGTCTGGGTTCGTAAGGACCCTTAGCACATAGGCTCTCAAAGTCTGTGGGTTTATCCAGAGTCAGGGAGGGGGACCTGATAGAGAAAAAGTGTCTGATCTGTAAGTATGAATGTATAAGCCTTTGGGGGATCTGGTGTTGCTTTTGCAAGGTGGGAAAAGTCAATAAATGGCGTGTCGCCGGGTTAACAAAGTGTCGGAGTTGAAAGAGTCCCGCTTGGGTCCATGGTAGCATACGATCATAGGACAGGCTATCTGGGATGTCTGGGTTAAATAGGATATTTAAAAGCGGTGGACACGGTGAGGATAGGGAAAAGCGGTCATTGCACCTTTTCCAGATATTCAACGTGAACAACATGGGAGCTAGGCATATGTGCCGTAATTGGGGCATATGAAGGGCAGTAGAAGGCCAAAGCATATAGCAAGGATGTACCGGGGCTGTCACACTCATTTCTATTTCTGACCATCTATTTGGGGCCTTCCGGGAGGTCCAGGAGGTAAGAACTCTCAGGTGTGTGGCATAATAGTATTTAATGAAATCTGGGCCTCCGAGCCCCCCCCTATTCCTCCGAGCCAGGACCACTGTCCCCGCTAACCTGTGGGAAGCGTTATTCCAAACAAAACGGAGGCTTCTCCTTTGAAGGGATTTCAACTGTGACATAGGGATAGCCACAGGTAGAGTTTCAAACAAATATAATAACTTAGGGAGGATAGACATTTTAAGGACATTAATTCGGCCCAACAGGGATAGGGGGAGAGATGTCCAGTGTGTCAGCAAGCGATTAATTTCTGAGAACAGGGGGGGGAAATTGGCCTTATATAAAGTATCATAGGAAGCAGTAATGCGAACCCCCAGGTATTTAAGTGAGTGAGGACACCAGTGGTAATTATACTCACTTTGAAGCGAAGATAAGAGGGACGGGGTTATGTTTACAGGTAATGCTTCGGTTTTAGTATCATTAATTTTGAAACCCGAGAGGCTACCAAAAGTGGATAGTAGATGGTGAAGGTGTGGTAGGGATGTGTGCGGGTGGGTGAGAGTTAGGAGGACATCGTCCGCGAATAAGGATATTTTATATTCTGCGTTGCGGAGGCAGACTCCTTTAATATCTGAACATTCCCGTATAGCCGCAGCTAGGGGTTCCAGACTGAGGATAAAGAGCAATGGCGATAGAGGGCAACCCTGTCTCGTACCGTTGCTAAGGGAAAACGGACGGGACAGATGGGAGGAGAGTTGTACCTGGGAGGTGGGCTTCGAGTATAGGGCTTGGAGGGCGTGAATAAAGGGGCCTGAAAATCCAAAGTGGTTTAGTATCGCAAACATAAATGGCCAGCTAAGGCGGTCAAATGCCTTTTGGGCATCTAAACTGAGTATCAAAGCGGGGTTTTTAGTTTTAGTAAGCAGGTCTATAAGGTCAATTGTGCGGCGGGTATTGTCCCCCGCATGTCTTGTGGGAACGAAACCCACCTGATCTCTATGGATCAACGCTGGCAGCAGTAGAGAGAGCCTGTTCGCTAGAATCTTGGTAAAGATTTTGTAATCAGAGTTCAATAAGGCTATGGGACGATAATTGTCAGGGAGGGAAGGATCCTTATCTGGTTTAGGGATAGTGGTTATGACTGCATGTAGGAACGAGGGGTGTGGTATTGTGCCCTGGAGCAGTGAAGAGAATAGGGTCAGCAAGTGTGGGGACAGGGATTCTAGGAACGTCTTATAATAAGAGTATGGAAGGCCATCTGGTCCTGGGGCCTTATGTGTGGGGAGATGTTTAATTACGTCAACTAGTTCGTCATTGGAGATAGGTTGGTTTAAGGAGGAGCGTTGCTCTGGTGAGAGTTTTGGGAGGTGAATAGATGATAGGAAGGAGTCCAACCTGTCTTGTGAGAACTGATCCTGTGTGCCCGTGTTCAGGCATACTCCGGACATGGTCTGAGGGCAGTGCGTTGGTGTACCGTCTGATTGCATTATATAATCAGGAATGGATAAAAAGGGCCGGGGCTTAAGTTTGTGGACAAGCATCCTATGTGGTTTGTCTGCAAACTCATAGAACTTTCGCTTAGACCATAACATTGATTTTGAAATGTCTTTTGCGTCTATAGCCTTAATGTGGTTGCGAATAGTAGTCACTGCACGCAAGCGATCCACCGTAGGGGAGCGGAGTAACCGCGCCTCCGCGACCTGCAGCTGGGCCACAAGCTCCACCCTCAGCCTAACAGAGTCCCGCTTCAGACGTGAGCCAGCTGAGATGCACTCCCCCCTAAAAACTGCCTTGTGGGCCTCCCACACAGTAGATATATCTGAAATGGAGCCTACATTGAGATGGAAAAACTCCTCCAATCTCTTGAGCAGTCTATCTTTGGTTTCAGCATGTCGCAATAGAGACTCATTAAGTCTCCAGTGGCAAGTTTTAGGTGATGCGTTATGGAGCGTCACATTGAGAGTGATGGGAGCGTGATCAGATCACGTGATAGGCAATAATTCAGAAGATACCACATTGGGTAGCAAGGGTGCAGTTATTAGAAAGTGGTCCAGTCGGGAATACAATTTATGTGGGGGGGAGAAAAAGGTGTATTGGCGATGGGTGGGATGTTTCACTCTCCATGCATCAAAGAGATTGTGGGAGCGGATTAGTTTGCGAAAGGAGGTGGACAGTTTAAGAGTTTGGAGGGACGGGGTTTGTTGAGAGAGTGCTAATCTATCCCTACCAGGGGACATACACATGTTGAAATCCCCGCCTATGATTGCGAAAGGCTGAGAGAAGGAGCGCAGCCGATCCAATACTCTAGTGAGGAAGCCAATTTGTCCCGTATTAGGGGCATAAATATTAGTTAAGGTAAAGGAGGTGTTCAGGTGAGAACAGTTCAGGAGTATAAACCGACCTTGGGGATCTAGGATTGAAGCAAGGATCCGTATAGGGCATGAACGTTTAATCAAAATGGCTACTCCAGCCTTCCCAGATGGGCTGGAGGCCATAAAAACAGTAGGGTACAGCTTGGAGGCAAATTTAAATGAGCCCTCCGGGCGGAAGTGCGTCTCCTGAACCATTATCACATCAGCCCCTGAGGATTTGAATTCCCGCAGGGCTAGCCAGCGTTTTCTTAAGGAATTCAAGCCCTTAACATTACAGGAAAATATTTTTAGAGCCATAATACATTCATGGAATAATTAGCAGATGATATTGGAATCTGGTACATGTGGTTGGAGTGCTCTGATCTAAGGAGGTCTGGAAGAGGCATATACACATCAGCATTTCCTAGTAACATAAAATTGTATGTCAAGTTTACAACCTGCAGCGACATGTAAGAACCAGGACAGGTCAAAAAAGGACCTGGAAAAAACTTTGAAAAATTGAAAAAAATAACCTGAGTAAAATATAGAGAGACAAAAATGAAGAGACAAAAAACAAAAAACATAAAACATGTATCTTGAAAGCCTGAAGGATATAAAATCTTCAGGGAGCCAAGGCAGAATACCTTGGACCTATAAAGGGACATAACAAACATTTGGAGTGGTAAACTATGTACCGCTCCCGTAAAGAATGATTAACCTCGGACTCTTAACATTTGAACAGTGGTCAGACATACCACCATCGACTGGGAGTACAATACCAGCTGGAGGGGCCCCGCGGGGGGGGGGGGAGGAGGCTCGTTGAGCACTACAGAAATGGGAGAGGTTTAAAGTTAGGGGGATGTTCTCCGAAGAGTTCCTGAAGAGGTCCGATAGGTTCCTGGAAACCAAGGGTAAGGAGGTGCAATTCGGACAGGCGCCGGAACTTCAGGCAGGTTGTTTAGGCACGTTGGGGCGTTGCGGTGTGGAGAAGCCTCTCTGACGTCTCCGACGAACTGGGGTCCAAATTGCCGTAGGGGCTTGGAGAGGTTTGGGGGCCAGAGCGGGCGGGGGGAGTTGGAGGTCCTCTTCCGGGACAGGTGGGAGGCCCAAATTGCGGATGAAGGCCTCACATTCATGCAATTCTCTGATAGAGTATTGTGTGCCATCTTTGGATGCTGACAGCCGAAAAGGGAAACCCCATCTGTAGGGGATTTGGTGTAGTTGGAGGTGTGCAGTGATTGGTCGGAGGTTGCGCCTTTTGGCCAAGGTGATGGGAGAAAGGTCGCTGAAGATCTGGATCTTAGAGCCTTTGAAATCGATGCGATTTTTGTTGCGTGTGGCTGCAGTTAAAGCTTCCTTGCTGTCATAATAGTGGAAACGGACTATAATGTCCCTTGGATTGGATCCAGGAGGAGGTTTAGGGGCCAAAGATCTATGGGCTCTGTCTAGACGCCAATCGATATCTGGTATGTGCGGAGCCAGAGTGACAAACAGATCAAGCAAGTATACCCGCAACTCCTTATCACTGACTGTTTCAGGGACTCCACGAATCCTCACGTTTGAGCGACGTTCTCTATTTTCCAAATCTTCTTGTTGTAGTTGTATTTGGGAGACTGTGTGTTTAAGAAATGCGTTTTCGTCCTCCAATACGTGCATGTATTGCACATTCTCATCAAATTTAGATTCCAAAGTGGCAGTACGCTCTCCAAGCTGGTCGATCTCTCCCCTAAGCTCCCGAGCAAGCTTTCCAACCTCTGTAGCTATATTGCGTGTCAAATCCTGTAGGAGTGTCTGTAGTTTCAGGTCCAGGACCGTTACCGTAATTGCTTCGGCAGGATTTGTTTGCTGGGTAGAGCCACCTTTGTGAAGAGAACTAGGTGTGGAGGGCAGGGGGTCGGTGGCCTCTAGTGGTTCTGCCAACGTGTGTAAGGCTGGAGATTGCGATCTGTGTAGGTATCGCTCCATGACGTGTGCAGGACGGGAGGTCGATGGCGGGATAAAGCCTTGATAGATATTCTTTTGAAAACCAACTTTGCCCATGTAGTATCCGGAGGGGTCCGGGGGGGCAGCTGATAATGACCCTGTGTATGTGAGAGCTTATGAAGCGGTGCAGGGTCCCTTAGGAAAGGAGCGGTATATTAAGCCATACTAAGACATGGTGTCAGCGTTGTTAGTCGCCCATGAGTTCTGTTAGTTTGCGCTGATTCCAACAACTGAAATTATGAAAGTCTCAGGAGAAGGGGGGTATGTCCCTTTAGGGGCTTGTTGAAGAGGCTGTGTAGGGAGAGCTGACTGGTGAATAGATGACTCCCGTGAACTGACCGTAGCTGTCCGCCTTGATGGTCAAACAATTTCACCCAGATCAGGGGGGGGGCTTCCTGGAATGGTCCACGGAGACTCCTAGTGGGGATGATGGAGGTCAAGCCAGGTGTAGCCTGGAGAAGGGGCCTTAGCCGGAGCTCTAACCCACTAGGGCGGTAGTCAGGCTGTGGAGAGTCTGAACCCAGGAGGAGGCCGGGTCGGGGAGAGGGCCGTGAAGCCGTGGGGATGGGGGGAGTGTCCAGAACCCAGCAGGGTGAGGCCTGGGGAAAGCAAGGGTCCCCTGGGCTAAGACAGTGCCTCACCTGCAGTCCGTGGGGCTCACAGTCACCGCCTCTACTTCAGCTGTCTAGGGATCTTGGAGTGTGGGGGGATGAGATGGCAGCTGTAGTGTCCAGGTTCCAGTGAGTAGGCGCTTGTGCAGGAAGGTGTGGTAACTGGCAGGCTTCACTGGGCCTCGTTAGGCCTCACTAGGCCGTATCCGCGGCAGACAGTCCGGTAATGGAGTCCAGGAAACACTGCACTAATGGGTTACAGGGAGAGTCCAGGCATAAATCAGGGTGCAGATTGGAGAGATGTGGGCCTCAGGAGGGTGGAAGGAGGAACTGGGTGCACCAAGATGGCCGCTGGTGGGGCCTAGAGCTTGTGCAGGACTTAGAGAGGCGATCGGTCCGACAGCTATCCAGTGGGGGGCAGGCTGTACTGAGATTGGGGACAGTGTCCTCCCTAAAAGGATTTGCGAGACAGCTGCCAGAGGGGGTTTGCAAGAGAGCTGCTGTAGGCCTCAGGTGTACCAAGATGGCCGCCGGGTCTCACCTCTCAGGATGTAGTGCTGTTCTGACCTCCGACGGGCGATCATCAGTCCCCTGTCCCAGGCGGGGGAGTCCTGTGGGCCCAGTGGTGAGTGGCGCCGTGGGATCCGTCCCGAAAGCTGCCGTCCGGAGGTCTCCAGGTGTGGAGTAGGCCGCAAGATGGCGGCGGAGACCGGCCTGTCTCGCCGCCCGCAGCCCCGGGATCAATTTCGGCGTCGGAGCGGTCGGAAATAACGGCTCCGTCCGGAGCTCAGATGTTCCCCCGGCTGGATGTAGGGTCTGGCGGGGCGAAAAAACGCCCGGTGGACAAGGATGGACGAAGATGCTGAGAGGCCTCGGCGGAGCTCAGCAAAGGCACGTCCGTCCACCTCAACTTCCGGTCACGCCCCCCCAAAAAGTAGTATCTTATAGGTCGTCTCCCTCTGCTCCACACACCTTGAAGACTTAGAAGTG
The DNA here is from genome assembly GCF_037356315.1 of Lithobates pipiens. NCBI lineage: Eukaryota > Metazoa > Chordata > Amphibia > Anura > Ranidae > Lithobates > Lithobates pipiens. The sequence continues at coordinate 123,512,310 of NW_027507788.1, forward strand.
GTCTCCCAAATCTTCTGCCACTAAGGAAGTTGCATAGGTCACTTAATAATCTGGGACCATTTCTACATGTAGGGGGGAAATGTGTCAGTGAGTGAAGAAGTTTCATGCAGGTATCTAAATATATCTGAAATAAGATGGGCTTGGGATGGGCCTTGAGAGCATAATAGTTCAAATGGGGTAGGTTTATCTAAAGTCAAGGTAGGGGATTTAGAGGAAAAATAATGTTTGACTTGGAGATAAGAGCAAAATAAATGCTTGGGGATCTATATTTACACTGTAGTTCATTCAAGTGTAAAAGTGTGTGGGTAAGTGGGTGTACCAGATTTCTGAGCTGGAAAATTTCTGCTTGTGTCCATGGGAGCATTCGAGTATAAGAACGGCTATTCGGGACATCGGGGCTGAATAATACATTTAATAGAGGTGGGCATGTAGAAGAGAGGGAGAATTGGCTTGTTCCATATGGAAAGAGTGAATAAAATTGGGTGTAAACAAAGGCTTCGGAGTTGAGTCATAGAGGTCTCTAAGTTTGTCCAAATCATAGAACAGAGGTGGACTGGTCTAGTGACACTCATTTCAATCTCCAACCAGATGCTGGATGTCACTTGAGAACACCAAGTGATAATAGGCTTGAGGTGGGAGGCAAAGAAATATTTAATAAGGTCTGGGGCCTCCTATCTGCCCCTAGATCTAGGGGCCAATACCACAGAGCTGGCTATTTGGTGGGCCTTATAATGCCAGATAAAGTTAAGGAAAGATCTCTGAGTGGCTTTGAGCTGTAACATATGGACAGGAATTAGTAAAGTCTCAAACAGATAAAGGAGTCTCTGTAAAATGGACATCTTCAGGACATTGATGCGACCCAAGGGAGAGATGGGATAAGTGTCCCATTGTCGCAAAAGAGTGGGGGGAAGTTGGCCTGATAGAGCATTGAGTATGAAGGGGTGAGATGTATCCCTAGGTATTTAAGAGAGTTTGAGCACCAGTGGTAGGAGTAGTTTTTCTGTAGAGTGACAAGATCTGAAGGTGGGATGAGTATTGGTAGGGCCTCTGTTTTGCTTGTGTTGATTTTATACCCTGAAAGGAAGCTAAATTCTTTAAGCAAGGCATGTAAACTTGGGAGAGAGGTGTGAGGTCTGGTCAGAGTCAATAGGATATCGTCTGCAAACAGTGATAGCTTATACTCATTATGCAGCTAGTGGTTCGAGACAGAGGATAAAAAGTAAAGGGGATAACGGACATCCCTGCCTGGTACCGTTACTCAGAGAAAAGGATGGGGATAAATAGGAAGACAATTGGACTTGGGAGGAGGGTTGGGAATATAAAGCACACAATGCTGCCATAAAAGGGCCATTGAAACCATAATTGGAAAGTGTGGCAAACATAAAGGGCCAGCTGAGCCTATCAAATGCTTTCTGTGCATCAAGGCTCAATATCAGTGCTGGACGCTTTGTTCTGTTCAGTAAATCTATAAGGGCTATAGTGCGTCTCATGTTGTCGTGTCTACCATGTCTGGCAGTTACAAGCCTACTTGGTCCTTATGCACGAGTCTAGGTATGAATTGTGAGAGTCGATTTGCTAAAATTTTTGTAAATATCTTGTAATCAGAATTAAGTAAAGCGATGGGCCTATAGTTGTCAGGGAGGGAGGGATCTTTGCTAGGTTTCGGGATTACGGAAATATGTGCATGAAGGAAGTAAGGGTGGGGTACAATACCTTGAATTAGGGAAGTAAAAAGAGAAAGCAAATGTGGGCTTAAAATTGACAAACAGGTTTAATAATATGAATAAGGCAGGCCATCCGGGTCAGGGGACTTTTGAGTGGGGAGCTTTCTGACTACTTCAGCTAATTCTTTAGGGGTGATTGCAGAGTTTAGAGAAGATAGGTGGTCAGGAGAGTGTGGGTAAATGCAGTGAGCTAAAGAAAGAGTCAAATTTCTCCTGTGTAAAGTTGTAGTTTGAGTCACTTTGCAAACAGTTATATAGTTTATATAGTTTACGATACAATTCTCTAAAAACTTTGGACATAGTGAGAGGGCAATAGGTAGGAGTACCATCAGTTTTTCTGAGGAAATCTGGGGATGAGAGAAAGGGGCGAGGTTTCAGCTTATTCACTAGCATTCTGTGGGGTTTATTAGAATATTCATAGAATTTTGTTTTGACCACAAAAGGGATTTGTCAATCTTTTTCATATCTAATGACCAGGGTTGGTTTCGTAGGAAAATAATGGTCCAGAGCCCAGTCACCGTGGGGGAAGACATCAAAAGGCTCTCAGCTTTACGAAGCTTGGACAGGATAGTGGATGGTTGAAACGCTGCGTCTTTTTTCTGACGGGAACCAGTGGCAATGCAGTGTCCCCGGAAGATGGCCTTATGGGCTTCCCACAGGGTGGAGGGCCCCAGGGCCGTACCCTCATTAAGCTGAAAATACTCAACTAGGCTGTTAGACAAAAGGTCTCTAGTTTCGGGAATACAAAGTAAGGTCTCGTTAAGGCACCATTGACACACTCTTTGAAAGGAGGAGGAAAGGGAAATATCTAGGTGCACAGAGGAATGATCTGACCAGGCTATAGGGTTAATTTCAGAGACCATGGATGTGAAAAGGGGTGAAGAGACAAAGAAATGGTCTAGCCTAGAGTAAAGTTTGTGGGGGTGTGAATAGAAGGTGTATTGTCTGTGCGTGGGATGTTTAACCCTCCAAATGTCTAGGAGATTTTTGGGTCTAATGATTTTGCGGAAGGATTTGGAGAGGCAGTCGTGGATGGGATGAAGTCGTGGATGGGAATAATACGTGTCTATCTTTACTGGGTGACATGGTCATGTTGAAATCTCCACCCATTACCAGAAAGGGTTGTGTAAAACTGTCTAGTGTATCAAATATGTTGGTGAGGAACTGTACCTGACCCGAGTTAGGAGCATAGACATTCACTATAGTGAGGGATTGTGTGAGGAACGAGCAGTCCAGAATAATAAATCTGCCCTGGGGGTCTAGGTAAGAGGATTTAACTCTTAGCCTTTGTAAACACGGTCGGACATTCAGACGGAAAATGTCAGATCGGACCATTTTGTCGGATAATTCGTCCGTATGTGGGCTTCATCTGACTTTTTCCGTCGGAATGTCCGACCAACAAAGTTTGAGAGCTGGATATAAAATTTTTCCGACAACATGATCCGATCGGACTTTGTCCGATCGTTTGTAGAGAATTCCCATCGAACAAAGTGCCACGCATGCTTAGATCAAATTCCTAGACTAAAGCTATTGGCTACTAGCCTGAACGTAGTCCCGACGTAACTAAAAAAACATCATCACGTTACGAACGATCGGATTTTCTGACAACCGTGTGTATGTAACACCAGTTTCGGACAAAATCCGTCGGACAAAATCCGACGGATTTTGTTGTTGGAATGTCCGACCGTGTGTACAAGGGCTTAAAGGGCCGAAGCGTATAATTAAAATAGTGATTAAGAAATGGTGTTGCGCTCCAGCTAAATAAATCTAATTAAACTAAAATCAACTAGCATGTACCTAGGTAACAGCCAAAAATAAATACAGAATAAATGTGGGACTATGTGTTTAAATAAACTCAGACAATGTGCATAAATTCTAAAGTGCAACACACCAAATCAAATTGTGCACTTAGCATAAAAACTAGGTATGGCGGGTCTTCTATATATAATACAGAATGGCAGTGAAGCAGTGTTCAGTGCACGCAAATTCATAAATAATAAAGTGCAAGAAACAAAAAAACAATGTAAATAATCTACATTGATAAAAAAAAAAAAAAAAAAAATTATATATATATATAATTAAATGCTGGGTGTCGTTATACGAGTGCAATAAAAAAATCAATAAATGCACATAATGTTAATGGTCCATGCACAGTGAAACATGTGTTTGAACAGAGGCTCCAAAACAGAAATAAAGTAAACTATAATAATGCAAAAAACATGTCCGTTCAGTGGTCAAAAAAACACAGTATCCTGCGTGCCCAAAAAAGGAAAAGCGGGAGGTGAATTCCACCAGTGTTCCTGTGCGTATTGTATCCTCACACTAGGTGCAGTAATTACCTTACCTTACTGCTGTAAGGTAAACAGCACTTCCAAAGTGGCACTTGTTGTCCAATGTTGTAAGTTCAATAGGTGATGTAGTCCTAGGCACTCGTTCACCGTAGGCACGTTGTAACATGCAGAGAAAGCAAGGGGAACACTCCAATGGTGAAGTACGTATTCACAATTTATTGGATATCAAACGAAGGTATTGGTACTCACATTTAAAACAGATAAAAATAAGCACAACTAAACGAACGCGCGCCACGTTCGTGCTTCCGGACGTCACTTCCGGTGTCCTCACTGGCCAATTGTGTTCCTACGTGTATCGTCATGTGACTTCATCAGGGAATGAATGAAGTCACATGACGATACGCGTAGGAACACAATTGGCCAGTGAGGACACCGGAAGTGACGTCCGGAAGCACGAACGTGGCGCGCGTTCGTTTAGTTGTGCTTATTTTTATCTGTTTTAAATGTAAGTACCAATACCTTCGTTTTATATCCAATAAATTGTGAATACATACTTCACCATTGGAGTGTTCCCCTTGCTTTCTCTGCATGTTACAACGTGCCTACGGTGAACGAGTGCCTAGGACTACATCACCTATTGAACTTACAACATTGGACAACAAGTGCCACTTTGGAAGTGCTGTTTACCTTACAGCAGTAAGGTAAGGTAATTACTGCACCTAGTGTGAGGATACAATACGCACAGGAACACTGGTGGAATTCACCTCCCGCTTTTCCTTTTTTGGGCACGCAGGATACTGTGTTTTTTTGACCACTGAACGGACATGTTTTTTGCATTATTATAGTTTACTTTATTTCTGTTTTGGAGCCTCTGTTCAAACACATGTTTCACTGTGCATGGACCATTAACATTATGTGCATTTATTGATTTTTTTATTGCACTCGTATAACGACACCCAGCATTTAATTATATATATATATAATTTTTTTTTATTTTATTTTTTATTTTTTTATCAATGTAGATTATTTACATTGTTTTTTTGTTTCTTGCACTTTATTATTTATGAATTTGCGTGCACTGAACACTGCTTCACTGCCATTCTGTATTATATATAGAAGACCCGCCATACCTAGTTTTTATGCTAAGTGCACAATTTGATTTGGTGTGTTGCACTTTAGAATTTATGCACATTGTCTGAGTTTATTTAAACACATAGTCCCACATTTATTCTGTATTTATTTTTGGCTGTTACCTAGGTACATGCTAGTTGATTTTAGTTTAATTAGATTTATTTAGCTGGAGCGCAACACCATTTCTTAATCACTATCACTTATTTTGGGGAGGGTTTATACCCCTGCCGGTGTTTTGCTGCAACCACACTAGTTTTAGGACACATAGGTAGGCGCGAGAATACCTTCACTTCCATTTCTGGTATAATTAAAATAGCTACTCCTGCTCTTCCAGATGGGTCAGAGGCCATGAAAGGATATCGGGAAGTGCTTACTAGCAAATTTAAGGGATCCCACTTGACGGAAGTGAGTCTCCTGAACCAAAATTATATCAGCTCTGGAAGCCTTAAACTCTTTCAAAGCCAACCATCTCTTTTGAATAGAGTTTAAGCCTTTCACATTACAAATTAAGAACTTTAACGCCATAATACTTCAACCTGGTGGGTACGCATAAGATAAGCTGCAAAGCATGCATTAAATTAGAGATTCCATGGTGCAAAGGTCATAAAGTAATTGAAAGTGAACATAACAGCAGTTAATATCATAGTAGCATTGAAACTGAAAAATAACCAAAAAAATTAAAATAAGAGAAAAACAATAACTAGAAAAACTGTACTGCATTCCAAAAGAAGCCTAGAGGGCCAAGCACCTCCAGGAAGCCCAGGTCTAGGCCTAGGACTGGGAAGGGGAGCATGAGGGCCGCCAAAAATGGAGGAGACAGTCCCCCTTTGCCTTCCAAAGCATCAAGGCCTGGGCCATAAACTAAAAAACTGTAGAAACAAACAAATTCTCGGTCCAGGGTGTCATAAAAACAACAGGCAATACACCCCATGGACAAGGGGGTGAACAGGCCAATTTATAAAGAGGTGGGCTAGACATGACCCCAGTCACCTTCTATATGCCTCCTTTCAGGAATTGTCTGGTAAATATTCATGCTGGCAATTTGAATTCCCTAATCTATTCTGGAAGCCTCTTCCAGAAGAAGGTAGATCAGAGTAGGAAAAATTGTTCAGTTGCTGCACCACTGATTACAGTGGAGCCAAAAACAAAAATTAACCTAGAAGCCTAACTAGAGGAGGGTGCATTTAAAGCTGATACTGAGGCAGCAACTTCAATGTTCTCTATAAGTTTTTCCTCCTACAATAATCAAAAACAGAGCAGAGCTATGATGTGTTACTACTGATAAAGGTTATATGGTAAGCTCAAAGTGCAAAGTGCTGGGAAGGACAACAAGACAACTCTATGTTTGGGAGGTGTGGATCATTCTGAACCAATGTATTAATGTATAACACTGAAAAAAGCCAAAAATATTTCCAGTTTTTTTTTTATTTTAGCTTGCCAGATGTTGAAAATTAATGTGGAAAAAGCAAAGTTCAGGGTGTTGCTCCTCTAATATAATCATTCTAAAATAATTCTTCTTATGCTTCATTATAGTAATAAAGAGTTGTTGATAGTTGTGATCATGAAGCAACCAAAAGTGTTAATATCCTGGATTAGTGAACATCTCACCAATAGTACACCAATGATATCAACTGAAGGCCAATACAGATGCCCTTAAAGTATTATTACAAGAAATATAGTAGGAACATTTTTAGCATTCGAATGAATCACTTTTATATATCTATTCATAACAATGGATTATTACTCAGAAAAGTGCTAGAGACAAAGTCTTACTAATCCAGCCAGGTTTTCATAATTTCAGTCCCTATAGAAACATAATAATATGATCAGAGCAGCTTAATTATAATAATCTCAAGAATTGTTATAGCTCCATGACAGGGCTCCATTCCTGTTGATGTTACATTCTTTAAAAACGTTTGTTCTTATCCAACTAGGGATTTTTTGTAAACTCTATATACATTTAACAATTACCCCAAAATTCATTTCAACAAGTACATTTGATTGTTATCTTTATGATCATGCTGACAACTGACCACTCATTTGAATGGCTTAGCTCTTCAGAAATTGAAGCTCGTTGTCTGCTTCCAGGCCAGTTATTCAAACCTGTTTCTTGGGCCTTTGTATACAATCCTCTGATCCTGTCCTCAAGCCTAGCCATAGCTTGCTTTTGGATTACGATCCACCCCAAATTAATCCTGTTTGTTGACCTCCTGCTTACATACTAATTTGTCCTAAGCATGCTGTAGGGTAATAATATTTTATGATATCAAAACATTACAGAAAGGGTTTTTGGATGTGTTGTCCATTTTCTGAATATATCTAAGACTATAGAAGTTTAAGGATGAGGTTTACTGTCTGAAAGACATTCTTGTAAATAGAAGGAAACAACATTATGGTAATCTGGTTGCGTGAATTACAAGGACATTTGTACCCTAATTAAATAACCCTAATCTCTTCTGGAAACACAGGGCCATTTATCTAAAACCTGAAATTTGAGGACTGATTAAAGACACATGCAATGAATGGTTATTCATTTTGCTGAAACATTTAAACATTTGGTGGCCTTACAAAACAGTTTTCCTGATAACTCTGTATAGAGGATCTATGAAACTTGGTTATCCTTTCAGATTTCAAGGGGGACTTTGGAAAAAATGTGACCCGGAGACATGAAGATGATGACAGCCATACACATTTAGAAGTGATAGATAGATAAATAGATAGATAGATAGATAGATAGATAGATAGATGTGATAGAGAATGGACAATAACTTTTCAAGGCATAGTGCTGTACTTTCAGTTGATTCCACAAGAAAAGCCTTTGTACCCTTTTTTAGGTTTATAATTTTAAATAATACAGTGTATAACAGTTTTTCAGGCCACTCAAAAACATGTTGTAATAAACACTTAAAAAATAATTAAAAACAAAGCTCCATACAGTTTAGACCATATCAGATAGTGAAGCCTTTCTTACACAATGGGGATTATTTACGAAAGGCAAATTCACTTTGCACTGCAAGTGCACTTGGAAGTGCAGTCGCTTTAAATCTAAGGGGTAGATCTGAAATGAGTGGAAGCTCTGCTGATTTTATCATCCAATCATGTGCAAGCTAAAATGCTGTTTTTTATTTTCCTTGCATGTCCCCCTCGGATCTACAGCGCCTTTACTTCCAAGTGCACTTGCAGTGCAAAGTGGATTTTCCTTTAGTAAATAACCCCCAATGTCCTCTTTGTGTAAGGTCTGGTGCACATGGGCCAAATTTTGGATGGCATTGGCTGGTTTCTATTGAAAGTGTGTACTGCAGCTGGTCCGAAAGAAGCTGGCCAATGGCTGAGAGTGATGACCGGAGGGTTCTGGTGGGGGGGGGGGGGGGCTTCCCCCTGTCAGAACACAATAGCACAGCAGGGGAAATTGATCTAATAACATTGGCTCCTCCTGAGCTGTCAGATTTGACATACCCAATTTCTAAATAGAGACCAACATGCTACTACCCCTTTTCCCCATCTATACAAGCGGCAGACTCCCATGTGCTGCCCTGAATGTCCCTGCTGCTATCTTTTTATTTACAAGTATTTATTCCAACACAAATGTTTAAGAAATATTTGTGGGAAAGCTCAATGCATTTTAGGTCTTTCAATAGAGCTGGTGACTCAAAAGAATTTAAAAATTCTTTATAAGATTTGACAGGCATGCTCGTCAGCAGCTGATTACAGGCTGCGGTAACCAGCTGCTGATGAGTGTGCCTGTCATTTTCCAATGACGATTCAAAAGTGTCTCATTGCTCCTGTTCAGTACTACCTTGCTGTGTGACAGAACCAATGTGTGTTCCCTGTAAATATGGTACCTTCAACTCCAGCCTGCACAGAGATTTTGCAACACATGTTGCAATAATTTAAGTGCCAGCAGACTGAATGGACATCATTGGAGGGGGTTAACCTTTGCTGCCTGCAGAGTCCAGATCAATGTAACATTTTTAGTATTAGAATCACTGGCCCTCAAAATGATTCTCAGCATGAGTGCATAATTTCAAAGAGGATGGAGATCTGACAAGCTGTAGTTGCACCAACTTTTTCTGGACCCTGAGGTGGGCAGGTTAAGAAATTACATAACCAATTGAAGGTTCTTAGTAGGGTGTATGATTGGTAGGAACGTAATTTGACCATCCCAGGAGTTATGAATTATTTATAAATGTTGCCTCTGCAAAGAGGTATTTAACCATAACATTGGTTCTGCTTTCCACTGCTATTTATGATGAGTCAAAAATAGGTGATATTAGGGTTACTTGGATGGCCAAGTTGTCTCACTCTTTAGTTATATTTTATGTTTACATGTGTAACTAGTCATGTACTTGAGAACTTACAATGTGAGTGTATACTAATCTGTTCTCTATACTGTTACTCAAAAGTGAGTACACCCTTTGCATGTTTCTAAATATGTTATCTTTTCAGATGACAACACTGAAGAAATGAAATGTTGCTACAATGTAAAGTAGTGAGTTTACAGCTTATATAACAGTGTACATTTGCTGTCCCCTCAAAAAAACTCTTTGTTAATGTCTAAACCGCTGGCAACAAACGTCAGTACACCCCTGAATAAAAATGTCCAAATTGGGCCCAAAGTGTAAAAATTTTGTGTGCCCACCATTATTTTCCAGTACTGCCTTAACCCACTTGGGCATGGAGTTCACCAACATCACATGTTGCCACTGGAGTCCTCTTCCACTCCACCATGACGACATCACGGAGCTGGTGGATGTTAGAGACTTTGCGCTCCTCTCCACATTCCGTTTCACAGCCAAGTTTTTTCTGTACACTTTCTTTGAAAAATGTAAATAAAAACTATTGGAAAAGAAAAATAGTAATGAGCTTTATTTCAGTCTGAACCTCTATTCGGCTGGACCCATGTTCAGCAAACCCTAAAGATAAGCTGTCAATGGTGGGCCAATCAGCTGCAGGCAAGGTATTCCCCATCCCGCAGCTGCACGTACACAAAGCAGCGGACTGAACCCAAATCAAAACAAAGTAGATCCCTAATCAAAACCTGGCTAATGAGCTTGTTGGCATGGGTGACGTCTATTAAATGGTTTTAATTACTTAAAGCGGGAGTCCACCGGGACTCCTCGTTTTTTTTTTTTTTTAAAAGCCAGCAGCTACAAATACTGCAGCTGCTGACTTTTAAAATAGTGACACTTACCTGTCCAGCGTGCCCGCGATGTCGGCACCTGAAGCCGATCTCTAGGTCGCCTGTCGGGTCCTGCCGCCGCCATCTTGGGTATGGGAATCAGGAAATGGAGCCTTTCGGCTTCATTTCCCGGTTCCCTACTGCGCATGCGCGAATCGCGCTGCGCAATAAGGACGCTCCCCGCTGCCTCTGGGATCTGTGTGTTTCCCAGCAGGCAGCGGGGCACTTGCGGGAAGGGGCGGGCACTTGCGGAAAGGGGCGTAAGTTACGCCCCTTTCCGCAGAGAGCTATCCCGGAAGTGGGTGCAGTTACCTGGATTATCCAGGTAACTGCACCCCCCTCCCCCCTGAAAGGTGCCGATTGTGGCACCGGAGAGGGGGAGGGTTCCGATGAGCGGAAGGTCCACTTTAGGGTGGACCTCCGCTTTAAAAGAGAACTAAACTGTATCTGAGCACCAAAAACTGAAAAAAGTATTTAATCTTTTTTTTGTATTCATAGCAAACTCACCCATCCATCTGTGTCTCCTTGCTTTATCTTGTTGAGAAATCACTTTGAAAAACACCCACTAGCATGACCAGCTTGAGTAAGGGCAGATGATTCATGTAGCATTTATTATCTAAAATTAATCTGTCCTTAGCTCAGGCATGCAGGCAGGAGGGTGTGCTTAGCTAATAAATCCCTTCCTCTTGTCCTCCAATAAAAGAAACAAAATGCTCAGAAAGAATCCTGGAATGTATGACATCATTTTGGCCCAGGCCAGAAATCAGTAAGCAACAGAAGATATGTAAAAAAAGAAGAAAAAAAAGGTTTAAAATAACATAATATAATATAACTTCCTATCTATTTAGAATGTCATCATTAGCCATAGTTACATAGTTAGTCAGGTTGAAAAAAGGCACAAGTCCATCTAGTTAAATAAAAAAACATACAATCCTATATACACAAAGCATGATCCAATTTGCTACAGCAGGGTAAAAAAATTCCTTCCTGATCCCCCGAGAAACAATCAGATTTTCCCTGACTCAACTTTACCTATAAATGTCAGTACCCAGTTATTTTATGTACATTTAAAAAAGAATCCAGGCCTTTTTTTAAACAGTCTACTGAGTTGGCCAGAAACACCTCTGGAGGGAGTCTATTCCACATTTTCACAGCTCTTACTGCGAAGAAACCTTTCCGTATTTGGAGATTAAATCTTTTTTCCTCTAGACGTAATGAGTGTCCCCTTGTCCTCTCAACACTAAATTCCCTATATGGACCACTTATATATTTGTGCATATTGATTATATCCCCCCTTAATCTTCTCTTCTCAAAATAAATTCAGTTCAGTTATTACTCTGCAATACTCTGCCGGACCCTGCAATACCCAGCCATACTCTGCAATATCCAGCCGTACTCTGCAATACCCAGCCATACTCTGCAATACCCAGCCATACTTTGAAATACTCTGCAATACCCAGCCATACTCTGCAATACCCAGCCATACCCTGGCCCGTGCCATACTCTGTAATACCTTGCAATACCCAGCCATACTCTGCAACACTCTGCCATAACCTGCAATACTCTGCAATACCCAGCCATACTCTGCAATACTCTGCAATAGGCTGCCATACTCTGCAATAGCCTGCCATACTCTGCACTACTCTGCCATACCCTGTCATACCCTGCAATACCCAGCCATGCCTTGCAATACCCAGCCATGCTCTGCAATACCCAGCCATACTCTGCCATACCCAGCAATACTCTGTGATACCCAGCCATTCTCTGCCATACCCAGCCATACTCTGCAATAATCTGCAATACTCAGTGATACCCAGCCATACTCTGCAATACTCGGTGATACCCAGCCATACTCTGCAATACTCAGTGATACCCAGCCATACCCAGTAATACACAGCCATACTCGGTGATACAAACCGTACCCAGCCATACTCAGCCATACTCAGCCATGCTCGGCCATGCTCGGCTGCACTCAGCCTCTGTATGTGGCCAGGCTGTGGAAGTCTCACACATGTAAAATCGCCATACTCAGGAGGAGTAGGAGAATCTATTTTGGGGTGTCATTTTTGGTATGTACATGCTATGTGTTAGAAATATTGTATAAATGGACAACTTTGTGTTAAAAAAAAAATGCATTTCAAGCACTTCCATCTGACGTCCTTGACTTTGTGTGGGGATATCTGAATGATGCCTGCTGCTACAGGCATCATTCAGATGTCAGCTTTTTCAGCCAGCGATTCCCTACACCATAAGAATGATCATAGCGGCTATTCCACTGTTTGATCATTCTTACGGGAGGCGAGAGGGGACATCCCCCCCTCCCACTACCCTCCGGTGCTTCTAACGACTCGCCAATTAGATCAAAGCCAGGCTCGTTTTTTCTTTTCTTTCAGGCGTCCCAGCCTAGAGGTGAGATGTATATCTCACTGTAAAGAGAACCTGTCATGCCATATTCCTATTACAAGGAATGTTTACGCATACGTAAGTCCTGCCCACATATGAAAGCGGTGTTCAAACTACACATGTGAGGTATTGCTGCGAACGTTAGAGCGAGAGAAATAATTTTGGCCCTAGACCTTCTCTGTAAATCAAAACATGTAACCAGTAAAAAGTTTTAAAAAAGCATTGCCTATGGGTATTTTTAAGTAGTGAAGTTTGGCACCATTCCATGAGTGTGTGCAATTTTGAAGGGTGACATGTTAGGTATCTATTTACTCAGCGTAACTTCATCTTATACATTATGTAAAAACATTGGGCTAACTTCACAGTTTTTAAAGCACAAAACAGTTTTTTCCCCAAAAAAATGCATTCGAAAAATTGCTGCACAAATACTGTGCGAGATAAAAAGTTGCAATGACCGCCATTGTATTGTCTAGGGTCTTTGCTAAAAAAACATATATAATGTTTTGGGGTTCTATGTAATTTTCTAGCAAATAAATTATGATTTTTACATGTAGGAGAGAAATGTCAGAATTGGCCTGGGTGCTCCAGAGCGCCTGATGGCGCTCCCTGCATGTTGGGCCTCTGTATGTAGCCACACTGTATAAAAGTCTCACACGTGTGGTATCGCCGTACTCGGGAGTAATAGCAGAATGTGTTTTGGAGTGTAATTTGTGGTATGCATATGTTGTGTGTGAGAAATAACCATAATATGACAATTTTGTGAAAAAAAAAATTGCCAAGAATTGTGGGAAAAAATGACAACTTCAAAAACCTCACAATGTATCTTTCTAAATACATTGGAATGTCTTCTTTCCAAAAAGGGGTCATTTGGGGGATATTCATACTTTTCTGGCATGTTAGGGTCTCGAGAAATGAGATCAGGCCATCAGTACTTCAGGTGTGATCAATTTTCAGATATTGGCACCATAGCTTGTGGACTCTATAACTTTAACAAAGACCAAATAATATACACCAACTTATACTTATTTTTACCAAAGATATGTAGCAGTATACATTTTGGTGAAAATTTATGAAGAAAAATTAATAATTTGCTAAATTTTACAACAGAACCAAAGAAAAATCTTTTTTACAGAATTTTCGGTCCCAGCGGTGATTAAATACCACCAAAAGAAAGCTCTGTTTGTGTGTAAAAGGGACAAAAATTTCATATAGGTACAGTGTTGCATGACTGAGTAATTGTCATTCAAAATGTAAGAGCACTGAAAGCTGAAAATTGGTCTGGTTAGGAAGAGGGTTTAAGTGCACAGAGGTCAAGTGGTTAAATAACAAACATATACTTACCTGCTCTGTGCAAAGGTTTTGCACAGCGCAGTCCCAATCCTCCCCGTCTTGGGTCCCCCATCGGTGCTTGTGGTCCCACTCCCCCTTTGCCAAGTGCCCCCATAGCAAGCTGTTTGCTATGGGGACACTTGTGCTTGTTTACTCCCTACATAAGACATGCAGAGGGAAAATTTCCCCCACTCCCTGCTCTCTTGTCTCTAGCTGTGATTGACAGCAGCAGGAACCAATGACTCCAGCTGTTGGGTCTCAGCCAATGGAAAGGCAGAGACTTGAGGGAGCCGTTGCTCTTGTGCAAATTGCAGTATTGAGATGGGGTTTGGGTAAGTATTAGGGGGGCTGGGGGGGGGGGGGATGCTGCACAGAGAAGGTTTTTTACCGTCATGCATAAAGATAAAAAACATTCATCCTTTACAGCCACTTTACTGTATAACTAAGGGCAAACCTTTTTTTTTAGTATTGGATAGAGTGAAGAGGTATTAGAACAGCTGTCTGGTTATTATTGTTGTTTGTGCCCCCATTAGGGAAATTCACCTTCTCTATTTGTTCTCTTATCACCAAGAGTAAAATTGAAAGAACATTCCAAATTTTAGAGTAGGAATAGATAAGAAATCATCTAAGCTATGATAATAATTGTAATATGAATCAAATTTGTATGTAACAATCTTTTGAAACCTAAATGAAACGCCCCTGTTATATATTTTCTTGCAGGTGTTCTGCCTGGAAAAGGGACACATTCCATTGCCAATGTACTCAAGTTGTGTGCTAGGGTGGAAAGAGTCAAAGAAAATGTCCTTTTTAAAAATTGTGATGCCTGACTTGCAAATTTTAAAACCGTTAGCCCTTGTACAAACGCGCGGACATTCCGACAATAAAATCCAGCGGATTTTGTCCGAAACTGGTGTTGCATACATACGGTCGGACAAAGTTGTCGGAAAATCCGATCGTACGTAACGTGATGACGTTATTTCGTTACGACGGGACTACGTTCAGGCTAGTAGCCAATAGCTTTGGTCTAGGAATTTGATCTGAGCATGCGTGGCACTTTGTCTGATCGGAATTCTCCACAAACGATCGGACAAAGTCTGATCGGATCATGTTGTCGGAAAGTTTTATAGCCCAGCTCTAAAACTTTGTCCGTCGGATATTCCGACGGAAACAGTCCGATGGAGCCCACACACAGTCGGATTATCCAACAACACGGTCCGATCGGACATTTTCCGTCGGAATGTCCATCCGTGTGTACAAAGGCTAAAGCCGCGTACACACGATCGAATTGTATGACGTACTTAGTCCGTCATACAATCCTACGGACAATTCGGCGTACTTTCTACTGAACGGACTTGGCCACACACGGATACACAAACAGTCCGACGAAAGCTTGCGCGATGACGTACAGCACGTACGACGGGACTAGAAATAGGAAGTCCCTGACACAGCAAAGCACCCTTTGGGCTCCTTCTGCTGACTTTGCGTTAGTGGAAGTTTGGTTAGAGACGATTCGCGCTTTTCAGACTTCAGCTTAATTCGTCCGTTTTTGTTTTTTAAATTTATTCTCGAATTGGAATATTAATCATAAGATGAGGATGAATAAAGACATTTGTGATAACTCTGTGTGAATATAAGCAGCAAAGCAACTTCACTTTTCTCGCATTATGAAGAAGAAAAGAATTTGCTATATTAAAAGATCACAAAATTAGCAGCATGACGAATATGCTAGCTTCAATACGAACACTAGTTTTACAAGACAGAACGCTTCCGCCCTGTAAATCCTTTCTGGGCCTGCGCCATTCTTAGTCCGTCGGACTAGCATACTGACGAACGTATTGTCCGCTGAAACCAAAGTACGACGGGAAGATTGGTGTGCAAACCGACCTTCTTAGTACTCCGGACTTCACGCTGAAAAAGTCCGCTGAAGCCCACACACGAGCGGATTGTCCGTTGAAATGTGTTTCAACGGACTAAGTACGTCATACAATTCGATCGTGTGTACGCGGCATAAGACTACCTTACAGTTTTTCATACCCAGTTTTTGGAGTGCCCCTCACTATGTTTCTGGGAAATAGGGAAATAGGTTCCTTCTGCCTCAGTTTTTTTTTTTTTTTTCATTAAGATGCTGCTAATAACAAAGTTCCAAATTCCACAAAGTTGCAGCCTGCTGTAGCAAAGTGCTGGAATGCAAAGTGACAATGGGGGTTATTTACGAAAGGCAAATCCACTTTGCACTACAAGTACAAACTACAAGTGAAATTGCACTGAAAGTGCACTTGGAAGTGCAGTCACTGTAAATTTGAGGGGTAGATCTGAAATGAGGGGAAGCTCTGCTGATTTTTTCTCCAATCACGTACAAGCTAAAATGCGTATTTTTTATTTTCCTTGCATGTCCCCCTCGGGTCTACAGTGACTGCACTTCCAAGTGCACTTTCAGTGCAATTTCAAGTGCACTTTGCACTTGTAGTTTGCACTTGTAGTGCAAAGTGGCCTTTCCTTTCGTAAATAACCCCCATAGTGTTTTAAAGCAAGTTAAAGACTTTTTCTATGCAAAGTTCCGTAAGAAGAAATTCACATATTTTTGGACACAAAGGGGTTTATTTACGAAAGGCAAATCCACCTTGCACTACAAGTGCAAAGCGCAGTCTAATGACCAACGCTTGTTCAAGAACATGCTGGAAAACCGGCATCCGATCAGCACTCACAGCCAATGGGTGCAAACGCTGATCAGTGTATCCTGGCGAGAAGGGGTCACCCTGTCAGACTACAAAGACACAACAGGGGTGATAGACACACCAGATCACTTGTGTTGGTATGGAGATCTGTCTGTTTTTGTCTTCATTTAATCTGCCGGGATGAACAAAAAAAAAAAAAAAACTTGCAGAGTGTACCCAGTTTTTATTTAACTTTAGTAAAAATAAATAAGTAAAAAACACTTTAATTTGACAAGATCAATTTACTTGTTGTTACTCATTGCCTTAATAGAAGTAGCTCCATTTAGTAATGTATTCTGTGCTTCCTGTTTGATAATATGACCTTGTGTAGATGTTGTGCTGTGCCTGCACCCCCAAAACATCTGTTTGTTGCATCCAGAAATATGTAGCCAGGGAACGGAAGAGGAGGTAGACAGAAGAGTGTTAGGGGGGTAAGCCCTGGCTTACCCAAGTAAACAAATTTTGCCTGCCCAATACTGGGGATGTAAGTACAGGAGCAACAGCAAAATAAGTTCCCTATACTACTGCAGCTAAAATAGGACTAGAGGTGTAGCAAACATAAGAGGGGTGCTGGAGGTAGGGAGTCCTGTTATTACACATGCAACCAGGGTAATCTGGTGCCAGGACTGGAACTGACAAAACGGGTGAGGAAGATACTGGAGAGTTTAATAAAAGACCAAATAGACGAGTTTTTGCTGGAAAAAAATATTTTAACCACTTCCCGACCAGTGCACGCTGATGTACATCGGCAGAATGGCACGGGCAGGCATACTGGCGTACATGGTGTCCAATCTTTAATGCCACCCTGCCATCGCGAGCGCACCGCCGGCGGCGCGCTCGCGTGCTGGTCGGGACCCCCGTGAGTCAGGTCGCGGGTCCCGCAGACTCGATCGCCGGGGCACACCCGCGATTGTCTCACGGGGCGGCTGAACGGAGAGATGCCGTTGTAAACAGCATCTCCTCGTTCTGTCTAGCAACAAGTGACGCTGATCTCTGCTCCATGTGATTGGAGCAGAGATCAGTGTTCACTAAAAGAAAGCCCAGCCCCCAACAGTTAGTAACACACCCCTATGAACACTTAACTCCTACACTGCCACCCACTGGTTAACCCCCTTCACTGCCAGTGTCATTTACACAGGAATCACTGCATTTGTATAGCAGTGATTGCTGTATAAATGACAATGGTCCCAAAAATGTGTCAAAAATGTCTGATGTGTTCGCCATAATGTCACAGTCACAATAAAAATCGTTGATCGCCGCCATTACTAGTAAAAAAAAATTATTAATAAAAATGCCATAAAACTATCCCCTATTTTGTAAACGCTATAACTTTTGCGCAAACCAATCAATAATCGCTTATTGTGATTTTTTTTACCAAAAATAAGTAGAAGAATACGTATCGGCCTAAACTGAGGGAAAAAAACGTTTTTTTAAATATATTTTTGGGGGATATTTATTATAACAAAAAGTTAGAAATGATGCGTTTTTTTCAAAATTGTTGCTCTATTTTTGTTTATAGCGCAAAAAATAAAAATGCTGTCTGTTGCTTAACCACTTCAGCCCCGGACCATTTTGCTGGCCAAAGACCAGACCACTTTTTGCGATTCGGCACTGCGTCCCTTTAACTGACAATTGCGCGGTCATGCGACGTGGCTCCCAAACAAAATTGACGGCCTTTTTTCCCCACAAATAGAGCTTTCTTTTGGTGGTATTTGGGGTGATCTAATTGGGCAACTGAGTGGCAAATGAGGTTTAATGTTGATAAATGTAAAGTTATGCATCATACATACTTGGGGAGTACAATTGGGGGAATCAATGGTGGAGAAGGATCCAGGGGATTTGGTAGATCATAAGCTCAATAATAGGATGAAATGCCAAGCTGCAGTTTCCAAAGCGAGTCCTTTATTGTATTTAGAGTGGTATGGACTCTAGAGAGAGAGAGAGATCATTTTTCCCCTGTACAAATCATTAGTAAGACTTCATCTGGAATATGCAGTTCAGTTTTGGGCACCAGTTCTCAAAAAGATATCAGGGAACTGGAGAAAGTGCAGAGAAGGGCAAATAAACTGATAAGAGGCATGGAGGAGCTCAGCTATGAGGAAAGATTAGAGGAACTGAATTTATTCACTCTTGAGAAGAGGAGATTAAGGGGTGATATAATCAACATGTACACATACATAAGTGGTCCATATAGTGAACTTGGTGTTGAGTTATTTCCTTTAAGGTCATCACTGAGGAAAAAAGATTTCATCTCCAAATTCGGAAAGGTTTCTTCACAGTAAGAGCTGTTTAAATGTGGTATAGACTCCCTCCACAGGTGGTTCTGCAAGCTCAGTAGATTGCTTTAACATAGGCCTGGATTCTTTCCTAAATGTACTTAATATAACTGGGTACTGACATTTATAGGTAAAGTTGATCCAGCGAAAATCCGATTGTCTCTCGGGGGATCAGGAAGGAATTTTTTCTCCTGCTGTAGCAAATTCGATCATGTTTTGCTGGGGGTTTTTCGCCTTCCTCTGGATCAACTGTGGGTATAAGATTGTGTATATGGGATTGTATTTTCTTTGGGTTGAACTGGATGAACTTGTGTCTTTTTTTAACCTGACTATGTAACTATGTAACTAGATTGTGCCTTTTTCAAGGGGCTATGCATGTATTTTCCCCAGAGCTTAGTAAATGTGCTAAAGCTCTGCTAAATGCCATCATCCAATCATGTACAAGTAAAAATGCTGATTTCGTTTTAATTTTCCTTGCAGCTGATTTGTGCATAGGTCTTTATATAGTGAAGCTTAACCACATCCTAGACACGTTCAGCTTCACTTCTGCTTTCAATCCAGTGCTGCCATCAGTGTTTTAGTAGAACTAATATCTAGAATTATAATTACTTAAGCTAAGAGCGCAATTTTGATCCAGGGAAATTAGTTAACTGTCTTTGATAGTAGTGAAGGAATGTTTTCCTCCTGAATGCAAAATAGGCAAGTGCTGTGGAGGGGTTATTGCATTTGTTTTCCCCCAGCATACTTACAGGCTTCTCTTCATTTGTTCATCTTCAATGCTCATAACCACTGAGCCACCACTTTTCTTTAAAAAGCCTTACTAAAGCAATCACAGCTTGTTGGTGACAAAGGCTACCCACAGCAATGTAAAACACAATATTATTTAATAATAAGTCTAAATCTAAAAAACGTGTTTATTGTCACTCTTAAAGCGTATCCAACACTGTGGATAAATAGGATCTTCCATACCATGAATATGGTGTTCTTAAAATGACTCACTGTGGGGGAGGGGGGGTTTCGAACAGAATATGAGAATGGTTTTAAAAATAATAAAAGACACAAAACAGAGGCACAACGCTAGCCTTATTCCTACTGCTGCTAGAGCAACAAAAGACACCAAGTCACCTTTGGTGTTTAATGAGAGCCATGTAATGTGATGTTCTCCCAGCATGGTTGGTGGGAGCTTTGAAAAATTATTACACATCACCATCCTACAGAAACTGCTCCACATTAATCTTATTATTGTTAAAAGCTTTTGCATCTCATTTAGAAAGCCATGTAAAATATATTGTATACTGTACATTGAATGGTCTATTTAATAGGCCTGGTTTTAAATCTGGGGATTTTACAATCAGATTGTAATATGTGTGGCCAGCTTTATATGCTAGAGTCAGTGAACATGGGATATGGACTAACTTCTAGCAAAAGCAGAAACATCAGTAAATTTCTAATTATTCACTTTTTCACTTTAAGGCGAAACTGTATTAGCTGTGAATGAAATGTATTTTTTTGTTTTTAGGGTTATATGTTTTTAATTGGTTGCTTTATATTAGATTTTTCACCATTACTACACAGCCATGGTTACAAATTAACATTTAATATATGGCAATGGGCTCCCACGGCATTACATGTTATTCTAGGGGCTTGCTCTGCAGCTCCCCTTTTCTGATTGAATCCTCAGACTCAGGAATTTGTTAACCTCCCTGGCGGTATGATTAGTTCTGGTTTTAGGTGCTGAAAGTGGTACAATTATTTTGCATGGAAATTTGGCGTTTTATATTGTAGTCCTGTAATTCTGAGTCTAGCAGACATCCCGGGTATGATAAAGTTTATAATATAATAAAGAATAATAAAAATTATTCAATAATGTAATCAAATCCTAAAACCAATCTCCAAATTTCAGGCAGAAAAAACAGTATTTATAATATAAAAGTGCATGCAGGGCAGTGCACAGACCACTAGGGACAAAGGGGGTGTGTAATTTTTTTATACAGTACTGTAATCTGTAAGATTACAGTGCTGTGTGTGTTTTGTGTCTTTTTACTTTTTTGAATTTGGCGCCGATCTCCGCTCCCGTACGCCGTAACGTCGCAGGGAACGGAGCTCTGTGGCATTCGGGCACTGTGAATCGAGCGGAGGACAGCTCGATCACACAGCGCGGAGGACATCACTGGATCCAGGGGACAAGGTAAGTACTTCTCCCTGTGTCCTCCCCTGCATCCAGCGATGCGATCCCGAGGCTGAATAAAAGACTGTATAACTATAACATGCAATAGTTTTGTATTTACATGACTAAAACATTAACTAAGCCCTACAATAATAAACAAAGAAAATATGAACAAACCATTATAGTTTCACTTTAAATAACTGAAAGTGCAGTCATCACAGCTTAGCACTAGTCTGGTTGTTCTGCTGTACAAATAGTTTCAGCCAAAAGGTTTTTTGTGCTGCCTATGTCTCCACTGGGTAGCTCTCATCTCAATTCCTGTTTGCATCACCATATAGAAGCAGAAATTCTAACCCTGACAAACTCTTTCAAAAAAATCTAGAGATTTTACTATACGGCCTCATTCACTTAGGCGTACCGATCTGTACACCCATGCAAAGGGCCACCTTCTTGTGTTCTTGCATGAATCTCCAAGCACATCTTGAATTATAAATCCATGCAGAACCAAGCACAAACCCACACAGATGCACACCCTGAGGCTGCAAAGAACACCTGTGCATCCTGTGTGGGTTAAGACGGCCCTTCGCATGAGTGTATGGTTTGGTGTATCCATGTGAATGAGTCTTCCCGACTTACTTTCGGCGGAGTTCCGACGGACTTCCGAACGAACGAACTTGCCCACACATGAACAGACTAAGTCCGTTTGAAAGTCCATTCGTTTTGAACATGATGACGTAAGACGCGACTAAAAAAGGAAGTTCAATAGCCAGTAGCCAATAGCTTCCCTTGTGTCGTATTTGGTCTGCCGGACCAGCACACAGATGAACGGTTTTCCCAATAGGAATTGAGTCCGTCAGACAGATTTCAAACATGTTCTATTTCTAGGTCTGTCTGATTTTTTAAATGAAAAATGATTGGATTAGCTCACACAAGATCAGAATATCCAACGGACTGATTCTGTCGGACCTAATCTGCCGGAAAGTCCCGTTGTGTCTATGCGGCATAAGGCTTTGGTCATGACCTGCAACAAACATGTAAAATGAAATGTCAGAGTGAAATCAGGAATTCTGCGGGTCAGTGAAGCCACTAGAGCAGTGCGACAACCAGAGTTTTTAGGAGACTGCAGCTCTCCTTTCAAGTCCAACTGGAGGTGCATCCAGTGGCGTAACTAGAACCTTCAGGGCCCCGATGCAAGAAACCATGAAGGGCCCCCCTGAACCCCAGCCAGGGCCCTTCCCTCCGAGTCCGGCGGTGGAACTCCAGGGCGTGGTCACGGGTAAGACCTTTGTGAGCCCTGTAGTTCCATCACTGGTATCAGTAGTTTTTTTTATTATTTTATTTTTTATTTTTAGGTGCCCCATTGGGGAACTGTCCCTAGGCAGGGTGGGGTCCCCGTCCCCAGAAGAGATGAGGTCCTTTTCTCCAGGTCAGATGAAGTTACTGCCCCCAGGTGAGAAGGGGTCCCTGTCCCCAGGGCAGGTGGGGGTCCCTGTCCCCACGTGAGAAGGGGTCCCTGTCCCCAGAGGGAGATGGAGGGGTATGTAATGGTGTGTGGGGGATGGGGTCCTCTCACTCACCATGACCAAGCTGCAGGCCGCGCACTCATCCATGTTGGCCTGGGCTCCATCCAGTGTGCTGGACGGGTGATCAGCATATCTCCCAGAAAGACCTTTCATCATCTGTGTATGACGGGGGAGTAGGGGGGCTGGCAGACAAGCCTGCAGTGTCCTCCGGGGAACCGTCTCTCATAGGGCTGCACTGCATCTGTGTGCTTAAATTTTGTTTACCCGGGAGAAGTAGGCAGTGCAGTGTGGGCCGGACTCAGGGGGGGCGGGACTCTGGCTGGGGAGAACAGACATTGGACTGAGTGGCAATGCATGGAGCAGGAAAGGGGTACTCTGAGGAGCTGGCCAAAGGCACAGGTCATGCGGGGAATGCACAACTAAAGAGCAGCCAGTGCGATAGTCGAACATGGAGCTCTGCTAGTCACCCTCCACCTCCAGCCACCCGTGTGCATGGTGCACTGGTACCCCTAGCTGCCTATGCCGCTGCCGGCCATATGTAGAGGGGGCTGCATGGGCCCCCTGCTTCACAGAGCCCAGTTGCGGTCGCGACTGCTGCACCCCCTATAGTTACGC
This sequence comes from Lithobates pipiens, assembly GCF_037356315.1. NCBI lineage: Eukaryota > Metazoa > Chordata > Amphibia > Anura > Ranidae > Lithobates > Lithobates pipiens. Next base: position 123,535,662 of record NW_027507788.1, read on the forward strand.
CCCTGGGTGCATCAAACACAAAGGGGGTTATTTACGAAAGGCAAATCCACTTTGCGCTGCAAGTGCACTTGGAAGTGCAGTCGTTCTAAATCTAAGGGGTAGATCTGAAATGAAGGGAAGCTCTGCTGATTTTATCATCCAATCACGTGCAAGCTAAAATGCTGTTTTTTTTATTTCCCTTGCATGTCCCCTTCGGATCTACAGCAACTTTACTTCCAAGTGCATTTTCAGTGCAAAGTGGATTTTCCTTTAGTAAATAACCCCCAAAGTGTTCATGGTCATACGGTTTGAGTAGAACAGCCTGTATTATGCCAGACATTTGCTCTCTGTTTAGAAGAAGTGGTCGCTCTTTAGAGGTCTGACACATCCCTTGCTCAGTAGGGAGCAGACATGTGCACGCTGGAAAATGTTGTTATGTTTTGTTTCGGATGCATTCATTAGGTTGAAAATTGTGCTTTTTCATATTTGTTGTGTCGGCCCGGTTCGTTTTGGGATTTGTTTTGTTTCTTTGGGATTCATTTTGTATATTTGTTAGACCGGGTGGATTCAAACAGTTTGTTACTCGGTATAACTTTATTGTGAATAGCTGTGGTTGTTAGTACCCTTGGTGCAAGCCACATGCAAATATTCAGCGTCTCGGTGCCTGGTCCTTGGCATCAAGAGTCTGCATATTTGCATGAATTGCAGTCAGCTGTGCCACAAGCGCGTACCCTGCACGCTCCTAGACAGGTACCAGTGCCGAACCAAAAGCTAACGCTGCTTGTGATCGTGACTTTTTGGATGACGTGACTGCCGTGACAGCCAACCACCGTGGTCATGTGGTCTTCAGTCCCACCAGCGCAAAGGGGGTTAAGGAGCGGGCAGCCACCATGTCCTTAACAACCATGACTCATCTGCTGTAATTTTTTTAACAGTGTGGGGGTTCACCCAATCCATAGCAGGCCCTTTAGGTGTGGTATGGATTTTGAGAATACCCCATCCCAATTTTTTTTTTAAATGGCTTGGGAACCCCCCAAAAGTCATACCAGGCTCTTAGGTTTGATATAAATCTTAAGTGGAACCCCATGGCAATTTTCTTTTTTTAAATGGAGTAGGGTCCCCCCAAAATCCATAGCAGACCTTTATCCAAGCATGCAGCCTGGCAGGCTAGGAAAGGGGGCAAGCAAGAGGTCCCCCTCCTGAACCATACCAGGCTTTATGCCCTCACCCTGGGTCAGTGCTTTGGAAGAGGGGGGCTTCCCACTCCAAAGCAGCTTGTCCCCATGTTGATGAGGACAAGGGCCTCTTCCCCACAACCCTAGCCTGGTGCTTGTGGGGTTGAGGGGGGGGAATTGTCAGATTTTGGAAGCCCCCTTTAACAAGGGGCCCCCCAGATCACAGTCCCTCCATGTAAATGAGTATGGGGGACATAGTACCAGTGGCAAAAGTAAAATAAAAACACAGGGACAGTTTTTGACACTGAAGGACAGCTGTACACATGGTCCGAATTGTCCGTATCTAGCTTAACATACCCTCTCCCCAGATTGACAATTCTGCTATTCAAAGGTGGCTCTGCTGTTTATCCACAACATAGAGACACACCAAGGTGTATATAACTGCCTGGATCACAGGAGATACTAAAAGGGAAAAAAAGTGTAAAAACACCACAATGCAGCCACCACATTGGATTTTTTAAGCTTAAATGTCTGATTTTGGTTTTAAAAACACTTTATTCTTGTAACTTTGTGTGAGTTGAACTGAAAGCACAAAATATGTTATTTTACTCCTTTAAACTACCAATTCCTCATTCTCTATGCAATGAAGATGAGGAATTGTTTGTAGTCCAGCCTGGGGTACAACAATGGCTCCCTCCATGGATACAGTGGAGTGAGTGTAGGTACCCAGGGACAGATGGTATTTTTCACTAGATTAAAATAAAGGAAACAATGCCTGAACAATGAAAAGTAATACAGCCACCTCCTCTAACAGGCGAAATAATAAAAGAGGGTACACAGAGTTATACAGAATTCATAAATTCATAGCATTTTAAAGAAGTTGTAAGAAACCTTGATTGAATAACAAAATGTTGTGCTACAGTTACTTAAGTATAGTTTCATAGTTTCATAGTTAGTAAGGTTGAATAAAGACATCAGTCCATCCAGTTCAACCTGAGTGAGTGTCTACCCCTATCCCTGTACATTGCACACTCATGTTGGTCCCTACCCTCAAGGAGCCCACAGTCCAAAGTCCCCATTCATATACTAGGGCCAATTTTTTGGACAGAAGCCAATTAACCTACCTGCATGTCTTTGGAGTGTGGGAGGAAACCGGAGTACCAGGAGGAAACCCACGCAGGCACAGGGAGAACATGCAAACTCCAGGCAGGTAGTGTCGTGGTTGGGATTTGAACCAGTGACCCTTTTTACTGCTAGGTGAGAGCGCTAACCACTACACCACTGTGCCGCCCTAAAGTTAGCCAAACATTTCAATCTCATTGCATTATCTTATTTAAATTTACCAACTACGTAGTGCTAGGCTTAATCTGTACAATAAATTGTATGAATTGTTTAAGTAGGCGTGCACACAATATAACTGCTGTTGAATCTAAAGGAGATTTTAGGTTGCGCAGTTTATTATATCGCTCCTTGGAATAAGGCACACTGCATGTAGTACAGGAATAAAGAAAATGCATGCAATAAAGAGGTGAAAGCCACTGCCACTTCTATACAGGTGAAGGATATTGTAGCATGTCTCACTGGTGGCATATATAATATAAAATGGGCTGATGTGTTTTTGGGTTCAGAAGCCACTGGTTACAAGGAGATCAAGAAGTTAGCTGTGTATAGAGAGTGCAGATCTGCCTCTAAATGCTGAGCTTAAAATATGCCTCTAAACATCCTAATGTGCATGGACCCATAGGATACCTTTGAGCTGCTTTTACAGGCATAGTTGCCAACTGTCCCAAATTTCCCAGGACATTCCCGGGATTTAAACCTTTGTCCCGTTCTTAGCGTTTCCCGAGAAATACGTTTTTTTCACAGCCACTTTCACAGGTCCGTGGCCAGCATTAATTGTCTCTGCTGGCTGCCGTTTTACAGAAGACCAAAAGTAACTGGTCACTCGCAGAGGGGAACAAACGAGAGGCGGAGCCAGCAAGGTGGCTGCCAATAGAAGCTGAGCTGCCGCCAACCCCCCGCCCCGTGGCCTGCTGCTGGCCTGTGGGTGGGGGGCTGGAGGCAACTCGATTTCTATTGGCAGCCACCCGGCCGGCTCCACCTCGTGTTTGTTCCCCTTGGTGAGTGACCTGTTACTTCTGGTCTTCTGTAATGGCAGCGGAGACTTACACCTGATGAAAGGGGGACACTGCTGCCGGGGCACCTGTTGTAAGGTGGGGGGCTCCACCGGTGGACACCTGATGTAAGGGGGACATCACTGCTGGGACACCTGCTGTAAGGGGGGCTCCACTGGGGGGACACCTGATGTAAAGGGGACACCGCTGCTGGGACACCTGATGTAAGGGGAACACCTCTGCTGGGACACCTGACGTAAGTGGGGGCTCCACTGGGGGACACCTGATATAATGGGGACACTGCTGGGGGACACCTGATGAAATAGGGCTCCACTGGGGGACTCCTGATGTAAGGGGGGCTCTACTGGGGAACACCTGATGTAAGGGAGGGCTCCACTGGGGGACACCTGATGTAACGGGGCATCGCTCCTGGGACACCTGATGTCAGGGGGACACTGCTGCTGGGACACCTGATATAAGGGGGATCCACTATGGGACACCTAATGTAAGGGGGGCACCACTGCTGGGACACCTGATATAAAGGGGACACCGCTGCTGGGACACCTGATGAAATAGGGCTCCACTGGGGGACACCTGATGTAAGGGGGGCTCCACTGGGAGAACAACTGATGTAAGGGAGGGCTCCACTGGGGGACACCTGATGTAACGGGGCATCGCTCCTGGGACACCTGATGTAAGGGGGACACCGCTGCTGGGACACCTGATGTAAGGGGGACACTGCTGCTGGGACACCTGATGTAAGGGGGGCTCTACTGGGGGACATCTGATGTAAGAGGGACACCTGATGTAAGGGGGCTCCACTGATGACACCTGATGTGAGGGGGGCTTCACTGGGGGACACCTGATGTAAAGGGGGCTCCACTGGGGGGGCACCTGATGTAAGGGGGACACCGCTGCTGGAACACCTGATGTAAGCGGGGGTTCCACTGGGGGATACCTGATGTAAGGGGGACAACTGATGTAAGGGGGCTCCACTGGGGACACCTGATATATGGGCGACACCTTATGTAATGGGGACACTGCTGCTGGGACACCTGATGCAAGGGGGGGCTCCACTGGGGGACACCCGATGTAAGGAGGGGCTTCACTGGGGGACACCTGATGTAAAGGAGACACTGCTGCTGGGACACCTGATGTAAGGAGGACACCAGTGCTGGGACACCTGATGTAAGGGGGGGTTCCACCGGGGGACATCTGATGTAAGGGGACACCTGGTGTAAGGGGGGCTCCACTGGGAGGCACCTTATGTAAGGGGGCTCCACTGGAGGACACCTGACGTAAGGGGGGCTCCAATGGGGGACATCTGATGTAAGGGGGACACCTGATGCAAGGGGGGCTCCACTGGGGGACACCTAATGTAAGGGGGTCTCCACTGAGGGACACCTGATGTAAGGGGGGCTCCACTGGGGGGACACCTGATGTAAGGGGGCTCCACTGGGAGACACCTGTTGTAAGGGGAGGCTCCACTGGGGGGACATCTGATGTAAGGGAGGGCTCCACTGGGGGACACCTGATGTAATGGAGGCATCGCTCCTGGGACACCTGATGTCAGGGGGACACCGCTGCTGGGACACCTGATATAAGGGGGGCTCCACTATGGGACACCAGATGTAAGGGGGACACCACTGCTGGGACACCTAATGCAAGGGGGGCTCCACTGGGGGACACCTGATATAAGGAGGGGTTCCTCTGGGGACACCTTATATAAAGGGGACACCGCTGCTGGGACACCTGATGTAAGGGGGACACTGCTGCTGGGACACCTGATGTAAGGGGGGCTCTACTGGGGGACATCTGATATAAGGGAGACACCTGATGTAAGGGGGGCTCCACTGGGGGACACCTGATGTAAAGGGGGCTCCACTGGGGGGACACCTGATGTAAGGAGGGCATCGCTCCTAGGACACCTGATGTCAGGGGGACACCGCTGCTGGGACACCTGATATAAGGGTGGCTCCACTATGGGACACCGGATGTATGGGGGACACCACTGCTGGGACACCTAATGCAAGGGGGGCTCCACTGAGGGACACCTGATGTAAGGAGGGGTTCCTGTGGGGACACCTGATATAAAGGGGACACCGCTGCTGGGACACCTGATGTAAGGGGGACACTGCTGCTGGGACACCTGATGTAAGGGGGGTCTACTGGGGGACATCTGATGTAAGGGGGACACCTGATGTAAGGGGGGCTCCACTGGGGGGAAACCTGATGTAAGGGGGTTCCACTGGGGGGACACCTGATATAAGGGGGACACCGCTGCTGGAACACCTGATGTAACCTGGGACTCCACTGGGGGATACCTGATGTAAGGGGGACACTACATGTAAGGGGGCTCCACTGGGGACACCTGATATATGGGGGGTGCCTTATGTAATGGGGACACCGCTGCTGGGACATCTGATGTAGGGGGGGCTCCACTGGGGGACACCTGATGTAAAGGGGACACTGCTGCTGGGACACCTGATGTAAGGAGGACACCGGTGCTGGGACACCTGATGTAAGGGGGGCTCTACTGGGGGACATCTGATATAAGGGAGACACCTGATGTAAGGGGGGCTCCACTGGGGGACACCTGATGTAAAGGGGGCTCCACTGGGGGGACACCTGATGTAAGGAGGGCATCGCTCCTAGGACACCTGATGTCAGGGGGACACCGCTGCTGGGACACCTGATATAAGGGTGGCTCCACTATGGGACACCGGATGTATGGGGGACACCACTGCTGGGACACCTAATGCAAGGGGGGCTCCACTGAGGGACACCTGATGTAAGGAGGGGTTCCTGTGGGGACACCTGATATAAAGGGGACACCGCTGCTGGGACACCTGATGTAAGGGGGACACTGCTGCTGGGACACCTGATGTAAGGGGGGTCTACTGGGGGACATCTGATGTAAGGGGGACACCTGATGTAAGGGGGGCTCCACTGGGGGGAAACCTGATGTAAGGGGGTTCCACTGGGGGGACACCTGATATAAGGGGGACACCGCTGCTGGAACACCTGATGTAACCTGGGACTCCACTGGGGGATACCTGATGTAAGGGGGACACTACATGTAAGGGGGCTCCACTGGGGACACCTGATATATGGGGGGTGCCTTATGTAATGGGGACACCGCTGCTGGGACATCTGATGTAGGGGGGGCTCCACTGGGGGACACCTGATGTAAAGGGGACACTGCTGCTGGGACACCTGATGTAAGGAGGACACCGGTGCTGGGACACCTGATGTAAGGGGGGCTCCACTGGGGGGGCACCTGATGTAAGGGGTGCTCTACTGGGAAACACCTGATGTAAGGGGGACACCGCTGCTGGAACACCTGATGTAAGCGGGGGTTCCACTGGGGGATACCTGATGTAAGGGGGACAACTGATGTAAGGGGGTTCCACTGGGGACACCTGATATATGGGCGACACCTTATGTAATGGGGACACTGCTGCTGGGACACCTGATGCAAGGGGGGGCTCCACTGGGGGACACCCGATGTAAGGAGGGGCTTCACTGGGGGACACCTGATGTAAAGGAGACACTGCTGCTGGGACACCTGATGTAAGGAGGACACCAGTGCTGGGACACCTGATGTAAGGGGGGGTTCCACCGGGGGACATCTGATGTAAGGGGACACCTGGTGTAAGGGGGGCTCCACTGGGAGGCACCTTATGTAAGGGGGTCTCCACTGAGGGACACCTGATGTAAGGGGGGCTCCACTGGGGGGACACCTGATGTAAGGGGGCTCCACTGGGAGACACCTGTTGTAAGGGGAGGCTCCACTGGGGGGACATCTGATGTAAGGGAGGGCTCCACTGGGGGACACCTGATGTAATGGAGACATCGCTCCTGGGACACCTGATGTCAGGGGGACACCGCTGCTGGGACACCTGATATAAGGGGGGCTCCACTATGGGACACCAGATGTAAGGGGGACACCACTGCTGGGACACCTAATGCAAGGGGGGCTCCACTGGGGGACACCTGATGTAAGGAGGGGTTCCTCTGGGGACACCTTATATAAAGGGGACACCGCTGCTGGGACACCTGATGTAAGGGGGACACTGCTGCTGGGACACCTGATGTAAGGGAGACACCTGATGTAAGGGGGGCTCCACTGGGGGACACCTGATGTAAAGGGGGCTCCACTGGGGGGACACCTGATGTAAGGAGTGCATCACTCCTAGGACACCTGATGTCAGGGGGACACCGCTGCTGGGACACCTGATATAAGGGTGGCTCCACTATGGGACACCGGATGTATGGGGGACACCACTGCTGGGACACCTAATGCAAGGGGGGCTCCACTGAGGGACACCTGATGTAAGGAGGGGTTCCTGTGGGGACACCTGATATAAAGGGGACACCGCTGCTGGGACACCTGATGTAAGGGGGACACTGCTGCTGGGACACCTGATGTAAGGGGGGTCTACTGGGGGACATCTGATGTAAGGGGGACACCTGATGTAAGGGGGGCTCCACTGGGGGGAAACCTGATGTAAGGGGGCTCCACTGGGGGGACACCTGATATAAGGGAGACACCGCTGCTGGAACACCTGATGTAACCTGGGACTCCACTGGGGGATACCTGATGTAAGGGGCACACTACATGTAAGGGGGCTCCACTGGGGACACCTGATATATGGGGGGTGCCTTATGTAATGGGGACACCGCTGCTGGGACATCTGATGTAGGGGGGGCTCCACTGGGGGACACCTGATGTAAGGAGGACACCGGTGCTGGGACACCTGATGTAAGGGGGGCTCCACTGGGGGACATCTGATATAAAGGGACACCTGGTGTAAGGGGGGGCTCTACTGAGAGGCACCTGATGTAAGAGAGGCACCTCTGGGGGACACCTGATGTAAGGAAGGACTCTGCTGGGGACACCTGATGGCATCTGGTGGCAGGCCATGTGGCAAGTGACACGCTCAGGGCTCCCACTGATTTTGCATTATTGTGAGTTGAACTATTTCATTTTATATTACAACGTAATAATAGAAAAAATTTGCTTTAATCATCCTGACACCATAACAACAAAGGTGTCGTGATGATTAAAGTGCTAACATCAGGTGTTTGGAGTATTTTTATCTGCTGATTGTTAAACTTTCTGAAATACACATATTTTTATTGTGGTGTAGGATCTGGGCCTGCTGTCCCTCCATCCCTCTTTTTTCCTTCCTTCTCTCTCTCTCTTCCTCTCTCTTTCTCCCTGTCTTTCTCCCTTTCTTTCTCCCTCCATCCCTCGTTCATCTCAGACTCTAACCACACCCCCTTTGAGTCACGCCTCCCTTTAAGCCATGCCCAATATTTAGTTTAAGCCACGTCCATTTTCGGCTGCTACGTCACACCTACAAATGAATGTCCACCCCATAATTATAATACAACTCCGTCTACAGACAAAAAAGTGTCCCTAAAAACAATGTTGGCAACTATGTACAGGAAAAAAGTAAAAGTGTTTGTAGAAGCAGCATTTTTTAAGTCCAGTGTGAATGACCCTAAAAGCTTTTTTAGAGCTAGAACACTTCAATTTTGATCTGTATTTGGTACTACCCAAACTGGAGTTGGAAGGTACTTTCAGGGCTTCAGGAAAGATAATCAAGCTTTGTTAAATGCTCTGTAAATGCTTATAAAGGGGTTCATTAACTAAAATTGGAAAGTGCAAAATCTGGTGCAGCTGTACATGGCAGCCAATCAGCTTTTAACGTCAGCTTGTTTAATTGAGATTTAACAATAAAACCCCAAAGCTGATTGGTTTCTTTGCAGAACTGCACCAAATTTTGCACCCTCCAGTTTTAATAAATCAACCATAAAGTGTGAGACAGTTCAGACTAGCATTTAAAAGCTAATACTAAACAATACTTGTAAACAGGCATGCACTGGCCATCAGGAATACTGGGAGTTTCCCGGAGGGCCGATGGCTCAGTGGGTCGGTTTCACTGACAGCCTGTCAGGGGCACAGTTACAGCCGCTGGTATGAGGCTGTAGATGAGATCCTGGGAATGCCCTTGATGCTGACAGCAGATGTCCCCTGGCATTCCTGTGCACCCATTCCTAAACATACATGGTTAAGTGGAGCATAAAATCCCCCAGTGACTTGCATGGACTGTCACCTGCCTTCTCCTCAGTGATCCGATCCTCGGAGGGATTCCCAGCAACCTGAGACCCTCCCATCATCCTCTTCCTCATCCCCCTTGCAGATGGCTGTGAGGAGCTCCAGCACCCTGACTTTCCCCTCCAACCGGACCATCATGAGCAAGGAGATTCCCCATCAGTGGCAGCCCCACCACCACCCCTGCCTGCTGCTGGAGGCTGTTCGGGGAGGTGAAGGCCGGGCGGACTAGCTGAGAAGGAGTAGACTGCACAGATGATAGATTTTTACTCTAACCAGTAGACAACTTCTGCAGCAACAGATGGATTTTAGGGGGGAACGGAGTGAGCACAGATTGTAGCACAACTTGCTCGATAATTTCATTTGTTGCCTGAAAGTATTGTTTATCCCCCTCACATCCTCCAACAGGGATGGCTGTACATACTAGGATGTGATACCAGTGCAGTTCTTGTAAGCTGCTTCCTGGGAGCATGCGTTTTGGTATGCAGAGTAAGAGCTATGATACTAGCTGTTATTAATAGCTGTTATCACAGTGTGCTGCAAGAGTGTTACCACGGTGACCATGCAATCAAAGGCCCCCAATCAGGAAACCTGCATTTAGGTTGCCATAAAATGCTGATGGTTTCTATGTTTCATCAACAGTACTTCCAATAACTCAGGGAGCTAAGGGATATTGAGGGCAAGTTTTCCTTCTTTTTTCATCTCTCTATTGGCAAAACATGCATAAGAGGGGTGTGTTCCTTTCTGTTATTGGGTATTATTAGGTTATTATTATAGCTGATCTCCTGATAGAGTGATTAGTGTGTCTAATAATACTTTTTTGGGGACTCTCATCTGCTAATCACATTTGTGATACATGCATAAATACACAATGGAGTTTGATTTTTTAAAAGGCAAATCTGTGTCTATGCACGCAAATGCTGGACCCGGGAGTGTGCCCGCAAGGTAACCCCCAGGGAGAGTGCTTCCTCTAGGGCAGTGATGGCGAACCTTGGCACCCCAGATGTTTTGAAACTACATTTCCCATGATGCTCTGGCACTCTGCAGTGTAGTGGAGCATCATGGGAAATGTAGTTCCAAAACATCTGGGGTGCCAAGGTTCGCCATCACTGCTCTAGGGGGTTTACCAATGCGAGGAGGAGCCAAGAGCACCACCGGGGAACCCGAAAAGATGAGGTTCAGGGCCACACTGCAAAACGAACTGCACAGTGGAGGTAAGTATGATATGTTTGTTATTAAAAAACAAAAACAAAAAAAAAACGAAGGTTTACAATCACTTTTAGTAAATCAACGCCAATGGTTGTCCACAAGTAGTGAGACACTAGTTCATAAAGCAACCGTTTGGATAATGGAGCCTATATTGTTTACAAAGCCTCCTGTGGGAAGAGTGCACCTTCCATAATGCTTCAGGAATTAATCCCAAACCAACCGCTTTGTTTACTTCGGAACCGTTTCTCTCCTCATGCAAGTCTATAGGAAGGCAAAAGGCGCTAAAGTGAGTCAAATGCACCTGTAGCGAATTTTGAATGAACTCAGAAGTGTCTCAAACTGAAAACACACTGCATTTTCCCATTGACATTTGCTCTTAAAGTGAACTTGCCACTTTCTTTTTTAGGACAAAGTACCAGGCTCTCTTTATAGCCCACTTTTACTTACCATTCAGGCACCATATAGTGCATAGTGGGAGGTAGGGATGAGCTGAACACCCGCCGGCTCGGTTCACACCAGAACATGCAAACAGACAAGAAATGTATGCGAACACTGTTAAAGTCCACCTTTCGAGCCACATCCCCCTTTCTATGGGACAAGGGGGCGTGGCTTGACATCGGTGGAAGATAACTGCTTAACTCAAAAGCTCCCGCTGACAGAGTTAGATTTCAGACTACCAGAGGTTTTCAACTACCTAAAAACCTGAAAAATCATGGGAACCTCTTCCCACAGCTCTTAGGCATCCCGCTCCCATTTGCCCCGCGATATGACAGGGAGACTGAGCCAATATACTCCAGAGATGTTCAGGACCCAGACAGGCAACATGGCATCCTCCCAATCCTCATAAGGCCCTCACCAGACTGGCGTCCTGACAACAGGGAATGCGGCTGCCACACGAAAGGACCCCGGCAATGGAGAAATTGTTCTCATGCCACACCAACACCCCAGCCTGTACGATCTCCGCTCCATGGCGGCAGATATAAAAGACACCATGACGGCCACGATGACCGACCTCCAGATTGATATACAAAAGATCACGGGAGAATCCAAGAAATGGAGAAATTGGCAGCACAACAATCCACAGCAATCCACCAGACCCACCGCCTCCTGGATACTCACACTCTACAGCTCCAGGACCTGAACCGACATATGGAGGATTTGGACAACCATGGCTAACGCCACAATCTACGACTGAGAGGCCTCCCTGAGTCTATAATGCGGACCAATTACAAGCAGAGGAAATAGGCCTTTTCAACGCTTTGCTTGACAGACCTCTCAACTCACTGATCGGCATGGAGCGCATACACTGTGCCCTCCGACCGTGAGGCAGAGAATCGGACCCCCCCCCCCCAGAGATATAGTCTGCTGCATAGTAGACTATCAACTCAAAGAAGATATACTGAGGAAAGCCTGCAACAAAGCACCATTATCACACAACGGCACAGAGGTATGCCTGTTCCAAGACCTAGCATCACGCTTCAACGCAGGGGTGAACTATGCCCCATACTGTCAGTTTTCCGCATGAGGGTATCCCATACAGTTGGAAGTTTCCCTTCTGCCTGTCTGCATCTACTCAAGGCCGCACTGCACTTCTCAGAGTGCCAGAAGATCTCTGTCACTTCTGTGACACACTAGATTTCCCGCTCACTGAACCCAAGAGATCCATACTGTAGACAACGCTCGCCGTCTGAAGAAAGATCCCAACACTCCGCCTCACATTCAAACCACAGTGACAGCTTGATGAAAGCACCACACACCCAAAGAGCTCATTGAGACCACTGAGTAGCCACCTCATCCTCGTCGTTCAGCTAGGTTCATTTTCACCCCTTTTTTTTCACGTTCTGTTCAGCTCCCGCTGTCCACCCATTACCCCATTGGCATCCTCATTTCCATCCGCACCCAGCCCCAAGGCTTCACATGATTTTGCTGCCCCACATTTGTTTCTTGGAAAGCTGAAAGTGTAACCCCTGCACAAATCTATTTGATATCACAAGTCCGAGACCCTGCCTGTAAACTACCAACATACACAGCAGTGACATTGCCAGAGTGGACAAACTGTCTATCACATTCAGCAGCAGGGCCCTGCTTGACTTTACCTGGCAGGACTTCTACCTTCTCACCCCCTCTTCTAGGCAGGATCCAGGCTGTCATCCCTGATACACCCCCCCCCCCCCCCCCACGCAAACCCTGTTTGTCTGTTGCCGCCCTAAACGTTTAAATGTGTTAATGCAGATGTATTTCATATCGGTTTGGGTTTGCCCGCAACCTGTGGGAGGCTCATGCTCGGAGGATAACTCGCAATTTACTATAACACGATATAGCTAATCCCACCTCCCCCCTCAATAGACGCTTACAACTATCTTGGGCAGGCCCACAAAGCTTATATGCCTACAACGCCACATGGTTGGTGATCACCCAACACAGGACTCCCCACACGTAGCTTATACCACTGCCCATTTCTGTCTATCCCTAGCTAATGGTTCATCCATGCCCAACCTCCACTACTGCCGGTTTTTCGGGCAAGCTGATCTAATGGGTCATCCTCCAAGCTCCATCCTCAGAGACATGTTGAGGACATTGTCCGCTATTGTCATAAGTTATCTTGAGCAGTCTCCGATGCTTAACAGGCCTATAAGGTTGGTTAACCTAATATATCCCCTTTTGATTGTCTAATCCTCACAGTCCACCCATAACATACCATTCCTCTGGGGATTGGATACTTTCTTCCGCCTCTAGTAGTGGATAGACAACATGGACAGGCTCCCGACACTAGCACTGAACAACCCCTTGGCCCATGTCAAACTACAGATGCCTATGACTAACCCTGAAAAATGGCACCCCGTACTACTACATGGAAAATTGTCAAACAGTTCACAATACCTATTCTGAATTCAGGCACCAGCTCAGTGCTGAAACCCCCTATAGGAATGCCATCCAGCCCGCTGGGACTACATCATATAGTAGTTAACATGATAAGGGTCATGAGTTCCTTAATTTCCATGGCACTTCAGAAAAACAACACCTAGGTGGCACCCACGCACACAAATCAAGCAAGACCCTCCTGAGATAATCACCACACACTAGAGGGAGATATAACACACGCCTCTAGCAATCAACCCCTCTCCCGGTCTATGGCTCACTTTACCTAGTTTTACTAAGCAAGCAGCCCGATTATGACAGAAGTATAGACCTATCCCATGATAGCCAATGCCTTTTACTACTCGCCTCTTCAATAACTCAGAGTTGCAAAATCAACTTTAGTGACGATCATCATCACTTTAGTGACGATCACTCCCCATCAGGGATAATACATAATCACCATGGTTATACATTAGGGGTTGATGTAGCATAGTATATACTAGAAACGATCAATGTTGCGTAATGGAATGATTTATTTTATATTTTTGCTTCTAAATGATTTCATGGTTATTTATTCTAAAATGATATTTACTGTTACACTGATGAGTTACATGTCATAGATGTCAATACTGCTTTTTAAGGCTCTGAACCAGCATACTGCGGTGTACTGGCCGACTCACCACTCATTTCCGCTTGCACTGTTGCTATTCAGGAAGCATACACCCACCCAGACCTCCATGTTCTTCTTGACAGTCTTCTGGCTCCCACAAGTTTCCCCCCCCCCACCCCCTCCCCTACATCTACTTTACTCAACCTCCCTTACCGATTATTTAACGCATCCTCTGTCAGCGGGATATGTCCCACCTACTTAGTTTACTTCTTTCCACCAGCTCCTCTCCTCTGTAGTGGTATCAGGCACTGCCTCTATTCTTCCACCCTTCCCACTTTATACTATACACTACTGACCTGCTCTGGATACACCTTCATGCATAAATCATTTGGACAAGCGAGCAGGCCTTGCTAGTCGTCGGACTCTCTCTCCTGTTCGCAAGTCCCCGGCTCTCTACTCTGCATACATCTGACCCACTCAAATTACTCCTTAGATAACCTATTTCCACTCACCTCCCCCCTCCCTTTCCCCAGCTCCTCACATACCTATCTCCCATCCTGCTCTGTCCTCCCTCTTTCTTTCAGACCCCAGTCCAGACCCCAGTCCACTTTTCCAGATTCTTTGCCCCCCTCCACCGACAAAACCCTTTTAGATACCAGCAAGAACCCATACTCTATTTAATACAATGATATTCCCGTGCTACCAAATGTGTGCGTTTTTTAACAATATGCTGCAACACTGAAGGAAATATCAGAACCCAGAAAATATATAAAGTGAAGCATTACCTTTACTTTACATATTCTATTTAAGCTATGAACACTACTTTGAACCCCACAATGGCACATCTGACTACCAAACAAACCAAATGCATAACCAAGATTGTTTCCCTAAACGCCCACGGTCTTAACATCCATGAAAAATGCTCCCAACTACTCCTCTCCATGCATAAATGTAGAGCGGACATCATATACCTCCAGGAAACTCATTTTAAAGCGTATTTCACCCCTAAACTCTCCAATATCCACTTCCTGAACGCTCTACATGCAACACACAGGGTCTCCGAATCAAAAGGGGTCTCTATCCTAATAATGAGACAATGCCCATTTCAACTCCTACCTAGAGGAAGAAGGTCGTTATATGTTTGTCAAAGGCTCATTGTTTGGTAAACGACTCACCCTTGCAAATATATATGCACCAAACGTTAAACAAGTACCTTTTTTCAGGTCAATTTTACAAAGACTTTCAACATTCCAGGAAGGCATCTTGGTCTTAGGTGGAGACTTTAACGTCCCACTTAACCCTCTCCACAACACATCTTCTGGCACTTCCACATTGCCATACAAAGCACCACGTGCAATTAAATAGCACCTCCAAGAATTGACACTACACGACTCCTGGCGGACGCTAAATCCTAATGTTAAAGACTACACCTTCCAGACTCAACTACCTGTTCCTATCACAAAGAGATCTACCAATGCTTATCTCAGCCACCATAGAGCCCATGTATCTATCAGACCACTATCCTATATTCATGGGCATGGAGTTCGCAACCAAGGACTCATTAAAGTCCAATGACCAATATGCAACTGAAAAATGTAAGTCAATGTGAGGAATTAAATCCAGATGTGGATCAACCGTGATGTCTCAGAGGTGATGACTGCACAAGGGAGTGATGCTTATGACACGGAGAACATCAATACTTATAAATACTCAGTGAGGTACTCTTACCAGCAGAGGTGGACACACATACCATCTGGCAGTGCGTCAAATGCGCATAACTGGTGGTCTTTTGGATGTGATACCAAGGTGCTGGATAGTTGTCTTTAAATATGATGAACATATCCCTGTGATTGGGACCGTGTCATTATATTTAAAGACAACTATCCGGCACCTTGGTATCACATCCAAAAGACCACCATTTATGCGCATTTGACCCACTGCCAGATGGTATGTGTGTCCACCTCTGCTGGTAAGAGTACCTCATTGAGTATTTATAAGTATTGATGTTCTCCATGTGATAAGCATCACTCCCTTGTGCAGTCATCACCTCTGAGACATCACAGTTGATCCACATCTGGATTTAATTCCTTACATTGACTTACATTTTTCAGTTGCATATTGGTCATTGGACTTTAACTTGCACATTGCACTGTACTGTTCACTTTGTGATCTTTATTTTTTCATGGCTATTACAAGCCTTAGCACTACAAATTTTTTGCTTATGTTTGTATAACTTTGTTTGAGTGTTAGCAGCTACAGAAATGTATTTTTCTTTTTGTGGTTACCACCCCCTTTATTCTAGGTTTAGCACAGTGTTATTCCCCCTTTTTTTTTGTTTACTCACTGTTTGATACCTTGTCTAACCTACGAATAAACTTTTTGAAATCAGAAGCGCTGAATATCTCCTTAACGGAAGAGACTCTGGCACAATGTCAATCGAACGTCCCACTCAGATGGAGGCATGACTCGATAACTTATCTTGGAATCCAATTACCCACCCAACTATCCTACTTATATAGTAAAAACGACCTGAAGTCGTGGTGGACGGGCCTTTTTTCATGGTTTGGTAGAGCATCAATAATTAAAATGAACATTCTACCGAGAATACTTTATGTTCTACAGACAATCCACATAAAGCTGCCTCAGGCCTTCTTTGCCTCATACCACAAATCCTGTATGGAATTTGCGTGGGGTAAATCACAACCTAGACTGAGCTTTGAAAGACTTATGCCCCATACACATGGTCAGATTTTTAGACAGAAAATATTCGATGGGAGCTTTTTGTCTAAAATTCTGACTGTGTGTAGGCTCCATCGGACATTTTCCATCGGAAATTCCGTCACACAAAATTTGAGATCTGGATATCAAATTTATCGACAACAAAATCCGTTGTCATAAATTCCGATTGTGTGTACACAATTCTGACGCACAAAGTTCCACGCATGCTCGGAATCAAGCAGAAGAGCTGCACTAGCTATTGAACTTCATTTTTCTCTGCTTCTCGTACATGTTGTACGTCACCGCATTCTTATTGTTCGCAATTTCCGACCAACTTTGTGTGACCATGTGTATGCAAGACAAGTTTCAGCCAACATCCGTCGGCAAAGATCCATGGATTTTGTTGTCAGAATGTTCGATCAATGTCCGATCGTGTGTATGGGGCATAACTCTACCCAAATTAAAAGGTGGCATAGGCTTTCCAGATATTGTCAAGTACCACTGGGCATATTAATTAACCAGAATTATAGACTGGTACGTAATAGAGGAAGTTTGGGACTTTAAAATGAAGCACTTGGATAATGGAGGTAGGTTTTAACCATATTAAAAAAAAAAATTTTTTATTGATTGTTCAGTAACAGATCATAAAAAATAATAAAGATCAAATTCATAAAGTATATAGGCGTAAGTACAGTAGAAGCATGATATATAGTATTCACATATAGCAGCACATAGTAGTAATAAATAAAATAATTGGGTAGTATGGCATGGTAGTGCCTATGACAGCAAAACCGACATCAGTAAGTACATCCACATAATAGATATGCATCCACTAGATGTAAAACACAAATAAATTTAGTATATAGTTAAAAGAGTAAATTCATAATAAAATAAATATAGTTCCGTATAAAGTATAGCTGGGACATCATTTCAAAAGCTCGACGCGTTTCGTGGGTGTCTCCCCACTCATCAGGAGCTGATGCGACCAAAAAATTCCAATCCGGATGGAAAGTGCAGTGTGCGGCAGTGGGCGTAGGGTGGGCCATGGGCAAGATCCCTCCCCGGGAACTGAGGCGGCATAGACATGGATGCGATATCAGGCAAAACCAAAAAGATACAGCAGTGTTGAAGAGTATCAGATATGGAGTGTGTGGCAATTGTTGAAAACAACATATCTGACTTGCAGAATATCTAGGTAAGAATTCCTTCATACTGTGCAATGGGAATTGCTTTTTCTCTGCCTCCTTAGAGCCCAGGAACTTTGCAAAGTACAATATGTAACACAAAGCCAGCAGACTGGTGTACAGGATCTGAGTGAATGAAAATATGAGAAGTCCCCATTGAGGACAGAGAAGCACCAGAATTACAGTGACTGAACAACGTAGAATAATTGCAAGACTCTCAGCAACCACCTTTAGCCTTACGAAAAGATGAGCTTGTGCAAGTACCGAAAATGGTTCTGCTATAAGTTCCACCACAGCAGACACTCCAAAAGCCAAAACGCCAGTGCCATAATGTGGGATGATTTCAGGGTGCGGGACTTCCAAGACTCTAAGCCATATCCACCCTAGAATGAACGACCAGCCGATTCCTAATGGAACAGCAAGCCAGATGAGGTGTATGGTGTGTGTCCAGCTCTGCCGGGTGGAGTGGCTCAGGCAGGCTCTTCGAAAGGCTTCCCGGGCAAGGAACACTACTGTGGTATATAATAAGGTCAGCCGCACATTTACAATGCCAATGATCTCCTTTGAAACATACCGCAGAGTAAATGCATTCAAAGCAAAAGTAAGGAGACGAAAGAGAACCTGCAAAAGCATAGTATTTTCGTAAGGCTAAAGGTGGTTGCTGAGAGTCTTGCAATTATTCTACGTTGTTCAGTCACTGTAATTCTGGTGCTTCTCTGTCCTCAATGGGGACTTCTCATATTTTCATTCACTCAGATCCTGTACACCAGTCTGCTGGCTTTGTGTTACATATTGTACTTTGCAAAGTTCCTGGGCTCTAAGGAGGCAGAGAAAAAGCAATTCCCATTGCACAGTATGAAGGAATTCTTACCTAGATATTCTGCAAGTCAGATATGTTGTTTTCAACAATTGCCACACACTCCATATCTGATACTCTTCAACACTGCTGTATCTTTTTGGTTTTGCTTGATATCGCATCCATGTCTATGCTGCCTCAGTTCCCGGGGAGGGATCTTGCCCATGGCCCACCCTACGCCCACTGCCGCACACTGCACTTTCCATCCGGATTGGAATTTTTTGGTCGCATCAGCTCCTGATGAGTGGGGAGACACCCACGAAACGCGTCAAGCTTTTGAAATGATGTCCCAGCTATACTTTTTACGGAACTATATTTATTTTATTATGAATTTACTCTTTTAACTATATACTAAATTTATTTTTGTTTTACATCTAGTGGATGCATATCTATTATGTGGATGTACTTGCTGATGTCGGTTTTGCTGTCATAGGCACTACCATGCCATACTATCCAATTATTTTATTTATTACTACTATGTGCTGCTATATGTGAATACTATATATCATGCTTCTACTGTACTTACGCCTATATACTTTATGAATTTGTTCTTTATTATTTTTTATGATCTGTTACTGAACAATCAATAAAAAAATTTTTTTTTTAATATGGTTAAAACCTACCTCCATTATCCAAGTGCTTCATTTTAAAGTCCCAAACTTCCTCTATTACGTACCGATTACCGGGATGGAGGCACATACTTGTGCTTCATTTAAAGTCCCAAAATTCCCCTCCTTTTTTAGAATTATAGACTGGAACGTCCATGCGCATACTAAGGCATGAATTAACATTGAACATGCCTTCTCACCTATACCAGTCCGTCAATTTCCCTGGACAGCCTCAATACATGTTCCTCTAGAGTGCACACAACACCCTTTAATTAGCAACACAATACAAATCTTCAAATCGCTAATGTCCGGACAACACTTCCGTTCTGGACATATGTCCAACTCTGACACTTTCTTAACAACCCCAAATCAGGTTCAAAATGTGAGACAACGTACGCAGTTGGAAATGCTTTGCACCAACACAGAAGCTCAACTTTACCTGATCTCAGCCATGTACTCCATCCTTTTTTTCAGACCACAACCCAAAATCTAACATAGCAGCACTAAATGGGAGAAAGAACTATCACTTAACCTCTCCAAGGATGGCTGGGAAAAAATATATTCTTATATCCACAAGGAAACAATCAATGTATATGCTCAGGAAAATGAGTTTAAAGTATTCTCTAGATGGTACAAGACTTCCCTTCGACTACATAAAATTTCCCCCACGATACCCCCCAATTTTTAGAGATACTCTGCTAAGGACGGCTCGCTTCTTAATACACGGTGGTCGTGTCCTTTAATACAAAACTTCTGGAAAGAGATCCACCACCTTACTGTCCAAATCACCACATTCCAGGTAGAATTTTCACCGCCAAATCATTCCTATACCATTCCTCCATCCCAAAAAAAGACGATCACCACTCCCTATCCCTGCACCGCTTAAACACCGCAAAAATTTGTATACCTGGAAATCACCCAATCCCCCTACCATTGTGGAGTGGATTAGATGTGTAAACAGAGTAATGGAAATGGAGGATCTGGTACACCAAGCCAAAGATACATCCACCAAATACCGAAAAACTTGGGCTTGCTAGCAACACTTCCAAACAACTGCAGAATACTCCCAACTACTGTCTTGGTACTATCTGAAGACACACAATACTAGTGCGGAGGAGGAGGAAAAGATGTCCCTATACCCCCATCTCATCCCTCCCCCCTATCACTTTTTTCTTTCAACATCCCTCAGTATTTACTCAGTTTAGTACGGAACACTGCCTCCCGATGGGGACAGATACCCTATTTGCCTCCCCGTCTCCTGAGTATTTTACCTCTCCCAGCTGTTCCTCCTTTCTACCTACTCCCTTTCCAAAAAGGTACCCCCTCAGAAGAAGACCCCCCCACCCAATCTTTTTTATTGACGGACTCTCTACACCATCCCCCCGAGAGTCTTAGTCATTGACCTAGCCTGTTGGTCTCGCTTTTGTCCCTGGGGATTGCTAGAGATCCGTTGACTGAAATCCCACAGCCCATTAGCCCTTCTAGAAAGAGCGCACCACAGACCTTAGAGAACCTCATACAACCGCTAAAAGACAGTATTAAATGCCCTACAGTGGACACCCTATAAAAGGTGCCTACACAAAACTAATACTAAAGACACCAACACTCCTTGGGACCCCTGCCCTTGACCTCTACTAATATAGCAGAAGTACTTCTTGGGTCTCAACATCTAAACACCTTTCTAATGAGAAAACTCAGTGAAATATAAAATTAGTGTTACTGCAACAGGCTATGGATATACATGACTTATGAAGATGATATAACTAATGGTATATGTAGAGACACTACCACCCACGACGTTTATTATCACCCATTAAACCTCAATCCAGTTGGATGTGAATGTATAAACCCTTCTTAGCAGTTGGTCTTCTTATGAAATACATTGTACAGTTTCTTATGTATACCTTATTCCTGTGATGTATATCACTTTTGGCATACAATAAACATTGTTTTGGAAAAAAAAAATCTATGAGACACAAACGTGAAAAATTAAAAGTGCTAATTTTAAAGGCTTCATATGCAAGTTATAAAAAGTGTTTGGGAACCTGGGTAATGCTCCAGGGGACATGTAACAATGAAAAAAAAGTTTTTAAAGCTGACATTTTTTCAGGATCAATGATTTTAATAATGCTTAAAGTAAAACAATAAAAATGAAATATTCCTTTAAATATTGTGCCTGGGGGTCCCCTTAGTCTGCCTGTATAGTAGTGTATATTCCCCATGTTTATAACAGTACTGCAGAAAAATTACATTTCCCCAAAGCACCTTGTCCCCATATTGATGGGGACAAGGGCTTCATCCCCACAACCCTTTCCCAGTGGTTGTGGGGGTCTGCAGGCGGGGGGCTTATCGGAATCTGGAAGCCCCCTTTAACAAGGCCCCCCCATGTGAATGGGTATTGGGTACATTGTACCCCTACTCATTCACCAAAAAAAGTAAAAATGACAGGAAACAGTTTTTGACAATTCCTTTACTAAAACAAAAAAATGTTAAAGTGTCCCATGATGTCCATCCATCTTTAATCACAGCACCGAAAAATAGAACCCAAAAAATTGTAAAAAAAAATTAAAATACTCCGCCTCCATGGGAGGCTTCCCATCAACTGCTGTCTTTTCGCTGTGACACCCGCTGACGTAATTGGATGACCCAACCCCCCTCTGACAGCACATGACATCAGTAGGAGGGGGGGTCACTCGGTTACGCCATTGCTAGCCCCGCCCTTGCCTATATAACAGCTGTCACAGCCAAGAGACAGCAGTTGGCAGGACGCCTCCCATCGAGGCGGAGGTTTTATTTTCATATTTTTCAGGTCCGTCAGCGTCATGAAGATGGATGGACGTCGCAGGACATTTATTTATTTATTTTCAATAAAGGACTTGTCAAAAACTGTGTATTGTGTCTTTTACTTTTTGACACTTTTTTGTGAATGGGTAGGGATACAATGTACCCTATACCCATTCACATGGGGGGGACTGGGATCTGAGGGCCCCCTTGTTAAAGGGGGCTTCCCGATTATGACAAGCCTCCACCCACAGACCCCCACAACCCCCGGGCAAGGGTTGTAGGGATGAGACCCCAAAGCACCCTCCCCCGCTCTCTCGCTCCCTTTTTCTGCAGCCTGCCGAATATGAATTAAGGGAGACCCCATGCAGTTTATTTTTTATTTTTGGAGTGGCATTCCCCTTAAAATCTATACCAGACTCAAAGGGCCTGTATGCACTAGTCGGGGGGGGGTGCATGACATTTTTTTTTCTTAATTCTGTCACAGGGTTGCCCTTAATCACTCCCAATATACTATATTTTATATTGTACAATGCACTATATACCCTGCACTGTATTATATATACTACATTGACTCCAGTATATACTCTGAACTGCAGTATATATACTATACAGACTGCATTATATACTCTGAACTGCAGTATATATACTATACAGACTACACTATATACTCTGCAGGAAGAGTAACCCCTCGTAGTTACTCTTGTTGGGTGCAGGAATGGGCCCTGCTGTTAAATATTATTTCAAAAATTGTGATTACATGCACCTGTTAAACAGGGGCAGAAAAACTGGGCCTTGGGTTTTGATGGTGCCAAAACACTGTAAACCCTCACCGTTACTCTTGTTGGGCACAGGAACTGGCCCTGCTGTTAAATATTATTTCAAAAATTGTAATTACATGCAGAAAAATGGGCATTGGGTGTTGGTGGTGCCTTAAACAAAAAATAGTATTGAAAGATAGCATCATCAAGATTCAGGAGGAATAGGATAGGGAGCATAGGCAGTCTTCAAGGGATCCCATATCTATAGCAAATTCAATCAGTTACATCAGCACCAGGTGCTTGATAGCTGCTGATCCAGGACTGATTAATTTTGATAAAAGTGAGCCTATCAACAGAGCCTGTGGACAGGTGCATTCTTTTATCCGTTGCAATCCCTCCAGCAGCACTGAATGTGCATTCATAAAGCACGCTGGATGCAGGACAGGCCAGTAGCTCAATTGCATATTGAGCAAGTTCTGGCCAGTGGTCCATCCTCAAGACCCAGTAACCCAGTAGTTTCTCTGTTGGAAAGGTCTCCAAGTCTGCTCTTGCCCCTAGATATTCTTGAACCATATAATGCAGACGCTGGCAATGTTTGCTTCAACCTATCAGACCTTGGAGCAGAGGACTGAAAAATTGTTTAAAGGCATCGGTTAGCCAGCTACCTTCTCCACTGCTCTTCCTCTGACTGAACGAAGCCTCAGCAACACGTTGTCCAGCACCAGGAAATGGTAACCTCCCAGAGTCTGTAAATGCATTACACACATTTTTCTTCAAGCTCTCCTGAAGATGTTTCATCCCCTGCTCTCTCTGCGAAGGCAGGATGATTTCTGCAACTTTACCTTGTAAGGTGGATCAAGAAGGGCTGCTAGCCAGTAATGATCCCTCTCCTTGATACCACAAATCCTAGGGTCCTGTCGCAGGCTTCGTGGAATCAGGGAGGCCATGCAGCATAAGTTTGCACAGGCATTCGATTCTGAGTCCTCTGGGTCACTAAGAATCACATTATCTGTAACTACTTTCTCCTAGCGACGTACAACTTCTGGGAACTGAAAACTATCCCTTGAAGACTGCTGTGTGTTATCCTCTACATCCATTCTGGCACAATACTCCTCCTCCTCTTCTTCCTGTTTTTTTGGGGCCCTGCAGGAATGCTATCTGGATAAAGGGTGCCTTGAGAGGAAAGGGAATCCACCTCTTCCTCCCGCTGTTCTGCCTCAAGTGCCTGTCCATGATTCCACAAAGCGTGTGCTCCAGCAGGAAGACTAGAGGGACAGTGTCACTGATGCATGCATTGTTGCTGCTCACCATCCTCATAGCCTCCTCAAATGGTAACAGGACAGTGCATGCATCCTTGATCAGTAGCCACTGGAGTGGCAAAAAGAAGCCAAGCTCTCCTGACCCTGTCCTGCTGCCATACTCACACAGGTACTCATTGATGGCCCTCTGATGTGTGTGCAGAGGGGCATCACATAGCAGAATTGCCAATATTGAGTTCCACCTGGTGGACATGTCACAAATGAGGCAGTTGGTGGGCAGGCTGCATTCCCTTTGAATGTCAGCCACCAGCCAAGCCCTGGCATTGTATGATCGGCAGAAATGACCATAGACTTTTCTGGCCTGCCTCAGGAGATCTTGTAAGCCTGGGTACCTGGTCAGCTGGTCAAAAAATGCTGCACCACCAAATTCAGGACGTGTGGCAAACATGGAACATGGGTCAAGTGTCCCTGTTTGGGGGCAGATAGAAGGTTGGTGCCATTGTTGCATAAAACCATTCCTAGCTGAATCTGGATTTTGAATTTTGGTTTATTTTCGACCTACGATATAGGCATAGGTCTGTCTGTCTGTGTGTTGATTTTAGCAATTTATGGAGGCTGTTTGTAAATGCATCCTTATTAGACATGTGCATTCGTTTTCGTCCGAATGCATTTTCGTCCGAATTTCAGCTATTTTCGTTTTCGTTTTGACAAACGATAAGGAAAGCACAGAATCCGAAAAACGAAAGATCCGACATAAATAAATGCTTTATTTTCGTTTTCATTGTTACAACAGTTCGATATAGAATAGGAGATTCGACATGACTCTGACAATAACAATCTGTCTATAGAACCTGTGGTCGAATGTGCCTAACCTTACCTCTATTAGTCCAAGATTATATAGAAAAAATATTCGACAGAGAAAAAAGATTTGACAGAGAGAAAAGATTCTGCAAGTTACTGTCCTAAAAAGTGTTTGGGGACCCGGGTCCTGCCCCAATGGACATGTATCAATGCAAAAAAAAGTTTTAAAAACTGCAGTTTTTTCGGGAGCAGTGATTTTAATAATGATTAAAGTGAAACAATAAAAGTGTAATATTCCTTTAAATTTCGTAGTGGGGGGGGGGGGGGGGTGTCTATAGTATGCCTGTGAAGGGGCTCATGTTTCTGGTGCTTAGAACTGTCCCTGCACAAAGTGTCATTTATGCAGGAAAAAAAGTCCTTTAAAATCACTTGCAGCTATTATGAATTGTCGGCTCCGTAATACAGAGAACACTCATTGAAAGTCATTGATAAAAAAATAAATAAATAAAAAGCGTGGGGGTCCCCTAAATTCAAATACCAGGCCCTTCAGGTCTGGTATGGATATTAAGGGGAACCCTGCCTCAAATTTAAGAAAAAATTTGACGTGGGGTTCCCCCTAAATATCCATAACCAGACCCTTCAGGTCTGGTATGGATATTAAGGGGAACCCCGCGCCAAATTAAAAAAAAAATTGACGTGGGGTCCCCCTAAAAATCCATACCAGACCCTTTATCCGAGCACGCAACCTGGCAGGCTGCAGGAAAAGAGGGGGGGAAGAGAGAGCGCCCCCCCTCCCTCCTGAACCGTACCAGGCCACATGCCCTCAACATTGGGAGGATGCTTTGGGGGTCTGTGACCCCTCAAAGCACCTTGTCCCCATGTTGATGAGGACAAGGGCCTCATCCCCACAACCGTGGCCGGTGGTTGTGGGGGTCTGCGGGCGGGGGGCTTATCAGAATCTGGAAGCCCCCTTTAACAAGGGGCCCCCTAGATCCTGCCCCCCCTGTTTGAAATGGTAAGGGGGTACAAAAGTACCCCTACCATTTCACAAAGAAAGTGTAAAAAATAGTTAAATAAGACAAACACACTTTTGAAAAATTCCTTTATTAAAAATAAAAAAAAATAAAAAAAAGATTCCAGCGGTGGTAATCCACTCTTGCTATCCAGCGATGGACGATCATCTCTCCAGCGATGGCTCATCTTATCCAGCGCAGCGAATCCATCCTTCTTCTGTCTCCACGGAGGAGACACTTCAGGGATTCCGGCGGCCTGGCGTTTCTTATATACGGAGGGCGGGGCCACCCATCACCTGACCCCACCCCCCTCTGACGCAAGGGGAAACCCGGGGTTCCCTGTAACGTATGGGTGACCCCGCACCCCTCTGATGTAACACAGGCAGGTTTCCGTTACATCAGAGGGGGGCGGGGTCACCCATACGTCACAGGGAACCCCGGGTTTCCCCTTGCGTCACAGGGGGGCGGGGTCAGGTGACGGGTGGCCCCGCCCTCCGTATATAAGAAACGCCAGGCCGCCGGAATCCCTGAAGTGTCTCCTCCGTGGAGACAGAAGAAGGATGGATTCGCTGCGCTGGATAAGATGAGCCATCGCTGGAGAGATGATCGTCCATCGCTGGATAGCAAGAGTGGATTACCACCGCTGGAATCTTTTTTTTATTTTTTTTATTTTTAATAAAGGAATTTTTCAAAAGTGTGTTTGTCTTATTTAACTATTTTTTACACTTTCTTTGTGAAATGGTAGGGGTACTTTTGTACCCCCTTACCATTTCAAACAGGGGGGGCTGGGATCTGGGGGTTCCCTTGTTAAAGGGGGCTTCCAGATTCTGACAAGCCCCCTGCCCGCAGACCCCCACAACCACCGGCCACGGTTGTGGGGATGAGGCCCTTGTCCTCATCAACATGGGGACAAGGTGCTTTGAGGGGTCACAGACCCCCAAAGCATCCTTCCAATGTTGAGGGCATGTGGCCTGGTACGATTCAGGAGGGAGGGGGGGCCGCTCTCTCGTCCCCCCCCCTCTTTTCCTGCGGCCTGCCAGGTTGCGTGCTCGGATTAAGGGTTTGGTTTGGATTTTTAGGGGGACCCCCACGTCAATTTTTTTTTAAATTTGACACGGGGTTCCCCTTAATATCCATACCAGACCTGAAGGGTCTGGTTATGGATATTTAGGGGGAACCCCACATCAAATTTTTTCTTAAATTTGAGGCAGGGTTCCCCTTAATATCCATACCAGACCTGAAGGGCCTGGTAATTGAATTTGGGGGACCCCCACGCTTTTTTTTTATTTATTTTTTTATCAATGACTTTCAATGAGTGTTCTCTGTATTACGGAGCCGACAATTCATAATAGCTGCGAGTGATTTTAAAGGACTTTTTTTCCTGCATAAATGACACTTTGTGCAGGGACAGTTTTAAGCACCAGAAACATGCGCCCCTTCACAGGCATACTATAGATATCCCCCCCCCCTCTACGAAATTTAAAGGAATATTACACTTTTATTGTTTCACTTTAATCATTATTAAAATCACTGCTCCCGAAAAAACGGCCGTTTTTAAAACTTTTTTTTGCATTGATACATGTCCCCTGGGGCAGGACCCGGGTCCCCAAACACTTTTTAGGACAGTAACTTGCAAATTAGTCTTTAAAATGAGCACTTTAGATTTTAAACGTTGGAGTCCCATAGACTTTAATAGGGGTTCTAAAGTATGCTATATACTAGCTCCGTCAAATCTTCTTTATACATTCGACAGACACCATAAGCCTTCAAAGACAGATTCGACCGTAATTCATGTGGATTTTCGGACGAATGCAATTTTTGAACGAAAAACGAAATAAATAAAAACGAATTTCGGGAGTAACTAAATAAATTAAGTTTTCGGACGAAAACGAAATTCCGAAACGAAATATTTTACTCTGCACATGTCTAATCCTTATTAGACTTTGTCGATATGAGATGGCCTATGGTAGTTGTTATAGGTCTGTCTATGTGCCAAAATCCCCATTGAGATTTACCTTTATCGATTGGGGTTATTCCTCATAAATAGTGGCCTTAGCTTTAGGTGCTGGGTTGTTGTTATTGTTAATAATAGATTAGTTTGATATACTGCCTGTTATAGTTAGATTAACACGATATAAATAATCCCTTTTATGTTTAGGTTGATATCTAGTATATGGACAGCACGGTTGCCGAGCACGGGTTAGTGCCAGTATCAGTGCTGCGTTTAAAAAGTTTAATCGCATGTCCTATAATTGAGGAATGATTATATGTCTCCCAGTTGTAACCTGCAGTGATTAGCGGATCGATGTACTGATGTCACTGTGCGTTACATCCCGTTGTTTGTAGCACAGGCGTGCTTACTGCAGACGGCCGGCCCCAATTTTACCTATTGAATTTTCTATTTGTTTTATATGCCTATGGCGTTTTACCTATGGCCATCTTATTTGTTTTCTTTTGAGCTATATTTTCATCACCATTTTTGTAATGCAATCGGTTACTAGTGGAGGATTTGAGTGGCCACAGTCCTGACCAGGGGACCCCTCACAGACGTGACAACTAGATCATTTCTGAATATCCAACTGAAGAAAAGGCCCTGGCTGTGTATTAGCTACAGGCATTAACTATCTGGCAGCTGGTAAACGCACATTTCTTCTGGTGGTTGGATCTATCAAGTAAAGTCACTTTTATTGTGGATTTCATCATATGTTGGACTGTCACTAAATATTGTACAGCTTTGGACACTTTCTGATCACTTTTTGTATATTTTTAGGTCACATATTTTTTGGACACTAATACATTAATATTGATCACCAATGATGAAGCTCTCTCTCTACGTTCACGCCAACAACACTACACATGGCCGCTATGTAAGCAGCCTTATATAGTGTGGGGCGTGGACTTAATCTCTCTGAGCCATGACTATAGTATAACTGATGTTTGCACTGCTGCTACACCGACCACCCAACTCCGAACCTTATCCCATTACCATTAAATGAGACCACACCTTTTTGGAGTAATTAGTGGCCGTAGCAGCCCCTTTATTAATCAAAACCAATAATTAACATATCAAAACCAAACATCAATAGAATTATCATTTAACTGATCAAACTGAAACTCGTTGGTCTTCTGCAGGGCATTCCCCCTCCCCACTCCATTAACATAACGAGCAACATGCACTGCGGTCGTATTAACGGTAACTAGGCCTCAAGCTGACGTGCTAGCTCAGAGACAACCAACTCTTGACCGCAGTGCACCCATTCACCATCTTCCATATAAACCATCGTTATATGGCATCTCAGCAACGAGCCCATATCTCCAATGGGTCCCGCATCAAACTCAGTGGGGAGGGGTTATCTTCCTTTACCTGCACCGACCAACACCCGCCAACCGCTACGACATCCAGCACCCCTGCGAAAGCAAAAGAAGTTAGCACCTACCAAACTACATCACCTCCAGTCCAACCACCGCCCAACAAACCTTCCTTTATTGTCTGCTTTGATAAGGGAGGGAGGGTGGGAATCTTTCCTTGCGCCGACTGACGCTGGGGCGGGGTGCGCTCTCTCCTCCTGGCACTAGCCCCGCCCCCCTAAAACTTTCCTACCCAATCCCCTGCTTCCACAGTTAACTCTACTCATGCCAGCCCTCCGCCTACCCCGTGGTCCGTCTCCAGGCTGTTCTTGACTATAGTATAACTGATGTTTGCACTGCTGCTACACCGACCACCCAACTCCGAACCTTATCCCATTACCATTAAATGAGACCACACCTTTTTGGAGTAATTAGTGGCCGTAGCAGCCCCTTTATTAATCAAAACCAATAATTAACATATCAAAACCAAACATCAATAGAATTATCATTTAACTGATCAAACTGAAACTCGTTGGTCTTCTGCAGGGCATTCCCCCTCCCCACTCCATTAACATAACGAGCAACATGCACTGCGGTCGTATTAACGGTAACTAGGCCTCAAGCTGACGTGCTAGCTCAGAGACAACCAACTCTTGACCGCAGTGCACCCATTCACCATCTTCCATATAAACCATCGTTATATGGCATCTCAGCAACGAGCCCATATCTCCAATGGGTCCCGCATCAAACTCAGTGGGGAGGGGTTATCTTCCTTTACCTGCACCGACCAACACCCGCCACAGCAAGCAAGGATAACACCTTATCCTTGGGCGCACCTCCACACCCTCAAGGCTCGCTCAATCCCATCCTGTAAACCTAAGGTCCATAGATCGATCCCCATGGCATTAAGACGCACTCCATCATCTCTCAGATACCGCCATGTGTCAATCTCCAACTCCAAATGCCGAACCGCCAACCCCCCATTCCTTACTACAAAACGCCTAGTCTCTCGGTTCACCTTCCTCCTGGCCTTGTTAATCCGACCCACTGACCTCGCGAACCTCCATGTGGTCCTGGCAACCATGTCCGACCACACAATGATCATCCCAGGAAAATCTGCCTTAGGTGCAAGAAATCATACTTGATGTCCTGCGTTATGTCCAACTTCTAGCGAAGGCCAAGAACATTGCCCCCCACATGCAAAACCAACACATCCCGGGGCCTATCAAAAACCCGCAAAACGGTGCACCTCGAGCACCATCCTGCTCCAGAGCATGCCCAGGAAAACCAAACCACTTCAATCATGCCTCCCGCCTTGAAATGCCCAGCTGCCCACCTTCCGGCCTAGCATCACCCCTCCTAGCCCCCCAGCAGACGTAAGAGTGACCCATGATCCAGACCAACCCTGCTGGAGCACCTGAAAGAAAAGAAACACAAACCAAATAACAGTTAATGTACAGCTGTAACACAAACCCATGCTGACAGCCCCTGGTTCTCCCAACTAAACCCCCACCAGTTCCGGCCCAACGTAAGAACGAAACCTCCACGATACCCACCGGCCAATCCTCTTCACAGACACCTCATCCAACCCCCATCCGACCGCCCCCGTCACGGCCCCAATCTTGAACGAACGTGAGGAAAACTTTTCCCCTCCCAAACCCAAAGCCATCAAACCTTTCCGAAAAAACCCCTATAAACTGTAATCGCGACAAAAATTCCCCATTCGCGTGCATCAACAACGGGCCCGGCAAGGCCGGCCGACGATCCAGGAACTCACGCACCACGAAAACAGGACAAAGCTTACAGTCCGGAATTGCGAACACCACAACTTCCTCGCCCTTGCCCCCTTGGTCCGTTTTCGATATGCGCACCAGCATGCTCAACCTGTCACCCGTACAAATCACATCCTCAAAAAAAAAAAAAAAAAAAAAACGACCCCCCCGCACCTTCTTAGCCGGGCTGACCAATTCCCCTATCCGGAAAACGCCAAAAAATGCCACAACAAACTCAGCTTTAAACAAAATTATTTCCTAAGTCGACACACACGCCACCGCCAGCTGATCACAAAGCCGCCCAATAGATCAAAAGACACCGGTCTCCCGTCATCCTTGACCTGCCGACCCTTCTGATACCCCTTCACCGCTTGCCTCACCCAAAAATCCTTTGTGCAATCGTGTTCCCCCCGCAGTTCGAACCAGAACGCCAAGCCGGCTACTTCCGCCCCAGGCCAGAAATCGATATGCCATCCTCCAATTGTCGGGACAAAAAGTAAAGGACCATGAACCTACGATCCCGAACCCCCGCCCCAACTTGTGTGCCCAGAGCTTCCCACTCCGCCCAAATCTTCTTACAGGCCGCCCAAGTACCCGCACTCACCGACCGCCTGCTCCAGTCGGAGACTCTTCCAACGCAATCTACCACAGTCCCTCCGGGCACGGAACCCCGGAAACATCCGCCGTTGGTGCCAGCTCCCGAAACCTGTAGATGAAGATGTTCAATTGCAGACATCGCCGAACCAAATGCCACTGCATCCTCCCCACCGGCGGAGAAGCTGCCGATATCCGGTTCAGTACCTGCACCACTCCCAAATTGTCAACATGAAAACGTACCTTCAGGTGCCTGAAGGAGTCCCCTCAAAGGGTCACCGCCAGCATTACTGGAAAGAGCTCCAGGAGCACCATGTTTGTCAGCAAACCACCCGTGCTCCAGGAATCGGGCCATGGGCCCGCACTCCATTGTCCTCGGAAAAAAGGCCCCAAACCCTGTCAACCCCGCCGCACCCGTATAGAGTTCCAGATCGAAGTTGCCCACCGGCCCCGACATCCACAAAGCTCTCCCGTTGAAACGTTACAAGAACACATGCCAAATCCGAAGACCCTCCCGAAGATCCTTCGACACTCGCACAAAGTGCTGCGGTGAAACCACCCCCCCGTGCTAGCCGCCAGCCGCCTCTGAAAACCCTCCCCATGGGTATTATCCAGCAGGCAAAGTTGAGCTTCCCCAGCACAGACTGAAGAGTCTTGAGCTGTACCTTATGCATGCCCACCAACCCGCGTATCCCCGTCTTTCACGCCTCCAGCTTGTCCGCCGGGAGACGACACTCCATGGCCTCCGAATCCAAAACAATACCCAAGAAACGAATCACCGTAGTCAATCTTTCTGTCCTATCCGGGGCCAAAGGGATACCGAAACTCTCCGCCACACACTCCAGCGTTGTCAACAGCACCGCACACACCGCCGACGAAGCCGGTCCCACGCACCAGAAATCATCCAGGTACTGTATAACGGAATTCACTCCCGTGACGTCTCTGACCACCCATTCCACAAAGGAACCGAAATGCTCAAACAACGCACCCGAGATGGCGCATCCCATTGGCAGACACCTATCCACATAGTACCCGTCATGCCAACAACAACCCAGAAGATGAAAACTGTCCTGGTGCACCGGAAGCAGCCGAAACGCTGCCTCAATATCCGTTTTTTGCCATTAGGGCCCCCCGGCCATAGCGCCGAACCCCAGAAAAACCGCCGCATCGAACGACGTGTAAGACACCGCGCTCAACCGGGGGTCAATGGCATCATTGACCGACCCCCCTCTTGGGTGCGACAGGTGATATATTAGCCGATGCATACCCGGCCCTCTCTCGGGTACCACCCCCAACGGAGAAACCACCAGATCGGGAAGGGGCGCACCCGAAAACGGGCCTGCTCTCCGACCCAACGCCACCTCCTTCCGCAGTTTCACTGAAACCACCTCCGGACGTAGCAACGTGGACCGCAAATTTCCAGACACCGGCGGGACCACCCCTAGGACCGCCGGGATCCGAAACCCTTCTGCAAACCCCTGTCCCAAAAGCCACCTCCCTATCCGGATATCAATCTAGAAAAGGTCGCATCTTTTCCAGTCTCACCGGCGGCGACCCTCTTGTTCGCAGGCTCTCCAACCCGACCTTTTTCTTGCTTGAAACACCGAGAAACGGGTGGGCTCCCCCACAGCTGGAGCACTCGAGTCTACAACTCCTGAAAAACGGATTCGGCATCCTTGCCGACGACACCAAGCGCATCCACAGACTGATGTCCTCATGATCCCAGCGAAGTCTGATCGCCCTCCTTCGACGAAATTGCTCGTCATAGCGTAGCCACGCCAGTCCCCCGTAGACTCTGTGCGACTCACCCATCGCGTCCAGGTAGCGAAACAGCGCCGAACAATGCTCCGGGTTCCTCTCCCCTCTCATGCTGGCGAGAATTGCAAAAGCATGCAACCAGTTCTGGAACATCCGAGGGATAAGCCTGTAGCGCCTCTCCTCCTCCTCCTCGTTGTCCTCCGGCTTGACCCTATCTGAATTGAACTTCCCCAAAGGCAACAGGGAGAATAACTCCACCTATTCCCCTTTCCATATCTTCTCCCTAACCTCCTGCTGTAAATGCGCACCCAGCGGCCCCTCAAAACACACTCACACCTCGCAATGGGCCGCATCAGCCAGTCTGATCACATCCTGTTTTTTGCTCGTGTCCCCCGACGCCCCGGCTTTTTCCCCAGAGGACCCTGGTGGCACCGCGGACGCAGCAGCCACCCCCGCATCGCCCGCCCCAATTACCATGGCCTCAGCGGGCGCCGCTGGCGGAGGCGCCCCCGCCGCGTCTCCCCCCGCCCCCGCGGACCCCGACTGGTCCGGAAACCCCACCTGCCCCCCCCACTCGGTCCCCAGGAGCGATCCACGCAGCCCCCGGCGAAACTGTCCCGGAACCGCCCTGCGCAAATTTTTCCAGCAGCTCCCTCAGGCCCACCCAAAACCCCTTCATCCCCCCCATCCGCCGGGGCGCGGTCAAGGACCCGCTGGGCCAGAGGGAGGGGAGGCGGGGAGGAACCCCCCGCCCAGCGAAACATCCGCGGCCCGCTCCCCACCCCCCCACAGACCCCCCAAACCCCTCCCCCCCAAATACCCCAAATCAACAGCAGACTTACCGGGCCGCCTGGAAGAACTCCCACCAGCCGCCGATCGACCCTCGACCGATGACGGAACGCCTCTCGGCATCTCTGCTTCGGATGATGGCAGCTCACCCTCGGACCGTTCTGGACTCTGAGCCTCCTCTCCTCGCGGCAGCCGTCCTGATGGTCCCGCCCGGACTGGCGGAGAGCTGCGCCTGGGCCGCCCCTGTCTCCGCCCAGCGATCGATGTTCCAGTCGTCATTCTGTGCTGTGCGCCCCCGACCTGTTCCCGCTCGCCGCCTCCCCTGATTCCTGCAGTCCTCTCCAGTGGAAGCATATGAGCCAGCAGCAGCCTCCGTGTGTCTCCCTCGGAGGAGCCCCGCCCCCGCAACGACTGCACCAGGGGCCAGGCCCAAGTCTTCCCACTCTGCATGTCAGTCCGCCTTATTCCCACCGCCGGTGCGGCCGGCGGCCGTGCGATGCTGTGCCCGCCCTCCCGCCACCGTCCCGCGGCCGCCACAGCCCTTACGGCCGGCCGTTTTGCTGTAGGTTCGTGGGGGGGGCGGCGCCAGCGTTCCCCGCCTGGCGATGCGCAGGTGCCCTGGGGGAGTCAGGGGAGAAATGAGCCGGCGGGCGGGAGCGCCTCGCCCGGGCCGAATTCTCCCCCGCTGGCCGAATACTGTCCTGGGCATCCCCCAACACTGCCTCCACCCGATCTCGCAGCCAGCTCTCACCGTTGGCCGCCGCCGCGGCGCCGCGACTGCTGCACGAGATCTCCCAGGGCGGATGCCATGCTGTTCCGAATCTTTCCTTGCGCCGACTGACGCTGGGGCGGGGTGCGCTCTCTCCTCCTGGCACTAGCCCCGCCCCCCTAAAACTTTCCTACCCAATCCCCTGCTTCCACAGTTAACTCTACTCATGCCAGCCCTCCGCCTACCCCGTGGTCCGTCTCCAGGCTGTTCTTTATTGGAAAAAAGGCACCCTGCCTTTGGCCAATCATAGTGTGCTGGGATTGGCCAAAGCATGCAGGTCAGGTGCATGCTTTGGCCAATCCTCATACAGCAATGCACTGCGATCTCGCAGTGCAATATGATGCATTCCGCAGCGCTCAGATTTGCCACGAACGCCCCATAATGTTCTCTGTTCGGGGAATATCAAGCATCATTACGTTTGACTCAAACATCAAGCTCATCCTTAGTGGGAAGAAAAATAGAAATAGGAAAGCAGAAGTGAGTTATATTTAGAAAAACATTCACCTGGCTTCAAGCCACCAAGCAGCACATACTAAATTGTCCTTCAGAAAGTGCTGATCCGGTGGTGCAGAGATGAGTGGATGTAATTATAACTACCTCAAATAAAACAGATTTTTTTATACCGTGTATATTTACATATGTGAAATTCAATTGCTAAGTCCCTGATTACATTTTTTTATTTTCCTTCAGTTTTTTATTTGTTTTTGAACACACGCATCACAAGAGAGAATTTTAAAAAGCTACAGCTTTAATTAGAAGTCAAACTAGCCGAAAATAATTTGGAGCCTTTTCCTTCTGTACGATCATTGAACTGGAACACAAATAGTTTGGAGTGATTTTCTAAAACTACTGAAGTAAACAAAGTGATGTTCAGCATTTCAACCTTATAATTACAGTGAGTACAGAGCACTCTGCTGCACGAAAAATAAGTCTAATGCCCAACCTCACTCCCTCTGCCTATCACTGACGCCCCCACTCTAAGTCTATTGGCATTTTGCCCCTTTTAGATCTTGTGTGAATATATATTCTTCAAGCAGCACACTGAAAATTTACTATGATCAAGGTTTTGCTTTTGGCTTAATCTTCTACCGCATTAGTTCTAGAACGTGCAACACACAAACATACAAACATATACATTAGCTTTTGGCACTAGCAGAGTAGCATTGAAGTTCATAGAACTTTCCTTGAGGCACCCCTCACTTGAATTCTCCCTGTTACCCCAACAATCTCATCCTAACTTTATCTGTAATCTGCTAGAAAACATCAGACTAACAGAAAAAAAAAAGATGAAATAGGTATTAACTTAAATGTAACCCTCAAACATTTGTTGAAAGCAGTTGCATCCTTTCTTAAGAGACGGTTCAAATCACATAGACAGTTCAAATCACGCTCAAACCAAGTATGGGCAGGCTGAATGTACCCAAGATGATTGATTGATCAACTTGGGTACAACCAGCCTGTCAAATTTTACAGCCATAGATGGTTCAAATCACGCTCAAACCAAGTATGGCCAGGCTGAATGTACCCAAGTTGATTGATTGATCAACTTGGGTACAACCATCCTGTCAAATTTTACATGTGATTACTGTAAGTGGCTACACCCCCATAATGGCTCTGCATGGTTGCAGGAAAGAAAATCGCTCCAGCTATGGCCAGTTTTTCTTTATTCAGGCAGGGTGCCCAATGAATGAACTCTCTTGTTGGTATCCTTAGCCATCAACATCTTGTTAACACATAAATCTGTCAATAATCTGCTTCTCTTTTCGATAGCACATTTGAACTTCTTACACATTCTGCTACTTAAACTGCATATTTTAAACTTGCTTTATAAAACATACAATAATATTAAGCATTTAGCCCACTAGTATAAACAGTTCATATGACAATAGTAAAAATACACATCATTTGCAGACTCCTTTTAGGTGATATAACCTCTTTACCAAAAACCTTAAAACCTTCACATATTAATTTCTTAGAACGTTGCAATCTCATATTCATATTGAAAAACAGCCACTAATTGAAAATCCTATTGTGCACTCGCAAGGAAAGAGGATATATAGAAGTGCCATATATCAAAATGCATAACGAGGCATGCCTACTTTCAGTAATAATGGGGTCAAACATTTCCATTCTGAAGTTTGATCTCCACTTTGAAAAGAGTTTACCAATTTCCTACTCCCCATTAGTGCAATTAAACAATATGCTTAAGTGAAACTCCAGTTGTACCTGTTTCTGTCCAATCTATGTATGCCTCTGGTGCTTGGTGAAACACTGTTTTTGGATATCTTCCTCCTCCCCTTCCCATCATTTGCCTCCAGATTTTCATTGATGGGACATGGCAGCTGGCACACTTCTTGTCTGATGATACTCTGTCTTCCACACTTTGGGGGTTATTTACTAAAACTGGAGAGTGAAAAATCTGATGCAGCTTTGCATAGAAAACAATTAGCTTCCAGGTTTTATTGCCAAAGCTTAATTGAACAAGCTGAAGTTAGAAGCACAGCTGCACCAGGTTCTGAGTGCACCAGTCTTAGTAAATGTACCCCACTGTCTCTGGGCTTCAAGGGAGTCAGTCACTGATGCCGCGTCCTTATGTGGTGTAAATTTTCTTTAAATTAGACCTCAACAGAACCTATTCTCTCTTTGTTTAGGTTAGTACATCATTGGTCAATTTTTGTAGTTTCTGTCTTTCCTTCTAGAAGGGTATTTGCCTTTCGGGCTTGGGTTAGAGAGGATGAACGAGGAGTGGATGTCTGCAACCTGGGCAGTGTATTGCAAAGAGAAGACCTTGAGTCTGGCCTAAATAAGCAGAAGTTTGCCTATGTCAGGTGCGGAAGAATATTTTACTGTTTTGCTGGAAGGTACATTCAGAGGGAGCAGAGCAGGAAGTTGGCTGGCTGTATGGGGCATTTTAGGAGGCATCTGTGCTAAATAGTGCCCTGAAAAACTGGGCATTAGCTGCTGCCGGTGTACATTGCAAAGGTTCTAACTGCTCATTCTGTAAGGCACCTGTGATTGTTCACTTGGAGTCTGGATTCTGCTTGGGTGCTATTAAAGAGCAATCTACCTACAGTGATGCCCCTTTTTTTGCCTGTTTTGGGTATTCTCTGACCAAATCCTCTCTACTGAATATATTTTGTTAAATGATCCTTTAAAGTGACTGTCTTTTATGGTTTACCCTTCAGGAACTAAGGATTCCTCCCTAAAATTTAAATGCCAGCCTTCCAAGCTGTTTTAAAAGGATCGAAAACCACCAGATGTTACAGGATCTAAATCAACAAACTATTTATATCTCTTTAGTTTGTACCCATGGTCATATCTTCTGCTAGACAATCATTAAATTCCTCATACCTCATCCCTGGAAAAGGCAAAGTTTGGTCTGTTATTGCAAGTCAGCAGTTTGGACTGGGGAAGATGTATGGGTTTTTACTGGTAAGAGTTGTGTTGCGATTTTATGCTTTGTAATAAAGAGAGGAACAGGTATGTCAAAGTCTGTTTTTTGATGAAAAGACAACATTTATTTTAGGTGAGTATTAACACCCATTAGCTCCATTTTGTGCTGTGCTTCTCCGGTGAACTGCTTTTTAAAATTTGATGTCTATGTGTTTTGTATGATATCTTCTATGTAAATATATGAAAACTTTTGGTTACAGCCTGGTTTAGATCCTCAACAACGTATACAGTTCCCATTACAAACAAGAGAGTTAATACAAGCTACTTCGTCTCTCATTCCCAGAACATCTAATGTAACATTTATACCGTGACAACCACTTGTTCTTCTCCCCCTACTTCATCTCAAGATAATTTCCATGTCTTCACATCTCCATAGTAATTATTCGGTATTTAGCGTCATTTTCTTGGCCTTTGAAAGAAAGTTCTTTAAAGATATAAAATAATCCAGCAAGTACTGTAGATATTTACACTCTCATTATACTGTAGATGAGTATTTCTCGAAAATTGCCCTGTCTTAATCCATCATCAACTGGCACCCTACGCTTTTGATTTACATATCTTCAGGTTATTTCACCATAATGTAGATGCCATATATTTATTGCATTCAATGTACAGACTTAAAGCACAACTCCAGGAAAACTACATGTAGCCAGATGCTTAGCCAACAGACAGAGCAACTACAGACAATGTGCTGCAGTTGCCTTATGTGTCTAAATAGGACTCCTATGCTGGCTTCAGAGCTGTTTGGCCCCCACTCACCAGGGGGAGCCGGTGGGATGTGAGAAATGGAAAGGACAATGAGGCAGCCATACTGAATCATGGGAGCTGTAGTTTGTGGGGAGTACTATTCTGTGGAAACGGATAAGGCTGCAAACTACAATGCCCACAAAGGGCAAGGAAAATGCCCCAAGTTCTCTTTCTGTGAGGAGTTTAGAGGGTTCGCACCACTATTCCTGGGTGCACACTTGCCAGCTACATCCTTTGGCCCGAGACAGAAGCCAGAGCACTGATAACCTGTATCCTGAGCGAGTTACCTTGGGTGCAGAGCCAGTGTAGTTGCTGACAGCTGAGTGCCTGGTTTCGGGGGTTCATTGCATTGCTAGGACTGGTAAATGTCTGCTGCTGTATTAATGTACTGCTGCTAGCAGAGACTGAGAGAGTAGAGGGACTGACCACCCATCTAGTAGATTATAATCACTGCATGCAGAGTTTAAAGGGGCTGTACTCTTGTGCACCACTGTAAATCTTGGGCCCACCAATTTGCCGGCTGAAGGTTTAGAGTAAGGAGCTCCGCTCAAACCAACTGTTTCACTGAGACTTGCTCATAGTCATCATGTTTACCTCTGTAGGAATATACAGTATATACATATATACAGCTATCTTTATAAAGCACACTCTCAAAGGGTTATGGACTTACTGTCTACTACTTACTGCTGGGTTCATTTTGCTCTTGTAGTGTGGGGTTCTAGAGCAAGGTGGGTAATCTAATAACCACATTATTTGCCTTATTGTGAACAAATTGATTCTGCGATCAGTTTATTTATATGTGTGTTGATATCTGCTTTTATCTGTGACATCATACATGCTCTACTTATAGTTAACCATCTGATTATTCCCTAATACCATTTCATTGTAATGTGCAGGATGTTTATAGTTGTACTTCCATAAGTATTTACAGCAACTGTTTGCTTAACCAGGTGAGTCAGAGGGGACAAGGTTATTTATAACAGAGAACCCAAAATATCAATTGGATCCTCTGAGGGTAATGCTGCGTACACACGATCAGACTAACCGGCGGACTTAGTCTGGCAGACAATCCGCCAGACCTTGCAGCGGAGGTCCGCCGGGCTTTCCAAATGAGCGGACCTGCCCACACACGACCAAACTTTTCTGGCGGACTATGTCCGGTGGAAAATCCGCCGGACTTTTGACTTCTTCTCCTTCTTCCAATGTTCTCTCTGTCCGCAATGCCAGGGACGCATTGTGTGCCGATTTATATAGGCATAAGGGGCGGGGTCACTGGGTGATGTCACATGGCCCCCCCTTCCCCAAAGCACCCCCTCATGTTGAGGGCACGTGGCCTGGTACGGCTCGAGGGGGGGAGGGCGCTTGTTCATCCCCACCCCCTTTCCTGACCGGCCGGGCTGCGTGCTCGGATAAGGGTCTGGTATGGACTTTGGGGGGGACCCTCACACTGTTTTTTCGGTGTAGGGGTTCCCCTTTAAATCCACACCAGGTGACGGGGCTCATGAGGTGTCAATCTTGTTGATGGAGGCGGCACCATTGACTTCCTTCGCTAGTTCCGTCTACCTGGAGTCACGTTCAAAATGAACGGACTTTACTCTGTGTGTGGGCAAGTCCGTTCATTTCAAAAGTCCGGCAGATTAGCACACAGATGGGCAGACAATTTTGAGTCAAGACTTCTTTCTAAGTCTGCCCGCCGGACTTTTGGGAAGAAAAAGTTTGCCGGAGCCCACACACGGGCGAATTGTCCGGCAGACTCTGGTCTGCCGGACCAAGTCCGCCGGATAGTCTGACCGTGTGTACGTGGCATAAATGCTACATATACATTGAAAAGCTGTATGTTTTACTGTATTTATATTTTTATTGGCGAGTGAATCAGAACCACCACCTCTGTCCAGGAAGCAGAGTAGCAAAGTGACCCTATTAACCAGCAGATGTTTGTGTAACATAAGAAGGATAGCCAAATTACAGATCCTTTGTTAAAACAGTTACCGGATTTGTATTTTTTTTTTTTCTAGATAATCCTAAAGGTTTGTTACATGTTCTTGGTATGAATAAATATACAGAGAACGCACAGAGAATGTTAGTGCACAGCACAATAATTTCAGTAAATTCTCAACCCTTACAAGAAAGCAGCTGTTAGCACAATTAAGTTAAGTAGTGCGAGTAAAAGATAAATTGAATATGCAAGTTATCCTGTTTGCCTGGAGGAAAAGTAGAGTGAGAAGCAAAGGACAGAAGGGTAATATGGTGGGGGAACAGCAGAGGTAGTGAGAGGAGAGGGAGGGAGGTGTCCACTGGGAGGGGAAGAAGACCCCAGTCCCAATCCATGGAGCAGGGTTTCCCATTTTTGAAGAAGGTTTTTAAATTGTGCGGAACTTATGGAAGCAAACTAGATACTCCAAGTGAAGATATATTGTTCAAATGTATCATGTAACTTCATCTATTTTGGTGATTTGTTCTTTATTATATACTGTATGTATGTCAAACATGTATTTAGCCATTTGCCTGGAGTCTCTCGTTTGTTTCTATATGTACTCTATTCTACTTGTGTCAGATACTAATTATAGTATCATAAGAAGAAATGCAAAATATATGTCAACTCTTATGGAGCGTACACGCGGTCAGATTTTCCGATGGAAAATGTTCGATGGGAGCTTTTTGTCTGCAATTTTGTCTGCAATTCTGACCGTGTGTAGGCTCCATCGGACATTTTCCATCGGAATTTCCGACACACAAAATTTGAGATCTGGATCTCACATTTTCCGACAACAAAATCTGTTGGCGAAGATTACGATCATGTGTACACAATTCCGAAGCACAAAGTTCTACGCATGCTCGGAATCAAGCAGAAGAGCCGCACTGGCTATTGAACTTCAATTTTCTCGGCTCGTCGTACGTCACCGCGTTCTTAACATTTGGAATTTCCAACAACATTGTGCGTATGGAAGACAAGTTTGAGCCAACATCCTTTGGAAAAAATCTGACGGATCTTGTTTGAATTTTCGATACAGTGAACTTCTCTTATTTGCTGCATTCTCATCTAAAATATATATAATTTATATATACTCAACAAATGCTAAAAAATGTAGATTCACCAAAAACCCAAGTAATCTGACAACTGCCTATGCTTTCTGTGACTGTTAGCCCTTGTACACACGGTCGGACATTCCGACAACAAAATCCGTCTGAAACTTGTGTTGCATACACACGGTCGGATAAAGCTGTCGGAAAATCTGATCGTTCGTAACGTGATGACGTTATTTCGTTACGATGGGACTACGTACAGGCTAGGAGCCAATAGCTTTGGTCTAGGAATTTGATCTGAGCATGCGTGGCACTTTGTCCGATCGGAATTCTCTACAAACGATAGGACAAAGTCCGATCGGACCATGTTGTCGGAAAATTTTATAGCCCAGCTCTAAAACTTTGTCAGTCGGATATTCTGACGGAAACAGTCCGATGGAGCCCACACACGGTCGGATTATCCGACAACACAGTCCGATCAGAATGTCCGACTGTGTGTACAAGGGTTAGTAGGCTGGCATTGCACCCAGCTCTTTTGAGGTCCATATAGAACCGCTCCCCATGTTATGGAGTTGAGAGAAGTCTGAGGGGTTTTGTAATTCAAATATATTTCCTGTTCTAGGGTCACACCATAGATACAGTACAGTGAGTGAGTATTGTTACTCTAGGGCAGACTGTGCTTTACTGGCGGGATCATAATGCAAAAACAAAAAAAGCTTGTAAATGCAAAATAATGCAGCTACGACATCTAAAAGCTAGTAAAGTGCAATATATTATATATTTATTCTTCAGTTTAGATAAAAAAAAGCTTGACAGGTCATGTTAAGACCCGAGTCCCCAAAACACTAAGGCCGCGTACACACGGGCGGACTGTCTGCCCAACTTAGTCCGCCGAAACACATTTCAGCGGACAGTCCGCTCGTGTGTGGGCTTCAGTGGACTTTTTCAGCGGACAGTCTAGCGGACTAAGTCTTTCGGAATGTTGGAAAGACTGTCCGTCGGACTCGCATTTCAGCGGACCGGGCCACCGCCTGTAAAAGAGCTATAAGAAGGCGCGGTGGCCCGGCAGAAGAACCGAAGAGGGGGACAAGACCCCCAAAGTCGGGAGAAGAGGCCGGCGGCGAGGAAGAAAGCCGGACTCCTCCGCTAGCAAAAGAGCTACAAGAAGATAGCGGAGGAGTCCGGCGAGAAGACCCCCGAAAACGGAAGACCCCCGGAGCTGTGCAATAAAATATTTTATCTCGTGTGTTGTGTTTTTTTTTTGTACTTTTATTTTACAGGTGAATGGGTAGGGGTACATTGTACCCCATACTCATTCACATAGGGTGGAGGGCCGGTATCCGGGGGCCCCCTTATTAAAGGGGGCTCCCGGATTCCGATAAGCCCCCGCCCGCAGACCCCGACAACCAACGGCCAGAGTTGTCGGGAAGAGGCCCTTGTCCTCATCAACATGGGGACAAGGTGCTTTGGGGTGGGGGGGCCGCGCGGCCCCCCTTCCCCAAGGCACCCCCCCATGTTGAGGGCACGCGGCCTGGTACGGCTCAGGAGGGGGGGGCGCTCGCTCGCCCCCCTTTCCTGGCCGGCCGGGTAGCGTGCTCGGACAAGGGTCTGTTGTGGACTTGGGGGGACCCCCACGCCGTTTTTTTTCGGCGTTGGGGTTCCCCTTTAAGTCCATACCAGGCGGCGGGGTCAGCGCCGTCTGCTTCGCGGGCCCCGCCTACCTGGAGACGCGTTTGAAATGAGCGGACTTTCCTCCGCGTGTATGAGCGAGTCCGTTCATTTCAAAAGTAGGGCGGATTGTATGGCGGACTTAGTCCGCCGTATTGGTCCGCTCAAAAAGTGCCGTGTGTGGGCAAGTCCGTTCATTCGAAAGTATGACGGACTGTCTGTCGGATTGTCTGACAGACTTAGTTGGCCAGACAGTCCGCGGCCTACGTTGTCACTTATTGACTCAGGAAAGGAGATTTATTGATTCTCACATCTTTTGCTTCACATCAAGGGAGGTGGGTTAACAGTGACCATACCGGAATTTATATAAGTCACGTGCACATTTTTGCATTACTATATCAGCTCAGGAGCTTATCTGTAGGATCCTATCTGCGGTGGTTAGTTATTTATCTAATTACTAAGGTTGTAGACTTCTTTTCAGCTAACCACAAGATGGCACCATAGGCATGCCTATGTGCAGCGCCAATTTCCCCTTCCTGTCCAGGCGTCCCTCGTGTTGGCCCCCTCCCCCCTTGCCTTGCAGTGCTGCTGGATTCTCTCCCCTCCCCCAG
The DNA here is from genome assembly GCF_037356315.1 of Lithobates pipiens. Classification (NCBI taxonomy): domain Eukaryota; kingdom Metazoa; phylum Chordata; class Amphibia; order Anura; family Ranidae; genus Lithobates; species Lithobates pipiens. The sequence goes on from NW_027507788.1 coordinate 123,580,246, forward strand.
CTGCGGCAGGGGATGTTTCAGGATAGAGAGTGGGGGATGGCGCTAGTAAATATGTAATTTACCAGCGCCTTCTTTCTAAATGAACACAGTGAACACACTCAGGGTGTTCATTCATAGCTGAAGAATAGTAAACTGTGTGTACTATGCTTCCATTTGTTCCATTAGCACTGAGCACATCCCAATTATTCACTGTCCAGTGCAGCTGAGGCTGCAGAGAAAGACATGTGTTTGAGCTTTGGAGCGCACACCTATGGATGGCACATTCCCTGCAATAGAAAGCCTGAGTCAAAAAAAGCTGAGATGTGTAGGTGCTACAAGTTCTAGACCCGAGAAGAATCAGAACACAGCTATGTTTAAGAAAAGGGATCTCGAAACTGAAAATGAAAATGCTTTTTGAAAGGAATGTGGAACATTTTTTGTAACAATACATGCTTTATGTTGTTATGTTATTATAACCAGATTGTATAAACCATTTTATTTGAATTTTGGATAGAGTAGGGAACGTTTAAATTCTTCTTGGTTTATATTTCCTGTCCATGTCCTATTTGGGAGAATTCCCTTCACTTCCTGAAAGGAATCTCTGCAAAGTGAGGAAAATTCCCTACTTAGATAGTTGTTATCATAACAGTTGCCCCGAGTGGGACATTTATCCTCAGGTGTTCTTGTGACAATTGTAAAACTTTAGAATTTGAGTAATTTTCTATCCTGGTGACCAGGATCAGCCAAAACAAATAAAGCAGGTGATCCCAAATAGCATATATAACTTGCTGCACATTTGTGGCAGTGTTGAATTTTAAGTCTGTTAACTTGCTGCACATATTCACTGGCATGTTGTACACTTGCAGAGCACTTGAAGCACAAGTTCTAGTTGACACTTTTCCAATTATACCCCTTCATATTGGTATATGGGTCAGTACGCTAATATGAATGAGCCGTAAGTGTGCTTTTACACTGCCGGCACCCGGGCGCTATTTTTAGCGTCGCTTTACCGTTGTTTTAGCAGCCGAAAAGGGGTTAAATCTGCCCGCAAAATGCAGCTGCAGCGACGCAGTGGTATGGTGGCACTGCCCATTGATTTCAATGGGCAGGGGTGCTTTAGGAGTGGTGTATTCACCACTCCTACAGCACTAAAAAGAAGCTGCTTGTCGGACTTTTTGTGATGCCCTGTCAGCGCAGCGCCCCAGTGTGAAAGCACTCAGGCTTTCACACTGGGATTGTAGCTGAGGCTTTTTTCAGGCGCTTTACAGGTGTGAAAGGGGTCTAAGTCTAACCTTTGCAAAAGGGGAAAGGAGGGAGGCCCACCTAAGTGTAGTATTATAAGATAGTTTAATAGCGCAAAGTAATACACTTACAAGAAAGAAGACATCAAAAGCATATCTACGGTATGGAAGGTCCTCCTTGAGGGGTGCCAGCTATCCAGTTTCCCAACATTTGGTAGGTGTGTGAGCCTGTGCAGGACACTGAATCCAAGACAAGGAAGTGAGGAGAATCCAGGAAGCCTGACGTGGACCGCACAAAGGAAAATGGCGTCACCCGGTGTGTGGACCTCGGTGTAGGAAGGACAGGAAGCTAGGCTACGCGCTCAGAGCATACAGCTCCTTCTACTGGCCTATCCATTTCTGTGTGTGAAGAGCTTTAATGCAGTCTGGCCTCGGTCGTGGAACCAGAAGGGGCAGTGGACCAAAGACATGTGAAAAGCGTATTTAAAAATCATGGAGGGGGAAGGGGGAAGTGAGAGGAATTGGGGGGGGGGGGGTAGAGGAGAGGGGAAAGAGGAATGTGTGTGTGTGTTTTACATATTCAAATATGACACATATTTAGTAAACATACCAATTATTCAATTATTACTCCCTTAACCCCCCCCCCCCAACTTTCCATCTCCATGATTTAATATATGCACTCAATATTAATTTATTATATTTATATATATTATCATGCATACAGTAAAGTTTTTACATTCATTTATCAGATAGTGTTAATATTTTTAATAGTCATGTTCTTGTATCAGTTGCTTTTAATGTTTATTAGTTACATTTGCCATATATATGTCTTTGAATCTGTTTTTAAACAAGTTTTCCACATGTCTTTGGTCCTCTGACCCTTCTAGTTCTACGGCCACGGCCAGACTGCATTTAGGCTGCTCGCACACAGAAACTGATAGGCCAGTAGAAGAAGCTGTATGCTCCGAGCGCGTAGCCTAGTTTCCTGTCCTTCCTACACGGAGGTCCGCCCACCAAGTGACATCATTTCCCTTTGTGCGGTTCATATCAGACTGCCTGGATTCTCCTCGCTTCCTTGTCTTGGATTCAGCGTTCTGCACAGACTCACGCGCTTGTCAGATGCCTGTCTGGTGATCTACGGCCATCGGTTCTTGTCAAGCCTCAGCTGGTGCCCCCTCCTATACAGGCCCTTGTGCAACTCTGTGTCCTACACTCCCTGTCCGCTATACCAGGGGTGTTGGACAGGAGGTGCAAGAGAAGCCCCGTCTACAGCTCGATCTCCATCAGGTACGTGACAGAAAGTTAGTGGAACTGTCAGAATGCACTGATCAGCAGCTTTAGCCACTAATCGACCAAAGTTTTCCAACATATTATTGATCAGGATTTATATAACACCAACAGTTTGTGCAGTGCTTTACAATATAAAAGGAGATAATACAGCAACAATACAACTCAAAATAAGAATGTTAGGAGGACCCTGCTTCTGGGAGCTTACAATCTAATAGAGAGGGGCTGGTGGAACTGTGAGGGATGAACTGATGGGAAAAATAATAGATTTGGTTATTAGCTGAAAGCAGAATAGCTTTCCCTGAAAAGATGAGTTTCCAGGGATCTCAAAAAGTGGACAGAGTAGGAGATAGCCGGACAGATTGGGGTAGGGAGTTCCAGAGGATGGGAGAGGCTCTGCAAAAGTTCTGGAGATGGGTATGGGAAGTCCGAGAGCAGGAGGTATTGGGAGGAGCGGCGAGGGCAGTTTGGGTGGTATTTGGACACAAGATTGGTGATGTAGCTTGGGTAAGAGTTGTAAATGGTTTTGAATGCTATTGTTAATGTTTTGTAGTTTAATTGTTGGGCAATGGGAAGCCAGTGGAGGGATTGGCAGATAGGGGTGGATGAGTCTGGCAGAAGCATTCATGACAGACTGAAGAGGGGATAGCCTGCGGGGATGTAGGCCTATGAGGAGGGAGTTACAATAATCAAGACGAGAGATAACAACAAGTGAATAAGTTGTTTAGTGGTTTAAATGGTTAAAAAGGGGCATATTTTGGAAATGTCATGGATGTGAAGTCTACAAAATTTGGCCAGTGATTACAGGTCTAGGATTACGCTTGTTTATACAGATATTTGCAAGAAATTTCAGGTACTGCTCCTCGGTTTTCCCTTTGGGGCGCCACAACTCCCGAGTTAGACACCTGGCGGTGGTTTCCATTTGGAGGTGTTATCTTAGATTGCTATATAGCTGATTTGTAAAGATTGTTCTATTAATGGACATCTGTATAGATAAATATCACATCATCTCCACCCTTCCCCCTGTTTTGAGGGAATTTCTGAACATATTCTATGAAGCCATTCTTTGGTTTGCAAATTTTACAATGGGCATCTGCTGCTGAAGAAGTGAGATTATTGTCACGAAGCGCATTGAGCTAAAGGATGTGCCCATCATTATGTTTTGTGAAAAACTTAGAAGAGTGGAATTTTTATATGTATCATTATATGACTACTATGTTGACTGTATGCCAATACCTGATAGTATTTTCAAATGAGCTTGCTGTTTTAAAAATGTTCTTATGCACAAGATTTTCATCTATTGCTCAATAAATCTTTTTATGCAAATGTTGCACCTCATTTAACCGCTTGCCGACCGCCTCACACTGATATACGTTGGCAGAAGGGCTCGTAAAGGCAGAATCAAGTACCTGCAGGTGCCCTTTAAGAGGCGTTCAGCGGGCACGCGTGCCGGCAAGCTCCGTGAGTGGGTCGCGGGTCCCGTGGATTTGATCGCCGCGGGGATACCCATGATTGCCTTACGGGGAGGAAGAATGGGGAGATACTAATGTAAACAAGTATCTCCCCTTTCTGCCTAGTGACAGTGTCACTGATCTCTGCTCCCTGTAATCGGGAGCAGAGATCAGAGACATGTCACATGTAACCACGCCCCCCACAGTTAGACACACACCCCAGGACACACTTAACCCCTACACTGCCCCCTAGTGGTTACCCCTTCACTGCCAGTGTCATTTACACAGGAATCAGTGCATTTGTATAGTACTGATTGCTGTATAAATGACAATGGTCCCAAAAATGTGTCAAAAATGTCCGATGTGTCCGCCATAATGTCGCAGTCACGATTAAAATCGCCTATCACTGCCATTACTAGTAAAAAAAATAATGAATTAATAAAATGAATAAAAATCCCATAAAACTATCCCATATTTTGTAAACACTATAACTTTTGCGCAAACCAATCAATAAATGCTTATTGCAATTTTTTTACCAAAAATATGTAGAAGAATAAACTGAGGAAAAAATGTTTTTTTATATATTTTTGGGGGATATTTATTATAACAAAATGTAAAAAAATAATGTGTTTTATTTCAAAATTGCCACTCTTTTTTTGTTTATAGCGCAAAAAATAAAAACTGCAGGGGTGAACAAATACCACCAAAAGAAAGCTCTATTTGTGGGAAAAAAGGACGTCAATTTTGTTTGGGAGCCACGTCGCACGACCAAGCAATTGTCAGTTAAATTGGTGCAGTGCCGAATCGCAAAAAGTGCTCTGGTCAGGAAGGGAGTAAATACTTCCGGGGCTGAAGTGGTTAAAGTCCCATGAAAATGTTTTTAGTTCTTTGTATATGTGAATAGGGGATGTAGGCATGACATTATTAAGGCACCAGCACACATCATTATTTATAGGATTACACCTAGTACACTGGCATTATAGGAGGGACTGATAGTTGTTTTATTGATCTTGATGGAGAAGTCAGGCGAGGGGACATGGGCAGGAGGGAATATTGCGAGCAAACCAAACTAATGGCTCAGAACCTTCTTTATTGATACAGCTGCTGGCACTGATCACAATCTCATAAGTGCATAAATATATGAAAACCTACTGCAACTTCTGGTCCCCTTCTCTACACGTGTTCAACACAGGGACGCAGTGATCAATCACACATCTTCCTCAGGGGGACACAATCCCCCTGAGAAAGACACGTGCATTATCCCTGTGTTGAACACGCATAGGGAAGGGGATGGTGCAGTAGGCAGCAGGTTTGAACACAGTGAACGGACAAGCTATATCATCATTGTTTTCTTTTATCTGTTAGTGGAGCGCTTAAGCACCTGGAAGATGTGAGTACCCAGATTGATGTTTTATAAATAAAATGCGCTTTTAAATGATAAAACACCATTTACACTTTATTTATATATATATATATATATATATATATGGATGGAGGAACTTACTGCTGGACATTTTAGGATCCCAAAGAGCTTCATTCACATAGAACCCAGGGGTGGTTCACAGGCATTTATTGACCAAGCTTAGGTGTACGGCCAAACACCCTGAGGTGAATAGATTCACACAGGGGGGAGCACAAGTTTGTTGTCACCTTGTTAACTTTGGAGCACCATTACAGGATTTTGCTTTGCCAGCAAAATGGACATTTTTTATTTTATTATTTCATGTTTGATATTATGCACATTTCGCACACAAGTCATTCATGCACTTTATTTATATGTGTCATTTCACATCGATTACTTCAATTTAGTGTGGTACTTTTCATCTGTTATTGTTGTAATTTGCCAGCACAATGGATATTTTATATATTATGTTATTATGTTTAATATTATGCATGGTTTGCACTAAGATATTCCTGCATTTTATATGTGTCATATCACATTGGTAATCTTAATATAGTGCAGCATTTTAATTGTTTTTATAGATTTGTGTATCATCAGCATAGAGATGGTACTGGAAGCCATGGGAGTTTATCAACTGACCAAAGTAGGCGGTATAAATGGAGAAGAGAAGGGGTCAGAAGACAGAACTTTGGGGTACCCTTACAGAAAGGGGAAGTGGAGAGGAGGAGAGTTATAGGTAACACTGAAGGAGCACTGCAATAGGTAGGAGGAGAACAAGGAGAGAGCAGAGTTTTGAAGGTTTTTTTTTTTGAGGAGGAGGGGATGGTCAGGAGTATCAAAGGCTGCAGAAAGGTCTAGTAGTATGAGTATGGAGTAGTGGCCATTGGTTTAAGCAGTTAGTAAATCATTAGTGAGTTTAAGTAGGGCAGTTTCAATGGAGTGTAGTAAGCGAAAGCCAGACTGTAAGGGGTCAAGAAGGTTGTTGTTAGTCAGGTAGGAGCGCAGATGGTTGTAGACTAAGCGTTCTAAAAGTATAGAGGTAAGGAGATGGGTCTTATGTTTTTAGGCTGATGGGGTCCAGTGAAGACTTTTAAGAATGGGCATGCTTTAGAGGGGAGCATAAGGTGCCCTTAGAGAGGGAGAGATTAAAGATGTGAATAAGGGAGCATAGGATAGAAGTGGAGGGTGACTGTAATAGATGTAAGGGAAAGGGGTCCAGCGGACAGTTAGTAAGGTGGGCTACTGAGAAAAGTTTAGAAACCCATTCAGTAGTAGCAAGGTCAAAAGATTGTTTAAGGTGGTTTTGTACAAGGTGTATTAAGTAGAATACATATCTGTGCAGTGGATATGCCCCAGTAAATTGCATCAATCTTTTTTGAAGTGATTGGCAATCTCCTGAGGAGTGAGTTACTGGGTGGAGGTGATGGTGGAGAAAAAGTAAAGAAGAGATGACAAGGACTGGATGACAGAGCATTAATGAGAGTGACAAAGTAGGCAGCATGGAGGGAGGGAGGAAGGCAGATTCATATAGGGAAAATGCTTACTGGGATTTGGTTTTATGCTACAATTGCTCCAATGCATGGTACAGTGGGGATCGAAAGTTTGGGCACCCCAGGTAAAAATATGTATTAATGTGCATAACGAAGCAAAGGAAAGATGGAAAAATCTCCAAATTGCATCAAATTACAGATTAGACATTCTTACAATATGTCAAAAAAAGTTAGATTTTATTTCCATCATTTACACTTTCAAAATGACAGAAAACAAAAAAAATGGCGTCTGCAAAAGTTTGGGCACCCTGCAGAGTTAATATCTTGTACTGCCCCCTTTGACAAGTATCACAGCTTGTAAACGCTTTTTGTAGCCAGCCAAGAGTCTTTCAATTCTTGTTTGAGGTATCTTTGCCCATTCTTCCTTACAAAAGTGTTCCAGTTCTTTGAGATTTCTGGGCAGTCTGTCACGCACTGCTCTTTTAAGGTCTATCCATAGATTTTCATAATGTTGAGGTCAGGAGATTGTGAAGGCCATGGCAAAACCTTCAGTTTACGCCTCTTGATGTATTCCCCCTGTGGATTTTGAGGAGTGTTTAGGATCATTATCCATTTGTAGAAGCCATCCTCTCTTTAACTTCAGCTTTTTCACAGATGGCATCAAGTTACCATCCAAAATTTGCTGAAATTTTATTGAATCAATTTTTTCTTCTACTCGTGAAATGTTCCCTGTGCCACTGGCTGCAATACAACCCCAAAGCATGATTGATCCACCCCCATGCTTAACAGTTGGACAGAGGTTCTTTTCATTAAATTCTGTGCCCTTTCTTCTCCAAACGTACCTTTGCTCATTCCGGCCAAAAAGTTCTATTTTAACCTCTTCGGTCCACAGAGCTTGTTTCCAAAATGCCTCAGGCTTGTCTATATGTTCATTTGCAAAGTTCAAACGCTGATTTTTGTGGTGAGGACGTAGAAGAGGTTTTCTTCTGATGACTCTTCCATGAAGACCATATTTGTACAAGTATCTCTTTATAGTGGAATAGTGTACCACGACTCCAGTGTCTGCCAGATCTTTCTGGAGGGATCGTGCAGTCAAACGTGGGTTTTGAATTGCTTTTCTTGGTCTTCCAGATCTTGCTTTAACTTCCACTGTTCTTGATGACTGCCATTTCTTAATTACATTCCGAACAGAGGATATTGACATCTGAAAACACTTTGCTATCTTCTTATAGCCTTCTCCAGCTTTGTGAGCGTCAACTATTTTCAGTTTCAGTTTTCTAGACAACTGCTTAGAAGAACCCATGGTGCTGATTGTTGGGGCAAGGTCAGATGAGTCTGGCCATTTAAAACCTTTGAGCTTGACATCACCTGGTCTTCCCAGACGATGATTGAGAACAATCCATGACACTGGCAGGTCTCAGCTTTGCAAAGGGGTCAGTGCATGCTATAAATTCTGCAGAGTGCCCAAAATTTTGCAGATGCCATTTTTTTGTTTACTGTAACTTTGAAAGTGTAAATGATGGAAATAAAATCTAACTTTTTTGACATATAAGAATGTCCAATCTGTAATTTGATGCCATTTGGAGATTTTTCCATTTTTCCTTGGCTTCGTTATGCACATTAATACACATTTTTACCTGGGGTGCCCAAACTTTCGATCCCCACTGTATGTCTCTTAAGCTTTTTGGTGTCATCAGTCTGCCAAGATTGTAATGGTCAGGGCCTGATACTTTGTGTAGTGGGAGGAGGAACAGTGAATCCACTGTGGATGAAAGTGCACTGTTGTAGACAGAAATGGCCAAATCAGGGCATGTCCGAGGTGTGATTTTGTGTTACAGGTGTTCGGGTGCAGAGTAGAAAAGAGAAAGATTAAAGTGGCAAAGGTTGCTTTGGGTAATTGTTTTCTGCTTGGAGAGATAGGTTGAAGACAAGGATACTATGAAAGTGTTAAGGTTGTGATCAGAGTGCAGAAAGGAGGTGTTGTTGAGGTTGCCAGGAGTGCAAAGATGGGAGAAAATCAGGTCAAGGGTATTACATCAGAGTAATTGGAGGACTGTGTCCATTGTGTTAGGTCAAAAGATAAGGTCAAGTTGAAAGGTTGAGCTGTATCAAGGATGTTAACATTAAAGGTGATGTTAAAAGTATGAAAAATTATAGTGGGTATTTTAGAGGAGAGAAAGTAGGGTAGTCAGGCAGAAAAGTCATCAAGGAAGCAAGACACCAGTCAAAAAAGAAGAGAAGGATAGAAAGTCAATAGAACTATCAACTTCTTTTGAACAGGGACAGTGGGCACATATGTGTAGCACCCTCTACCTTAGGTAGGTAGGTTGCTAGAGTAGTGTGTTTTTGTTACAGCCAGTGCAGGTAAATTTAGGCAGGCCTAGCTGTGAGCTAGGCTTGTTTGTTTTTTGATCTGGGGGCTGGGGAGTGGGTTAGTGTAGCAGCAGGTGACTGACATGTACTTTATATCTCTGGTGTCTCCTCTGTTTCCAGAGGGTTCTGGAAAAGAGGCAGGGTAGAGGATGTTAGTGGCATGGAGTGTTTCTGGAGTGTATCTGGGAGCCCTGATCAATCCACAACTAGGATTGACAGGGGGAAGCTCCCTCTATATATGCTCATGGTCAGCCTGTTGTGGGAGAAGTTGTTGGGTGGAAGATCCGAGTGATGGAGTGTTAGACTGTCGTGGCCCTTGACAAAACGCCCTTTTGGGGGGAGGGGGGGTGACTTCGGGTCTGGAGCTCAGGAGCTTGGAGGGAGCCTCTCTTTACATGGTCATCGAGAGGCGTCTTGGAACAGGAGCAGGAGGAGGACAGTGGGGAGCACTGCTGGGCAAGTCATTCAGGAGGGATCCATTTCAGGTTCGCTGAGTGAGAAGCACAGTGAGAAGCTCTGGGAGGAACATTCCAGGATTGTATGTTAAGCCAGAGGAAGAGACTGTGGTGTAGTTGAAGTCAAGTTGCTGCAGCCATGAGGGCTGGCAAGACTTTCTGGGATCAGTAGTCCACCAAGTTTCAGTTAGCACAAATGACCTTTTATCACTATTGGTTGCTACACCAAAGGGGACTGCAGACCCCTGCCAGCAAATGGCTATTATTGAACTGTTGGGACTTATTCGGAGTGAGGCCTAATCATGTGCTAATGGTGACAGGACAGGAAGTGATATCAAGTATTGTGCTGGAGGAGTGTGGAGCTTTAGAGACTGTCAATATAGATTCAATCATCTCTGTTCAAACAAGAACGATTCATTATTTGGGCATCCCATGTCCCTTTTCCCCCATCCAAGTTGAATCCCCTAAATAAAACAACAAAAACAAGCTACGGAAAATGGCTGTTCATTGACTGGCAAAGTGTGTCTGAAGTGAATGCCTGGCCAAGCAGGGTTATGTATGGAACTATTATATGCAGTGACCCCACGGGGGCACTGCTACATATGGATCAAAGTTTCAGCAGGCACCGGCCGAAATGTAATCTATCTATCCACATGGAGATTGTGGCAAGTACTGCAGTAGCCAGAATATCAGCAGAATATTGGGAATAGGTGAGTATAAGAGGTGGTGCTGTGCTTTTTTATTTAAAAACCTAGCATGCTTTACCAACACAATGTCCCAAATGCAGCCTATAGAATATATTTAGTTGTAAAAAAATAAATAAATTACACAAATAATTAAAAAATATTAACAAAACATCAGTGAATAATCTTTTAAAACTTCAAAAATAACTATGTCCAATCAAAATAAAATGTTTTTAATATACATTGTGCATTTTTACTTTTCTTTAGGTGCCAAAAAACATCACTCTATAGTTCCAGAAGTTCCTACCTGTGGATCCTGCCAGCATTTCAGAGTTCCCCTCACCTACAGTGGTGTGAAAAAGTGTTTGCCCCCTTCCTCATTTCCTGTTCCTTTGCATGTTTGTCACACTTAAGTGTTTCGGAACATCAAACCAATTTAAACAATAGTCAAGGACAACACAAGTAAACACAAAATGCAATTTGTAAATGAAGGTGTTTATTATTAAAGGTGAAAAAAAATCCAAACCATCATGGCCCTGTGTGAAAAAGTGATTGCCCCCTAAACCTAATAACTGGTTGGGCCACCCTTAGCAGCAACAACTGCAACCAAGCGTTTGCGATAACATGCAATGAGGCTTTTACAGCGTCCTGGAGGAATTTTGGCCCACTCATCTTTGCAGAATTGTCCTAATTCAGTTACATTAGAGGGTTTTCGAGCATGAACGGCCTTTTTAAGGTCATACCACAACATCTCAATAGGATTCAGGTCAGGACTTTGGCTAGGCCACTCCAAAGTCTTCATTTTGTTTTTCTTCAGCCATTCGGTGGTGGACTTGCTGGTGTGTTTCGGATCATTGTCCTGCTGCAGAACCCAAGTTCGTTTCAGCTTGAGTACATGAACAGATGGTCGGACATTCTCCTTCAGGATCTCTTGGTAGACAGCAGAATTCATAGTTCCTTTTATCACGGCAAGTCTTCCAGGTCCTGAAGCAGCAAAACAGCCCCAGACCATCACACTACCACCACCATATTTTACTGTTGGTATAATGTTCTTTTTATGAAATGCAGTGTTCCTTCTACGCCAGATATACTTGGACACACACCTTCCAAAGAGTTCCACTTTTGTCTCATCGGTCCACAGAATGTTGTCCCAAAAGTCTTGGGGATCATCAAGATGTGTTGTGGAGAAATTGAGACGAGCTTTGATGTTCTTTTTGCTCAGCAGTGGTTTTCTCCTTGGAACTCTGCCATGCAGGCCATTTTTGTCCAGTCTTTTCCTGATGGTGGAGGCATGAACGCTGACCTTAACTGAGGCAAGTGAGGCCTGCAGTTCCTTGGACGTTGTTGTGGGGTCTTTTGTGACCTCTTGGATGAGTCGTCGCTGCGCTCTTGGGGTAATTTTGGGCGGCCGGCCACTCCTGGGAAGGTTCACCACTGTTCCATGTCTTCGCCATTTGTGGATAATGGCTCTCACTGTGGTTCGCTGGATTCCCAAAGCTTTGGAAATGGCTTTATAACCCTTTCCAGACTGATAGATCGCAATTACTTTCTTTCTCAATTGTTCCTGAATTTCTTTGGGTCTCGGCATGATGTGTAGCTTTTAAGGATCTTCTGGTGGACCTTACTGTGTCAAGCAGCTCCTATTTAAGTGATGCCTTGATTGTGAACAGGTGTGGCAATAATCAGGCCTGGGTGTGGCTAGAGAAATTGAACTCAGGTGTGGACAACCACAGTTATAGTATGTTTAACCACTTCCCACCCGGCCAATGTATATATACGGCCGGGTGGGAGCCGCCTGCTCCTGATAGGACGTTCAGGAACGTCATTCAGGAGCAGCGGGATCGTGCGCGCGCGCGCCCGCGCAGCGGCGCGATCCCGATGTGCTCGTGTCACCCGGACACGGCACATCTCAGATCGGCAGGAGGGCTCTGTGATTGGCCCTCCTGATCACATGACGGCCGTGTCCAATCACGGCCGTCATGTGATGTAAACAAACAGCCGGTTGCTAGGCAATCGGCTCTCCTCTCCTCACACGGAAGTCACCGCTGAGAAGAGGAGAGCAGAACGCTGCAGCCGGCTGATGATCAGTGAGTATGGGCTGCTTTTCATAGCTTTTTACTCACTGATCATCAGTGTAGTGTAAACACACAACACACCACACAGTGAAAACACAGTCCCCACATATGTCCCCAAAACACACATGTCCCCAAAACATACATGTCCCCAAATAATAAAAACACATGTCCCTAATAATAAAAACATGTCCCCCACATATGTCCCACTAAAATCACATGTCCCAATGATTATCTGCACACATATGTACGTGATCACCTGCACACATATGTACATGATCATTTGCGTACATATGTCCGTGATCACACAAACCAATTATTATACACTTAACGGAATTTTTTTTACCAAAACATGTAACAGAATACATTTTGGCTTAAATTTATGACAAAATTTGATTTTATTGGATTTCTTTTCAAATAGAAAAAAGAAAATATTGTTTTTTTCCCAAATTTCCGCTTTTTTTGCGCTTATATCGCAAAAAAAAAAAAACGGAGTCGTGAATAAATAACACCAAAATAAAGCTCTATTTGTGCGAACAAAATGATAACAATTTCATTTGGGTACAGTGTAGCATGACCGCGCAATTGTCACTGAAAGCGCTAGAGCGCTGAAAGCTGAAAATTGGGCTGGGAAGGAAGGGGGTGAAAGTGCCCTGTATTGAAGTGGTTAAACAAGGGGGGCAATCACTTTTTCACACAGGGCCATGATGGTTTGGATTTTTTTTCACCTTTAATAATAAACACCTTCATTTACAAATTGCATTTTGTGTTTACTTGTGTTGTCCTTGACTATTGTTTAAATTGGTTTGATGTTACGAAACACTTAAGTGTGACAAACATGCAAAGGAACAGGAAATGAGGAAGGGGGCAAACACTTTTTCACACCACTGTACATGAGAGGGCTGACAATGCTGCAATAAGGCTGCTGAAATGTCTGCAGGGATGCTACCTTCTGCCTGCTCCTCGCAAAATGTCATAATCTTACCAAAACTTCCTTCTACCTTGTGTGAAGCCCCAATAACGCCCGCTGACATGCTCTTACATAGTTACATAGTTAATCAGATTGAAAAAAGTCCATCTAGTTCAACCAAAAAAAATAAAAAATACATTCCCATATACACAGGGCCATTACTACCACTAGGCAAACTAGGCGCCCGGCCTTTGGTGTTCCTACTCTCTTCTCTCTGCAGCAAGCAACTAAGTCTCAGCATCAGCAAGCAGCCGCCACTTCGTTCACACATTATTACGAAAGGCAAATCCACTTTGCACTGAAAGTACACTTGGAAGTGCAGTCGCTCTAAATCTAAGGGGTAGATCTGAAATGAGGGGAAGCTCTGCTGATTTTATCATCCAATCGTGTGCAAGCTAAAATGCTGTTTTTTATTTTCCTTGTATGTCCCCCTCGGATCTACAGGGACTTTACTTCCAAGTGCACTTTTAGTGCACTTTCAAGTGCACTTGCAGTGCAAAGTGGAGTTTCCTTTAGTAAATAACCCCCATAGTGTCAGAAGTGCCGCAACAGCGGAGGACTGTGTCTGTGTCCCAGCTCCCGAATGAATGGAAGCAAGCAAACATTCATTGATGGGCACAGGGGAGGCTTGCATTTTCCGCCCCCCAAGGGAGGAGGTCTCGCCTCGGGTGTCAAAAATCCTTGTACCAGCCCTGCATATACACAATCCTTCACCCACAGTTGATCCAGAGGAAGGCAAAAAACCCCAGAAAAGCATTTGCTACAGCAGTGGAAAATATTCCTTCCTGATTCTCCGAGAGGCAATTACATATTTCCTGGATCAACTTTACCTATAAATATTAGCACCCAGTTATATTACCCAATTATATTATTCACTGCTTTGCGGGGAAAGAAAATCCATTACTTCTCCACTCATAGGACAGAGCTCTGCCTCCCCTACTTTCAACCTCATGCAGTCCATAAATTGATTGTATTTATTGGCATATAACACGCACCTTTTCACCCTGAAAATTGGGTGTGCATATTATACGCCAATACTGCAATTTGGGCTGCCTAGGAGGGAACAGGGAGGGGGGGGCGGTACGAGAGCCGTCAGATTACATACAGCGAGAATCTCTTGTTTACAGCGGCCTCTGTAATAGGAAGTCCCGTCTCCTGGGCCACCATTGGACCACTGTTCTGTCTATCATAGAACTTTGTATGAAAGATGCCGCCAAGTAAACAGGAGATTCTTGCTGTATGTAATCTGACGGCGCTTTTCCTGCCCCCCTCCCTGTCCTCTCTGAGGCAGCAGTAATCTGAGGTGAGGCTGCAGATGGGCACTGATGAGGCTGCATTCATGGCAATGGTGAGGCTGCATACAGGGCCGGATTAACACAGGGGCTTGTGGAGCTGCAGCTCCAGGCCCCTCCCTCAATATAGGCCCATGCCAGTGGCTTATCACTATCTGTAGCCTTCTGGAAGGAGAAGGAGCCCTCTGTGCACTGCACACATGGAGGAGACAAGTGTAGTCACTGCAGCCGAGTCTTGTCTCTGCAGATGTCTGACTCCTATCACAGGATCTGTTCCACTCACACAGATCCTCTGTGTCTGGGGGAGGGGCGCTGATGTTGTCCTCTGCAGCAGGAGCCCGGGAGGAAGGACATCTCCCATGCTGTTGACATGAGGTTAGTAAATTTGTTAGGGAGGTGTTGTGTAATTATTGTGCTAGGGGACACACTGCTGCTTCCCCCCATATAATGTGCTCTCTTGTGCCCAGTGCCCCCATGTAATGTGCCCAGTGCCCCCAATGTAATGTGCTCTTGTGCCCAGTGCCCCCATGTAATGTGCTCTCTTGTGCCCAGTGCCCCCATGTAATGTGCTCTCTTGTGCCCAGTGCCCCCATGCAATGTGCTCTCTTGTGCCCCCCATGTAATGTGCTCTCTTGTACCCAGTGCCCCCCATGGAATATGCTCTCTTGTACCCAGTGCCCCCCATGTAATGTGCTCTTGTGCCCAGTGCCCACCATGTCATGTGCTCTCTTGTGCCCAGTGCCCCCCATGTAATGTGGTCTTGTGCCCAGTGACCCCATGTAATGTGCTCTTGTGCCTAGTACCCACCATGTAATGTGCTCTTGTGCCCAGTGAACCCATGTAATATGCTCCAGTGCCCACCATGTCCTCTCTTGTGCCCAGTGCCCACCATGTCATGTGCTGTGCATTGCAGTGCCCACCATGTCATGTGCAATGCAGTGCCCACTATGTAATGTGCAATGCAGTGCCCACTATGTCGTGCAGTGCCCATTATGTCATGTGCAGTCCCCACCATGTCATGTCATGTGCATTGCAGTGCCCCCATGTAATGTGCTGTGTCCAGTATGTCATTTGCTGTGCATTGCAGTGCTCACTATGTAACGTGCAGTGCCCACCATGTCATGTGCTGTACATTGCATTGCTCTTCATGTGATGTGCAGTGCCCACTATGTCATGCTGTGCCTTGCAGTACCCACCATGTAATGTGCAGCGCCCACAATGTCATGTGCTGTTCCCACCATGTAATGTGCAGTGCCCACCATGTAATGTGCAGTGCCGACCATGTCATGTCATGTGCCATGCAGTGCCTACCATGTCATATACTGTGCCAAGCAGTTCCTGCCATGTAATGTGCAGTGCCCACCATGTCATGTTATGTGCCTCCCAATGCCCACCATGTCATGTGCAATGCCCACCATGTCATGTGCTGTGCCATGCAGTGATCCCACCATGTAATGTGCAGTGCCCAACATGTAATGTGCTGTTCCATGCAGTGCCCACCACGTCATGTGCAGTTCCCACCATGCCATGTGCTGTGCTCAGCATGTAATGTGTTGTGCCCACTGTGTAATGTGCTGTGCTGTTCAGCAGTGCCCACCATTTAATATGCCGTTCCTAACATGTAATGTGCAGTTGCATTGCCCACCATGAAATGTGCTATGCTATGCAGTGCCCACCATGTAATGTGTTGTACCCACCATGTAATGTGCTGTGCCAGGCAGTGCCCACCATGTAATGTGATGTGTCATACAGTGCCCACCATGTAAATTGCTGTGCAGTGCCCACCATGTCATGTGATGTGTTGTGCCCACCATGTCATGTGCTGCGCCATGCAGTGCCTACCATGTAATGTGCTGTGCATTGTCCACCATGGCATGTGTCCTGCAGTACCCACAATGGAATGTGGGGGCTCACCATATCATGTGCGGTGTCCACTATTTAATGTGCTGTACTCATAGTGTAATTGCCTGTGCTGTGTCGTGCAGTGCCCACCAATGTGCCCAATGGAATGTGGTGTGCAGGGCTCACCATGTCATGTTCGGTGTCCACCATTTAATGTGCTGTGCTCACAATGTAATGTGCTGTGCTGTGTCGTGCAGTGTCCACCATGTCATGTGGTGTCATTCAGTGCCCACCTTGTTTTGTGCTGTGCAGTGCCCACTATGCCATGTGCAGTACCCAACATATAATATGCTGTGCCCACCATATAATGTGCTGTGCAGTGCTCACTATGTAATGTGCTCAGCTGTGCCCGCCATGTCATGTGCTGTGCCCACCATATAAGGTCCTATGCTCACCTTGTACATGTGCTGTGTTGTGTCCACCATGGAATGTGCTGTGTTGTGCAGTACCAACCATGTCATGTGCTGTGCCCACTATGTAATTTGCTGTGCTTTGCCCACTATTAAATGTACTGTATCCATGTATCCACCATGTAATGTGTTGTGCCAACCATGTAATGTACTGGGCTATCCCCCCCGTGTAATGTACTATGCTGTGCTTCCCCACCCCCCCCCCCCCAGACTCTCCCCCTCACTCTCACCCCCCCTCTTTCTCTCTTTTACCCACTCACCCCCACTATCTCTCATCCCCTCTCTTTCACCCTGTTCTCTCTCACCACCTTCATCCCCCATTCTCTCTCTTGCCCCCTTCAACCCCCTCTTTCCCACCACCCTCTCTCTATTCCCCTTTTTCTTTCCCCCTCTCTCTTGTCCCCTCTCTCTCAGCCCCCTATCTCGGTATCACCCCCCTCCCCCCTCTTTAATTTAATTCAACAAAAAATTGTTTGCATTTTCATTTTATTTATTTTCATAAAAAGGCCCACCAAAATCCTTAGCACCAGGCCCATGATGCTCTTAATCTGGCCCTGGCTGCATATGGGCATTGATCAAGCTGCAATGATGGGCAATTGTGAGGCTGCAGATGAGCATTGATCAAGCTGCATTGATGGGCAATTGTGAGGCTGCAGATGAGCATTGATCAAGCTGCATTGATGGGCAATTGTGAGGCTGCAGATGGGGATTGATGGGCAATTGTGAGGCAGAAGATGGGCATTGATCACGCTGCATTGATGGGCAATTGTGAGGCTGCAGATGGCATTGATCAGGCTGAAGATGGGCAATGGTGAAGTTGCAGATGGGCAATGGTGAGACTGCATTGATGTGCGTGTTATGTGCTGATAAATAGGGGTAATTAAAAATAAATAACAAACAGGTTTATACTTACTTACTCTTGCTCAGAGGGGCCCGAACCTCCCCTTCTCAGCTCCCCTGCCAGCACTCCTGGCTCCTCCTCTTCTCAGTGGTACTCTATAGGAAAATGCATCCTATGGGGGCCCAACTATGTGCTGACTCCCAAGATGTCTGCATCTGTAGACCCAGACATTGGAACTCGCCCCATGCTCTCTCGTCACTGACTTTGATTGACATTGGCTCCCGCTGCCTCGAATGAGGGCTTAGGTGTGTATTAAAGTGATATTAAAGATAACGTCTAATTTTTTTATTAAAAAGATAACAAACATATTATACGTACCTGCTGTGTGCAGTAGTTTTGCCCAGCGCAAGGGATCCTCCTCTTCTCGGGTCCCATGTCGGCACTTCTGGCCCCTCCCTTCTGTCGAGTAACCCCACAGTAAGCAGCTCTGTGTGTCTATTCAGACACGTAGCTGTGGCTCGGCCTTGTCCCCTTCATCTCCTGATTGGCTCACTGGCCAATGGCTTCCGTTGCTGTCAAAAGTCAATCAGGAGTGCGAGTCTTGGAGAGACAGGGTGCCCGTGAACATTGCTGGATTGAGAGGAGGCTCGGGTAAGTATGGGGGGAGGGCTGCTGCCCACAGAATGCATAAGGTTTACAAACACTTAAAAGTTAAAAATCTTTAGGCTTTACAACCACAATTACATGCCCACATCTCTGGTTGCATGTAGGTTGAACAGAAGGATAAGTAGAAACATCACCACAAGAAAAAGAATAGGCGATTCTATACCTTATTTTGTACAAATTGCTGTATATCTGGGTAGCAATATTCATACATTACACAGATGGGATATATAATGTGTACTCTTGTTATGTACTTTAAAACGAACTCTATTGTGATAAAGATCTGCCACTGAGAGAGTGTATTATTTTCAGTTGGTCAGATGACTCAGACTTGCATTGTGACAAGGAACAGTAAAACACAACCCTTGTAAACCACTGCAATACAAAAGGACAGCCTGTGTAACAAAGCTTTTAAAACATTTCCACAAAATTGCTGGATTATTAGAAAAAAAAATTGAAAAGACTAAGCAAAACTTGACATATTATATAACACCACTTTTTCTGTGAGCAAAAAAAAAAAAATACAGATGTATTTGGAAAAAAACTTTAACCATTTCATCCCCGGAAGCATTTACCCCCTTCCTGACCAGAGCGTTTTTTGCCATTCGGCACTGCGTCGCTTTAACTGACAATTGCGCGGTCGTGCAACGTGGCTCCCAAACAAAATTGGCATCCTTTTTTTTCCCACAAGTAGAGCTTTTTTATTGGTGGTATTTTATCACCTCTACGGTTTTTATTTTTGGCGCTAAGAGTGACAATTTTGAAAAAAAATTATTTTTGCTATAATAAATATCCCCCAAAAATATATAAAAAAAACAAACTTTTTTTTCCCTCAGTTTAGGCCGATGCGTATTCTTCTACATATTTTTGGTAACAAAAATCTCAATAAGGGACTATTGATTGGTTTGCGCAAAAGTTATAGCGTCTACAAAATAGGGGATGGTTTTATGGCATTTTTATTGATAATTTTTTTTTAATAGTAATGGCGGCGATCAGTGATTTTTATCATGACTGCGACATTTTGGCAGACACATCGGACAATTTTGACACATTTTTGGGACCATTGGCATTAATACAGCGATCAATGCTATAAAATTCCTTTGATTACTGTAAAAATGTCACTGGCAGTGAATGGGGTTAACCACTAGGCAGTGTAGGGGTTAAGTGTTCCTAGGGACGTGTTTCTAACTGTCTGGGGGTGTGGCTGTGTGTGACACCACACTGATCGCTGCTCCCGATGACAGGGAGCAGACGATCAGTGTGCTGTCACTAGGCAGAACGGGGAGATGCTGTTTATATCGGCATCTCGCCGTTCTTGTGCTCTGTGACACGATCGTGGGTATCCCTGCAGCGATCAAGTCCGCGGGACCCGCGACCACGGTCACAGTGCTCTCGGCAGGCGCGCGTGCGCACGGCGGGAAATTCAAAGTAACATACGGTTACGGTACTTTGCCCAGCCATGCCATTCTGCCGACGTATATTTACAGGAGCCGGTCGGGAACCGGTTAAAGTAGCAAAAAGTGCTCATAGCAACTACACAGCATGAACCAAATAAATAAATAAAGCAGGAACTATGGAAGGTCAAGCCTCCTCTTCATAGCTGTCGATGGTGAAAGTGTACACCAATTATTTTAAAGCCGAACTCCAGGTATGATTTTAATCATATAGTTACAGTGATCCAGCTTGGACCATTGTAAATATACATATTCCATACCTATGGGACCTCTGTGGAAGCTGCAAATCACTGTAGTAATCATAGTACTACTGTGATTACTGTAATCTTCAAGGTCCTGTACCAAAGATTTCAGCTTCCCCACTGCATACTGACCATACGGGGATACTCGCTCGGCAACACTGCCATTAGCAATACACTTTGGGGTTTATTTACTAAAGCTGGAGAGTGCAAAATAAGCTCACTTCTGCATATAAACCAATCAGCTTCCAGCTTTTATTGTAAAGCTTAATTGAACAAGCTGAGGGTAGAAGCTGATTGGTTTCTATGCAGTGAGCCTGATTTTTCACTCTCCAGCTTTAGTGAAAAACCCCCCTTGTATGTTCTTCAGTGAATGCAAGTCATTCTCTGGTTAAACAAAGTAAAGAGGAGGAGCAGTGACATCATGATCTACACCATGTCCAATCAGAGAACACTTTGGTGTTGATTTACTAAAGGCAAAAATACTGTGCACTGTGCAGTTGCTCCAGAGCTTAGTACATGAGGTAAAGCCTCACCTTGCAAAGAATACCCCATCACGTGCAAGGAAATTAAAAAGCAATATTTTTTCTTGTACATGATTGGATGATAGAAATCAGCAGAGCTTACCCTAATTTCAGAGCTTCCCCTTTAGATCTAGAGCAAATACAATTCAAGTGCACTTGCAGTTCTCAGTATATTTGCCTTTAGTAAATCAACCTCTCTGAATTCATTGAAAAAATAAAAGTGCATTTATTATTTTGTTTTCTATAGAAGCCTGCAGAGCATTTCACCTGCAGTCTCCTGCAGACTTTGGATACAGCTGTCTGCTTGTACTTCCTGTACTGGCAGACAGTTACTGAAGTGCAGAAATAATCAATGAACTATGAGAGTGCTCACCAGCACTTTGGCAGTTCGGTGAGAACTACAAGCTGTGTGTCCCGGTGGTAGACAGTACTTGTAGATCATTAATTCACAAATTGCTTTGAATGAATGACAAGGCTGTGTCGACAGAGCCCCGCACAGCTAAAGTGTTTTAATGATTTAGTTGATAACATCCTATTGGACAAAACGCTCCTGGCTGGGGTTCTGGTGCTTGCATCACGCCGATGCGCAATCCCAGGTCAGCATTTCCATGTGAGTCTGTTGGTTTTTAATTACCTGGATTTTATACTGTCATGTTTTTATCTGCTGTAACGTGTATTGGCATTGCTGTGCCAACTATACCCTTCACTTTTTATTACACAATGGGACTTATTCTTTGTTACTTTTTGGACTTTTTGCTTTATATCATCACACTGGAAGTTTTTTTCCCTTATATTGGCACTAAACTATTGTCCTAGTTTACTTATTGTTTAAGACTGGTTATATTGTCATTTTTTGGGGTTAGCAGCCTTCCCTATATTGTTTTATAACAACGCAGATTTGCTCACTTATATTATTTTTTAATTGTAACAGTGAATGCGGGGAGAGCATCTCCTGCTCACTGTCACAATAGGGGATCATGGTGTCCTGCTTTAGTAACATGTTACATATTACATCCTAAATTCAGGTGAAACATGTAACATGTTACTAAAGGTGAACTTAGCCTTAAGGAACATACCTGGAGTTCAGCTTTAATGAACCATAGGAGTTTGGCTTATCATACAACAACCCTTTTTTGTATGATAAGCAAAGGGTTGTTGTGTGAAACTCTTTTCACTTCACTTCTGTTGCTGCAAGCTACTGATCCCACACAGTGTTTGAGGATAGTACACTATTGAAGCTCCTTTTTTATACTTCTATATGGCCAGTTCCGGTCCGAGAGATTATACAGGTTTTCCATCAGAAGGAGAGCCCCTCTATATTTTGGACGGAAATACCACGTAAGGAGGGAGAAGGACGCTAAGAGCCTGAAAATACCAGCATCTTGGATTGACCAGACACACCGCAGAGGGTTATATCTGCAGGCGATAATGACCTCGCTAGGGACAGGAGGTCCACCATATCTGGTAAGTGTCTCCATCATCTTTGGTGTATGTCCTAAGGAGAGGCCTATTCTTCAATCCCTGGGTGGTGGAATCAACTTGTAGCTTTCATCCTCAGAGTCTCCTTTCCCTTTCTTTCTACATTTTTGGAAGTGGACTCAGCGTTCATCATATGTGAACTACACACACATTGTTTCACTTATATATATATTTTTCTTGCACTATATGAAGTTTTTTATGTGGACTTTTTTCACTGGTATGGATAGGCATAGTCCATCATTATTTATTCACTGATTCACGCAGTGTTATTTTGTATATTGGGTTTTTTATAGACATGTGCGTTTAGTTTCGTATGAATCGAAAATTCGTACGAATTTCAGTAAATTCATACATTCGGGAGGATTCGAAATACAAATGCCTATGCTTCTGAATTTTGTATGAAATATGAAATTTCGTTTATGAATTTCGGATCCAAATTCCATTACAAGGGAAACGTGACTGGTGTTTTGTTGACCAATCAGAGGTTTTCTTCTGCTGCTGAGTAAGGGTTGGGAAAATTACCTTTTTTAATATGAGAGTGGGAGACTGGTACTGGTAGTTGATGGGAAATTCAGAATCAGACAAAATAAGAATTTTCATTAATTACGATTATTCGTTATAAGGAAGTTAAAAACCCAGGAAGTCAGAACAGCACAGGGATGGTGGGAGCTCTTCATAATAAGCACAGCAAAGGGATGGTGGGAGCCCCTCATAATGATAAATTCATCATAACGATCATAATTGTTACGAAAAGTTAACCAACCTAACAAAAATTCGTATCATGTACAATTCCAAAGTTAACTTCGGACACAAATTACGAAATATTAATTGACAGCTAATACGAAATGGAACAGAATGGAACCAAAAGGAATTTATTGACGGCGCACATGTCTAGTTTTTTATGCA
Organism: Lithobates pipiens; assembly: GCF_037356315.1. Classification (NCBI taxonomy): domain Eukaryota; kingdom Metazoa; phylum Chordata; class Amphibia; order Anura; family Ranidae; genus Lithobates; species Lithobates pipiens. The sequence continues at coordinate 123,603,359 of NW_027507788.1, forward strand.
CTTATTAATTTAAGATTGTTGCTATATTAGCACGACTATCTTTCTTGTATACATATTTTTTTTGCATGATTATAGCATATTTTTTTGTGTCGCAGCTTTTTCATCACAGGAGTATATTTTACCATTATTTACCATTAATGCGCTATATGCCTTTTTTATTGAATACTCAGAGTATTAAAGTATTATCATAAAGACCTCAGGTCTGATACCTCAAAAGGGAAAAAGGCCCTTGTTGGGGTAACTGATGATGCTGTCATAAACTGTTGGGACGTAGTGAGGTACAGACAATTGTTTTCCAGGTGAGTGAATGATGTCTTCTGTTTATATAATAGGTCAACACAGTTTTTAGTGTATTTAGGTTGCTTTTATTTCTTAAGAATTGTGCAAATTATGGGAAATCATTTTCTTGTTTGGTTAGTGGTTAAAAGCCTTGAATTGTATTTGGGGGTGGCCCAATTGCAGTTTATTTAAAGAGATCAGCTAATCCAGCATTAGAAAAACAGTTAATAGGTTATAATTGCTGATTTACAACACTTTTTGTTTCGGTCTAGGTTTTGTTTTTGTAGCAAACCTAGGAAAGCTGGCCATGCATAGATCGTTTTTTTTTCATTCAGCCAGCTGGCCATATTAGAGGTTGATAGCGAAATCTTTACTGCTGTGTCATTGTTTTCTGGCAGTGGGACTCCCCGACCGATTGGCTGCATTTGCTGATCGAGTGGAAACTTTCCAGCAAGACTATTTATGAGAAGTCAATCGATAGATATTTTTTTTTTTAGTAAGTAACTGTCATTATTCAACCAACAGGAAGCAGTATACTGATAGACAAGAGAGAAAACATTGCTCCAAGTCCACAGCCACAAACTGCCATGATGGCACGGAACAAGTGTCGCTCCAGCGCACAGCTGATGATGAGTGAAAAAGGAAGTCCAGCCAGCCGCACTACTGTATAAATCACCAAACAGGGTAAAAGCCTCAAGGAAATAGCAGTGGAGGAGGAGGGTGACCCACTGATATATTTTACACTACATTAGCGCTTACTTATAGCAGTCTCAAGCACCGCTGTCAGACACACTCATATAAAATATTCATTATCTCATCCACAGGGGAAACCAACAGGGCAATCAGGACATCGGGGAAAGAAAAGAACCCACTAACAAACTAAAAATATACTGTACTTATATCAACAATAATAAACATCCAACAACCTTAAACAAGTAATAATAATATACAATCCTCCAATGCTAGATTAAACAAAAAGAAATAATAAAAAAATTGAAAAATATTTAAAAAAATAAATAGAACACATTGAAGGAAAAATGAGTAACACCTGACTCAAAATTCAGACGCACGGGTCTCCTGGTTTGCATCTGGAAAATCCAGAATACTTTGCTTTTACAGAAGAAATCACCACCTCTTTTTGGGCATCTCGCTCTCTCAATAACATTGATGCAGATAGCTGCGGAATGACCCCCCCCCCCCCCCCCGCCAATAAAGTTTGTTAAAATGCCTGGCAATGTTAGTAGAATGATTTGTTTCAGTATCTGTCAGGAAAGAAGAAATATACCCATGCACATAGTTATGTGCAGACTTTGAATTTCTGTTGGCTAAATCCACATTAGCCAAACCCATGGACATAAAATTTCCATTAACCTGACTCGCTTTCCTGCCACTAAGTGGTGCCAAATGGGCTATATAAACACCTCTGCTGCACTAGGTCCATGCCTTGTGGTCTATAGCATTCTGCTACCTGTTTCTTGTGTTTGATCCTGTTGCTGTTCTGATCTGACCATGCTTGTACTCTACCTGAACTGACCCCTGGCTTGCACTTCGACCACGTCTCTGCTGGATCCCACTGTCTGTCTGCTTACTAATGCCAACTCCAGTCTGAACCTGACTACTTTGCTGCCTACTGCTCTGTTCCTGAAGTTCTTTCCAGTGATGACCCGGCTTGCTGGACCCTTCATATCCAGCCATCCTTATACCTGCTGTCTGCTACCTGCCAGCCTGCCAAGTACCTGCTGTCTGCTACCTGCCAGCCTGCCAAGTGCCTTATGCCCTGCGTCACGATCCAGCCTGTATCCAAGTATGTAAAGAGCACTAATCTGCACCTTTCACCATCTGAACTTCTAGGCACTCATGCCACTCCAGGCTTCTGTGCCTCCTGTTTACTTTAACAGGGGTACCAGGCCAGAGGTTTAAGAGATCGCCTTCCTCTCCACGTCAGGCACATGACAGTATCATACAAATGGTCATGGAGGAGATCCTACAGCCTTCTTGCGGTCTTGTCTACATATTGCCCAGAGAAAATACTACAAGCGATGTCATAAATAACATATTTGGTGTTGCAATTAACAAAAGAGTGAACTTTAACCACTTGCAGCCCAGCCTATAACAAAATGATAGCCTGATGGGACTTTTGTTGATGCAATCGGACATCATATGACAGTTCAAGGGTCATGCTGCATCGCGATCTGTCACAGACTGTGTCCAGTGGACACAGTCAATGACTCATCAGTGTACCAGACTGCTGCCAGTACCATGTGATCACTATAGCCATACATAGCAGATCTCATGACAATTGTAAACAATGGATGGCTTACTTTCATGCCATCCATTGTGTACAATTGGGTTGCTAGCTGTGATTGGTCACAGTGATCACATGGTAAGGAAAGAGCCAATCACAGCCCATTTGTACCATGTGATTAGCTGTGGCCAATCATAGCTAATCAAAACAAAACACACTGAATTCCACAGTTTCATTCAGTAAAAATGGTTACTACGGTGAAATTCTGGTATACCACTGGTATGAGCAATCATAATGTTTAAAAAAAATAAATAAAATAAATCCAGATCACCTTTCCAGAGTAGTAGTGTTACTATGTGTTAAAAAAAATACATACATTATACCAGTTATATGGTAATGCTAGTGACAGTATGTAAAAAAATATATTTTAATATAAATATGCCCCAAATAATATAACATTTTTAATTTCTTAATTTTCCCCAAAATTGTGACAAAAAATTCCAACTTCAAAAAAACTCACCATCTTTCTTATTAAATAACTTGGACTGCCTACTTTCCAAAAAGGCACAGTGGTGTAGTGATTAGCCCTTTTGTCTTGCAGCAAAAGGGTCGCTGGTTTGAATCCCAACAACGTCACTGCCTGCCTGGAGTTTGCATGTTCTCTCTGTGCCTGCATGGGTTTCCTCCCACACTCCAAAGACATGCTGGTAGGTTAATTGGATCCTGTCTAAATTGGACCTAGTATGTATATGTATGAATGTGAGTTAGGGACCTTAGATTGTAAGCTCCTTGAGTTCAGGGACTGATGTGAATGTATATGTAGGTAAGTGCTGCGTAAATTGATGGCGTTATATAAGTACCTGTAATAAAAAGGGGTCATTTGGGGGATATTTGTACTGTCCTGGCATTTTCTGGCCTCAAGAAATTAGACTGGTTGTCAGTACATCAGGATTGATTGATTGATACCATCGTTTATGGACTCTATAACCTTCCTAGAGACTAAATAATAAACACTGATTTGGGTTATTTTCACTGAATACTTATTGGCCTAGATTTATGAAGAAAGATTGTTTATTTGCAAAATTTTATAACAGGCAGGAATGAAGAAATTCAGTCTCCATCAGATAACTGGCATATCACCTCTGATCTATACATTTCTGCATCAAAGACAAAAACTAACCCACCCTTGTACAAGTTTCTTATTACCAAACTAGAGTCAGCACAAGGAGTTTTATGTACTGTTTGTTCCTCGGGGGGTTAACTTATCCCTGATTGCAAAACCTGGAGCAAGTGCCTTAGAGGCCTCTGATTGTGGCTCATTTCCTTTGCCCTGGAATAAACAGGGTACAAGTCAGATCTCAACCTAAATGGTGTATTGGCCTCATAAGTAGTAAATTCATCTGACTTATGATCAGACTCAGAGGCACGTTCTTCAAGATCACACAAGCCATACCAATGCTATAAATCCATCTGGACATCAGGAGCCTACTTGCATGCAATACATTGATCAGCAACAACAACATCACATCTGAAGTAATGCTTTTTAAGACTAATGCTCTGAAAAAATGTATTTACATCTAGAATTGTGTCAAACAAGTTGAAATGTCTACTGGGACAAAAGTTCAAACCACTAGAAAGAAAATATTTCTCATTACTTGATAAATGTCTCTGAGGCAACATCAGTACATTGTTTATTTAATTATTATTTTTTTTTTTATTATTACAGGTACTTATATAGCACTGGCAATTCAGGCAGAGCTTCACGTATATATTGTACATTCACATCATCCCCTATTTCCGTGGTTGACCCCTGGCGGAAAAAATTTTTTTTTTCCATTTAAGCTTTTTTCCCCAATTTGAAAAAAAAAGCCCTAATATTTTCTATTTTCTGTTTAAAACATGCCAGATAAAAAAAAAAAAAAAAAAAATCAAAATAAGTCTGTTTAATAATTGGTTGGTGTAAAAGTTAAATTGTCTAAAAATTATGGTATTGTATACTGTAATTTTTTTTTTATACTAGTAATAGCAATGATCAGTGACTTCTAGTGCAGTCAGACAATCGGACACTAACTGACACTTTGTGGAAACTGGCTAACTGACATCACAATAGAGTGATCAGCACTAATAATATATACGGTTACTGCACTAATGATACTGGCGGAGAAGGGGTTAACATCTCGGGTGATCCAGGGGTTAAATGTGTGCCTAACAATGTGTAATATATGCCTATTTTTTTTACTAAATATGTCATTGTTTCATATCCCTTCTTTGCAGGGATAAGAAACAGAGAGATTGTTCCCTCTGTACAGTACCCTGTGTTGATTGTCAGCAGAGGGCTCTGGACTGTAATTGGACACAGTTGATCAGCAGGTCCCAACCATGAATCATTGGCTGTGATGTGCAGACTAAGTCCCACTATGTTTAATCAAAGCTGACCTGGCAGAGGGGGCGTATGCACGCCCTGATCCTGGCTGAAAGCCACAACATACAGGAAAAATGCGGTTTCTGTACAAGCCTATCCATGGAGTATATGTTCTGCGGTGGGTTGGCAAGTGGTTAAAGAGGACTGAACAAACGATTGACCTTACATATCAGGGGAAAAACCTGTTACTGTAACAGCTAGAGTGTCATCCAAGATTTACCCTCGGTGTCTGAAAACTGATATGTTTTTTAACATGCATAGAAAGAAGTTTTCTTCTGCATATATACAGCATTTGATTCATAATCTTAACAATCTTGTAACATATTTCATTCTTGCCTGCAATCACTTGTTTTTTAAATGTATCCAACATTAAATGTGGAGTGTCCAAATCCTCAAATTTAGCAACATGTTTTAAGGTGAAATGTCCTGGTGTATAGATGCAATGGGGGTTATTTACTAAAGGCAAATCCACTTTGCACTACAAGTGCAAACCACAAGTGCACTTTGAACTTGAAGTTTGCACTTGTAGTGCAAAGTGGATTTGCCTTTTGTAAATAACCCCCAATATCATTTTCTAGTGTGCCCAATTCCTTTGTTTTGAAGCAAGCAAAGATGCACACCAGATCAAATGAACAGTCAATGTATCAGCTAATTATTTCTTTAGCTCTTCATCAAACAGTTCAAACATGGAGAAATTTGTCACTCTTAATTCTCTGGAAATTTATTTCAGGGAAAAGTGCCCCGTAAGTGTGCGGACATCCCAATAAGATTTGATCTACCATATTTATCGGCGTATAACACGCGCCGGCGTATAACACGCACCCCAAGTTTAGGAGGGAATTTTAAGGAAAAAAACCTTTAGGAGGGAAGTTTAAGGAAAAAAACTTACATTTAAATGCACCCTTGCAGCATTTCAATGCAGCCTTGTCCCAGTTCCACCTGCAGCCTTGTCCCAGTCCCCCCTGCAGAATTTAAAAATGGCGCTGCCGAGATACAGGATGTCCAGATGTCCTTGTATCTCGGCGGTGCTCGATAGTTCTCGTCAGCTTTCGGCCGTTCTCGGCAGCTTTCGGCCGTTCTCTACGGCTCACGTGGGACTGCGAGAGCAGCCGAGAATGGCCAAAAGCATCCGAAAACCTTTGAGAACGGCCGATAGTGGCCGAAGGCCTCTGAGAATGGCCGAAAGCGGCCAAAAACCTTTCAGAATGGCCGAAAGTGGCCGAAGGCCTCTGAGAATGTCCGAAAGTGGCCGAAAGCCTACGAGAGCGGGCGAAAAGCTACGAGAATGGCCGGAGAAGCTCAGAATCGGCGGGGATCAGCGTATAAAATGCACCCACGATTTTCCCCTGATTTTTAGGGGAAAAATGTGCATGTCATACGCCAATAAATACGGTAATTTATCATCAATCTTTCTAATTTGAAAAACAGTAGCTTCAAAGATCCAGAATGGTAATCCACTGACAAATGTAGCTGACCATAAGAATCCATTCTCAGCAGGTTATCTTGTGGAGTACCATGCTAAACCTGATTGCTGCTGCACTGGATGTACCCTGTGTATTGTCCATAGTAGGTAATGTGCCCATCACCATTTCACATTTCAATGCATGCAACTTCTTTTTTAAACTTGATATATTTTTATTAATAATTTTCAAATATAAATGACAATATTATAGGTTATATATAGCAGCTTACATAGCAGACTGAGTATTACAACAATAAAGATATAGCCCACCTACACATTAATACCAGGCCACGATATGCGTTTTCCTCCCCCCCTCCCCCCCAACCCCACCCACCCCGCCACCCAGCCTACCTCGAGCGCGCAATGCCGGCACTGGTCGCCTAGATCATGATCAGATAACTATATTCAGGCGGGCAAGAACAAGAAAAAGGGAAAAGGCCGCTCCACCCCACCCCGCGGTCCCCCCATAGGGGAGTCCGCCTGGGGGGGGGGAAGCAACTCCCCCCCCCCAAGCCAGACGAGTTCTGATCCACCTTCATAATAAACTCACTCCGGAGGGAACCCCATGTCTATCAACCAGGGGTTCCATAATATCCCGAATTTCCTTAGATTCTTTAATTTTATGAACATTGCTCTCTCACACCATACCATGGAGTTAATTGCGTTGACCCACTGTTCAATTACCGGGGGACTTTTGGTTTGCCAATTTAGTGCTATCAGCCGCCTGGCCTGATATAGGCACCTCAGGATAGATGGCTTAATTAGCGGAGGAATTCTAAACTCTTCAAATATCCCCAGCAAACAAGCCCTGGCCTCGGGTTTCAGGGTGGTCTTAAAAACCCTATTTATTTTAAGCACTATTTCTAGCCAATAGCTATATAGTTTTGGGCATTTCCATACCATATGGAAGAGGTCTCCCGGAGCCCCACATCTAGGGCATTCGTCACTAGGTTTCCTACCCATTTTCCACAGTTTTTGGGGGGTATAATATACTCTATATATAAGGAACAGATGGGACACACGTTGAGATGGGGATATAGAGGCCAGATGCCCCTGTTCGAGCGTCTTAGCCCATTGTATTTGGGATATCGGACCTACATCCCCTATCCAGCCCTGCCTACTTTTAGCTGGGCCTTCACCTTTCAGGACTTTTCCTCTGAGTTTTGTATATAACCGCGAAATCTGGCCTTTTGCTTGGCTTCGGTCCAAAAGACCCTGGAGCTGGGGGATTTCGGTACGCTCAATATCGAGTGTCCCGTATTGAGCTTGGATTCCGTGTCTCAGCTGTAAGTATTTATAAAACGTCCTGTTAGAGACATTGAATTCCTGTCTAATAGCTTCAAAGGACTTCATTGTATTCCCATCATAAAGATGAACCAATCTATTAATCCCCTGGCTATCCCATTCCAGAGATCTGTCTATCTTGTTTAATTCGCACAAATGGCGATTCTGCCATAGGGGGGTGTAAGTAGTTACTCCCACATAACCCAACTTTTGCTTTGCTTGCTGCCATACTTTCCTCATCAAAGTATTAGTAGGGCAACTATGGGTGAATGAATTAGCCTCTAGAGCTTCGGGTACTAATTTATGGGGTGTTCCCAGCAACAACAACTTATGATTTGTAGACCCCCCCTCTTGGAGCCCCGCCCCTACTAAATGCTGGAGTTGAGCAGCCAGGAAGTATGTCCCCGGGTGGGGTATGGCTAACCCTCCCTCCGTGATGGGGAGCTGCAACGTGTGTAGCCCTATCCGGGCGTGCCTCTTTTTCCAAATTAAGTCCCGGATAAGCGAATCTATGCTTTGGAACCATTTCTGGTTAATCCAGATTGGGGAGTTGTGTAAAATATAGAGTATTTGAGGCTGCCAAAGCATTTTTACTAGGCTGCAGCGTCCCGCCACTGAGAGAGGGAGGCCGCACCATCTATTAAGTTTCGTCTTCATTTTCAACAGTAATGGTGCTAGATTTTCATTGGAATATTGGTTTACATCGCCAGATATCCAGATACCCAGGTACTTCAACTTGGTCACCGTCTCCAGACCTACAATCCTTGGCGGCCCCCCCTGATCTCCAGGTCTAGGCAATGGCAGAAGGGCTGATTTGCCCCAGTTAATCTCTAGACCAGATTGTTGGCCAAACTCTCCCATCAGCTGGACCACTCTATTCAGGGTAGAGTCCACATTTCCAATAAAAAACAGGACATCGTCCGCGAATAGAGCAATTTTTTCTTCTTCCCTACCCCGACGGAATCCCTGAATGTCAGGGCAAGATCTTGCTAGGACCGCCAGGGGCTCCATGGCCAATACAAATAGGAGGGGGGACAGCAGACACCCCTGTCTTGTACCTCTCTCCAGCTGGAATGTTTCAGAGAATTCGGTACCCATCTTGATTTTGGCCCTAGGTTTATTGTACAGTAGTTTTATCCACTGGATAAATAAGGGGCCAAAACCAAACCTCTCTAACACCTTCCACAGATAGCCCCATTCCAGGCTGTCGAAGGCCTTGGTGGCATCTAGTGCTAGAATAGCTCCCAATCCCTCATTATCTCTGGGTATTTGAATATTGAGGAAGACTCTTCTGATGTTGACGCTAGTTGACCTACCCGGGATAAATCCCGACTGGTCTGGGTGTATTAATTTGTGGATATATATGTTTAACCGAGTTGCTAGTGCCTTGGCTAGTATTTTAATATCCGAGCATAGCAGGGATATCGGCCGGTATGATGGGACTTCCTGGGAATCCTTCCCCTCCTTCAGAGTTAAGATAATATTGGCCTCTAGCATCGAGGCAGGAAGTTCACCCACCTCTAATGCATAGTTCAATGTCGCCAAAAGTTCCGGCAATAGCACCTCCCCATAGCATTTGTAAATTTCTACTGGTAAGCCATCTGGCCCTGGAGATTTATCGTTAGGCATTGCAGCTACTGCATTTTTTAACTCCTCCAGTGTAAGCGGTGACTCGAGGGATAATTTGTCCTCTATTGATAATGTTGGAATTGCTGTCTGAAGTAGGAAGTCAGTGGCTAGATTACCTCGTCCCTGGCTGGCGGATTTGTATAGGTTTTTATAGTAATCCTGGAGTACCCTCATGATCGCAGGGGGGCTAGAAACTAGGTCACCTTTTGGGGTCTTAATTACCTGAGCTACTGTTGGCGCTCCATTAGTTTGGACCAAAAGGGAAAGGGCTCTACCCACCCTCTCTCCTTCGCCAAAGTAGTGCTGGCGCTGGAATATCCGCCTATTCTCTTCTTTTTTCAGAAGAGCCATTTTATAGACTTGTTGACTATCCAGCCATTCCTGCTGGCTTGCAGTCGATGGGGCTACTATATATGCTTGCTCCGCCTGAGTAACTTTGTTTCTTATTACTAGATCCTGTTCTCGGGCTTTCTTCTTAATTATTGCGACTTGTTGTATTAATGTACCCCTGATATAGGCTTTTAGGGCATCCCAGACTATACCAGGAGAGGCTGAGCCCCTATTTATTTGAAGAAATTCCCCTATCTTATCCTGAGAGGGACTTAAGCCACCCATTAGTACCAACCAGCCAGGATTTATCCTCCACTCCCTTAAACCTGTTCTAGCCCCCAAAAGCACTGTCATGGACAGGGGGGAATGATCTGAGACCCCTCTTGCCCCATATTCTATATCCTGTACTACCTCCACAGCTTCTTTATTCCCCAGCACCATATCAATTCTTGATAATGTGCAATGGGTACTGGAGAAGCAAGAGTACTGCCTTACTTGAGGATGACCTATTCTCCATAGGTCATTTAGTCCTATTTCGGAGACAAACCCCTGCAAACGCCCTATTCTAGCCCCCACTGGTGCAGGAAATCTGTCCATATGCCAGTCCATCGTTTCATTGAAATCGCCTGCTACTATCCATGGGACACCCGGCTTATCTAGGCAAAACGCCAGTAATTTAAACATTACCTCCAACTTGAAAGGAGGGGGTATATATATATTGGCTAAAATATGTTGCTGCCCGCACAACAGGCCATATAGGAAAACAAATCTCCCCTCTTTGTCAATGGAGGACTCCTTACATAGAAAATGCGTGCCCCTCTTAACAAAAACACTCACCCCTCTGGAGTATGATGTATGGAAGGAGTGATAGTATGCCGAAAACTTCCGATTGTTTAACAGTGGGGCTGTGCTAGGGGTTAGATGCGTCTCTTGAAGAAAAAGCAAACCCGGGCCCCCCCTCGCTGTTTCCAACATGACTGCTGCCCTCTTTTTTGGATCACCCAGCAATGCATGCAACTTCAATCGAGGCAGAGGCTGGCACTTACTGAGCAGGCATTATGTGAGACCCAGGTGGCTAAACAAGAGAGAAAACACGACTCACAAGGTTCACCAGCCACACACTGCCCAGATAGCACTGAACAGATGTCGGTCCAGCTCACATTTGATGATAAAGGTAAAATGAAGTCCAGATGGCCGCACTACTCTAGAAAACACCTTTATTTGGAAGCATCAAGGAAATAGCAGTGGAGGAGCTGGGTGACCCACTGACATGGTAAACTGATAGAAGTACCAACCCTGTTTTATACATTAACCCCCCTAGCGGTAATCCCGAGTCTGGCTCGGGTTGGGATTATAATTACAGGAGCGGTAACCCCGAGCCAGACTCGGGATCGCTTCGCTCGATGCAGGGGAGGACAAAGGGAGAGTTACTCACCTTGTCCCCTGGATCCAGCGATGTCCGTCGCGCTGTGTGATCGAGCCGTCCTGCGCTCGATTCACAGTGCCGAATGCCGCCGAGCTCCATTCCCTGCGACGTTACGGCGCATGGGAGCGGAGAGCGGCGGCAAATTCAAAAAAGTAAAAGTACACAAAACACACACAGCACTGTAATCTTACAGATTACAGTGTTGTATTAAAAAATACACACCCCCTTTGTCCCTAGTGGTCTGTGCAATGCCCTGCATGCACTTTTATATTATAAATACTGTTTTTTTCTGCCTGAAATTTGGAGATTGTCCATAGCAACAAAAAAGTGTCCCTTTTTCAGTGTTTTAGGATTTGATTACATTATTGAATATTTTTTATTATTCTTTATTATATTATAAAATTTATCATACCCGGGATGTCTGCTAGACTCTGGTTTGAACAGATTTAAGAGCGTTCTTCCTAAGAATTACAGGACTACAAAATAAAACGCTAGATTTCCATGCAAAATAATTGTACCGCTTTCAGCACCTTATTCCAGACTGAATCATACCGCCAGGGAGGTTAAAGTAATACTAAAGGCTGTTTTTTGGGGGGTTTTAAAATAACAAATATGTTATACTTACCTGCTCTGTGCAAAGGTTTTGAACAGAGCAGCCCTGATCCTCCTCTTCTCTAGTCTTCCACCGATGCTTCTGGCTCCACCCCCCTCATGAGTGTCTCCATTGTAAGCCACTTGCTATGGGGGCACTCATGTATGCTTGTTCCCAAGCCCTGTTCTGAGTGTTCATAATACACACAGAGTGGGACTTGGACCTACCCCCCCCCCCCCGCTCCCTACACCCTGTCTCTGATTGACAGCAGCGGGAACCAATGGCTCACTCCTGCTGCTGTATCTGAGCCAATCAGGAGCGAGAGATCCAACACAGCCTCAGCTCTCGAGCATATCGTTGGATAGAGATGGTGCTCAGGTAAGTACTGGGGAGTGGGGAGCTAGAATGCAGTAAGGTTAAAAAAAAACTTCTGCCTTTACAACCACTTCAATGTTGTTATTATTCTTATTTTCTATACCTCTTGCCAGGAGCGTTGCTAGGTCTGCAAAATATCTGGGGCTAGATCCCATAGCAGCAGTCCCCCCCAACTTTTTTGCAGGCCCGGGGAGGGGGGGGGGGCAAGGCATGCAGGTGGTAAGCAATTTTCCGTGGGCAAAGGCTGGTGTTGGCGTTTCAATCATTATGGCACTATGGTTGATATGGTGTCAGGGTGATGGAAACACATTGTTTCTATTGTTACATTCTAATATATAATGCAGTGGTTCAACTCACCATAATGCAGAATCAGTAGGAGCCCTGGGTGTGTCACTTGCCACATCTCCTGCTACCAGATGCAACATGTCACTTGCCACTGTCGCCTGTCACCAGATGCAGCTTTTTAACTTGCCACCGTCACCTGCCACCAGATGTGGATTGTCACTTGCCACTTCACCTGCCACCATTTGCAGATTGTTACCTGTCACATCACCTAACACCATTTGCAAACTGTCACTTGCCATGTCACCTGCCACCAGATGCAGATTGTCACTTGCCACGTCACCTGCCACCATTTGCAGGCTGTCACTTCACCTGCCACTAGATGTGGGTTGTCATTTGCCAACTGTGATGGATTGCCGTGCCAGTCAGTGCCACCAAATGTGCATTGTCACTGCAGTGGTGGCAGGCTGGCAGCACTGGTCCATTTAGTGAGGGCAGCAGAGTGGAGATGATGTAATCTCTCTGCTCCCTGCCGCACCTCCAACATTGAAGAGGCCCGCGCTGTAAGGGTGGAAGAGCTCTGATGCATGACGGTCAGTGAGAGATGATGTCATCACTCTGCTCCCCGCTGCACATCGCTTCCATATTGAAGAGGCCCGGCTGTGAGGGCGGAAGAGTGGTGACATAGAGCGGGCGGAGAGAGATGATGTCATCTCTGCTCGTCCACCCGCTTGTCTCTCTCCTCTCATCCACCTCTAATGCAAGTCCGTCCACCCGCTCACCGTAGTCGCAGCCTGCTGGTTAGGCATGGACCCTGCAGCAAGAGACTCAGGGCTATGGGCTTCAGATTCAAGGCTACAGCCTCAACAGCCACCTGGCGACGCCTACGCCTCTTGCTAATAACCATATTCATGTAATACATATTGACTATAACAGAACAATGTAACCATGCTCTAATAATTTCACAAGATTGCAGTCCAGGGAAGTTTTTAGAAACATCTTAATATTCCCCAGCAATCATTCACTTTCTACAGACAGCATTTATTGTGATAATTACAAGACACATTTAAAGAAATAATCAGTCTTATTACCGTTGGGCTTTGACTTCGGCAAAGCATTTATTTTGTTCTTGTACTTTTATTAATTGAAATTACTGTAATTTCCAGTGAGAAACCTGCGCATGAAATGCAGGAAGCCATTTGTGTTTTGATACATCAGATATCCCTGGGGCAAGGGAGAATGTCCTCTTTCCAGTCTTCAGAATGTAGAACAACTTAATAGAGGAGCTCTGGGGTTCTCTGGAAAGGGATATGAATAATTATCACCAGTAATTGTTAAGTACCTCTCCAGAGATTCACTTCTTTCTTACAGGTTATCTGCTTCAAAGGAAAGCTTCTCAAAGAGGAAAAGGTAGGATAAAACTAAAACTTGTGTGGAAAAGAGAAGACGGGACATCAAACAGAAAGATACCAATAGAAATATAATGAAAACACTGAAATATTTTACAAAGAACTGCCTGCTCTTTTATTTAAAAGTACTCTCTTTTCAATATTGAAATGTACACAGGTAGCATAACATAATAGACCAGTCTCAGTTTTTTATCCAGGCATTACATTAGTATACCCTACTCCCTTCTGTCTAGAAACTGAGAACCCCCAACTTGATTGGGTCTTAAAAAGGGCCAGTTTGTTAAAGCCACCAGTCATATTGAGAGGGGATATGATTTCAATATACAAATACCATACTGGTGACCCCACAATAGGGATACAACTTTTTCGCAGAAGGGAGTTTAACAAGATTTGTGAAAATTAGAAGAAAAGAGGTTTAACCTTAAACTACGTAGAGGGTTCTTTACTGTAAAAGCTGCAAAGATGCGGAATTCCCTTCCACGGATGGTGGTCTCAGTGGGGGGCATTGATAGTTTCAAGAAACTATTAAATAAGCACCTGAACGACCACAACATACAGGGATATACAATGTAATACTGACATATAATCACACACATTTGATGGACTTGTGTCTTTTTTCAACCTCACCTACTATGTAACTATGTAACTATGTAACTATATTTAAATCTGTCAGAAAATGTAAATGCTATTGGTCATAAAGGAAAACAGATAGAGAGGTACACAGCAACAGTTTAAGGAAGTACACACCAAAGGGCCCAATAAATAGATCCTCCTAAATTGGAGTCCATTGAATTCAGATTAAAGCAACACTATAATTTGCTTAAGTCAAGGGGCAGGTGGAGTCTGCTTCATGCTACACAAATAACATCACAGTACTTAAAGCGGAGCTCCACCCAAAAGGGGAACCTCTGCTGCAATATCTGGCACCTTTCGAGGGGGGGAGGGGGGAATGGTACCTGTTTTGACAGGTATCCGGTCCCATCTCCAGGAAACCTGGCTGTGATGAGATGCGATGAGGTCCCCCAAAAGTTCAGGCCCCCTCCTTCCCCAGCCGCCGGGCCATTCACAAAGCGCAGCGTCCTTCGTGCATGCACAGTAGGGAACCGGCTGTGAAACGGCAAAGCTTCACTGCTGGTTTCCCTTTCAGGCAATGGTGGTGACCAAACCCAAGAGCCGGTGGAAATGATTGGGGTGCCGACATCGCTGAATTCTAGGACAGGTAAGTGTCCTAATATTAAAAGTCAGCAGCTACAGTATTTGTTGCTGTTGATTTTTCATTTTTTTCGTGGGAGGGGGGCTGGATCCACTCTTTAAAGAAGAATTTAACTCCCCCCGTGTTTATTTAATCTATTGTCATCATTTAGTTGGTGTATCTTCAAAAAATATACACACACTCCCACAAAATTCAGCATTGGTTTGCTGGGATCCCCCAATCTGTGCTGCACACTGGGTCTTATGCCTCCATCTTCACTTCTGAACATGATTGGGCACTGGCTGTCTCTTCCAGCCAGCCCCCTGATGATGCACGCTGGGGGTCCATTCTCCTTTATCCAGTGTATTGAAGCTGATGCTTCTAGGGATATATATATATATATATATATATATATATATATATATATATATATACAGTGGTGTGAAAAAGTGTTTGCCCCCTTCCTCATTTCCTGTTCCTTTGCATGTTTGTCACACTTAAGTGTTTCGGAACATCAAACCAATTTAAACAATAGTCAAGGACAACACAAGTAAACACAAAATGCAATTTGTAAATGAAGTTGTTTATTATTAAAGGTGAAAAAAAATCCAAACCATCATGGCCCTGTGTGAAAAAGTGATTGCCCCCTAAACCTAATAACTGGTTGGGCCACCCTTAGCAGCAACAACTGCAACCAAGCGTTTGCGATAACGTGCAATGAGGCTTTTACAGCGTCCTGGAGGAATTTTGGCCCACTCATCTTTGCAGAATTGTGCTAATTCAGCTACATTAGAGGGTTTTCGAGCATGAACAGCCTTTTTAAGGTCATACCACAACATCTCAATAGGATTCAGGTCAGGACTTTGGCTAGGCCACTCCAAAGTCTTCATTTTGTTTTTCTTCAGCCATTCGGTGGTGGACTTGCTGGTGTGTTTAGGATCATTGTCCTGCTGCAGAACCCAAGTTGGTTTCAGCTTGAGTACACGAACAGATGGTCGGACATTCTCCTTCAGGATCTCTTGGTAGACAGCAGAATTCATAGTTCCTTTCATCACGGCAAGTCTTCCAGGTCCTGAAGCAGCAAAACAGCCCCAGACCATCACACTACCACTACCATATTTTACTGTTGGTATAATGTTCTTTTTATGAAATGCAGTGTTCCTTCTACGCCAGATATACTTGGACACACACCTTCCAAAGAGTTCCACTTTTGTCTCATCGGTCCACAGAATGTTGTCCCAAAAGTCTTGGGGATCATCAAGATGTGTTGTGGAGAAATTGAGACGAGCTTTGATGTTCTTTTTGCTCAGCAGTGGTTTTCTCCTTGGAACTCTGCCATGCAGGCCATTTTTGCCCAGTCTTTTCCTGATGGTGGAGGCATGAACGCTGACCTTAACTGAGGCAAGTGAGGCCTGCAGTTCCTTGGACGTTGTTGTGGGGTCTTTTGTGACCTCTTGGATGAGTCGTCGCTGCGCTCTTGGGGTCATTTTGGGCGGCCGGCCACTCCTGGGAAGGTTCACCACTGTTCCATGTCTTCGCCATTTGTGGATAATGGCTCTCACTGTGGTTCGCTGGATTCCCAAAGCTTTGGAAATGGCTTTATAACCCTTTCCAGACTGATAGATCTCAATTACTTTCTTTCTCAATTGTTCCTGAATTTCTTTGGGTCTCGGCATGATGTGTAGCTTTTAAGGATCTTCTGGTGGACCTTACTGTGTCAAGCAGCTCCTATTTAAGTGATGCCTTGATTGTGAACAGGTGTGGCAATAATCAGGCCTGGGTGTGGCTAGAGAAATTGAACTCAGGTGTGGACAACCACAGTTATAGTATGTTTTAACAAGGGGGGCAATCACTTTTTCACACAGGGCCATGATGGTTTGGATTTTTTTTCACCTTTAATAATAAACACCTTCATTTACAAATTGCATTTTGTGTTTACTTGTGTTGTCCTTGACTATTGTTTAAATTGGTTTGATGTTCCGAAACACTTAAGTGTGACAAACATGCAAAGGAACAGGAAATGAGGAAGGGGGCAAACACTTTTTCACACCACTGTATATATATGAGTATGTGTACCAAAAGACGCACATATACACACACACACACACAGTGCAGCGCTACTACAGTGATAATTCAATGCTATACTTAGTGCTATGTATATATGCAATAAAATTCGAATTCATAAAAAATTCATAATAAATGTCCCATAAATCAATATCAATCTTGATAGTAGTGCTCCAGTGTTATCATATTACTGTGCTTCTCAATAATTCTTATTGCTTGTGCAAACCACCACCCGCTATTTAATCTGCTCACCTCAAGGATGAGTCAGGAAGACTCAAATGAACTCTTTGTTTTCACTCCCCAAACGTATCTTCTCTCTCTCAGGACAGGGCTGTTCAATTTCTCCCTTTCACGATCTCCACTCCACCCAATGTATCCCTCACAAATAGGGAGTTGATCTCCGAGATTTTTCAGCTGTTCCACCACTTCAGGGGACTCATGTATCATGTAATCAAAAACACAGCCGACAGCAGTGCTCTCTGCTATAAAACGTTTATCTAAAATCCCGCTAAAAGAGGACACTTACGAGATATAAAAACAAAATTAGCTTGCTACATGTATTGGGAGTGTCCTCTTGCTCACCAACATGGCTGCGCAATGTCAAAGGCTTGGATCCTCTCCTCTGCACATGTATTGACCTCTGAATGATCTTCCTCAGCAGAGTGCTGATAGCGACCGTTTACCACGTGATCGCTCCGCCAAATGACGGCGCGATCACTTGTAAACAAACCAACGTCACGTCTGGTTCCTCTCTCCCCTCTTTATTGGTATAGAGAGATCAGAGGCAGCAGTGCTGTGGGCTGGATATGCAGTGCCATCCATCCATCCTCAACAATACTCAGCCATCCATCCATCCTCAACAATACTCAGCCATCCATCCATCCTCAGCAATACTCATCCATCTATACATCCTCAGCAATACTCAATCATCCATCCTCAGCAATACTCATCCATCCATGCATACTCATCAATACTCATCCATGCTCAGCAATACTTATCCATCCATCCATGCTCACCCATCCCAGCCATACCCAGCTGTACTCAGCCATACCCAGTCGCACTCAGCCGTACTCAGCCATACTCAGCCGCTCCCAGCCGTACTCAGCCGCACCCAGCCACACTCAGCTGTACCCAGCCATACTCAGCCGTACCCATGTCGTACCCAAGTCGTACCCAGCCGTACTCAGCTGTACCCAGTCATACCCAGCCGTACTCATCCATACCCAGCCATATTCAGCCGTACCCATCCATACCCAGCCGCACCCAGCCGCACTCAGCAGTATCAAGCCATACCCAGCCATACTCAGCCGTACTCAGGCATACTCATTCATGCTCAGCCATCCCCATCCACAACTAATCCATCCTCATCCATGCTCATCCATGCCACATCAGTTCTCATCCATGTTATATCCATGCCACTAGAGTTCCTCACAAAAGTGTAATAGGTAGTCAAATTAGATTTGACATTTATGCCCCTAGAACACCTGAATGTGCTCCCTGCATGTTGGGCATCTCTATGTGGCTAGGCTGTGCAAAAGTCCCACACGTGGTATCGCTGTACTCAGGAGGAGTAGAAAAATCTATTTTGGGGTGTAATCTTTGGCATGTACATGCTATTTGTTAGAAATATTGTATAAATGGACAACTTTGTGTAAAAAAAAAATTATTTTCATTTTCGTTACGCGTTTTCCAAAAACTTGTATAAAAAAATGACAAGTTCAAAAGACTCATTATGCCTCATAGATTATACATTGGGTTGTTTTCTTTCCAATATTGGGTAATTTTTGGGGTGTTTCCATTGTCCTGGTGCTCCAGGGCATTCAAAAGTGTAAGAGGTAGTCAGGGCTGGACTGGGACAGAAATTTGGCCCTGGACTTCATGCAGACCGGCCCCCTTACATCAGAGTGTCCCATCACCAGCCCCCTTACATCAGTGTCCCATCACCAGCCCCCTTACATCAGAGTGTCCCATCACCAGCCCCCTTACATCAGAGTGTCCCATCACCAGCCCCCTTACATCAGAGTGTCCCATCACCAGCCCCCTTACATCAGTGTCCCATCACCAGCCCCCTTACATCAGAGTGTCCCATCACCAGCCCCCTTACATCAGAGTGTCCCATCACCAGCCCCCTTACATCAGAGTGTCCCATCACCAGCCCCCTTACATCAGAGTGTCCCATCACCAGCCCCCTTACATCAGAGGGTCCCATCACCAGCCCCCTTACATCAGTGTCCCATCACCACCCCTTACATCAGAGTGTCCCATCACCACCCCTTACATCAGAGTGTCCCATCAGCAGCCCCCTTACATCAGTGTCCCATCACCACCCCTTACATCAGAGTATCCCATCACCACCCCTTACATCAGAGTGTCCCATCACCAGCCCCCTTACAACAGAGTGTCCCATCATCACCCCTTACATCAGAGGGTCCCATTACCAGCCCCCTTACATCAGAGTGGCCCACTGAGCCATCGGCCCACTGGGAAACTCCCGGTAGTCCCAATGGCCAGTACATGTCTGGAGGTAGTCAAGAAATGATATGTATAATTTATGCTCCAACAACACCTGACAGTGCTCCCTGCATGTTGAGCCTCTGTATGTGGCCACACTGTGTAAAAGTCTCACATATGTGGTATCGCCATACTCGGGAGGAGCAGCAGAATGTGTTTTGGGGTGTAATTTGTGCTATGCATATGCCGTGTGTGAGAAATAACCTGCTAATATAACAATTTTGTGGAAAGAAAAAAGAAAAAAAATGTGAATTTGCAAAGAATTGTGGGAAAAATTGCTACTTAAAAAAACTCACCATGCCTCTTACTAAATACCTTGGAATGTCTACTTTCCAAAAAGGGGTAATTTGTGGGGTATTTGTACTTTCCTGACATTTCAAGGCCTCAAGAAACGAGATAGGCCATCAGTGCATCAGGTGTGATCAATTTTCAGAGATTGGCACCATAGCTTGTGGACTCTATAACTTTCACAAAGACCAAATAATATCCACTAATTTGGGTTATTTTTTACCAAAGATATGTAGTAGTATAAATTTTGGCTAAAATTTATGAAGAAAAATTACAAATTTTCAAAATGTTATAGCAGAAACCAAGGCAAATTCATTTTTTTTTATAGAATTTTCAGTCTTTATTCGTTTATAGCACAAAAAAAAGGACAAAAATTCATATAGGTACAGTGTTGCATGACTGAGTATTTGTCATTCAAAACGTGAGAGCACTGAAAGCTGAAAATTGGTCTGGTTAGGAAGGGAGTTTAAGTGCCCAGTGGGTAAGAGGTTAATCACAGGTTCACATTATTGTACTTTTTTTCCCAGTGATTAAAATAATGTACACACAGCTGACAAAATAGAATGCTCAGTATGAAAGAGTGTACAGAGATAAACACCTCAGTGCACATTTCCATGTTCAACAAAATCACTGCAATGGTTTGACCCCCTACTGGCAAAAAGTTACAACAAGGTCCAAATGGAGCCTGAACAACATAGATGACCGTAACTTAATCATAATAAGTGGGCTAACTTGTGGACCAAGACGGAAAGGACTTTAAAATCGATAAGCATAAAATAATGATAAAAATTAAAGCTAATTGGCTAACAATAAGGCATTGTATTTTCTGTTTCCACAATCAAAGCACTGAAAGCCTGATCTCTATAACCGATCCAGTTGTGGTAAGATAGCTTAAAGCGAAGTTCCACCCAAAAGAGGAACTTCCATTCATTGTACTCCTCCCCCCCTCCGGTGCCACATTTGGCACTTTTTGAGGGGGGAGGGGGAACAGGATGCCTGTCTTTCACAGGTATGCTGTCCCCACTTCCGGGAGCCTCAGCCACGGGTATTGATGTCACCTTGGGGCTCCTTTCCCAGCCGCCGGGCCAGTAGGAGAGAGGAGTGGCGCCTCAAGCATGCGCAGTAGGGTTCCTGGTGTGAAACTACATAGAACATCCCCTAGCTACAGAGTGAGGTAGGGACAAAGCTATTAAAGGCAAACAGACAATGCATGTGTAACATGATATTTTACATTAAAAACAATACATACTCTGCAAAGTGACAAAAGAAGTCAATGGGCATTAGATGCCCTACTTCAATCAAGACACATAAATCAATTGAATATTTAGTTGCCAAAGGGATAATATTGATGATGAATATGGGAGGCAATATCACTGAAGAGAAATACTGTACATTATTGCACAGGAGGTTGGTGTATTATTATTGTGTGGAGGTTAGTGTATTAAATATCACATACACTCACACTGCACTTTTGCAATGGGTATTTAAGCACTTATAAAAAAGGGTTACTAGACTGCTTTCACACTGATCATGCAGCTTTCCTGTGGCTTTCAGGAAAGCTGTGGGTGAAATGTGCTTTACCTGCATTGTGGGTATACCACAGTGCATAAGTGTGAAAGCAGCCTTAAAGGGGGTTCATGATAGTAAGAGCTTGTTTACATTTGTGGCCTGGGGGGCGATCAAACCCCATAGTTCAATGTGGCTCTGGTTACCAAATCACTTAAGTAGCCCCCGTTCTTTAAAAGGTTGAGCACCCCTGCTCTAGGGTGTCTGCTTTTAGAGAATTTGCAGCATATTGTTTGGGGTTTTAAGTAATCGTCAAGCCTAAAATGATTTTTAAACATAAACTTTTAAAAATGGCTACGGCATTCAAGTAGTTAAGGCATTACACCTACACATTACTTAGCACTTAACATGACAAAATATAATTCATACTAGCTCCACTTTATGTTAAAAATAATTATTGGTGGGTCTCACGGATAGTTAGCTTGAGCCAGACCTTGAATAGGGCATTGATCTCTGTACCGGTCCCCTGTGTTAAAAATTACCGGCAATAATTTGAGTGCCTACAAATTGTGCCAGAAGTAGAGACAGTTTGGCAGGGTCTAGAGGCAGCAATTTAGCCATACACTATCCATTTAGGAATATATCCATCTCTGCTTTGAAATGTTAAGAACTATGAAAATCTAGAACAATACGGTAACAGTGGTTGCATGATAGTACAGCACAGAAAACAGCCTGATGTGTTATGACACTCAGCTGCATAATCCCATCAGTGTTGTTTCTATCTGCTGTGGAGGTTCGGAAGTTCATGTGAGCAGAGATACATGCTTTACTTTCATAGAATATAGTAGCATAATACAGATTTTTCTCTGGAGGCCTCTTAGCAATGTGTGACTCAGAATGTTAAATCAGGTTTAGAGTTACAATTTATACGGTATTTTAACTTCTTGCAAACACAAGTATGCAGCTTTTTCTTCCAAAGCAGGATAAAAAATCCTAGTGCCTCCAGTTCAGAGGAACCACCGTCTGGCTTTTCAAGCTCATTGCACACCATATAGTACTATGCAGACTGTCACAGACTAAATGTTCAAGGCAAATTTTTTTCTCTTATGTGTTTATGTCAGTAAAATTAAGGATACTTTCACACTGGCGGTAATGTGGTAAACCTTCTGAAAAGCAGTGGATCACTTTACAGAAGGTGGTATAGCAGCGGTTTGCAAGAATTCAGGAGGAGATCTTGCTGCCTTCTGAATATCCGGCATGTCTTTTTTTCAAACTAAGGGGAATCTTTTAGTAGATAATTACACCTCAACTGTGAGTTGAGCAATAGGCTCGCAGCTGCTGTACGCTCCCATTGAACTGAATGGGCAAGTTTGACAGGAGATGTAGCCTGTCAAATTCTGCAGACTGAGTTAAAAATGTTGTGACAACCCTGTCAGGCTGTAAGGTTAGTATTTGGGTGAGCAATCTGAGAGTGGTGAATACAAGGCTCAGCCCCTCATTTTTACTGCTCTTGAGCTGCTCATGTTAAATAGCCCTGACATTTAAAAGGCTTTGGCATTCACATTATCCAATCCATCCCTAATATCAACAACAAAAAAACTGAACCACACAACTCAATGTTGATATGCTGGTCTGATAAATTCAATCTACCTTTTAATGAATAAAAATGTGAAGTGTTTGTAACCCTAAAAAAAAAAAAAAAAGCTCCAATCCCTTTAAGGTATAAAATATAGCATAGTGTTTCTGTAGTGTCATTTTTCCCATTCTATGTTGAACAGTACTTTGTTGATCCTGCCTGTTCCTGTCTTCCCCTGTTTAAACTGACTATGTTTATCATGGCTGGTGATCTCTGATAGCCACGTGACCTTCCTCTGCCAGCTTGCATTCATCAGAGGGGACTATCAGCCCCTCCCATTGTGCTCACTTACTCAGGAAGGAAAGCAGAGTGAGGTCACATGCCAGCACAGCAGGACTCTGCACAGAAGGTATTTATCATTATAATTTTAGGAAAACACACACACTGTACCAAACAGGGACCTAAAACAGAGAGAATAAATGTAATTAATACTTTACAACCACTTTAATACACACTAGTTTTAGAGTTCAATCAGTTAGGAACATTTCTGTATGAAGTTGTCATTTATCCACCTGATAATAGCATGAGTATCATTCAATGATTTCTGAGCTAGTGGATAACAGCAACGTGTTCATCTTTCACCCATTGGGTAGATTCCTCTCCTTCGGTAAGCTGTTAAGCATGATAAAGTACTGTGCAAGGTATCACTACTGGGATAAGGACTGTGGTGTACTCAAGTACCAAAATAGGTTGCTTGAGTTTGGGAAAAATGACTTAAAAAGTTATAAATGATAAGAAAATAGCTTTTAAAAAATATAAAAGTGAAGGAACACTATCATCATTTAAATGTTACAAATAAGGGCCTTAAAAATTCAAAACGAATGACAGATTGCAAAAGAGAGTAGGACAAACCCAAAGAAATTCTTCAAATATATTAATAGTAAAAAGGTCAGGTCTGAGCATGTAGGCCCTTTATAAAATAACTGTAACACTGTAGCACAAATAAAGCTTTATTTTGGTGGTATTTAAGCACGGTTTTTCTTTTATAAAAAAATAAAAATAAATATTTGTTTCTGTTATTACATTTTGCAAATAAATAATCTTCCTTCATAAATTTAGGCCACAATGTATTCCGCTACATTTGTTTGGTGAAAATAACCCAAATCAGTGTGTATTATTTAGTCTATAGGAAAGGTATAGAGTCCACAATCTATGGTATAGTGCCTTGAAAAAGTATTTATACGCCTTGAAATTTTCCACATTTTGTCATATTACAACCAAAAACATAAAAGTATTTTATTGGGATTGTATGTCATATACCAACACAAAGTGGCACATTATTGTGAAGTGGAAGGAAAATGATAAATGTTTTTCAAACTTTTTTACCAATAAATATCTGAAACGTATGGCATGCATTTGTATTCCCCCCCCCTAAGTCAATTCCTTGTAGTGCTGCCTTTCACTGCAATTACAGCTGCAAGAATTTTTGGGGATGTTTCTACCAACTTTGCACATCTAGAGAGTGACATTTTTGGCTTGTATTTGACCAGCTTCCCTGTCCCTGCCGAAGAAAAGTATCCCCACAACATGATGCTGCCACCACCATGTTTCGTGGTGGGAATGGTGTGTTCAGGGTGATATGCAGTGTTAGTTTTCCGCCACACATAGCATTTTGCTTTTAGGTCAAAAAGTTCAATTATGGTCTCAGCTGACCAGAGCACCTTCTTCCACATGTTTGCTGTGTCTCCCACATGGCTTCTTACAAACAGGACTTCCTATGGCTTTCTTTCAACAATGGCTTTCTTCTTGCCACTCTTCCATAAAGGCCAGATTTGTGGAGTGAACGACTAATAGTTGTCCTGTAGGAAGATTCTCCCACCTGAGCTGTGGAACTCTGCAGCTCCTCCAGAGTTACTATGGGTCTCTTGGCTGCTTCTCTGATTAATACTCTCCTTGCCTGGCCTGTCAGTTTAGGTGGACAGCCATGTCTTGGTAGGTTTGCAGTTGTGCCATACTCTTTCCATTTTCGGATGATGGATTGAACAGGGCTCCGTGAGATGTTCAAAGCTTGGGATATTTTTTTTATAACCTAACCCTGCTTCAAACTTCTCCACAACTTTATTCCTGACCTGTCTGGTGTGTTCCTTGGCCTTCATGATGATGTTGGGTCACTAAGGTCCTCTAACAAACCTCAACGGGCTTCACAGAACAGCTGTATTTATACTGAGATTGAATTACACACTGGGGGACTATTTACTAATTAGGTGACTTTTGAAGGCTATTGGTTCCACTAGATTTTAGTTAGGAGTATCAGGGGAAGGGGGCTGAATACAAATGAATGCCACACTTTTCGGATATTTCTTTGTAAAAAAAATGTAAAACCAATTTTCCTCCCACTTCACAATTATGTGCCACTTTGTGTTGGTCTATCACATAAAATCACAATAAAATAAATATATATGCTTTTGGTTGTAACATGACAAAACATGGAAAATTTCAATTGGTAGGAATACTTTTTCAAGGAACTGTATGCAGTATAAGAAAATGTATTAATCCTGATTTACTGACGGATCTCATTTCTTGCGGCCTGAAAATGGCAGAACACCTCCAGGTAGCCATATTGCACTGCATTGACAGAAAATGACAGTGGCTGCAGATTGAAAAGGAACGGTCATTTTTAATAAAATTCAATTACAATATGATTTGTGTCGCAATTGTATACGCTATATTATTTTTTCTTTATTTGCTATTTTTTACCCAACGAAAGGGGAGTTACCCTTTAACCACATAACAACATCCTTTATTGTGAAAGCTATAAAGTCACAGCATAAATATAAAAATTATTTTAGCATGCAGCAAGTGTGAACAAGCCCTAAGGATTTATGTAGCCCAAAAAGCATGATCAGAGACATGTGTTGCTGGTTTTTGCTGAAGATGCAAAAAAAAAAAAAGCTCTTTTATTTAAGAGGGAGTGCTAGCATTCTTTGGGGATTTAAAAGTCCCAGAGTTATAACAACCAAATTAATCTGTTTGGATGAACTATGCAACTAATATATTACACAAACAAGGAGCTACTTCTGGATATGTTATTAAATCTCTTTAGTGTTTTTTCAAACCACTTGCCTTCTCTAATAATAATAAGGCCAAGGACACAATGAAATTAGGGCAGAGAACCTGTGCTTCCCGCCGACCCAACAGCCTTTGTGAGCATTAATAATGGATCCTAGAAGTGGGACAGTAGACCTCAGGGAACAATCACTGCAAATATGAGAGCACAACTGTATAGTATCTAATTTATTGCAGGAAATCATTCAAGATTCAGCAAAACAGCAGAATGCCAAACAAAACACAGGTAAGCCAATATAATACCTTTTTGCCCCTGTCTGTGTTTTGCTTCTTTGCCACTCTTTGCCCAGTGCACTGTCAGGAACAGACTATAAGTATGAAAGCATGTAAGCACCGAATCACTAAAATTTCTGCACATATGTTACAGCTGCGGAATGGGGAATGCACCAGCCACAGACTGAACTATATCTCCTCACTTGTGACAACTGTCTGTCAATTGCACTCATGCCTTGTCACCCTGTTACATGCACCCCTGTAGAGACTACAAGTGCCTGTTCTGACATACATTATGTAAGCATCAGGGAGCCAGTCCCAAGCAATGCTGTGTGTGCATCTGAAACTATAGTTCATGTAGACAGGAAGTCACTTAACTGCTTGCCTAGGGGGGAATTAAAAAATTCTTCACACACCTGTTAAAATCAGCATTTTTTACTCGAAAATTATTTACAGCCCCCAAACATTATATATTCTCTAAAAGTAGAAGCCCTGAAAAATAAAACTGGCTGTTGCAATTTTTTATGTTGCATGATATTTGTGCAGCCATACATTTGTGGTGCAATCACCCTTTACATATGGGTGCAAGACCTATGTGCAAATTTGTATTTTCACATGAGCACGGGGTGAAAGTAAGTGCTTGAAGTTTGTTTCTTTTTCTATACATTTTTATTTTTTTTGGTTTTAAATTTTTTTATTGAAAGATCAAAATCATTTTTTTTATTTAATTTTATTGCTATCAAAAGGGGTGATCAATACCCCTTGTGATCATTTATAGGGGTGACAGGTACTCTTCACTGAGACATTAGGCACTTGATGACCTCCCTACTCTTCAAAGCATCTGACCAAACTGCTTCCCTGGCAGTAGTGTCCAGGGAAAGACAGCTCTGAAACCAGAAATGATTACATCCTCACCACTTCCATCTTCATGCTTCATTCATCATAGAGGACATGGGGGAACAGATGTATCTCCATCACTTCTGTGAGCAGTAACCCCAACTGCTTACAGCAGTCCCTGGTGGAGCAGAAGATCACCGGAATGGCAGCAGGCAGTGGCAGTGGCGGTGGGCGGGGGGGTGGGGGGAGCACTGTAAATCATCACTTTTACTGAAAAACCAATCACCAGCTTTTAAAAAGCACTACCAAGATCATGGCCTTTCTGTCCAGGACGTTTGTATACGTTAGCAAGGGATTAAAGAGGTTACACTGAGATGTAAAATTATGAAAAAGGTAAAAAAATTCTATATATATATATATATATATATATATATATATATATATATGTGTATATATATATATATATGTATATATATATATATATATATATATATATATATATATATAAACACGGTGGTGGATCGTTGATGTTTTGGGGATATGTGAGCTACAAAGGCACAGGACGTTTGGTCAAAAATGATGGCAAGATGAATGCAGTATGTTATCAAAAAATACTGGAGGAACATTTGCATTCATCAGCCAGGAAGCTGCACATGGGACGTACTTGGACATTCCAACATGACAATGATCCAAAACACAAGGCCAACTCGACCTGTCATTGGCTAGAGCAGTATAAAGTGAAGGTTCTGGAGTGGCCATCTCAGTCTCTTGACCTCAAAATCATTGAGCCACTCTGGGGAGATCTCAAACGTGCAGTTCATGCAAGACAGCCCAAGAATTTACAGGAACTGGAGGCTTTTTGCCAGGAGGAATGGGCAGCTTTATTTTATCATCCACAAATACCACAAATACCACAAAAGACTTCAAGCTATCATTGATGTTAAAGGGGGCAATACACAGTATTAAGAACGCGGGTATGTAAACTTTTGATCAGGGTCATTTGGGTAGTTTCTGTTGTGATTATGATTTAAAAAGAGTAAACACAGTTGATTGATAATAAATGGCTTCAGCCAAACACTAACCATGAGTGAAAGAAATGTTTTTGTGTTATCATTCATATTCTCTGAAAAATTGGTAAGAAATCATAAATTCTGCCAGGCTATGAAAAGTTATGAGCACAGCTGTATGTATATATATATATATAACAATAATCCAGTGTTTGGGCGCTTACTCCAAAATCAGACAAACTTAACAAAACCATAGCTGCCCCTTTAAGAAGGATAAATCCATTTACAACATATACATTGCAGCACTCCCCAGGAGGAATCTTGGCTTTTGAGAACAAAAAAGCTGTAAAAAATGGTGAAACATCTCTGATGAATGCACATCCAAATTTTGAGCACAAGCAGTGAAGGATTTTTGGAAATTGCGTTGGAAGATTGACTTTGGTGTTGGGAATTTATCACACTGGACTATATACCGTAAATACTTATATTTTTATTATTATTTATATTACATTACTTTTATTACTGTACTGTCGCATTTCACTTGTATCATTATTTAGAACCAAGTGCCATACCTTTCCTTTGTATATGTTGAAATATATATATATATATATAGTGCCTTGCGAAAGTATTCGGCCCCCTTGAACTTTTCAACCTTTTGCCACATTTCAGGCTTCAAACATAAAGATATAAAAATTTTATTTTTTGTGAAGAATCACCAACAAGTTGGACACAATTGTGAAGTGGAACGAAATCTATTGGATAATTTAAACTTTTTTAGCAAATAAAAAACTGAAAAGTGGTGCGTGCAAAACTATTCGGCCCCTTTACTTTCAGTGCAGCAAACTCACTCCAGAAGTTTAGCGAGGATCTCTGAATGATCCAATGTTGTCCTAAATGACTGATGGTGATAAATAGAATCCACCTGTGTGTAATCAAGTCTCTGTATAAATGCACCTGCTCTGTGATAGTCTCAGGGTTCTGTTGAAAGCGCAGAGAGCATCATGAAGACCAAGGAACACACCAGGCAGGTCCGTAATACTGTTGTGGAGAAGTTTAAAGCCGGATTTGGATACAAAAAGATTTCCCAAGCTTTAAACATCCCAAGGAGCACTGTGCAAGCGATCATTTTGAAATGGAAGGAGTATCAGACCACTGCAAATCTACCAAGACCTGGCTGTCCCTCTAAACTTTCAGCTCAGACAAGGAGAAGACTGATCAGAGATGCAGCCAAGAGGCCCATGATCACTCTGGATGAACTGCAGAGAACTACAGCTGAGGTGGGAGAGTCTGTCCATAGGACAACAATCAGTCGTACACTGCACAAATCTGGCCTTTATGGAAGAGTGGCAAGAAGAAAGCCATTTCTCAAAGATATCCATAAAAAGTCTCGTCTAAAGTTTGCCACAAGCCACCTGGGAGACACACCAAACATGTGGAAGAAGGTGCTCTGGTCAGATGAAACCAAAATGGAACTTTTTGCCCACAATGCAAAACGATATGTTTGGTGTAAAAGCAACACAGCTCATCACCCTCAACACACCATCCCCACTGTCAAACATGGTGGTGGCAGCATCATGGTTTGAGCCTGCTTTTCTTCAGCAGAGACAGGGGAGTTAGTTAAAATTGAGGGGAAGATGGATGCAGCCAAATACAGGACCATTCTGGATGAAAACCTGTTGGAGTCTGCAAAAGACCTGAAACTGGGACGGAGATTTATCTTCCAACAAACATACAGAAAAATCTACAAAGGAATGGTTCACAAATAAATGTATCCAGGTGTTAGAATGGCCAAGTCAAAGTCCAGACCTGAATCCAATCGAGAATCTGTGGAAAGAGCTGAAAACTGCTGTTCACAAACGCTCTCCATCCAACCTCACTGAGCTCGAGCTGTTTTGCAAGGAAGAATGGGCAAGAATTTCAGTCTCTCGATGTGCAAAACTGATAGAGACATACCCCAAGCGACTTGCAGCTGTAATTTCAGCAAAAGGTGGCTCTACAAAGTATTACCGCAAGGGGGCCGAATAATTTTGCACGCTCCGAATTTTCATTTTTTTATTAGTTAAAAAAGTTTCAAAAATCCAATAGATTTTGTTCCACTTCACAATTGTGTCCCACTTGTTGGTGATTCTTCACAAAAAATAAAAATGTTATATCTTTATGTTTGAAGCCTGAAATGTGGCAAAAGGTTGAAAAGTTCAAGGGGGACGAATACTTTCGCAAGGCACTGTATGTATATATATTCCTTATAAAGGAAAGTGCAAGATAAACTACAGAAAATCTCAATGCCGAAAAGACAAGAAATCAGATAAGAAATCAGGAGACAAAGGGTAACCCAACACACCAGACTCTACCTATGACTTTTGGGTGGAATAACCCTTTAAGCAGGATACTGCCATGCATACACATAAAAAGCTTCTTATTGGAAGATGAAGGTCTAGTGTCTTTATTCCCTAAGCCCCTCCTTTATAGAAATTACTTACAAGTGTATTTCAATGTTGAAATGTAATCTGTATATATTTTGTCTTCCCTGGTTCCTTCTATCCCCCTCATTAACACATGGTAATGACATTTCTAAATAAACCTTTAAGTTTTTATTACATACCTTATTTTGGACCCAACAATGTCATCGCTGGATCTCTGTGGTTCTCTATCAATCGAGTCTGCATGTCATTTTTTAGGCAGACCCAATCAGACCGTTCATTGCCCTCTATCGAGTGGCGGGTGTCAATAGACATGTGTCTGTTGACACCAGCTGCCATCCTATCCGCTAAAAACAGATGGATAGGGATCCTGGCGGAGTCTGCCCCATGTGAAAGAAACCTTAACAGTCCTCAGCACTTATGCAAGCAGTGAGCTGACTCATGACATTTTCAAATTACCTTCATGAGTTGATGTTGGTTTGGTGAAGTGGACGTTCCTTGGCAGGATGCAATTTTATACAGACTGCCCTGGACAGTGCCCACATGTGATGATGCTCCTACATGATTGAAAAATTCAATGAATGAAAGAGTCAGGCCACAGATTGTAAGGCTAGGGAAGAAAGAGCAAGATGTAATTGGATTCCTCCAGCCAGAAAATGAGGCAGGCTCTGTTTTGCTGCAGCTTCTAATGCACATTGTGAAATTTCACTATGTGCAGTAGAATCAGGCAATTTTAGTATGCGATGTGTCCCAGGAGGCTGCAGGTGGTAGAAAGGTAGGTCAAGCAATATCATTCTCAACTCAAAAGTGAAAGCGCATCAAAAGCGCCAGGGACTCAAAAAATTTAACTCAAAAGTGCTTGGGGAGGAAGAGTAGTACTCTCATTTTTGAGAGAGGGTCTGGATTAAGTGCAAACAAAATTAACTTGTTTATGGTATTTATTCGCTGATAATAATTGGTGGTACTGATGGGTAAAACTAGGAGTTAATAAAAGAAAAAAATGATATTTCAGTTTATTGATTCAAGTGCTGGAATATGCCGCAGTGGAGATTTACAAGGCAATTAAGTCTATTTATATAAGCACTGTGTAGAAAAGGATTTGACAGTATTCAAGAATATGAGTTGATGGAACGCTGACGTAACTACTCTAGGATCAATTGTGCTAGCACGCACTAGTACAAGTATGAATGTTTTGTTTGGCCCCAAATAACCTGGGGTTTGCTTCTTGGTAAGAAACATTAAACCTGTCATTATTTTATCTGTCAAGTCTGTTTTACTTAATAGATGCATGGGAATATTTGTAGTACTAAACTGTAGGCTAAGAGTAAACATAGTAATACCCTAGAGTGAACGTGCATGAGCAAAATAACAGCGTCGCTCATCTTACCCTAACTATACTCACTTTTTCTTTCTGTGCTACTTTTGGTTGCAAGGGAAAGACAGAATAACTTCCAAACTGACGTGTCAGAGCTTACACGTCCATCTCCTATGACATTCTTGTGTCATTGTGGACATCTCCCCCCCCCCCCCCTCCTTAAACCCCTTATGCTGATCAAAAACACTTGATTTCTTCATTGACTGTTCACCATAGTTTCAGTTGCACTTTTGCCAATTTTCACACAAAATGTGATGTTAATCTGCTGCTCTAGATTCCTGTCACTCATTTTCCGCCTACAGCACAAAAATCTTCTACTACTTCGTCAACTGGTCTGTTACCCAGACGAGGGCAAGTGAGAACATGCTCAATTGCGAATGGCTGTGTGACTCACCACCATAGTGTTTCCCCGTGGGCATTACGGGAATAGATTTTTCACACTATATATATATATATATATATATATATATATAAACTCTATAAACTGAATGCCACCCAGAATTTTTACAGCCTTCAATAGACTTAAAAGAATGCAAATTCCATCAAATTTTTTATTGCTGTTTATAATCTTGCTGGGGTGTGTTTACCTAATTTGTCCTTCTGACAGCCTACGACAAAGAACAAAGACTCAGGCGAGCAATGTCATAAGGACAGAAATTTACAGATGATAATAATAACTTGACAAAGGTTCCAACCATTTTTACACATTTTACACATTTTACACATTTGCCATCACTTTCTTTTCTGACTTCAAGTGAGGGGTAATCTCCCAAAACGGGAAATAAATTGCAGTGTAAACTTGAAGTGTTTTTTCCCCACTGTGATCAACACATTAAAACATTTTGGCTGGAGTTGGTTTTACAAATGTACAACACTACATATAAATGTCAACATACACCAGACAATATTCATCATTTACTAAAATCTGGACGCACGTGAACTAAAAACCTAGACACAAACTCTGCTGGTCTTCAGCAAAACCTAAACAATGGGGTTGGAGATATCTTCCCTCCCAAAACACTTAAAAATCTCCAAACTACAAAGACCAATCCGGGAGTGCCAAAATTTGGGAAAGCTGCCAAAACAGTTTTATACGCTCATAATCGATACTCCAGAGTCTTACACTCTGCATATGTGTGAACCCTGTATCCTTTCTACAACCGGTTTCACAGTGGCAGAACCTCGCACTATTACACTGTGAAGTTCAATTCTTTCTTGGTTTGGCATTCTGATGCTATTGCTTGAACCTTGTAAAAATGGACACCTTCATAGTAACGTACTGTAATAAATTGTTAACTGGTTATATAGTGCAATTAAGCACATGAAACATACAGTATCAGCATTCTATAGAAATCTCTTCCAAAATGTCTGCGGTAAAAGCAAGTTGAAAGTAGGTTTGGGCTACGCAGGTATTGTGTTACTGGAAAATTGATTTAACACTTTATGATCAAAGCCTATGTTCTCAAACTTTCTTTTATCAGACACCTAGTAAACCATGTCCATTTATCTAAATCTACACCCATTAAGCCACAATCAATTTTTACCATGCGACATTTAGGCATGCCTATTTCTCATCTCAGGCATTTGGGAGACACAGTATGCATTGAAAATGACATCCCTGTGATTTTTTTTTTCTGTAAGTGTGTTTAATGTTAGGCTAACAAACATTGTGTAAAGCAATATAACTTTGACAGGCTTAGAGTGAGTGCTGATCCTTCTTTTCCCAATCAAAATGCTTCTATGGTGGATATTTGAAGGAGATAATATTAACCAGATTCAGGTTGTGTTAGTTTAATGTAAAAAAAAAAATGTATGGACTGTTTTTAAATAATTTTGTGAAGTGTAGGTTTAATAAATAAAGCAGGATCTCCCCCCAAAAAATACTGTGCATGGTACTGCTGTTAACTTCACCCCAAATGCTTTGTTTTAAATGTTTTAGTGAAACACATGCAGCAATAATTATAGCAACAAATGAAATTGATGGTGTTGTACACCCCAATGTGATTGTAGAATCACAGCATGGGTTTCATGCATTTTAAAGTTTAAAATTAGAAATGTCTTTGAAAAGCTGAACCCTATATATATATATATATAGCAATATAGAGTTGTACCCTCCAACATGGTTCCCCTTGTCATGCCATTTTCAAATATACAAAAGCACTAGCATAGCACCTTATGCTATATCTATTTTATTGTTGTGATTTCTGCCTGCTATATCTAAATAGCCAATTTATTATGCTATAAGTTGAGAAGACATTGGTCACAATTGGACACAGTGGATACGCAGTATTGAAAAGGTGGTTTTGAAGGAATGTTTTAGGTTGAGATCTCACCCGTACAGTGTGTTTTTGCATGCACATTATTGCTCATTACACCCATTTTAGCTAGGAACTAAGATTTAGGTTCAAAGCAAACCCAGCCCCTTCACTGTTTATGAACCTGTCAAATTATTGTGGCCATTCTATAAACAAAATAATACAACTTTATTAATGCCTGTATCAATGCTCTCATGAAAGATGATTTACATCCTTCAAGTAATCAATCACTGTGGATAAAGTTTTTAACTGCAGTACTGGTAACATGGTCAACAGTATCTCCCCTAAAGTATGATCACACAAGTCTTTCTGTAGAAGGGTGTTAAACACTGTCATAGTTACCCACTACTTCTCTTCATCTTGAATAATACAATACCAGTTCCCCATGGTGAATGCAGTCCCTGCTGCCATTCACCTGCCCAAATTCCCAGTTGCTGCAATGTAAACACATCACCAGGAATCCTGAGAGACATCATAGGCCAAAATATGGTCATAATTATGTTTGGTCAATGAAGTCACCTGTGATCCCCAGTGCTGGAGATCTGTAATTTAAGAGTGTGGCAGGTTTGTATCAGTGGGCACCAGGTTGGCATGATTGACACGAATTACATTGCTGAATGCCATGATATTATAGACATTAACTTATAACAAACTTGAATAAACAGCTTTGGGGTCCCCCTAAAATTCCATCCAGGCCCTTATCATGCAGTCTAAGTGGCCACAAAAAAGAGGGCAGAGAGCATGTGCCACCCCCTTCCTGTAACTGACCAGACCACATGATTTCATTATTGCAGTGATACCTTGCAAGAGAAAATGGCAAAGCCTCCACACACTTGCAAGGCACCTAGTCCCAATGCTGGGGAGTAAGGGTCTCTTCCTCTTCTCTTCAAGAAGGATGTTATTGGGTTATTGGTAGAGAATTATGGCAGAATCTGGAAGCCTCCTTTATAATAGGAACACCCAGATATCTACCCCCAGGGAAATGAGTACAGAGGTACATTAGTACCCATAACTCACTCCCATATAGAGTTAAATGTAAATAAACATACATACATCCTTTAAAAGAGAAGCATGACCTAAGGTATTTTGGCCATACTTTTCTTGTGGGACGTAGAAGTGCACTTAATTGCAAACTCCTGTGGCTCAAAATCAGCCAGCAATGGCTAAAGCCCACTGTTGGCTGATGTCACTGAGCTGCTCTAGTCTCTATATGTATACCCATAAAAATGTTGGGATCCACCCAAATGTCTGACCGTCAGTTGGCTCAGCCTCTCAGCACACCTCTGAAAGCCTGAGCCAGCTTCTCCCGCCTCCTTTCCTGCCAAGCGCTCCAGAGAAAATTCAAGGGGCAGAGCACAGAAATGTGCCTTACAGTCACAGAGTTGATCCATAAAATATTGGATTGCCTCTTGGGGGATCAGGAAGAATTTTTTTCCCCCGCTAGAGCAAATAGGATCATACTTTATTGGGGATTTTTTTTTCCCCAATATTTTTATTCAGATAATTTTTTAAACAAGTACAATATTAACATTTACCATCTTGGTATGAAGTAGTGGTACAGGTGACAAATTGGCTATGAGTCGGTTACATCACAAATTACTTTGTATTTATGTGAGGTTTTGTGCATCCTTGTCCTTATTTTAGGTTTATATGATGAGGTCAGAGCTGAATTGAAAAAAATAAACAAAGAAAAATAAAAAGGCAAAACCTCCTCTAGGTGATGCACAGAAGTGCTCCAAGTTGCACGGGGAGCCGTGGGGGGACCCTCATCTCCCTCTGTCACCTCCACTAGATGTAACCAACTTGTTTAACTTCTAAGTGGACCCAGGGGCCTTAACTGGTCCATGGGCCCTTAAAGGAAAATTCCAGTTGAAAGAAAAGAGAGAGAGAGAGGAAATGAATGATGGAAAGAAGAGTAGAGGACATTGGAGGGGGGTGCACTCTGGCTGTGGAGAAAAGTACTCCCGAACCACGCCTATCTCTTTATGTAGCTGAGAGGTAGTTAATCCAAGGGTCCCATATTTTGTCAAACAGAGCTATCTTATCGTTTAAAATCGCTGAGAGGCGTTCGTTCACCATTATCCATGACAGTTTAGATTTTAACAAGTAAAAAGGGATTGTTGGGGATTTCCAAGATTTGGCAATCGTTATTCTTGCTGCAACAAATATGAAGACGATGAGTCTCTTCATGTGTTTCAATGTCCCCTCCACTGGGCGTCCCAACAGTGCCTGTAGGGGGTGACTTAATGAGATTCACTTGAGTCAGTGAATATATGAAATTGTATGTGTGTATCCAGAACCTCCGCACTTTTGGACATGTCCACCATGTATGGAACATGGTGATGTCTGTGGTACATCCCCTGAAGCATGGCGGGGAGGCCCCCTGGACAAAGGTTGCTACCCTCGCTGGGACCATATACTACCTCATCCGGACTTTATAGTTTGCCTCTATCAATGAGGTATTGATATATGATCTGGACGCACATTGTGTTATTTTGCTCCATTCCTCAACTTCTACGTTGATTTCTACATCTTGCTCCCATTTTTACATGTAAAACAGTTTTTGAAAAGTCGAGGTTAAAATACTATAAATCTGCGATATGAGACCAGTGTGTTTGTCGAGGATCCTGCAAAAATTTTCCATTGGGGCGGAAGTGGTTCGATCCGAAGTGCGATTCAATGTTGCTAGGAAATGAGCTATCTGAGTATAGTGATATAGTTCTGAATTTGGGAGATGGTACTTTTCCTGGAGGACCTGTTTTGACAGAGCACCTTTATGGTTACAGAAGTCCACTATTCGTAGCAGACCATTGTTAATTCACCATGTAAATTCATGAGAGTGAAGACCCAGGGTGAATGAAGGATTATTTAACAATGGGGCTAATGGGGTGTGTGGGGATTTAAATTTATATGTATCTACCATTCTGTCCCATAAGTTTAATGAGAAGGATAGAGTTGGACACAATATTTTTGGTCTATTTCTCCCTTTCATCCACTTTAAGTGGCTAATTTCTCTATTTGGGTACAGGGAGGATTCCATTGTCATCCAGAGTGGTTTGGATTGTCGTGTCTGAAAACGAATCAGTTGGAACAGTTGCGCTGCATGGTAGTCCTTCATCAGGTCCGGTACCCCTAGGCGACCCCTCAGTTTTGGTGTATATAACGTTCGTCTATTCACCCTGGGTCTTTTGTTTCCTCATATAAATTTCAGCATTTTTTTCTGAAACTTTCGCAGATCAGATCTTACTATTGCTATTGGGAGAGTCCGGAAACCTTAGGTAAAATGGTAATTTTAACAGAGTACAATCGATCGAACCATTATGGGGGGGGGGGGGTTTTGGACCACCTTTTGAGATCCTCTGATCATTTTTTGAACAGTGGAGGGTAGTTTTGTTTATATAGTGTGGAGAGGATGGGGGTTAAAAAGATTCCCAAGTATGGTAGGACCTCGTTCTTCCATTTAAATGAGAGTGAGCTTCGTAAGGCCCGGATTATATGTGTTTGTAAGGAGACATTAAGTGCTTGGGATTTTGAATGGTTCACTTGCAGGCCTTTGATTGAATTGAAATGTTTTAGTACTATGTTTAGAGTGGGCAAAGAGGTGACTGGGGAGGAGAGAAGTAACAATATATCACCGCAAATAATGCGCATTTATGTTCGCTGTCTCCGCAGTATGTCTGGATGATCTTGTATTTTGATGGCTAATAGTTCTAACGCCATAATAAACAATATGGGGGATAGTGGGCATCCCTGTCGGGTTCCTCTGCATATATCTGTATTTTGTGACTGATAGCCGTTGACTACTAGATGCGCTGTGGGAGCATTATATATAGTTTTAAGTATCGTCAAAAATTTCGGACTGAACCCATAACGTTCTAAAATGAAGAACACATAGTCCCAGGATAGGGAGTTAAAGGCCTTGTGTAGGTCTAATAAGATCAGTAACACTCCCCTCTGACCTCCCCCACCCTAGCACGAATTCAGAGTAGATATGATATTGATGATCCGTCTGGTCTGATCTGGGGCTTGTCTATTAGGAACGAACTCTACCCGATCAGGATGGATGTACTTTGATATAAATGAGTTCATGCGGGTCGCTAAGATCTTTGTCATTATCTTGAGATCTAAATTTATTAGTGATATCAGGTGATAATTTGCGCAGTCCCCGTCGTCCTTATTTGGTTTGGGTAAAATATGAATAAAGGCGCTATTTTCCTGAGATGGTAAAGGGGATCCTTTTCTTAATTCATTGTAGAAAGAGCACAGATGTGGGGTCAGAACCACTGTATATTTATGATAATAGGGGCCAGAAAAGATGATTTTTTTTGCCTTCCTTTGGATCAACTGTGGGTATTGCCAGGGCCAGACTTACCATTGGGCTTGACTAGGCTCAAACCCATGGGCCCCGCCGAGATACATAGCCGAATGTACTCGGCTCGGCTCCGCTCACAGTCACGCCCAGTCCCACCCTATGATGGACATAACACAGGGACTGGGCAGGACTGTGAGCGGAGCCCAGTACCCTCAGGACTGCGAGAGGACCCGAGAGCTGCCGGGAGGACCCAAGAGCCACTATTTTTAAACTTCAAGACTGCAATGACAAGGCTGCAAATGACAAGGCTGCAAAGGCTGCAAATGACACTGGGGCAAGGCTGCAAATGACAAGGCTACATTGACAAGGCTGCAAATGACACTGACAAGGCTGCAATGGCACTGGACAAGGCTGCAGATGGATGGGCAAGGCTGCAGATGTACACTGACAAGGCTGCATTGATGGTCATTTAAATGTATTTTTTTTCCTTAAACTTCCCTCCTAAAAGTTTTTTTCCTTAAAATTCCCTCCTAAACTTGGGGGTGCGTGTTATGCGCTGGCGGGAGTTATAGCCAGATAAATACGGTAATGTATAGAAGGTAGGGCCCGAGTGACTCAAACACAGGGGCCCCAACCACCCTAAGTCCTGCCCTGGGTATTGGATAGTGTATATGGAGGTTTTCTACTTGTGTGTGTTGTTTTTTATTTCTCTGTTGGTTGAACTGGATAGACTTGTATCTTTTTTCAACCTAACCGTGTAACTGTGTGTAACAGATGTGCATAGCACTGTGTCGCAATGCAAAAGGATGATCCCAGCGTAAAACCCCAGTTTTAGTGTCAAACTATTGTCAAACATGTATTGCAGTCTGTGACCCATTGGTGAATTATGATTTTTATTTTCTAATGGTCTGTAAAATGTTGGTGATGGAGGCTGACCTAATAGGGCAAAGTAAACAATTTCAAAAAGTGGGGTAAGCTACAGAGAAAGTTTGAGACTATGAAGAGTTTTAAAGGCACAACATATTATCTATAATTTTGCAGGTTTATGAGATTCTGAAATGATGACAAGGTTTTTGGTGTATTTCATTCTGTTTTAGGATGTTGGCTTTGGTTTTGTTCGCTTTCATTCAAAGGGTCACACATAGGCCATGCTTTATTTATATAGTTGGATTGTTTATCTAGAATGGTGAAGGTTAATGAGCTAATTTATATTTGTCTACACTTCTATTAATTCCTGTGTGCCAGATGGTTTTGAATGCCTTACTGACCTCTTTGGCACACAAATTGTTAATGCATATTCAGTATTCCAAAAATAAATCTGGTTTTACTTTTAAGTGACTAGTTAATATCAGATGATTATCATTTCACCATAGCTTTTATCAGTCATGCTCACATCAGATTATAATTGCATGCATAATAATATACAGGCATATTCTTTAGCAGAAGTGTTTAGGCTTGCATTTACAATAAAGGAGCTAGAGTCGGTGAATTCACATGGTACTTACATCTGCTTGTGGTCCTTTACCGGCACCAGGGCATTCAAAGGTGACAAATTCATGGCATCTTTTATGAACTACAAAGCTGCAAACTGTAAAGAAAAATAAATTAAATCTTTCAGAAAAGAATTAAGACAACAAAAAATAATTAGGAGGACATACTAAAATGCCATTTTATAGAGGTATAACAAAGTTTTAGGTACCACAATGCAATAACGGGTTTAAGCTTTCTTGGGCGTGATGACATCAAACACAAAAAAATACAGCTTCTGTTTGATCAAAGTGTAGCTCTAGTTAGGTTTTTTTCAGTTTTCAGTTTTATTTTTTGCTGCCTGTTACTTATTGAGGATCAATTCCCTCAATTTATGTTACAGAGGAACAAAACATGAAGTGAGAAGTGATCTTTGTGAAAAAGAGGATGTTCCCTTTGGCTCTTTCTAGCTATCACCAGAACAGATGTCCCCACCCCTCACCTTCTGTTGCGTTGACACTATAACATTTTGGAATTACTATCGGTTTTTCTTCCTGTGGTTACCATAGGGTTGTGAAAATATGCCCAGGTTGGATTTACTAAGGTTTTGGTGAATGCTGTTTGAAAATTGCCAAACCTGAATGTAGTGGCAAATATTATTAAAGTTTATGAGGGGTCAAATCCAATTAGTCAATTCTGGGCTTTTTAGGGCTAAAATACAAAAAAAAGCACAAGAAGCTGGGCACTGTCATTATTATTATTATACAGGTTTTATATAGCGCCAACAGTTTGCACAGCGTTTTACAACATGAGGGCAGACATTACAGTTACATTACAATTTGGTACAAGAGGAATCAGAGGGCCCTGCTCTTTAGAGCTTACAATCTAAAAGTCATGGAGAATATGTAACAATTCAAGACAAAATTGTAACACAAGATAACATACAATGGGGTATGGATCTTTTCAGGCAGCTTTAAGGATGTCACTAGAAATACATAAATCCTTTAACCCTTTTGCTGCCAGATCCCATGTTCCACTTTTAAACTCAGGTGGCCAGATAATTTTTCCATTGCTTTTTTATTTTTCCCTTGCAGTTTTCAGAGTTTGTAAAAGACTCCCCAAGCCATATATTTTCTGAAAGCACATATAAAGAAGGCGCTACTGAATTTCAAGACCCCCGTGATATTTGCGAAAATGTTCATCAAAAAATATTTTTGCTAAAAATACACCAAAATTTGCAGAAACAAACACAGCAAATTTTACTAAATTCCTCCTAAATTTCTACTAAATGTAAAAAAAAACATGGCCTTGCTGTAGTATGCCCTGCATAAACAAAGCCTCAGGCCTTGTTTGGACATGCAGCTGGGGGGTGGCAAAAACGCACAGTTGAGCTGCAATAGGCAGCCGGCAGGGGTGTTTACATGCTGCGGCAGTGATGCTTTGCGCCCGCAGCAAAGTTGACCCAATTTATAGCAATGTTGCTCGCCAAACACTACACATTTAACTCATTGGTGATGTGTCAGCGAAAATGAGGTTAAAACAGGTGGTGAGAAGGTGCCAAATAGCTTCCTTACCACCTGTCAATAGCCTCTGAAGTGCAATCCAAACGTGATTCAGGCTTCCTAGGCAAGGAACATTTAGATACCCTCACTATGTTTTTCATTTTTATTTTTTTACAATATTATTTATTATTTTTTTACAACTACAATTCCAATGTTAGGGTTTTTCTTTCACAATTTTACTTTATTTTTTACAAATAACATTTTATTTTTATTATTTTCTAAAAATATATATATATTTTTTTTTGGGGGGGGGGGGGGGCGTCATTAGCAAACCTCTTATGTCTTTTTTTTGAGACAGAGAAAGGGACGGAGGGCAGGCCCATTCTCTGCAGCCTCATCTGCACTATAGATGAATGAATGGGAGACGGGAGGGCAGAGAATGAAAACTGGTAGCTGCAGGCTAGCCACAAGGGGATTGGGGTTT
Source organism: Lithobates pipiens (assembly GCF_037356315.1). Taxonomy (NCBI): domain Eukaryota; kingdom Metazoa; phylum Chordata; class Amphibia; order Anura; family Ranidae; genus Lithobates; species Lithobates pipiens. Next base: position 123,645,289 of record NW_027507788.1, read on the forward strand.
GTGAGTGGGGGTCGATGCTGGGAGAGAGGGGAATTAGTGCAGCGTGGGTAAAGCGTAAGGGGGCACTAGAGTGGAGGTCGGGAGCATTTCATATGTCAGCAACAGCAGGTGTAGGGGAGGGAGACACAGGACAGAGAAGAAGTGGGGGGGGGGGTGCGCATTTTAGGCAAATAGCTCTGATCAGGGGCTTATTAGTGCATATCATACACCCTGAAACAGAAGACCACTTTAAGGGAAGCCTTGGTGAAAAAATTCACATTATCTTAAAATAAATTACTATATCAACATAAAATTGAAAAAAAAAAACTAATCCCAAATCATCATGGACAAAAATGGAGATGGAGTGCCCAAAGAGCTACCAAATATAATTACCATTTCCTTACTTATGCTCTCTCCCTATGCAATTTTTCAGTTTTACCAACACTAGCTTCCAATACACTAACACTATGGCTGCTCTGTACCCACTTTTTTCCCCCTTTGTTGCCCTTTTATAATTGCTGTCCATAGTTCAAGGCCATGCAGCACATTATGGTTTAAAAAAGTTTTTCCTCTATGAATTTGCACATAAATTCACCAAGACCATGATTCTCAAACCTGCAGGATTAACCTCAAACCGTAGTAGGGGCAAACCTGAGCCGGGGGGGGGCTTCAGGTTAAGGCTATATTGGAAGTGGCCAAAGTTCTGCTTTAAATTCCAAGTCTAACCAAAGCTTTTCTTTTTGATTTGGTTAGAGCTGCAGAGCTGATCAAATACCACCAAAAGAAATCTCTATTTGTGGGGAAAAAAGGACATAAATTTTGTTTGGGTACCGCGTTACACGATCATGCAATTGTCAGTTAAAGGGATGCAGTGCCGAATCGGGGCTGAAGTGGTTAAGGTCCTCACTTGCTGGTACTTGGTGCCATCCAGATTGGTGCATCTCCTCCTTACCCACTTGGGCTGGTGACTTAGAGACTGTAACTTTCTCTTTCCGGGCTTTACTCTCTTTACCTATTTTGTTCTGTGTACCTCAGTATGAAAAGTTTCCATTAGTGACTCCTCCCTCCCTCGTAAGTCTAAGCTTCCACTGCACTTCTTTATCAGATGAATGCCTACCAGTTTGCTTGTAAGACTGATTCCTGTTGGGTTGGATTACAGAAATCCTCCTCTGTAACATAATTGGGTACACCCCAAAAATGTGTCCTAAAAATCTAAATGTTAATGAAAGTACAGTTGTTTTTGTTGCAAGTGAACAAATATGATTACAAACACTACAAACAATAAATATCTCTTGAAAGTTAAAGGTAGCATTTATAACCTGTATGTATCTCATTTAAGAAGTACGGTGAACTGGCACTGAGATGCTTTGATCAAACAAGGTCCATAAAGAGGTGGAGGAACTTGACTGGCCTGCACAGATTCCTAATCTAAACCTGATAGAACATCTTTGGGATGAATTAGAGCGAAGACTGCGAGCCAGGCCTTCTTGTCTATATCAGTGCCTGACCTCACAAATGCGCTTTTGGAAGAATGGTCTAACCCAGTGGCCACCCCCCTAATCCACGCACATGGCCCCAATCTACATGTAGGGTGCCAGGCGCATGAATTCCAATAGGGTTTTTTTTATAAGCACATGATTAGAACCCAAGGCTCTAATTTGCTTCAAAAAGGGGTGGACTCGGGGTGCAGAGCAATGAGAACACTGGCCAGAGCCCACCCAGTTGTGTGACAATAGCAAATTAATATTTGCCATTATCCTCCTGATTCTCCTCCCGGCAAATCAGGTCCTGAGACTTGTCATCCGATTGGAAGAGAGGAGAAGCGATCCTATTGGCCACCAAGGGGGTGGAGACGCATGGCAGAAGCCACCACCCAGAGGAAGCCTGCGACCTAGATGGGGAAAGTGTGGGGCTGGTGACCGACTGCCGACCGAGGGGGGGTTGCGAGTAACCTGACCAGGGGGGTGGCTGTGAGTGCACTGTTTGCTGCCCCCCCAACAAAAAAAGATACCACCAGCCTCCGCTGGTCAAACATTCCCATAGACACACTCCTAAATCTTGTGGACAGCCTTTCTAGAACAGTTGAAGCTGTTATAACTACAAAGGGTGGGCCAAATCAGTATTGATCCCTACGGACTAAGACTGAGATGCCATTAAAGTTTTTATGCATGTAAAGGCAGGCATTCCAATACTTTTGGTAATATAGTGTACCTATTTGTGAAAAAAAACAAATACCCAATTCCTGTTGCAGCTAAACACTGTTATGTATTCCCATATGCACCTAACATGTATGTATCCAAAAGTGCAGAGCAACTGTTATCTATATATAAAAAAATTATGTTACACGTTGTGATAAACACAAAGGTGACTTATTTGAACCTCCTAAAAATGGAGGTTACTTCCGGGTATCGCGGCTCCGGCGCTGTGATTGGCCGGAGCCGTGATGATGTCACTCCCGTCAGGAATGGCACAGTACAACTGAAGCAACGGCACGTATGTGCCGTTGCTTCAGTTGGCTTAAGTGCGCATGTGCCGCATGACATCGGCACATGAAAATACAGGGATACCTCCTAAACCGTGCAGGTAGTGTCGTGGTTGGGATTCAAACCAGCAACCCTTTTTACTGCTAGGCAAGAATGCTACCCACTACACCATTGTGCCGCCAACCCATTCACATAAAGTTCATAATAAAATGCATGTATCCTCTGCTGATTTTTGTCTTCAGATTTACCAAAACCATGTAGTGTAAGGGCCTGCCTGATTGCATACAAATTAAAACTCCTGAGGCCTCTTTCACACGAACGATCCTTTCAGGTCTGCCTGTCAGTTTTTTAGGCGGACCTGAACCGATGCTCCATAGACCTCTATGGAGTGTCGGATGTCAGCAGTAACATGTCCGCTGACATCAGACCCGCTCCAATCAGAAAAAGTGTGACGGAGGAAAAACCCACTTTTCCATCCATCTGAGGATCGGATTGGGTGACGACGGGCTTTCGAGGTCCGTCGTCATCCGATCTCCCATAGAGAAGAGCTCCACTCTGACAGGTCCGTCCTGTCATCTTCCTGCTCAGCGGGGATCGACAGAGCGATCCACGCTGAGCAAGCGGATGTTCTTGGGGCAGATTCATCATGGATCGTCCCGTGTGAAAGAACCCAAAGGCTTGACCTCATATTATATGGTTTTGGTAAATCTGAAGACAAAAATCAGCATCTGATAGTGTGTATGGGGCTTAAGCCTTGCCCATTTATTCAAACTTTTCACCATCTTCTTCAGAGTTCACCAAATACACCAACGGCACCCTCCTCTGCCCCCAGGTATCAGGTTCCAGGTGTAGGATGAAGCTTCTCCCAAGACAGCCAAGCTTATCTAGAATGAATACACTATTATGAACAAAATATTTTTTATTTGGCAAATTATTGCCTGCAGCACTTTATTCTGGTTTTAACAAATGTGTAACAACAAAAAATACTTTAGTTGTACATATCTAACCATCAGAGATTAACAGTAATTTGTTTAGTCATAACCAACTCAAGCAAAATCCTTTTTTTAAAAACAATAACACATTCCTCCCTTAGTTATAAGGGCGACAAAAATCCAAATAAGGGCTTGCGATGGGGGGGGGGGGATTCTTCTTTGTTGAAAAGTGCTGACACTTGTGACAGGAGCTACAGCCCTTTATATAATGAGCCCCAGATGTTCCATAATCTTCCACCACACCTGATTGGGCATCTGTGCCCAAAGGTGTGAAGAAAATTTAAAGAGGCAGTACAACTCACATAGTAACCTATGTAAAATTGAAAGTGTAACCAAATAATGGTCCAACTTTAAACATGTATTGCTGAAAAGGCCATCATTCTACACTGTTTAAACAGTTTCCTTTTTTCCGCTGTGTGAATGGGAACACACACATATAGTGTGACTGTCCCTTATCTGGCTGGAAATACACTTTAAAAGAGGTGAAAGAGAATAAAAAAACATGCTCTAGTCATTGATCTGTCAGAGACAAAAAGGGAGTTTGCATTAAAAGCCTAGCGCAACCTTTTGCTCTTCTCCATGAAATGTATTCTACTAGGAATACTGCGTAAATGTTATCTTTTCCCATTTTGTCATGTGCCATTTTGTGGCATTCATTTACCAGTAATAGGTTAAGACTGATCAGAAAAGTAGCAAAAAAGATTAACATTTAATTGGCCTTGAAAGTGGCAAGGTACAGTGGTTAAACAAGGGCCATTTTTGGCTCATATACCATTTCTATTTTCATGAACCTAGCTCCAATCCCCCCCTGCAGCTTTTCCCAGCCCTCATTAATTGGCACATCAAGAAAACAACCCATCTCTGCGGGGGAAGATGCTAAGTGTACGTTGCCAATGTCTCACTGTTTTGTACCAGCTCGAGCAATGCAACGGGATGCTTAAATCCGCTGCCAAGTACTTTGATCCACAAGCACTTAAATGCCAGTGCTTTGATACACATGTTTCATGAGGAAGGGACATCGTGAGTCACACACAAGGCACTGCAAAGTGACAGAACTCCAAAATTCCCAGTTAGGGTGACACTTGTTTTATTAAAAAAAAAAAAAAAAGTTGCTCCTGGGTAAACTTAATGGGGGTTTGGTAACTAGACATTTTCAAGCACTGAGAAATGGATTTCAAGGGATTGTTGGGACTATACAGTCCCAACAATCCCTTGCTTTCCCAAGAAAGTTAAGATAGAAAATGGCATGGCCATCGGCTGCGGTGGAGGGGACCGGATCACGGCAGCAGGGGGGGCTCTCTTCCGCCGCCGATAAAAGTAATCTCCTGGTGAATCCGTCGCACAGACCACTTTTATCTTGTACCGGACCACTGGCTGAACACGGGTATTCCAGGGTTATGGCAGCTAGCTGCTGCCATAACAAAGATATCCGTCCTTAAAGTGAGGATGTACATCGGCGTGCAACGGTTGGGAAGTGGCTACTTCTAAAGGTGTTTTGTGTTTTGCCTGTAGAAGCAGCTCAATGTTATCCTATGTGTCCATGCACATTAGGACGGTTACAGGCATATTTTAAGCTCAATGTTTAGAGGCAGGAAAAAAAAGCCTTTTAGTGTGGATTTCTGATTAGAGCTTTCTGGCAGAAAAGTCAGGTTGCTGACTTCACAGTCCTCTACTAAAGTTAAGCAATCTAACTTGGGTCAACTTCCTGCCCCAGCATTACAAAGTGAAGGAGCTGCAACACCATGATAAGGTCACCTGCATGCCCTCTCTTCTGTCAGCATGTCCCTTTTCTGTATATTTACAGGTAGTAGACCTAAAATAGTTATAAAGGCTAGATATGTTTTACCTTAATGCATTCTCTGTATTAAGGTATCAAAATGTCCATGTAATAGTATTGTCCTCTCACCTCCCTAAATACTTACATGAGGCAGTCGAGCGCTGTGCCTGTCTGTAGCAGCTTTCTTTCCTCTCCCCCCCTCTTGGGCTTTGTTGAGTCAGTGGGAGCCATTGTGAGGAGGGATTGGGGGTGGGGCCAAGCTAGGTTGTGGATGTCAATGGACGCACACAGCCCAGCTCAGGAGCAAGCCCACAAATGCACCATCATAGGAAGCAGCTTCCTATATGTGCTGCACTGAGAATAGGAGGGTAAGTAAACTTCCTCTGCTGACATTTACCTATAGATAAACCTATTTTATAATAAGGCTTACCTATAGGTAGTGTAAATATCAAGTAAGATATTTACATTGCATGCAGCCACTGACATCACTGGCGGATGTGCCATTCCTTTAGAGCCCTGTGCTGTGAACGGCGGCTCCCGCGCACACACATGGGAGCAACTTCATCTTGACTCCGGCCAATCTCAGAGGCGTAGCCCTCAAACCCAGAAGCAAGACAGGTGAAAATGGAAGTGACTGCAGTGCTGACATTGTGGCGCTGGAACAGCTTCGTTTTAAATAATGTTATAATCATAATCTTATTTCTTTATTGTACATCACGGGACACAGAGCCACAGTAATTACTGTATGGGTTATATAGGCACCTTTAGGTGATGGACACTGGCACACCCTAGACAGGAAGTTTAGCTCCCTATATAACCCCTCCCCTTACTGGGAGTACCTCAGTTATTTCACCAGTGTCTTAGGTGTTGGTTGTGGGATCAGTTCTCACTGATTTATGCATTCCATCCTATTCTGCTGCTACCCCGACTTCTTCACAAGGTCAAGCAGGAAAGGAAGTCGGTAGCTCTTGTGGCCCCAGTGTGGCCCAGAAGATCTTGGTATGCAGAGATCATAAAAATGATGGTAGGAGCCCCATAGATCCCACCACCACAACCAGACCTGCTATCACAGGGACCAGTGTTCAATCCTACCTTACCTACACTAAATTTAATGGTTTGGCTATTGAAACACACATTCTGAAGAATTGTGGGCTTTCAGGCTCAGTGATATATACCTTGATTAATGCAAGGAAGCTAGAGTCTGGAAGGCATACGTGTCCTGGTGTGAAACCAGGGATTGGCATCCCAGAAAGTATGTCATAGGTAGAATCCTGGCCTTTCTGCAAATAGGGTTAGAGATGAAGCTGGCCTCAAGTACTATCAAAAGCCAGGCCTTGTCGATTTTGTTTCAATGACCACTTGCTTGCATTTTTTGGTCCAAAGCTTTATACAGTGGGTAACGCGGCTTAATCCACCAGTTAGAGCACCCCTGAACCCTTAGGACTTGAATTTACTTCTATCGGCATTACACAAACAGCCTTTTGAGCCGATATGACATATTCCCTTGGTCCTGTTGACAAAGAAGCTGTTTTTTTTGGTAGCCATATCTTCTGCAAGAAGGGTATCAGAACTGGCTGCTCTTTCTTGTAAAAAGCCATATTTAATCATTCACAAGGATAGAGTAGTATTGCGTCCTCATCCTAGTTGTTTGCCGAAGGTGGTTTCAGGTTTTCATCCAAACTCTTACTGTGGCTCTGTGTCCTGTAATGCGCTCCAAGAAAAAAGGATTTTACACGTAAGCTGTTATAAAAATCCTATTATACAATGCATACTAGCACATTATGACTTTACCTTGCAGGAAGTAAAAAATGCAATGTACACTAGCACATTATGCAATGCATACTAGCACATTATGACTTTACCTTGCAGGAAGGATAAAATGCAGGAAGTAAAAAATAAATATATTCCAGTGGTATACTACTGCTTTAATTGAATTGGAATAAAGGGGAAATCTTCCAAAGGGGACACTTGTTTTAATGACATCTCTATAAGAAGATTTACCTCACATTAGATATATTTCCGCTTGCAAATACTTCCCCCTGTGAAACCTCCTAATTTGCGCATACTTATTGCAACTGACACCATAAAGCACCATACACACTATAAGTTTTTCTGCTGAGTTTTTCCTTCAGATTTACCAAAACCATATAATATGAGGTCAAACCTTAGGCCCTTGTACACACGGTCGGACATTCCGACAACAAAATCCATCAGATTTTGTCCGACGGATTTTGTCCGAAACTCGTGTTGCATACACACGGTCGGACAAAGTTGTCGGAAAATCCGATCGTTCGTAGCGTTATGACGTTATTTCATTATGATGGGACTACGTTCAGGCTAGTAGCCAATAGCTTTGGTCTAGGAATTTGATCTGAGCATGCGTTGCACTTTGTCCGATCGGAATTCTCTACAAACGATCAGACAAAGTCCAATCGGATCATGTTGTCGGAAAATTTTATAGCCCAGCTCTAAAACTTTGTTGGTCGGATATTCCGACGGAAACAGTCCGATGGAGCCCACACATGGTCGGATTATCTGACAGCATGGTCCGATCGGACATTTTCCGACAACTTTGTCCGACCGTGTGTACAAGGGCTCGGAGTTTCAATTTGTATGCAATCAGGCAGGCCCTTGCACTACATGGTTTTGGTAAATCTGAAGGAAAAAATCAGCAGAGAATCTGACAGTGTGTATGGGGCTTAAGTCTTCTCACAGTCCATCCAAATAAATCTAAATACAAAACAGTGCCGCACAATATATCTATATCTGTATACGTTTTTTTTTGTTTTTTTTTAACATTGTTAATTTGTTGAGAGAGAAGTGTTAAGCTGGCCATACCCTAATCAAAAATCAGCCAATCCAGCAGAGTCCACACAGGGTGTGTGGCCTTCCCCACTCTACAAAAATCACATATTAAATCAACTTCTGTAAAAGGGACATTTTTTGGGTAATCACCAGCTGCAGCCATTGATCAGTGCATTTGACAGCAGTGGGTCCGGCTACAAAAATAATGTCCCATGGGGTAATTCCCCCCTCCACCTTGTTTGTGTAGATGGAAGAATGAATGAAGAAAAACTTTACCCTGTATGGCCAGCCTTAGAAGCACTAACAATTTTTAGATGTACTTGACTAATGAATTAAAGCCAAAATCAAGTTAACACAGCTTAATGTGGTATTAAAGGCAAGTTAAAAAACAAACAAAAAACAAACATGTTATACTTACCTGCTATGTGCAGTGGTTTTGCACAGAGCAGCCCCGATCCTCCTCTTCTTGGGTCCCCTGCTGGCGCTCCTGGCCCCTCCCTCCTGCCAAGTGCCCCTAGTGAAAAAAGCTTGCTATAGGGGTGTCCAAGCAGGCTCACTCCCGAGTTTCTGATCTGTGTGCCTATTCAAACACAGGGCCATGGTTTGGCTCCTCTCTTTTCTCATTTTCTCACTGGCTGTGATTGACAGCAGACAGAGCCAGTGGCTCCTGCGGCTATCTTGGCCAATGAGGAGGGAGAATTCACAGAGAGCTGAAGCTTTTGTGCACATCGCTGGATTGCCTATGGCTCAGGTAAGTATTAGTAAGGACTGCTGCACACAGAAGCTCTTTAACCTTCATGCATAAAAAAACCTTAAGTCTTCAGAACCACTTTAAAGCGGGAGTCCGCCGGGAGCTCCGCCGTTTTTTTTTTTTTTAAGCCAGCAGTTACAAATACTGCAGCTGCTGGCTTTTAAAATAGTGACACTTACCCGCCCAGTGCGCCCGCGATGTCGGCACCCGAAGCCGATCTCTCGATCGTCTCTCGGGTGCTGCCTCCGCCATCTTGGGTATGGGAATCAGGAAGTGGAGCCTTTCGGCTTCATTTCCCAGTTCCCTACTGCGCATGCGCGAGTCGCGCTGTGCAATAAGGATGGTCCCCGCTGTCTCTGGGATCCGTGTGTTTCCCAGCAGGCAGCGGGGGACTTTCTGAAAGGGGCGTCGATTCTGCTGAAAGGGGCGTACCTTCTGCAGAATCTACGCCGGAAGTGGTGCAGTTACCTGTACTGTACAGGTATCTGCACCCCCCTGAAAGGTGCCAATTGTGGCGCCGGAGGGGGGGGGATTCCAATGAGCGGAAGGTCCACTTTAGGGTGGACCTCCGCTTTAAGCAGTTATAGCAACATTATTTTTATTTTTGGGATACAGGTTTTACATAAATAAATATAAGTTGACTATTTTAAGCAAGGCATATGGTCTCAAAATGACTAAATACTTGTTGCCCATATATTTGGTCAGGACTTAAAAATAGGGAAGGGACACTATTAAACTGACCAAAATGCAACATCTCCACAGTGGCCACCAATTTAGGAAGGTGCTTTTTTCACTGAACACTATTGTCAAGGAACACTACAGTTCTCAGTGCATATCTTCTCATTTATTATTATTATTAAATCGTTTTTTTTAAGTTTGACAAAGATGTAAGTATTTGTGCATCAACAAGCCCGGGTTTTTGCAAGGCCAGGTAAGGATAGGTATTTCACTGATCTTGCAAATGTGTTTAATGAGCAGATCAGAAGATTATTTCGGGAGGGTTTTGATACCTGAAATGTTGTCAAGGGTTCTTCCAGGATAAAATGGTTGGGAAAGGTTGCATATGCCTAGGATCAATCTGAAATCATATAATGTGAAAAACTTTTCATATTTACCCCTAACATTCCCACACACTCTCCATCCCTAAACATTAAGAAAAAATACATAAAGTCAAACCTGTTTATTTAAGTGAATAGAATTCATTATTATTACCGTACTATTACAATAATGGTTTTACATCTACCATGTTTTGTAAAGTGCTTTAAATCCTAAGCAAGAAACACACTTTCAAATTGTAAGTAACCCCCCCCCCCCCCCCTCCCCCTATCATTTTCAGCCAAGGAAGATGCCTTTTTTGCCTCTGTTTAATCTACAACTGCCATGATGCTGCACATGTGATCAGTTATGACACTAGCCATTGGATGGAGTGACAGTTTGGTTAAGAGCACAACCAATGGGAGTTTTACATGTCTGACACGTGTCAGAAATGAAACTGTTTGTTGGATGGGTTTACTTCCGCTTTAAAATATCAATTCTGTTCAGCCAGTCTGGTGATCAAGGTGCCCCTATCAAAAGCCACATCAACAACTTGGTCAAGAACATTGAGCTAATTCACAATTCCTGGCTACTCAAACTTCACCACAAGTCTAGAGTGCCAAGTACAGATAAGATTAAAAAGTTATAGAACACCTGACTTCCAGACTTCTACAAGCTAAAGGCCCATACACATGATTAGAATGTCGAACAAAAAAAAAAACTGGAAAAAATTGTGTGACAATGATCACGCATGCTTGGAAACAAAACAATACATTACAAAAGAATACATTACATCACTTTCGCAGTTGTATTCTGTCACACGAGAATTTCCATAACTTTAGTAACCTATTTTCGATATGAGACTAGCATGCAACAAAAAACCAGACGATCATTCATCCAATATTCTCATTGTGTGTACTAAGCTTTAGACAAACAATAGATTATGAAATTTCAGGGCATGTTCATGGGGGAACCCCTTCAGCAGCTCTATTGTGTTCTGCCAGCAGGAAACAGAACACAATGGTTAGTGTTTTTAGCTATAGTACGCGGCAATAATCATTTGGGAAAAAACCTGACAGGCTGGTTTTACACAAGTCACTCAACAGATACAAATAGGGTGCCCATACATGGGTCAAAGTTCGGCCAGTCTCTTCTGAACCGGACAAATTTTGTTCCATGTATGGCTGACTTAACACTATTGCCAATAAATGAAATTAAAAAAATAAAAAAACTTCTGGAGCAATACCCCTCTCGGAAAGCCTGAATTATTATTACAAACATTAAAACCAATTACCATGGTACATTAAAATAAATGCCTGATATATGAATGCCTACAGGGGTAGAACACCATTCTCAATGTTTGACGTGGTAATGTGCAGAAACATATGCCAGGACACTATATAAATCTTCATTTACAGGTTTTCATTAACTATAGTTCAAACTGTGATTGGTAGCATCCATGGGCATCTACCCACATTTCAAGGTTCTTCCAGCCCCCATCCAACCCTAATTGGGGAACGAGAAGGTATACTTGCAAGTCATTCAAAGTTGTATCCAATATTGTCAGTAATGGACCAATGTCACCTTGAAAAAATAAATCTGATAGCCAAACCTATTCTCTAATGTGGAAAAGCTTATATTTGCTGTGCTTGTATACATATACTGTAGAGTTCGCCTTCATGCATACCCCAAGAGATGATTCCACCCTGATGGAACCAGGGAAGCATGCCACAGGTAAAGGCCTCCTATTGCGCCATAAATGATCCTTCTGTGAAAAATGCCAAAAATCACCCAAAATAACAACTTAGGCAGGCCATACATGGGTCAAATTTCGAAAGAATTTTCTTTAGAAAATCTTATCCAAGAATTTTCGTTCAAATTTCACACCATTACTGGGCTTCAGCAACAGCAGATTTTCGTGCGGCCATTCAATTTAAGTAATCGGGCATGTTGGAAATTTTGTGAAAAACATTAACGATTTTCTAATCAATGATGGGAGAATCGTGCGAGAAATATAATCAAAAAAGAAATGCACAAGTGCAAGAAAGGATGATTTCCAGCCATGAAAATTATTTTCTGTAGCAACAGGAGATGAAATCAAAGGCTTGATTGGTCGAATTTTGAAATCAATGGTGGCACCATCGGATCACAAAACACAACATTTCTGATTTTCAAAAGAATTTTTTTTCAAACTTCGACCATGTATGGCCAGCCTCAGTGAGTGCCCAACAATTAACTCACAGCTACAGGTTGATAACTAGTCAGCGAAGGAGAGACAGAAGCAGCAAACTCATTACTTTGCTCTTTTTTTACTCTCAACACATGTTGATAAAGGGAAATCTACCTGGCCACTAATGCTGGCTTTCCCTCTTCCAGTCTGACTGCTGCTCTAAAGGGAAATCCTCTACCTGAAGTTGATATCAAAACATATTCATGTAACAGTGTTGCACTTAAAAATACATAGAATGATTATTTTAATGAGCACATAACTGCATTAAATGCTGTTTTTCATATGCCCAGGGTTCAGCTATAAATATCAGCATCAAGATTCTAATTTAAGAAAAAAATATTCCATAATCATAGTAACACACCACAGAGATATATTGCTGGGCACCAATCAGAAAATTTACATAGTAATTAGTGGCAATTACTGAGAGCATTTTTCTTATGCAAATTAGGTTTATTTTACCTCCTCCCCACTTGCATGGTGTAATGATCAATACACTCACAAGAGTACACACGTTGTTACATTTATTACCATATAAAATAATATATCTATAGTTCAAGGAAGGAAATAATAATCCCAATAACATTATTATTTTTATCAAGCCAGTTTATTAGCTCATTACTTGATTCAAAAAGTCCAAGAGTTTACAAATCTGTACATGGTCAAGGCTGTATTACATTTGGTATGGTGTGGAGTCCATGCCTGTGCACTTTTCTCCTTATATTCCAATGGAAATTCTAATATATTTTGGCCTGGTTACTGCTTAGCCTATCTGCTCATCATGAACTGTACCTCACAGATATGCTTGTGCTCCACGCTGGTCCTGGATACCTCCGAGCAGCTATCTTGCAGCTTCAAGCACATCCCACACTGCAGTACTACAGGTACTGCATGGCCAGAAGAGCCCCAGATAACATAACTGCATGCCCAAAAGCTCCCGGAACAGTCTGAACTTACACTTAAAAATGCATTGTTCTGACTTACACACTTAAGAACAAACCTACAGTCCCTATTGTGTTCATAACCTAGGGACCACCTGTATTGAAAAATAGGGATATGCAGAGAACAACAACCAAATAGGATTTTATTACACTGTAACCAGATCATTGAACTACACCAGTTGTCTGACCAGATATTATTATTTTTTCCATAATTTTAACACAGTATGTTAGAAAACAAATCTCCAACAACCATCATGAAATGTACTAGTAATGTAGGATTGTGGGCTTCCATGTCTATTCATTTATGCTTACTAATGTAATGGAAATCCCCTAAAGAAATGAATACGATTTAGCTTAGGGAATTATGGTGATTCTGTACTTAAATAGAAGGCAGTGTAGTTAAAACTTACTACTTCTTACCAACAATCAACCAGGGAATCCCCTCAATTCTCTTATTTGCCATTCATTTCAATAAGACATTTATTTTGATTCATTCACACACTGACTTGAAATCTAATAGTGAGGACAGAGATGTGTTCAGAGGGTCTGGTAAGATTCATGAATATCTAGGTACACGCAAACCTGCCCAATCTATGTCAAATTCTAGTTCAGTCAAACTGGTGTGTTTGTTGCTGCAGAATATCAATAGATGGATTATAATGCTATGGGCTACTGTGTGTAATATATTGTTTCATTTGTACCCCTGACCAAAAGGCCTAAACGACTGGGCAGATCCAAAGGCAGTGGAGGAAGTCAGCCACTTCGCAACTTCTAAAGCAAAGAGCATCTGGGGGCATGTCCACTTTATATGGAGGCACTGGGGTAAGGTGACTATGGTGGAACAGTTTAATTTGGATAACCCGATCTGTGGAGGAGATGACGGAGGATTTGTACATCCCTTCAAACTCTGAACAGTCCGGGTTTGTAATATGGAGGTCGGTTGACAACCATTTCTGGTGAACCACCAAATATTTATCATTTGTGTCACTAATAAGAACAGAATAATATAAGGAGATCGATCTGGTGGTGTCATATATACGTAGTGGCTTTTCAAAAGGAGTGACTTCTAGAGGTGGCAACACACACCAATGAGAGCAACAACACACCACAAAAATGTGAGCCTGGTCTTATGCTGCATACACGCGATCACAATTCTCGTTAGAAAAAGCTCTGATGGTTTTCCCGATGGAATTCCGAAGGAATTCCACTCAAGCTGTCTTGCCTACACATGGTCACACCAAATTCTGATCGTTTAGAACGCGGTGACGTACAACACGTACGACGGGACTAGAAAAAGGAAGTTCAGTAGCCAATAGCTTCCGTCTCATAGTTGAATCTGAGCATGCATGAGTTTTGGCGTGTCGGAATTGCATACACACGAGCGGAATTTCCAATATAAAGTTTTTATGTCGGGAAAATTGAGAACATGCTATCAATTTTTGGCTGGCGGAAATTCGGACAGCTAAATTCCGCTGGAGCATACACACGGTCGCATTTTACGATGAAAAGCTCTCATCTGTCGTTTTCTGGCCTGAATTCCAATCGTGTACGCGGCATTAGACTCTGTGATGATAGCATGTCTAAGAAATTCCACCAGCATCACCATTAACTAAAAGAGTAGTTTTAGATGACTTTTTAAATGGGGGAATATGGTCACGGAGCTGTTTGATATCACACAGAACTTTTCCAATAACTGTATGTATAGATATGTGTGCAAGCACTGACATGGGACTTCAGATAATCATCTATTTTTGGTGCCCTTAGACTAATGTAACCTTGCCTTTGCTGCTGTTTACATTTGTATGGCCCAATACAAAAAAAGATACCCAATTTTGTACCCCAAAAACAGCACACTGAGACATGAATCTCAGATAGAAGGGGGGTGAACAGCTCTTCAATATATAAATAAAAGGAAAACAAAAAATGATTGCAAATATTTCTATACATATTTCACAAGCTAGCAACAAGTACATTTGGAAAACTGCATTAACCTGCCTTAAGTTAACCTGAGGACATGCATTTAGCTGCATTTTTTTTCTAATTTTCTTGTTATCCCTTCTTCCACCTTTACTAGTCTTTGGGAAAGAGGACAAACTCGGGGGTTTTGCTTGGAAAGAACATATTTAGATTGCTTGTCTCTATGGAAACCAATAGCAGATTCCAAAAGTGGCATTAGAGGACTGTCACCTTTGTACAAACTGGATATCAGCAGAGAGAAAACTGCTATATAAAGGGATTGTGAAGGTGGCAAACAGAGAATTAAGAACAGAAACAGAAGGGAAAGGTGAGAAATACTCACAGTCGCAGACATCATGTAAAATCACCAGTACATATATTTGATTTGTTTTGCACAGAATGTGCCTATATATAGATACCTAGCCAAATCTTTCAACATAATGTGACAAATAAATTGTAAGTAGTTTCCTGTGTAGGAAACACAAATTTAAAATTCTGCAACTGTATCAGCTATACAATCTTTAAACCTGGTCTGTTTCAAAATGGAGGGCATAAATATTTTTCCATCCACTGTTTGCAGTCACAAAGATCCAAATGAGACTTCCTGGGACAGATATAAAAACTGTGATTTATTTATTGAACAGGAGCTAGGAATACTTGCCCCCTATTCACAGTATGTCATATTACAGCTATTAATGTGAACCTGTGACCATGACATTAAAGTTTTTTAAATAACAAACATGTCATACTTACCTCCACTGTGCAGCTTGTTTTGCACAGAGTGGCCCCGAACATCCTCTTCTAGGGTCCCCCGGTGGCTCTTGTGACTCTCGTAGCTCCTCCCCACATCAGATGACCCCCTAGGAGAAGCACTCTCCAGAGGGGTTACCTTGTACTGAGTCCAGCATTTGCATCCATAGACACAAATTCTGGACTGGGCCTCGCCCCCCCCCCCCCACACCCGCGTCATTGGATTTGATTGACAGCAGCGGGAGCCAATGGCTGCGCTGCTATCAATCTATCCAATCAAGAGCCAGGACTCCATGGAGCGAGGGACAGCGCAATCCCCGATGAAGAGGTGAAGGGGCTCAGGAAAGTAAAACGGGGGCTGGGGGGCCAGTGACTGCCAGGTGTTTTTTCACCTTAATGCATAGGATGCATTAAGGGGAAAAAACATGAGGGTTTATTGTAACTATGTAATGGACATTCAAATATTGACCTTTAAATTAAGCCCCCAACTAATCTCTTCAGATGTAGGTATTTTGGAGCAATTCCACCCTAAAGTTTACAGCCAAACTACTAAAGGTGTTAAAGCTGTTCTTTAAGGCCACCAAGCTCACATTGCTAAGCATACTAGCCTTGTAATCCTCAATGCAAACACAAAACATGTGCTCTAGAGCAGAGGTCTCCAAACTGTGGCCCGGTGGTATTGTTTATTCCCACCGATGCCAGGGCATTTTCAAATCCCACTGGCCACAGTCTGGCCCTCCTAAAGTTTGAAGGGCAGTAAACTGGCTGTTTCTTTCAAAAGTTTGGAGACCCCTGCTCTAGAGGAACCATGGTGAGTGGAGTTGCTTGGGAGAATTATTTGACCATGCTCAGGCTGTATTTGACTTGCTTTGTGTTTCTTTGCACACAAGCAGACCTTTTCAGATCTGTTTGTATTGCAGGCAAAGCGGGTTTTCAGGTGCTTTGAATTCAAAAGCATACGTTTGAGAAGTGCTGTGTTTTAATTCAGTGTTTAACAAGAAAGTCCATATAGACAAGACCTTAAAATTGCTTATAAAGGCTTAAAAACCTTTTAAAGCTCAATATCAGCTAAAACATGAGGAAACTAAGCAGTGATACATTTAATCTGTTTAACTCTTTGCTATTTTTTAGAATTTTTTTTAGTGAAGCCTCTGCCAATTGAGAAAATTTTCCCACACTTTCTGTCCAATTGAATGATGACTCTAGAACAGGAAGCGGGGGGGGGGGGGGAGATCTCTTAACAATAATTATTAATAATCTAACAAAGCTTTTAAAGCGGTTGTAAAGTCTTTAAAAAAATCAACTATCCCTTGCAAGTTAATGGCATAATTTGCTTGTATGCATTGCATTGCATAATTTCAAAAAAACAAACATAAGCAATTTGTGGAGCTTGAAAGCAATTTTGGGAACACCAACTTAGAATAACATGGGTTATTGATTCTATCAATCAGTAGTGTACAGAGACCTCTCCACAGCTATTTTCTTACTTAACAAAATGTCAATGACACATTATATAAAAGGACATTTCACCCAATATAGATATTTTAGCTTTAAGAAGAATCTGGTGAGTTGGGTCAACCCCTGGCTTCTTATACTGTATGTCTTGACTACTCCAACAGTGAATTTGTCTTTCAATAATTATTGACCTCCTGTTTCTGTCTACTTGGGAGTTCTTGGTGTCTCAACTCAACCTTTATGCCCTTCCACCTCTTCCTACTGCATTCAAACTAACAGGGTGGGGAACCCCTTATAATGTTCAAAACAGATGTACAGAACCAAGGAAAAGACCAGAGATCTCACCAACACCAACAGAGGTCCCAATAGAGATGAGTGATTTTAAGTCTTCTGCATCTATCCAAAACTGTAATATTATTTTTTTGGGGGCCTGATCCTTTAATTAAAGTGGTTGTAAACCCTTACAAACCACTTTGACCTACAGGTAAGCCTAGATTAAGGCTTACCTGTAGGTCCAAGAAATATCTCCTAAACCTATATGGTTTAGGAGATATTTGCCCGAAAACAGGCACCGCTGTCTACGGCGCATGCACCGTAGACAGTGGCGCGCAGGCGCACTGAGCGCGGCATTCTCAACGACGGAGCTGCCGCGCGTGTCGGCTCCCGTGCGCAAGCGCGGGAGTGACGTCATCGCGGCTTCGCCGAATGACAGCGACGGAGCTGCGAGACCCCACCAAGAAGATGGATGCGGCGGACTACAGGGGACAGCGGCGACTTCGCTGGCTCCTGTGTCAGGTAAGTGACACATAATGGACTACTATGTGATGCATAGTAGTCCATTATGCTTTGCCTTTGCAGGGAATGAAAGAGGAAGTAAACTCATCAGGGTTTACTTCCTCTTTAATGGCACAATGTATTAATTTGTCATGCAGTTGTTCATATACATGGAGTTTTATAAGAGTTTGGCAATCCTGGCTCATTCGCTTACCCGGGTTTATCTAAATTCATTACATATTTGCTGGTGATAATAGGGGTGACTGTGGAATACAATAAATGTATTGGATGATTATGCTGGGAATAAGAAACCAGAAATTGAGACAAATCCTTAGGAGATTAACTGTTTGGAGTGGTAAATATTTCTTTCATGAACCTTGTAAGTGAAAGAAGCTCAGAAACGCAGTAATTTTTACAAAAATCAGCATTTAGCTTGAAACAAAGAATAAATCCAAATGCTTCAATCAGGTAAATGTGTCCATGAACCAGCTAAAGCATGTTTTTCAAATCAAGCAAATGATTTGTCTGCATAAGTATGGCAAATCACGTGTGTAGAACTGGCTTAGTATTGCCTCTGTAACATATGCAGAGTATTGCTCTCTGAAACATTGCATTGCTTTATCTAGCTAAACTGATAGCAGCCCAGGAGAGACTTTCTTGGGTACAGCTGCAGGATTGAAGGCAGATTACTGCTGTCACCGTACACACAATCAGATTTTCCGACAACAAAACCGTGGATTTTTTTCCAATGGATGTTAGCTCGAACTTGTCTTGCATACACACGGTCACACCAATGTTGGCCAAAAATTCCGAACATGAGAACGCGGTGACGTACAACACATACGACGAGCCGAGAAAAAGGAAGTTCAATAGCCAGTGAGTCTCCTTCTTCTTGATTCCGAGCATGCATGAAATTTTGTGTGACGGACTTTCTGACAACACATTTTGTTGTCGGAAATTTGAAAACCCGCTCTCAAACATTTGTTTGTGGAAATTCCATCAGCAAACATTCGATGAATCATACACATGGTAGGACTTTCCAACAACAAGCTCACATTGAACATTTTCCATCAGAAAATCTGACCGTGTATATGCGACTTAAGAAGGAAGCCCATCCCTAACCACAAAAACAAGGAAGGATAGGATTGGATAGCAGGAGAGCTGTGATTGAGGGGGAGAGGGGAAGACACAGGAAGAGAGACTCAGACTGGCATTGTGGGAGCCAGACAGGGGAAAGTCTCCCATGTGTTTGTCTCCTGAGCACTTCCAGAGCATGTGAGGGGAGTTTACAGCTTGTTCTGCCCTTTCGCCTGATTATCGAAGATGTGCTAACTGCGCATTGAAATCTAGGGACGAATTTCAGTACTGCAGCAATCATCATCATCATCCTGTTTGGAGAATTCTGAGGCCTGTGATGCTCCCATCACCATCCAGTCCACTGAGACAGCGATCAATCTACCAATTGCTGGAAGGAAGATATATCAGGTGCATCTAATGGTGAAAGATCTTCTGCCATCCTTATGTAAGTGGATCTTGCTTAATCCTGCTAGGTCCTATTTACTTCTAATGCAGCTCTATCTGAAGGTGGATCATCACATCGGTTAATCTTTGTTACCCTGTGACGTTTTACGAAGATACCCCTTTCCATTCTGTGGATTGCAAATATTGCTTCACAAAAGTCTGAGTACTCAAACACAGGATTTGAAGGACCCCAACGCTGGCAGACTGTGTGTGTGTGTGTGTGTGTGAATAGAATTCCCACTGGTCAGTGGTTAGCTATAACCTAAAAGACCTAGATAGCCTCTTATGCCGCGTACACACGATCGGAATTCCGGCCAGAAAATGACAGATGAGAGCCTTTCATCGGAAAATGCGACCGTGTGTATGCTCCATCGGAATTTAGCTGTCTGAATTTCCGCCAGCCAAAAATTGATAGCATGTTCTAAATTTTCCAGACGGAAAAACTTTCTATCGGTAATTCCGATCCTGTGTATGCAATTCCGACAAGCCAAAAATCATGCATGCTCAGATTCAACTACGAAACAGAAGCTATTGGCTACTGGCTATTGAACTTCTTTTTTCTAGTCACGTCATACGTGTTGTACGTCACCGTGTTATTAATGATCGGAATTTGATGTGACTGTGTGTAGGCAAGACAGTTTGAGACAAATTCTGCCGGAATTCCGTCGGGAAAACCATCAGAGCTTTTTCCGACGAGAATTCCGATCGTGTGTACGCAGCATTATAGTCAGTAATATCACTTTTGGGAAATTGTTGAACATTATTTTTGTATTGTTCAACTGCCAGTTTTGTTCACCACTCGCTCGGTACATTTCAGGCAAGGCCTCTCACTGGCATTTAAAGTGAACGAACAATCCTGTTTTAATTTACCGAGCAGTTGTATTATATCACTGCATTTAATATTGGTATTCTGTTAATCAGTTTATCTCTTTTCAGGGCTTATTGCTAGTTTTAATAAAGCCCAGCTATAAGTTACTTGGATCGAGATGAGAGTGAGCCATCACTGGTGTGGGACAGAAGACCCGTATTCTACGGCGGCCCTTTCCGGGGGTAGCGCTACACGTGTGAGACTGCAAACAAAATAAGCCCCTCTGCGTGATATTGGTATAGAAGTCTTTTACATTTAATGCAGTCACATTACCCTGTATTCATTCCCTCTTATTGGACTCAGTACCATATTATGTATTCTGCTCAGAGCTTGTTATGGCAAATGTCAGCTTAGTGTTTATCATCCTGGGAGGCCAAGCATATCAAGTGCCAGAATAATCCTTCTGACTCCTTGCCCCACTGCCCTGAAGATTGTTTTTCTCCATGCATAAATTTCCCGTATTGGATTTTCTGAGAGACAGCTCCAGCCAAGGTTTGAGACATACAAAACATTCCAATTTACGTGAGTAGGCTGCACATTGCTTCACTTGCTGTTCAATGAAAATGTGTTGTCCACTCTCTGGTCTGCTATGCACACTTGTGGTTTGTGGCAACTCACACAAAAACACGAGTTGACAGTGCATGCCAATGCCCCCACTCTGTGTGCACTCCGTTACAAAGCCATTTATTGTGAATAGCACTTCAACGCATTGTACATTAAAGTCCAATTAACACAATTAACAATACATTACTGTGTGCCCTAAAGAATATATAATGTGTTGTGGTGCAATGCATTGTTAAAAAAAGAGTTGTGCATATTTCTGTTCTGTGTTGGCAGCCTATTCAGAATGAATGCACTTCCTTAATGTAATGCATGTTAACACAGACCATAAATGCATGTTAACAAACCACATGCAATGCTTAATGTGAATGGCTGAACGGGACCTGTGTATAGGTCACCTACTACCATAGTCCTCATACGAATATGCAAGAAAAAATAAAGGCTGAAAATACTTTCTTTCAGTAGATTTTGCTTAACACAATCTGTTGTATAATTTTTCTAAAGACCTTCTGCTCTGATGGATGGTAAAAAAAAAAGGTAGGCAATACTAAAAAAATATAACATCCAAAATAAAACAGGCCTAGTTTGAAATACACTATTACCAAAAGTATTGGGACTCCTGCCTTTATAGGCACATGAACTTTAATGGCATCTCATTCTTATTCCATAGTAGGGATGAACCCGATGTTCCGTTCGACTCGAACATTGGGTGTTCGCCTATTTGCCGAACAGCGAACATTATGCAGTGTTTGCGGAAAATTTGAAAGCCGCCGGAACCCTGTTGAAGCCTATGGGACACCAACATGAAAAATCAAAAGTGCTAATTTCAATGCAAGTTATTTTAATAAAAAGTGTTTGGGGACCTGGGTCCTGCCCCAGAGGACATGTATCAATGCAAAAACTTTTTTTTTAAATGCCCATTTTTTCGGGAGCAGTGATTTTTTTAATGCTTAAAGTGAAACAATAAAAATTAAATATTTCTTTAAATATTGTGCTGGGGGGGGGGGGGGGTGTCTATAGTATGCCTGCAACGTGGTGCAGTTTTTCCATGTTTAGAACAGTACCACAGCAAAATGACATTTCTAAAGGAAAAATTGTCATGTAAAACTGATTGAGGCTGCAATGAATTGTCAGGTCTCGGCAATATGGGTAAAACGCATTGAAAAAAAGAGTTTTTTTCAAACTCATTGAAAAAAAGGAGAGATCCTGGATCTCCCCAGTCCATTACCAGGCCCTTTGGGTCTGGTATGAATATTAAGGGGAACCCTGAACCAAAATATAAAACAAAATTGCATGGGGGTCCCCCCAAAATCCATACCAGGCCCTTCAGGTCTGGTATGGATTTTAAATGCTTGCAGACCACCGCCGCTGTTTTACTGCGGCAGGTTGGCTACACTGTGCAAAATCACGTTATTGTACGTGATCTCGCGAGGCTTGGATAGCAGGCACGCGTGTGTCCGCAGCGAGCTCGTCTCATGGAGAGGAAGAACGGGGAAATGCTGATGTAAACAAGCATTTGCCCATTCTGCCTAGTGACAGGACACTGATCACAGCTCCCTGTAATCAGGAGTGGTGATCAGTGTCATGTCACACACAGCCCCCCCCCCCCCCACAGTTAGAGTAACTCCCTAGAACACACTTAACCCCTGCAGTGCCACCTCCTGGTTAACCCCTTCACTGCCAGTCACATTTGCACAGTAATCAGTGCTCGCTGTATAAATGTGAATGGTCCCAAAATAGCGCCAAAAGTGTCCGATGTGTCCGCCATAATGTAGCAATCACATTAAAAAATCGCTGATCACCGCCATTACTAATAAAAAAAAAATATTAATAAAAAATGAGACTTTTGCGTAAACCAATCAATAAACGCTTATTGCGATTTTTTTAACAAAAATATGTAGACAAATATGTATCAAAAAATGTTTTTTTATATATTTTTTGGGGATATTTATTATAGCAAAAAGTAAAAAAGAATGCGTTTTTTTCAAAATTGTCAGTTTTTTGTTCATAGCGCAAAAAATAAAAACTGCAGAGGTGATCAAATACCACAAAATGAAAACTCTATTTGTGGGGAAAAAAGGACATCAATATTGTTTGGGAGCCGCGTCGCGCAATTGTCAGTTAAAGTGACACAGTGCTGAATCGCTCTGGTCTTTGGCCAGCCAAATGCTCCGGGCTGAAGTGGTTGAAGGGAACCCTGTGCCAAAAAAAAATGGCGTAGGGGTCCCCCCAAAATCCATACCAGACCTTTATCCGTGCACGCAACCTGGCAGGCCACAGGAAAATAGGGGGGATGAGAGAGCGCCCCCCCTTATATCGCACCAGGCAACATGTCCTCAACATGGGGATGGTGCTTTGGGGTCTGACCCCAAAGCACCTTGTTCCCATGTTCATGCCTCATCCCCACAACCCTTGTCCAGTGGTTGTGGGGGTATGTGAACGAGGGGCTTATCAGGATCTGGAAGCCCCCTTTAACAAGGGAACCTCCATATCCGGCCTCCCCTCTGTGTACCATTTCACAAAAAAATGTTAAAATAGTAAAAAAGACAAGCGACAGCTTGGGACAAGTCCTTTATTAAAAAACGCTGGCCGACTGATCAAAAAAAAGAAAGAAAAAAAGCCGCAACTGATTCGCCTCCATGGAAGGTTGCCGACCAACTGATGCTTCTTCTCTGTGACAGTTCTTATATAACTGAGGGCTTCCCAGTGACCTCAGAGAGGGTGGGACCATCCAGTGAAGTAAATGGTGTGACCCCGCCCCCTCTGACGCCACGGGGAAGGCGTTACATCACTGGGTGGCTCCGCCCTCAGTTATATAAGAATTGTCACAGAGAAGACGCATCAGTCGGCAGGAGCCTCCCATGGAAACAGATTGGTTGTGGCTTTTTTTTTTCAGTCCGTCGGGCAGCGTGAACTTACATTGCGGGACATTTATATTTTTTAATAAAGGACTTGTCCCAAGCTGTCTCTTGTCTTTTTTACCATCTTGACACTTTTCTTGTGAAATGGTAGGGGTACAATGTACCCATCAGCAATTCCCACAGGGAGGAGGCCGGGATCTGGGGGTCCCCTTGTTAAAGGGGGCTTCCAGATTCTGATAAGTTCCCCCGCCTGCATACCCCCACAACCACTGGGCAAGGTTTGTGGGGATGAGGCCCTTGTCCCCATCAACATGATCCCAAAGCACCCTCTCCATGATGAGGGCATGTGGTCTATTATGGTTCAGGAGGGGGGTGCTCTCTTGCCCCGCCTCGAATAAGGGTCTGGTGTGGATTTTGGGGGGGACCCCTACGCCTTTTTAAAAAAAAAATTGGCGCAGGCTTCTCCTTAAAAGCCCTATGGATTTTGGGGGGTCCCCTACGCCATGTTTTTTTTAGGGGTGTTTGGCTCATTCCTAGTCCATAGAGTTCAAAATTGAGTTGGCCACCCTTTGTAGCAATAACCTTGCTTTGTGCCCTGGTCCAAATCATTTGGTGGAGGGGGGATTAAGGCGAGGGGTTATTTTTCAGGGGTTTAAGGCAGCAGCATACCAAGACATTCTGGACAATTACATGAGTTTGGGGATGGCCCCTTCCTGTTCCAACAGGACTGTGCACCAGTACACAAAACAAGGTCCACAAAGACATGGAATTAGAGGGAAGACTGCCAGCCAGGCCTTCTTGTCCACATCAGTGCCTGACCTCACAAATGCGCTTCTGGAAGAATGGTCAAACATTCCCATAGACACACTCCTAACCTCGTGGACAGCAAGACCCAGGCTGTTCATTGGGCCTATACTCCCATCCAAATAGATGACTGGCATTTGGTGATACACAGAGATGAAACAAATCCTTCTACTATAAATTGTACCTGTTTATCTGCGTTCTTCTCTACTCTAAAGCCGTTCAAAATACATTCAAAAAAAGCTTGCCTGAGCTGTCAAGAAAATGGGGGTGAGGAGATAAAATTACACTCTGCAGAGCTCAGTGAGCTCAGTGAGGAGAGCTGATAGTTGATTGAAGGGAAGGGGCACACCCCCCTTCACACAGCAAACAGGAACATAGCCGAGGCTGTCAATCACATGCTGGAGTGCTGGAGATCACTCCTCTATCACCATTTTTTCTTGGTGTCAGGAATACCTTTCAGGAGTGACTCATGCTGATAGCAGAGGAATGGGGCAGCAGACAGAAATGGCACTTAGTACTCTGGATTGAGACACGTACACACTATAGATAGATATGCTTTGCTTATATTTAATGTCTGGGGTTTACAACCACTTTAAAGTTACCCTGTCACCACAAAGTCATTTTTAATCAATAGCTCATCTGTAAAAGAATACTCACCTCATTAGTGGCCTGTGTATTGAACAGTTACTACTCCCCAGCCAATGCATATCTTTTACACTTGTTGATCCATAGAATATTTGCTACCTGCTGTGGTTCCTCACAATGGCTTGTATGTCACTACAGCACATATAATCTAGTAGGAGGAACCGCAGTGGCTGGCAAGGGGAGCAAATATTTGACCTATCTAACCGGTCGAAAACGTGCAGTGCCTGGAGAGTGGAGATGCAGTGGCTTTTTCAGTACATGGTCCACTGGAAGGGTAAGCATATCTATAGGTATCACAGGTGAGCTACTGGGTAAATGTGACCCTGTGGGACATAGCCCTTTAGGACCTGTCTTAGTGCCTTCCTGGCACTAAGCCTGTAACTGTCATTCAAATACCAAAGCCTTTACTGAGTACTAACGTTCTGGCATATGATGAAAGAACATTAATAACTAGTCCTGCAGCACTGAAACAGAGGGTTCAATAGGGAACCTGTACTGGGCTAGTACTAGCAATCTCAAGTTTTGAAGAACAGATTCAGATAACATGTTCAACCAGTATTATTTTCGTAGCAAACTTTCCCTGGTTGTGGTCATGTTGTGCTCTCTGTGAAAATGAACATGTCAGGGACGCTCTGCCCGCTCTAGAAGACGTGTGCATATGCGCATGCGCGAATCGCGGACTTTGTGCACAGATGCACGCGAATCGCGGACTTCACACACAGATGCATGCACACGCGTATTGCGGACTTTGCGCACAAATGCGTGCGTTGCGGACTTCGCGCACGAATGTTCGCATGTGCGTGCATTAGCGCTCATTGGCACCCAACAATCTATAAAAGATGCTCCTGAAGTGCCGCCCATTGCGGTTTGATCTGCTTCTGTTAGCTGTGTTCCTGATTCTGTGCCAGTATCCTGCTCCTGTGTTTGACCCGGCTTCCTGACCTTGCTTCTGTCTCCAATCCTGACCTCGGCTTGTTTGACCCTGCTTACTCTTCTGCCTGAATGCCTGTTGCCAAGACCCAGCCTGGACTCTGACTATTCTCTGCCTGCTGTTTATGCTGTTCACCCTGATGTGTATGACCCGGCTAGTCTGACTCCGCATCTGCCTGCAAGCCTGCATCTGCTGACCTGCATCCACAGCCCTGCAAACCTGCATCTGCTGACCCACATCCACTGCTCTGCAAACCTGCATCTGCTGACCTGCATCCACAGCCCTGCAAACCTGCATCCGCTGACCCTCATCCGCTGCTCCGCAACCCTGCATCTGCTGGCCTGCATCCGCTGATCTCCGTATCTGCTGTTCCGGCATCCACTCGGCTATACAGCTCCAAGCAGTGAGGACTAAACAGGCACCTTTACCTCCCCATGCTCTTACCACCACTGTCCCCACTCCAGTGGTCTCCGAGCCAGGGTGGTACAGAAGGTCTCCCTCTGCATGTCAGGCTCACATCCAAGGTACGTTACAGAACAGCTCCAGGAATATGGTGCAACAGCAGCCTTGTGATCTGTGCAGTTGATCAGGAAGCAATCAGTGTGGTTCCCAGTTGTGCAATCACCATGATGAGCACAGGAAACTTTCATCACATTATAAACCAGTCTTTCTACCCTAGCGGTATCCTTAAAATATTTTTGTTAGGTCTTGGGGAACGCCTACTAAAACCAATTAATTGGTAGTAAATGGAATTTAACCCATTCAGACAGCTAAACACTTAGAGTGTCATCTTGATGAGGCCTACATTATTGGACTACATTACTGGAACAGTATCAGGTTGAAGAGGGAGGGCTGATTTATGGGGTGGCAGTATAAGTTGTACTGAGTGGACCGATGGCTGATGCTTATCACCAACTCTAAAGTCTAGAGGTAGTGGAGCCTGTGAAGGTGTCCCTATTCTGTCCCTCCTCCTAGGGAACCTTTCCCTAGGACAAGAGGCTCTGCCCCTAGCTAGAGTGGATTCTGTCCCTTGCCTATCCACTTTGTGTGCCATTTATTACCACTTCCCTCAGCAAACATACTTGCAGACTTCATCCAGTGTTGCAGCATCCATTTGGACTACTGCTCCCCTGATGGCACTTATGGAGGCTTTCAGAGGAAAAAAGTTCTGCTCATCCTGCATTCCCTCTGTACTACGGCCAGCAACACTGCGCTAATTTCAGAGGGAAGGGAAAACTGTACCTGCTGACAAGTGTATAACATTAATTATAGCATTGGATTCAATGGTCCAGGTTTTGATAGGTATACTTTGAATGCAATTGCAGTCCATAACAACCCAAAAAGTTCCTTCTGAAGAACTTATATTTCTAAATACGCAAGATCCTTGTGGCAACTGAACAAGGCGATCATAAGTTAAAGTATTCATATATGCCTAAAACATTTCATAGTCCCTTCAGAATTATATACAACTAGCATGCAAGAGAGGAAAAAACTAACACAGTTAAAGTGAGTTAGAAAAATAACCCCTTCGTCTAGAACTACAAAGAGAAAGACGTAATGTATTTCTTAGCACTTCCAGAATCTGATGCTAGTCTCCATGACAACAGAATCCCCAAATATACTCAGCTTTTCTGCATTGCTGGAAGGAGCCAAGTATGGGGGAGGAGAAGAATTAAATCCATGACCACTTTGCTCTGTGAAATTTACATGTTCAGTTTGCTGTTAGTATGCATTTGATATCCCTTGCATTACTGAAGGTCTCCTCTGAAACCATTGATGCGCATTTTCATCTGAGGTTCTGTTCATGTCCAATGTAATGCAATCAAGCAACGGAAAAAAATCAAGGTAAACTGATATATGTTATATCTGCATAAAATCACTCATTTAGTTGTAAACTGTTTTTTTTTTTTTCAATGAATAATTTGAGTTTCCAGAGGCAAGTTTTCTCCTTCTAGTGGCTATATGTCAGGACAAACAGTCTCCTTCCTGAACAGCTGCTGAGATAAAAAACATTTACAGGATAAGCCTCCAAGAGCTTAAAATATATTGTATTTAATTAAAGCATAACTCCTGATTTTTGACCTCCCAAGTCCTCCAATCAACCAACAGTCTAATCTTTATAAATACAAATTCCTCACTACATTACATAGATTGTTGGAACAAGATCTTGGGATCACCATGTCCCTGAAAGTGCATACAAAAATATTTACTTTTAGGTCCTCAATATGCAAAAAAATTCAGGAATCAGGATATAAGATAGTAACACGGTATCAAACTTCTGCCCTTTTGCATTCTATATACCCCACAGTATCAGTGGAGTTGTGGACAGGATCGAGTCGACTTATTACACGTCTTCTGGTCCTGTCCCTCTCTTGACACTCTCTGGACATGGATCTATGAAATTACCCAAGAATTTGGAAATAAAGAATACCCAAACCAATTTCAGAAATACGTGGTTTTACTGGATTGAATTCACATGCACTGATAAATTCAAACAACTATTAGCTGCCTAAACTGGTTGATTTCAAGGCTACACTGTGGTTGGACTAACAGGGTTCACAGGTCCCCTTTCATTATAAGTTTACTGACTGCTGAACAGTCCCTTTCATCCGCTCTGCATGTGTATCTCCTGTTGATGGCACCTTTCCTTGTTACCCTCTTCTGCCCTTTTCTTTCCCCTGTTTCTTTTATAACACTATTCCCTCCAAATTGTCCTACATGTCTTACGATCAGTCTTATTTCGATGCAACCTCTTAAATTAGCCCTCTCAACCCGCTCTAACATGCATAGTGATTGTTCGCATACTTAGTAACCTCCTTTGGGTAAAGGCTCTTGGATCTCCATGGTTAATACTTACAGTTTATGAGAACATTTCAGGAGTTCTAGTGTGTTTTCTACCTAGCCTACCATCCATTCCTAAGGAGCCTTCATACAACTTTCATTGTACATAATGCACTCCAGATAACTATTGCGACTCATATCATATTAGGCCTCAGATATGCAAGAGATTATTCTATTTGTCTTAATGATTTCATTATTTTTCCTTTGTAATGATAAACCATATAAATAAACAATGCAAAAAAAGTCAAATTTGCAGTCTTCAGGCAGCTTGGGTGACATCATGGACCCTTCATCTTTTCCTCCAGATAGCGAGGAGGTGGACCTATAACAGCCAGGGACCATAGGAAGCGAGTTGAATGACAGAGCCCCCTGTGCTAACAAATTGGGGTAAAAGTAAGATGGACTTAAAGGATAGGTCTGGAATCTACACAATAATGGTACTGTAGGTGAGAGCCAGGTGCACTGTACACCACTCCAGTGACCTGCAGGGCACCTGAACGCTAATTGGGGTGGGGTGTGGGGGTTTGGTCTTTCCCTATTTGTCCTGATGACCATTGACAAAGATACAAAGAGTAATGAATAATTTAAAATGTTATAGTTGCTACAGGAACATGGAGTGTAGAAAAATCTGCTAGTGGGGACACGTGTTCAGGTGACAGTTGTCTAATGCCGCGTACACACGACCAGACTTTTCAACATCAAATGTGATGATTCCGGCAGACCATTCGATCGTGTGTGGGCTGCAGCGGACTTTTGATTTGCAAAAGTCTGACAGACTATAGAATTGGAACATGTTTCAAATTTTTCTGCCAGAACTCCACCGGACCCAGTTCCTACCGAGAAATCCACTCGTGTGTGTGCTAGTCCGACGGACAAAAACCGATGCGAGGGCAGCTATTGGCTACTGGCTATGAACTTCCTTATTCTAGTCCGGTCGTACGTCATCACATTAGAATCCGTCGGACTTTGGTGTGATTGTGTGTGGCCAAGTCCGTTCATTCGGAAAGTCCGTCAGAACTCTGTCAGAACTCCGTCGAAAGTCTGTCGGACCTAAGTCCGGTCGTGTGTACGCGGCATAAGAGGGAATTTCCTCTAGCTTTGAAAATATTTATTTTAACTTGATGTTGTTTTTCTGGAAAACAACAATCTCCCATTTAATACAAAGACAGAAAAAAATATATGTCAAGCTAAAAACAAATATCATGGACGTACACTTTACCCTTCCCTACTCTATCCACAACTAACACGCTTTGGGCTTAACATACACTTTAAATATGCATTTCAGTTTTTGGGCAAATATTCACACTAAAGATGACATGGAAACAAAAAGAGGGCAGAGAAAAACAACTAAAGTAATAAAGGGCATGGAGGTCTTATGGGAAAGTTTAAATGAAATGAATGCATTCATCTTGAAGAGAGATTATAAGGTGGGGGAGAAGATATAACCACTTTTTTGAGATGCATAAAGTAAATTCAGCAGAAAATTGTTCTCAGTCCAGTCATGTCATCCTGTAGCTCTGTATAAGGGAGCGTTTGACAATGGTTCCCATCCCACTCCTGTGGCAACTCTGACTCCTTGGGGAACTTGTTGCAGCTCAGCTCCAACGTTATTTCAAAATTGTAAAGATAATTGAAGTCCTGCATACCGGGATATGGGAAAGTTTCCCTGGGGCCGATTTGAGCTGAGTCTGCGTCAGCGCCCAGGGACGGCTGCAGACGCATTGGTCCTGGGTACTGCTGCAGACACAGCTCAAAGCAGTCCCAGTGAAATTTCCAGGGATCCTGGTATGCAGGACTTCAATTATATTTACAAAAACTGTTTTAAAATAACGTTGGAGCTGAGCTGCAACAAGTTCCCCAAGGAGACGGCGTTTCCACGGGAGTGGGACGGGAACCCCAAGGCTCTGATCTCATTTATAGAACAGATGGAGAGAGATGCAGTGCCTGCTGAAAGAAATTGTTTAAACACAAGCAAATTACCTAGATCTATCTGGTAAGTTCATTACCTTAGGGGATTTCTCACACGCGGTGTGGTGATGGGATTCAGCTAGATTCAAACTCCATATGAACTTTATTTGATGGACTTATGACATATGCATTAGAATTGGAATACAATCACTATAATTTTTGTTTTGATTTCTTAGCACCACTAATGTTTTAGCTTCACTGTAGCATACCTTTGAGCTTTGAAATTCGATTACATTACAAGTGTTGCAAAAGCCCTGGAGGAAAGAGGGATTGGTGGTACCCAAGTTTGCCAGGTATTTCTTAGCAGGTAGTTTGTATTTGCACATAGGTGGTTGTCACAACCAGATGATGATGTCGCAGTAACTATAGAAGCTGCAGTGGTAGGATCTTATGAGGCATTGTCTTCTTTGCCTTCCTGGGGGAGGGGGGCTTCCTATCCTCTTACGGGGTCCATGTGGTCAGTCATCCAAGGGATTTGGCTGGAGGGGCTGAACTCTTGAACGGTGTGGTGTCTCCACATACTCCCCTCTGACGTAATCCTCCGCTGTCTCATTTTTTTCTCATATTCAGATCCAATCACTTGGACCAGATATGGGATAAAAAACAGTAGGCGCAGTGGTCAGAAATGGGATGATGTTGACATTCGATGAGCTTAAAAGTAGATACGGGCTCCCCGACTCACACTTGTTCCATTTTCTCCAGTTTAGGCATGCTTTCTCTGCCCAATTTGGGTCTTCCAATCTGGGGGTGCGGGTTGGGGACCTGGAGTCGCTGCTCAGAGCTAAAGATCTACCTAATTTCCTGTCCATTATTTATAAGGATTTATTCATGGATACTACCATGGTTTTGGCCTCCTGTCATGCTGCATGGTTATCGGATTTCCCGCAGCTGGACAATGATGATTGGGACGATGTATGGAGCGCCTCTTTTGCTAGATTGATGTCGGCACCTGATCACTTGATACAGTTCAAATTTCTCCATAGGATATACTACACTCCTGCTAAACTAGTGAGGACTTTTCCCTGCTCATCCTTAAAACTGTTGGAGGTGCGATGCCCCTGGAGC
Organism: Lithobates pipiens; assembly: GCF_037356315.1. Classification (NCBI taxonomy): domain Eukaryota; kingdom Metazoa; phylum Chordata; class Amphibia; order Anura; family Ranidae; genus Lithobates; species Lithobates pipiens. The sequence goes on from NW_027507788.1 coordinate 123,677,279, forward strand.
AGATTTTCTGCACATTTTTTGGCTTTGCCAGCACATCCGGCAGTTCTGGGTGGAGGTGGTGGACTGTGTCGGGTCGGTCATGACAATCGCTATAAGACCATCTATAGAGGCCTGTCTGTTAGGCCTGGTAGATATGTTGGTACCCAAGCAGGTAACTCGCACTTTGCTCACCCTGCTCCTGTATTATGCACGCAAAATGATATTTTGTCCTGGAAGAATCCGACGGCCCCCCCATAATGGCCTGGAAGGCATTGATAAATAAGACTTTGCCATTGTATGAAGCCACATATCTAAACAGAGGGGTACCTGATAAGTTTAAAAAGGTATGGGGTGGTTGGATAGAAAATACTGTCACTCCACAGTGTCTGATTAATTGCCCCCTGGTTAGGGGTCTCCCCCTTTTTTTTATCACAAGGGCGGTGTAGTGTTGGCTGCTGTACTGTTGTATGTACACTTTTATATATATAATAATTTAATATATATATACAGTTGTGCTCATAAGTTTATATATTATATACCCTGGCAGAATTTATGATTTCCTGGCCATTTTTGAGAGAATCTGAATGATAACACAAAAATGTTTCTTTTACTTATGGTTAGTGTTTGGCTGAAGCAATTAATTCATAAATCAACTGTGTTTACTCTTTTAAAATCATAATCACAACAGAAACTACTAACATTACCCTGAACAAAAGTTTATATTCCTCAATTCTTAATACCGTCTATTGCCCCCTTAACATCAATGACAGCTTGAAGTCTTTTGTGGTATTTGTGGATGAGACTATTTATCTTCTCAGATGGTAAAGCTGCCCATTCCTTTTGGCAAAAAGCCTCCAGTTCCTGTAAATTCTTGGGCTGTCTTACAATGATATTGAGGTCAGGAGACTGACTTCAGAACCTTCACTTTATTCTGCTGTAGTCAAAGACAAGTCGACTTGGCCTTGTGTTTTGGATCATTGTCATGTTGGAATGCCCAAGTACGTCCCATGCACAGCTTCTTGGCTGATGAATGCAAATGTTCCTCCGGTATTTTTTGATAACATACTGCATTCATCTTGCCATCAACTTTGACCAAATTTCCTGTGCCTTTGTAGCTCACACATCCCCAAAATATCAGCGATCCATCTCCATGTATCACAGTGGGCATGGTGTACCTTTCATCATAGGCCTTGTTGACTCCTCTCCAAATGCAGTGGCCAAAAAGCAAAATTTTGATCTCATCACTCCAAATGACTTTGTGCAAGGAGGTTTGAGGCTTGTCTCTGTGCTGTTTGGTGTATTGTAAGTAAGATACTTTGTGGCATTTGGTTAGCAATGGCTTTCTTCTGGCAACTCGACCATGCAGCCCATCTTTCTTCAAGTACCTCCTTATTGTGCATCTTGAAACAGCCACACCACATGTTTTCAGAGAGTCCTGTATTTCGTCTGACATTATTTGTGGGTTTTTCTTTGCATCCCGACCAATTTTGCTGGAAGTTGTGGCTGAAATTTTTGTTGGTCTACCTGACCGTGGTTTGGTTTCAACAGAACTCCTCATTTTCCACTTCTTGATTAGAGTTTGAACATTGCTGATTGGCCTCCTCAGTTCCTTGGATATCTTTTTATATAGCTTTCCTGTTTTAAACTGTTGAACTAGCTTTTCCTGTAGATCCTTTAACAATTCTTTTGCTTTCCCCATGACACAGAATATAGAAATGTCAGTGCAGCACTGTATGAGAGATGCAAGGGTCCGTCAGGAGTCCAGAAACTCATTGACATTTTATACACACACACTAATTACAAACAAACATATCACAGGTGAAGATGGTTAACTTTAATAGCCATTTAATAGCCATTCAAACCCCCTTTGTGTGAACTTATGTACATGTTATCAGGCCAAAATCCAAAATCACCAGGGTCATTTGGGTAATTTCTGTTGTGATTATGATTTAAAAAGAGTAAACAGTTTTTATATATATATATATATATATATATATATATATATATATATATATATATATATATATATATATATACATATATTAATTATTGTTATTATTATTTCTTCATTATTTGCTCTGGGAAGATTGCTTTTTTTATGTTTGTAACTTTTGTGTTAAATACTTCTAATAAAAAGAATAATAATAATAAAAAAAAAATAGGTAAGTACACAGACTTTGTTTATATAGAGGACCCAGCATAGGTAGGAGGAGGGGGGGACATTTTTAAGAACTGGCTTTTCTTGCAATTTAAGTGTAAAGCTGAATTTGGCCAGTTCAGTAGTAACTGGTCAAATTCTGTTCCATGTGTAACCCCATCTGTTCAACGGAAGTCATTCACTAGTCCAGCATTCGTCGAATGGTCTTGATGGAAAAAACAGTGTATTTTGACTATGGTGGTGGTGGGGGGGGGGGGGGCGATGAGTCCTTGCTGTCAGAATACAATAGCACAGCGGGGCAATTCCTGCATCCACATCGCTTGTGTGAATGTGGGAATTTGTAAGGTTTTTTTTTTGTTCAGCCAGCCGACTGAAAGGAAAAAAACTCACAAAGCTTAGATGGACCCTCCAGGTTCTATGGATGCAAGGTTTTTCTTTAATTATTATATTCATGGATCACACATCTTTTTTTAACACAATGTAACGCTCTATTCTTGGATTTCTTTCTTTAAAATGCAAAAACAAAAAATATATAGAAAGCAGAAGAGGAAGTAAAAAACTTAGCAGAAGTATTGACTAGGACTAGGAGCCTGAAGCCCATCCATTTATGATTCAGGTTAGTTTGGTCTTGGTGAGATCCACGCTCAAGTCTGTATCAGTCTGTTAAGCTGTTTTAATTGTGTTTGGGTTCAAAGTGACCCTAAATCTCTATTAACTTGTTATCACGATTTATGAGATGTTGTCTGCAACTAGAAGATGATAAATGACTGCAACCAGATGGCATTCGTGCTAGCCACTGGACACACTAATGCTGTCCCTTTACAATACACTTGCTTTATTTGCTGAATGAACAGAAATATTTAAATATACTTTCTTTTATAACCTAAATATTACTGTTCTATCCCAAACAAAGGCTAATGTAATTTTTTTTTCCAATGTCGATATATACATATATTCATTGTCTAAATTATCAGATGTAAGTATACTGTATACTGTGCATGTAAATTAACTATAAAAATCAAGAACCACAATTAGCTATAACATCACAAGACCTCATATGCACTGCTGCTGCTAAACTCATGTTTTGGTGCGTTAAAGTATTTTTTTTCCTGCCCTTAAATGCTCCTCTATGTTATCCAATGTGTCCATGGACGTTTTTAGTAGTTTAATAGCAGGAGAGTTTAGAGGATGTTTTCTGAATGCCTTAAAATCAAATTCAGGAGAGGCAGAATGCTGTTAAATGCATATAAAAATGTTAGGCGTGTATAGCACTTCAGTGTTTATTTCAATGGCCAGAATAAATTAAAATTCTGGCCAATTAAATAAACACCCAAACTCCAAAACTCTGTTAAATTTTGCTAAACTCACTTACACCGTTTTGAAAAAATGTAGCTTATGTGAGTTTAGAAAGCTGATTTTCTCCTGTCAGGTTAAACAGCATTTAACCAGTGTGCATGAGACCTAACGGCAAGAAGAAGTGCATCTATAAATGTAATATCCAGATTCTACTTTTGGTCCTCATGCTCCAACTCTTTTTTTAACTTTGAAAAGAGTACGAAAATCCTTCTGTTAGAAGGATAATTTGGTTTTAAATGTTGTCTTTGCTTTTTGGAAAGATAACCTTCATGTACTTCTATGTCTGACACCTTTTCAATAAGTAGAACGAGGGGATGAATCACCTTAATAGAGAAACAAACAGCAATAAAAAACTTTAGAACCAACTATTCTTAAAGGCATTTATATCCCCTAAATATAATTGTGTGGCACATGTGCAAGGCTTTGCTTATTTAGCACCCTTTTGCAGCATTGGGTTATAAAGTAGTCAACTGATCTACTGTAGGTTGTAAGAAAAGTGTTGATTCCCACCATCCCACTCTTTATAGTTTGCCTATTATTTATCAGTGTGCCCCTATGTCTCCCTAGGCCATGTGACTAGCGAAATGAGCATTTTATTTTCCACTATATTTCCAGTACACAGTTAGTGAGGAAAACACAGAACTTGTATACCAGTCAAAGGCAGGAAGTGCAGGCCAAAATAGAGCATAGAAATGTTGTCAAGATATTACTCTAAAAATAGTAATAATTAATGTGTTTATGGAGTTCATACAACATCAAGGCTTATACAACAAACCTGATGAAGAGGGAGCATGCATCGTCAAAACATTTTGGCTACTGTGAATTTTTTGGCCTAAAGTACGAACGTGACAATACTTTATGTCTATTTCCTATCAATATCGGGCACTGGAGCTGGATATAAAGATTTTCTGACAACATGATCCAATCGGACTTTGTCCGATCGTTTGTAGAGAATTTGCCACGCATGCTCAGAACAAATTCTTAGACCAAAGCTTTTGGCTACTAGCCTGAACGTAGTCCTGTCGTAACTAAATAACGTGATCACATTACGAACAATCAGATTTTCCGACAACTTTGTCCGACCGTGTGTATGTAACACCAGTTTTGGACAATATCCAACGGATTTTTTTGTCGGAATGTCCGACCGTGTGTACAAGGGCTAAGACTGCCACGCTAGGAACCCGACCTCAGACCATGACTGAAAGGAAGGGCCTGTGCCTTCCCACACATACATATGCACTGTTTATTGCAGTCAACCAGTCCTGAAAGTTTCCTTTTTCAAGTAGTGTAAGAGGCTATAAGATGTGTAGGCTACAGAGTTTATGGGTTAGAATGCACAGACAACATAAATAAAGAAGTGCAGGCCCAGAAAACATAACCCCTTTTGCAGGGTTATGCAGCCAAGAACTGGACACAGAGAAAAAGGAAACATGTTAACGCAGAAGTTTAGCCCAAAAAAATGTCCTGTCATAGAATATGTACTATATTGTGCAAGCAGCTGGATCCTAGAGAAATCTTCACTGTAGGGTTGTCTGTCCTCGTTGTGTCTCTGAACTTCCAGGCTCGGCAACGGTTAACAGCTTCAGGTCTTTAGGCAGAGAGAGAATTCTTTCATTGTATTCTGACCTGTGAATGGGGGAGGTCTGATCAGTTGTAGATGGTAATCTGATTAATAATACTAGTCTGATCAGGAGTGGCCTTCCCAAAGTGTTTGAAGCAAGGAGTCAGTACTGGTGTAGTAAGTCTGGGGCTTGATCCCTTCCCATATGAGTCCCCTCTAAAACAAAAATCTCTCACACTCTTTTTACTTCTTTTATTTTTATTATTTTTACAAAAACATATACCACCATCCGAGAGGCACCTCTGACCGTATATATATTACTATAGCATATTTAAAATGTTGTGTATGAAGATTTGTTGAGTATGGTGGCCATGGACAGAGGCCCCGTAACTGCAACTCCAATTGGTTATCTGAGCACTCCATGATCAAATAACACACCTTGCTTCCCCCCCCCACCCCTCTCCCTATACCCCCCATACCTAATTCACATACCCTTTTTTTCTCTTTCCCCCTCTGTCTTTCCTACTCCTAGGCTTCACCTCCCCTTCATATATTGGAGGGGGTACCAATGTAGATACTAAGTTAGTTAACAAGAAACTGGGAAGTGAGGCCACGGGACGACGGGAATTCACAACTCCACATGCTGATGTTTTTTCTTTTTACTCTTGATGATAAGGCTAGCAGAGAATTGACGATGTATTACCTGTACTGCCTTTCTCTCTGTAGGATATGTGGAAAGTATGTAACCTGTTGGTCTATGTGGACCCATTTCCTGCTATAAATAAACAATTAAAAAAAAAAATGTTGTGTATGGTTTCAAACTTAAATAACCTTCAATACATTATTATACACCCTTCATGTTTACTTCCTTTAAAATAAAACAAACTCCCAAATACTAGTGGTACCTCAAGTCCATCTCCTCTGTGATTCTCTACCCTTTTGTGCCTCCTCAAACCTTTTATAACCCCCCCTCCCTTCGCCGCCCTCCCTTATAATAAAGTGTAAACAGTTCCATCCATACACTGTGTCTATCTAAATAATACACAGATATATTATGTGTTTTTGTTTCTCTCTGCTCTCTCTCTTATTTTCCACTTCTCTTTGTCCTCTCTGCTCCCCCCTTATTTCCCCGGCCATATCCCCTTAGGCTTTAAGTATGGTCTCCTCCCCCTAGTTATTCCCATTAGGGAAGGCATCCCATTTTATCTAACCAAGGCTTCCACATCTTTAAGAATTTATCCAGGTTCCTCCTTATAATAAATACCACTTTTTCCCTCCATACTGTAGCATTCATCACTTTAGTCAATTCTTCTAACGTCGGGGGTCTCACTGATTTCCAGTTCCGAGCTATTATCTTTCGTGCTTGAAATAAACATCTTATTACTGCAATTTTACTATTTACGTGCACACTATTTTCCTCTATTTTCCCCAACAGACATATAGTACCATCCAGGACCCACTTAAACCCAAAGGTACGGTTGATATCCTCCAGTATTTCTGTCCAGTACCTGAATAATTTTGGCCACCTCCACATCATGTGAATTAAATCACCTGTTCCTTGACACCTTGGGCATTTATCATCAGCTCTATATCCATACCGGAAAAGTTTCTTTGGCGTATAATAAACTCGATGTAGCAAAAATAATTGCAACATTTTCTGTGAGGGAGAAACGGACACCTGGGAGCTCAGATCCAATATCCTTCTCCACTGTTCTTTTATTTTTTTACCCCAAGTCCTCTTCCCATCCCTTTTTATTTTTGGCCAGTCTTTCCCCAGTGATGGTTTTACTACATATCTGTTCATATATCTCTGATATTAAGCCCTTGGAGGATCCTCTCATAACTATTTTTTGTATAAGGGGTACTTTACACCATTCCACCCTTTGTGTTTTAAAGTGGACCTTAAAGGCTAATTTGAAGATACCGGTAGAATGATTGCTTTGGGGTACCGTACTCGCTCCTCAGCTCCTCAAATAACTTCAGCGTGCTCCCTTCATATAGCTGAGCGATTTTTCCGATACCACAAACCTCCAACTCATTATTTTACCCATAGGGGTCAAATATGGAAAATGTTTGTTATCCCAAATTGGGGTATATTCTGTTAGCCCCCTGTAGCCCATTACTACCCTGGCAGCCTGCCATACTTTTGTAATTGATTTTAATGTGGGGCGTCCAGTGAGTAGGGCGTGCACTTCCAAGGCTTCCACCAAACTGCTGTGCGAGGCATTTTTATTACTTTTATTACTATCCCCTGATATATTACATCCCCTCAGATGCTACAACTGGGCAGCCAAAAAATAACTGCGGTGGTGTGGAACTGCCGCTCCTCCCTCTTTTGTTGGTAACTGCAACATATTAAGCTGATACGAGCCTTTCCCTTCTTCCAGATTAGTTCCCTGAACAATGTTTCAATTTTCTTGCATCCATCCCATTCTAATCCAAACTGGGGAGTTATGTAACTGGTACAAAATTTGGGGCATCCAAATCATTTTAATAAGATTAATTCTTCCGGCTGCTGACAGGGGGAGGCGGCTCCAAATATCACACTTACGTTTAAATTTAAGCAGAAGGGGAGCAAGATTATCCTATATATATATATCAATATACTGATTTGGATCCCTTGTTAACGATACACCTAAGTACTTCATCCTATCAACCACCCTTAATTGCTTGACCGCAGATGAAAATAGGTTTATTGGGTCTACAGGCACTGGGATTTCTCCCAGTTAATTACCAGACCTGAAAGCTTCCCAAAATCCTCCACAGTGTTCATAGCCACCATCAAGGATGAGTCTATATCTCTGAGGAAGAACAAAATATTGCCTGCGTATAATGCGATCCTTTCTTCCCCGTCTCTCTTTTAAATCCCTGTATTCTCTCTGCGGATCTAATTGTGATTGCTAGTGGCTCTATTGCTAAGGCGAATAACAGGGGTGACAGGGGACATCCCTGTTGTGTTCCCCTCTCCAGCAGGATCGGCTCGGAGTATGTATTATTAATCCTTATCCTAGTGCTAGGCATCTTATAAAGTGCTTTTACCCAGCCTATAAAAATAGGTCCGAACCCAAACACCTCCAGAGCCCATCACAAATAGTCCCAGTCCATGCTATCGAAAGCTTTAGCTGCATCCAAAGAGACAACAGCTTGTGAGCCCCCATTTACCGTGGGATCTGAAGGTCAGGTATACCCGCCTTACATTAATGTTAATAGATCTATTAGGGAAAAACCCAGATTGGTCTGGGTGTATAAGCTTTTGTATATATTTATTCACCCCAGCCGCCAGCACTTTTGCCAGTATTTTTTCATCTGAGCATAATAATGATATTGGCCTATAGGATGAGGTATCCATTTGATCTTTTCCCTCTTTTGGTGGGACTACTATTGTGGATTCTGTCATTAAAGAGGGCATCCTCTCCCCCACAGCCACCTCCCCTAACATCCTCCATAACTCTGGAAGCATCACCTCCCCATACCGCCTATACTTTTCTGTAGGAAGACCATCTGGGCTGAGAAACTTCTGATTAGCCATCTCAGCTACTGCGCTTTGCAATTCCTCCAGAGTTATGGGGGCTTCTAGTTAATTTTTTTCCTGTTCTGAGAGAGCTGGTACCTCAATCCCCCCGAAAAAGCGATCCATATTTCATGCCTCTTCTCCCAACCTGGATTTATATAGATTTGCATAATACTGTCTAAATGCATCCAATATTTCAGGGGTAATTTCTCCCCCTGGCCTCCTGATCACTGTGATCGCTGATGGGGAGTTATTGGTCTTCACCAACCGGGCCAAAAAGCGACCTGCACACTTCCCCTCAGAAAAGGCACATTGACTCACAGATTCCCTCCTGGTAACCTCCTCCATTCCCTGGACCTCCTTTTAATTTTTGTGACTTGCTGTATTATTAACCCTCTGAGAAAGGCCTTCAGGGTGTCCCACACTATCCCGGCACTTGCAGAGCTCTTGTTGGTTCCCCCATTAACTCCAACCAAAATGGACTTATACTCCACGCTCTCAGGGGGTTTTGACCTTCTGGCTGAATCGTCATTATTAATGGTGAATGGTCAGACACTCCCCTAGTAGTGTATACTATGCTTTTTACCAACTGTACCATATCCCTGTTTCCAAAAGCCATGTCTATTCTTGACAATGTTGCATATGAGCTAGAGAAACATGAGTATTGCTGCCTCATTGGGTTTCGGGTTCTCCAGACATCGCACAGTCCCAGCTCTTCCATAAATTGGGCTAACCGTCCTTCAGAGACTTTGTCAGATTGTTTCCCCGGAGGGAATCGATCTTTTCTCTTATCGAGAACTTCATTAAAGTCCCCCACCACTACAACTGGTATGTCCCAGAAATTCTGCCAATTTATATAAAACCTCCATCTTAAAAGGAGGTGGAATATAAAGATTGGCCCCAATATATGGCTTGTTTTCTATCTGACAGTGCAGAAACACATACCATCCTTCTGTATCTATCTTGGTTTCCCTACAGGAGAAACGCACCCCAGTTCTTACCATTGTGCTTACGCCCCTAGAATAAGAGGCGTACACTGAATGGTATTGGAACCAAAGTTTCTTGCCATACATGCCTGTGGTCGTGTCTCTCGTTAAGTGCGTCTCCTGCAAGCAGACCAGATCCGTCCGACCCTTCTCTGGAAAAGACCATCATCTTTTTGACCGGGTTCCCCAGCCCCCTAACATTCCAGGAGGCTATATTAAGAGTACTAGATTGCATCCAGGGGGTCTCTATAGTATTCCTGGAATAGTAGCGGGTGGGGGCGGAGAGCAAGTGCATTAAACCCCTTCCTCAAAGAGAGAGCATACCAAATTATTAGCATTACACCATTTTCTATACTTACATAAATATTGCTTACCAATAGATATACCTTACAAAAATGTGTTATTGTGCTTATCTCATTTTACTTTCTTTGTGTCTTTGTGCTTTTTCTTTATATCTTTATCCCCCTTCTGTGTATACCTTTTTATATAAATAATAATGTACCTCCCCCCGCCCACCTCCCCTCTCCCTACCCACCTCCACCCCCCCAACCATCCCCCCTTCTCCCCCCCCACTTGTACTTGCCTAACTTGGCTAACCCTGAGGGATTTTTACGTGACCATTCCACAAACTACTCCCCATTCCTCCTGGGCCTTTACACTTAGCGGTGGAGGCCCTTTGGTGGCTGACTTTCCAGGTGTATGAGCAAACCTCTCTAATTTGGCTGCAGCCTGGCTCCCTATTTCCTTTTCCTTTGCTGAGCGTGTTACTGAAGGTCCAGTATTCTCCTGTTGTGACTGCTCCTATCCCTTCTTTCTAGTCATACTGTTTGCCTTTATAGCAAAAAGGAGAGGGGAGTGAGGCAGGAAAAACCAAGAACCTCAAGAGCCTGTGAAAAAAAACCTCAAAAAACCATATGCCTCTAAACCACCATATAATATCGCAAAGTTCAGGCGTCCACACGCTAATTCACTTGGGATGTAAAGGCATCATATATCATTGCTAGTTGTCCCAGCTGAGCAAGGGCCACACCTTCAAGAAATTTAAATTAACCACACAGCATTTTTGAGCAAAGAAGAGAAAACAAGAGAAACCCTGGTTCAAATTGTGGCTCAGGTCTTTGCATCAGCCTTCACTGGGCTATCCATCAGCCTTTAGTCACGAGGCACAGGATGGCTGCACTCCTTTAGTTATGTAGTAACAGGTTGTGAGTATACCTCAAGGGATGCACCTTCATGGCAGACATTGGACTGAAAGGAATAAGGACAAAGGGGCAGGCGTGCACAGGGTCATGATGAGGTCATTCTGGCGTTCCTCTGAAAACAGCTTCTGGTACATTGGACTTCAGTCTCAACAGCCATCCCCATTGCTCCTTTTTAACTGAGAGGGAAAAGGTCTCTGGTACAGACTGTGGGACATACAAGTTGAAAGCACTGCAATTCAGGGTCTCCTGCTTAATCATTATATAATTCAACGATTGTAGCAGTATCACTTTATGGTGAAGATAAAGAGGGGGAGTACGGTGAGGAAGTGGAAGGTGAATCCTCAGAGTCTGATAACGATCTAACCATGATGAAGGGCAATCACCCTTGATCTCTCCTAAACTGAAAGAAACCATTAACGTTCAAAAGGGACAGGGTACAAACTAGAGCCATCCTAACCTACCAAGCCTAATGCCCCATACACACGATCGGAAATTCAGACGGAAAAAGTCTGATCTGATTATGTTGTCGGAAAATCCAATTGTGTGTGGGCTCTATCTGACTTTTTCTGTCAGATTTTCTGACGGAAAGAGTTTGAGAGCTGGATCTAAAATTTTCCAACAACAAAATCCGATCTGACTTTTTCCGATCATGTGTAGAGAATTCCAATGCACAAAGTGCCACGCATGCTCAAAAAAAATTTGGAGATGAAAGCTATTGGCTATTGCCCTCTATATAGTCCCGTCATACGTTTTGTACGTCACCTTGTTCCGAACGATCGGATTTTCCGACAACTTTGTGGAGACCGTGTGTATGCAAGACAAATTTTGGCCAAAATCTGTCGGAAAAAATCAGATGGATTTTGTGGTCGGAATTTCTGACCGTGTGTATGGGGCATAAGGCTAATAGTATGGGATCTCTTCCAAGAAAGCAAACAAGTTCTTTCTGGGTCATCCACATGTGCAGGACAAGGACTGGCCACGGCCAGCCAAAGTGTGCGCCCATCCCAAGCAATGTATGCCAATCCCAAGCAGTGTGGACGCAGGACATCCGGTCATTCTGGCTAACGGCGCGAGTGTGTGGAACGCACGCCATCTGTAGTGGATAGTGTGCATATCTTCGGTATTGCGGCTCACTCGAGATTAACGCCAGCAGCCCCAGTGCCGGGAGAAAGGCACTTTTTCAAGTAAGGAGCCATTTGGCTGTGTATTATTTTTTTTTAATTGAATTATACTATGGAGGCTCTCCATCTGTTTTCTATATACCACACTTACCGTACTTGTCTGTGAGGAGGAAGGCTGAAACTGTCTACAGGTTAAAAGCATGTGAGCAGGCACAACCCTGCAGAGGGGATTACTGACTAACTTTTTCAATAAAGTGGTGAGGTCAATAAAATCTGGTAAGCTGAATCATATTACAATCACTTATTTGGTGTGGATGATCGAGGCTGTGGTGAAGGATCACGTGGAAGGTTGTGCCTACATCTCTCTACACGAAAGATCTGTCATCGTTTTGTGTGTGACAATCACATCACGTTATAGAGGAACTTTTATTTGGAATAGTTTAAATTTCAAGGACTTTTACACTATATATGTTGCAGCAATTGCTGTCACTGGGGTGTTATCACATGAATGTGTGAACTGTTGTTTAAATTCATTTCACGTTGATGATTAATTAAATTTTTTTTGCTAATTAGCGCCCCCTATACGTTATCCAAAATCTGAATTGAGAAGTGTACTGTTGTATTCTCTTTCTCAGGGGAGCAGCATTGGAGTATTAATTCATTTTTTAGTTCTATATATATTTCTTGGTGCAGAGTTTTTTTACATTTTTCACTCAGTGGAGTAAGCCTATTATAGGAAATGGAAAGTGACTGTAATGGATCTGACTATTTCTTGCCCCAACATATCCCTGCTGGCTTTAGCTGAGCATGTCCCAATCTTTAAAGACTTAGTGGACAAAAGGTTTGAGCCCCCCTCAAAGTCTTCTTTGCCCAGTTGAGCTTGGCCATGCGATCAGTGGTCTTGGCAGTCTGGGCAAGGCCAAACCCCAGACCAATTCCTTGATACTCAAAAAAATGCAGTAGTAGCCGAGAGCTACAACGTGGACGATTTGGCAGATTACCAGTGCCAAAATTCTCGCCTAGCTTTCAAGTCAGTTCAGATGCACAGAATTGGCTGCAGAGCTGGTCTTCTGAGACAGTTTGTAAAAAACCTTTGGAAAGTGAGAGATTCATTAGACACCTTTAAGAAAGTTATGAGCAGAAATAGCACTCTTACATAGTATGAAGAAAGCTAATGTGCCACGACAAAGTCTGTTGCTGTCTTTTTTTGGAAGTCTCTTTCATCCCTCCCAGACCTCCACTTCTAAAGCTTCACTCAGTGCCATTGAAAGTCCTAGACATCCAAGCCAGCAAAGTTTAGCACCAAATCTTCCACAAAACGAAGAGTGATATCTATTTACCTTTTCAGGTACCTGGACTCCAGGCTTTTCAAATCGTTTGATTGTCCCAGTTGTCTTGAAGGAAGAATTTCAGGACTTGTATTAAAAAGCAGTTTACGATACCAAAGCCTAGTTGGGGCTATCACCCCACCCTAGTCCTTAAGGTTCTCAACACTTTCTTGTGGGTCCAAATGTTGCTGTTGGAATCAGCCCAGAGTTTAATTACATTGCTGAAACTGAGAAATTCTACCACCTATTGATATCAGAAATGCATATTTGCATATTACATTTTTTTCCTGCATCAGTAGTTTGCTGTGGGCAGGCAGCACTTGTACTCGGTGGCTCTTGCCTTTGGCCTCCACAGTCCCCTGAGCCCTCACCAGGATGGTTGCCTTAGTCCTTGAGTTGCTGTGCTCTCAGAGAAGCCACATTATGTGATATCTGTGCAATCTCCTCTTGAAAGCACGCTTCTCTAATGCCTTGTACACCTTGTACACGCGGTCGGAGTTTCCGATGGAAAATGTGCGATCGGATCATGTTGTCGGAAAATCTGACCGTCTGTGGGCTTCATCGGATTTTTTCCATCTGAATTTCCGACGCACAAAGTTTAAGAGCTGGATCTTAACATTTCTGACAACATGATCCAATTGCGTCAATTCCGATCGTGTGTAGCCTAGTCCGACACACAAAGTGCCACGCATGCTCAGAATAAATTATGAAACGGAAGCGCTTGGTCAGGTAAAACTAGCGTTCGTAATGGATATAACACATTCGTCAGGCTGCAATGTTAGCAGGGCATTCTCTTTTTCTTTATAATGCTAGAATAATGAAGTTGTTTTTCTGCTTATATTCACACAGACTTTTCCAAAACATATTTCTTTATTCTTTTTCCTGATTTCATGAATAGAATATTTTTATTCGTCAGATCTCCCGAATCATTTTGGATTTTTATCTTATAATTTTTTTTTAATTTTGTGGTTGCTTTTTTAATCAAGATCTCCTTTTTTTAAATTGTGGTCATCTTCGTAATTTTTTTGTGTGTGTTTTGTGTGTCAACTTACTACCATTATTATCTTTTTATTTTATTGTTTTATTTTTTAATCTCGAGGAGGTTGTTTGGTGTTGGTGCCCCTTGTTAATTTGACTTTGTATTTTTGAAATGTACCTGCCTACTCACAAATAAACTGTCCTTTTTTAAGTAAAATACATAGGCAAGTATTTTTTTAACCAAAAAAAAAAAACCTTTAATATTAGGTGTCATAATCAAATAAACAGGAAGGCAATGCTGGAGAAACTAGTAAATTTGGCAAAGCCTTTGGACCCCAGGGAAGACATCAATTATTTAAATGCAAAATTGGTGGCCTGATAAGTCCATATCTAAGGGAGAACAGTCTGGTCCAGAAGTCCAAGAGATCAGGAAGAGCAGATGACATCTATGTCCCCAGGTGGTGGTCATACAAGAGCCTGCATCAGACCAGACTGAACCTAGGCCATCACTCTCTGGTCTTCCTTAGACACTTCCCTCCAGGCTTCCTTCCAGGCTGTGTCTCTGCTTTTGTAGTTGTGGCAGGGTGTGGAGGAGGAGGAGGGCGATGGTTGAACTCCTGGCTGACACTTGCCACAGCCTCCTCCCGGCTGCCACTTGCCACGGCCTCCTCCTGGCTCAGCTCTTCCTGTGTATGTAAATGGGACATAGTTTTAGTTTTGTGTTCATCAACCACACAATTATCAGCTCATGACTGTTGCAAATTGAATGTTAATAAATAGAACAGACTATCATTCTGACCCCAGCATTTTTCATTCTTGTCCCAATCATTTTTGGTCACTACTGTCTATTGATATGTAAAAAACTTAGTTAAATCAGAACTTACTGATCAATAATAACATTTAGTTAACATCATTAAATGTACGACAAGAAATATGTTGAACAATGCTCTACCTTACTCAAACTGGGCTCCTCCACATGTTGCTGCCTGGAAGGCTCAGGTTGGACATCGGAAGCCTCAGCTGGGGGGGGGGGGGGAGCCTTGAAGGAAGACTGTAGAGTGCTGGCCTAGGTTACCTCTGGTCTGCCAGAAAATGCAGCCTGTCATAGTACAACATCCTGAGGACATAAAAGTCATCTGCATCGCCCGATCTCAGAAAATTCTGGACCTTCTTGCACACCCTCAGATGTGTTCTCCTCAGGCCACCAATTTTGGCCTTCACATAGGTGATGTCTGCTGTGGGGACCATCGTCTTCACCAAAGCAAGCAGTTTGTCCAGCGTGGCCTTCCTCTTTCTTAGGTCCTTAAAAAAGGGGTGGTTCACCTGCCACAGGTAGGGCAGCTCCCTGAGCATATCAATGAATATGCCAAGAAAATGTGAGTCCTTGAAGGAATCCATATTTTTCTCTGCAAGACACAACACAAGACAAACCCTAATGTCAGGCTAAACTCTTCTAATCTTGTCCCAATATAAGCCTCAATCTAGAAGCAGTATAGGTCAGTGATGTACCAAGTTAAAATTGTACATTCGTTCAAACGATTGGTGCTTCCGCTACTTCTTCCTCCGCTCACAGATCGTACGTACGCCGAAGAGTGTTACGTTTTATATACAGTGCACATGCATGAAACTCCGCTTACCCTGACGTTCTTTCTATTCTATTCCCCGCCCCTTCTCTTTCAGCACAGTGGGGAGAGCACATGGCGGAGAGACAGCAGGTGCATGATAATTCCACTAACGAGGAGGAGGACGAGGAAAGCCAGAAACATCCCAATCTCGGAGGAGATTTAAGGCCTCAAATATGTCTTTTATTGAGATGTTGGAGATGGTGGACATATTGAAGAGGAACGACTATGATGGGAAGTATGGACCTTACCCAAACCTAAATATCAGAAAGGCCAGGATCATGACTAAGTTGTGAAGAGTCTTCAGAAGAATTTTGGGGTACGACGATCCAAGGATCAACTAAGGAAACCCTGGTCAGACCTGAAACTGAGGGAGCAAGATCAGTACAGAAGGATCAAGCAAGTTCTTCAAAAAAGTAAGTAGTTGTCATGTGTTCATATTATTATTATTGCTTGCATACTGCTCCCTGTGCTTTTATTTAGTGTTGCACAGTTTAAAATGGCCACTTTCGTGTTCATGGGTTCAATCGTTCGTAGTAAACATCGTTCATTCACCCACTTAAAATACGATGTTTTGGAAAGTTGCACTTAACTACATTTTTTCATGCCTATTTCTAGTCAAAGGAAGTTTGTTGTCTAGAGGGGTTTGTAATAGAATGAAATGCAAACTTGATTCAGTGTAAAGGAGAGGACACTCAGTAGCTGTTTACACATCTGGACTCAGAAGCACTAGTGTGGGACACCAGAACACCCTTTTTATTAGGGTGTCCCACACATGTGGATACTATAGGGGTGTCTCCATCTGTCAAACTTGCACAAAACAGGTAAGTATTCCAGCTTTAGAAAGTCTCTAAAATAATGTTTTCAGCTTTGAACTCTGCCAAAAAAGACAATTGTACGACACTTCTAAGCAATGTTTCATATTCCTATTTCTTCCCCTTTAAATATCAGTGTGCTAAGTACTCCTTTTTTACATTATCATAGAGGAGAGAAGGCTCGGGACGTCTGAGGACACCAGGGACCCGACACCTCCCAAAGAAGGGGAAATCCAAAAACCAGAAGCAGAGGAGGAGGAGGAAGGAGGGGTTGTTGAAATTGGCGAAATTGGCACCTCAACAGGTGAGTGTCTGAGACCACAGATTCAGGTAATAGATGTATGCCTGCATTTTTATAATACATGATGTGGTTTTTGGTTTATTTTTAGGTGATGTGGATGTTGTGAAAGAAGAATCGCATTTTACCAGTGAAAGTGCCCAGATCCTCATAAGGGAGATAATGGGGTACAATCACAATTTAGATAGTCTCAAGGAAAACATCAGTGAGGTTCAACAAAAAATGAAGAACATCATTGATGTTTTAGGGAGAATCTGAAACACCCAAAACTAGCTAGCATCGATTTTATATTTTAAAAAACAGTTTTATATTTTTACAAAAGCCACATTTGGAAGATGCACACAGTGTGTCAACATTTGCTATCTCCCATCATGAGGGATCAATATACGCGTTTTGTGGGTGCAACCCCTTCCTTGCTACTAAAGTGGCTGAGATGAAGGGGTTGCACCCCCAAAACATGTACATTGATCCCCCATGATGGGAGATAGCACATGTTGATATTAGGCATGGGATCAGAAGGAAAATGCCCGGTTTGAATCACAATTTGAGTGCATCTTACAAATTTGGCTTTTACATGGGTGACATCCCATGTGATGAAGGCAATATCAACACAGTTTGGACATACTCATGTCTGATATTGTCTTCACTTTTCAAAGTTGAACTTTGCACGTTCCTCAGTTCTGTATGTTATGATTTGATACATGCCTGTTTCCTCTAAAACGGCAAGTTATATTAATGTTACCAAAAATAATGTTATATATACCAAATATGTTGGTTTGTTGTAAAACCCTTTTATAAACGCACATGTGAATGTGCTTTGAGTAAAAAGTTTAATTATCAATGTGTGGCTTCCCTTTTCAATGCGCAAAAGAAGTATTTGTAGTAAAGTTATTGTTTTCTGTAGCAATGGGTGTTATTTACTAAAGGCAAATCCACTTCGTACTCCAAGTGCAGTTTCAAGTGCACTTTTGCAGTGCACTTGTATTGCATAGTGGATTTGCCTTTAGTAAATAACACCCACAGTGCTTTAGAATTTTCCCCAATCGTGCCATTTTCATGACTCCACACATTTCTGTCATGGTGCTAAAAATTAGGAATATTTTTGTCAGTAATGCACTACATGCATTAACAACAAAAACAAGGTTCGTGTGTAGCAGACCCACAACATAATAATATTATCTGAAGAAGAGACTGTCACCTCATCTCGCACAGAAATTTGTTTTGCACTGTTGAACAAAAAGGCCCAAAAAATAAACAAAAAAGAGCTAGGAGACACCTAAAACAAACCCAAGCAGTAAATGAAAAAAAAAATTATTGCAGTTTAAAAGAGAAATGTATTAAAAAAATGCCTCTCAGACATTGTTTGGCATATCACTGGCCCCCCTACCCGCAAAGTACTCCGTGTATCTGTTTCTGACCTCGCAGGTGTTTTGGAGGGGGACAAGCCAGGACAGCCTACTTTGAGTGCCATCAGGTTGGCAAGTTCGGGAAAGTCTGCCTCAGGCCCAACTGAGGCCACATAGTTTGGAGAGTACTTTTTTTAAACAATTTTTAAGCCCAAACTGCCACTCTGGAGACACCAGTAGAACTCCATCTGCGCTATCACTCCACCATCTGACATCCGGCCATTTTTCCCCACGTCCACATACAGGAACTAGTAGGTAGCTAACACCACCACCAACATCACAATACTATTATATCCCTTGTAATTATAGTAGTAGGACCCTGAGTTGGGGAGGGTGGGACAATGCGGACGTGTTTCCAGTCAATTGCACCTCCACAATTGGGAAAGTCCCAATGGGTAGAAAAGTGGGAGGCCACAGTTTGCCATTCCTGTGGCATTGAAGGAAACTGTGGAGTCAAACAAGAAAAAAAAAATAGTCATTTTGCACATCAGCATTGCAACATTTTTTGGCCAAGATCAGTATAACATTTTGGAAGCTAGTATTTAAAGCCAAAAGTATAAGGTCCCCTTATCAGATTCCTCACCCCATCTGATGGCCCATTGCAAAAAATTAGGGGGGAGGGGATGTTTTGAACAGGTAACCCTCTCCACTTCATTGAGAGCTGAATGCATAAATAATGTGTGATACTTTGGCCAGCCCCTCCTTACTTACACTATTGGCAGCCCACTGGACAGTTAAGAAGTGTTAGAGCCGGTTCACACTGCGGGCGATGCGAGGCGACACGACTCGCCTGGCCGCGCTCTCGCAAGTCGCCCCCGTTCTGTACAATGGAACCGTTCTGAGAGGAGCGACTCGAGTCGCTCCGACTCAGAAAAAAGGTTCCTGTACTACTTCTGGGCGACCTCGGGGCGACTTGCATTGACTTCTATACAGAAGTCATCTGCAAGTTGCCGCTGAGGTCGCGGCAGGTCGCGGCGAGGCAAGTCGGTGTCGCCTCGCCTCGCCTGCAGTGTGAACCGGCCCTAATAATAAAAAAAAAGAACAATGAAAAAATGGAAGCACATTTTGACATTCTGCTATTACCAATTAAGATAATAATACGATAAAAAAACTTAAAACAGTAGCATTTGAAAGTATTCAGGCATGCCCTTGCACTACATGCTTTGGTGAATTCATCAATAAATCTGACACAAGAGGTATAGTGTGTATTGGGTTTGGCAAAGTCAGCAGGTAGAGGATTGGTATCCACTGACTTAGCTGTTGGGGGAGGGGGTTCCTAATGAGTCTGGCCCACCAAAAAAAGCCTCTGACACTCTGCATGAATTCAAGGACACACATAACATTTGTACACATTTTAGGGGGTGGTTAGGGGAAAACACTACTATGGAGCTGACAAAATACATTGCTAAGTGACTAGGCTATAGGTGTTTATGGTCCCAGAAGAGCATACTGGGGAGGTTAGTGAAGGCAAATATGCATGAAGGACAAAAAAGGAAGTTTAAAAGCTTCCAGCATGCATGAGGACAAAGGGGCACAGCATATTACAACATATTCTAATCATGGTAATTATGGAACGATGAAAGAAATACAATACATTAGCAAACATTAAATACATAGAATGTGATGTTAAAGGAGAAAACTTACCTTAATATAGTCCTACTGCAGGACCTGAATGATGGCAGAACAGGTCTCTGGACTAATGATCCCCAGAGCCTGGGGGGAGATGCCTGTAGAGAACTTGAGGTCCTGAAGGCTTCTGCCTGTCGCTAAGTACTGCAACGTGGCAACTAGCCTCTGCTCCAGAGTGATGGCTTGCCTCATGCAGGTATCCTGCCTGCTGATATAAGGGGTCAGCAAAGCCAACAGATGGTGAAAAACGGGGTCTGTCATCCTGAGACAATTCTGCCGGATCTCACGAAGCAAAGGCATGTGCGAGAATTGGTCACGCTGGAACAATCAATTCTTGCTCCACGAACACCTCCTCACCCTGTTCATGGACTGGGCTTGTGTCAAAGCTAAAAGCCCAACAATAAGCCCCTGCACAGCACAAACTCTATGACGAGTACGTACACGCAACATGGCTTCAAAATGGTCGGCTGGTCAGAATGGACTAACAGAAAGCACCGATAAACAGCAAGGCCTGAAAGAACAAACTGAAAACCAGAAACGAGCGGACAATAAGCACTGAAAATCAAAGCGTTCTATATAAAAAGAGGCCACAATGACAAACAAATGCGAACTGACTACACGCACTGATAAGCAGATATGCACCGACAAGCACAAACTGTAGAGCAGTAACGATCTGAAGCACAAGTCTGAAAAGCGCAAATCATCTCTAACCAAACTTCTACTAACCCGCAATAAACACGAGATCAGCAGAAGGAGGCCAAAGGGTGCCACACGTGGTGCTTAACCTCCCTTTTATAGTCCCATCGTACGTGTTGTACATCACCGCGTTCTTGACGATCGGATTTGCCGACAACTTTGTCCAACCGTGTGTGTGCAGCACAAGTTTCGGACAAAATCCGTCGGAATAAATCCGACGGATTTTGTTGTCAGAATGTCCGACCGTGTGTACAAGGCATAAGGCCCTGGTGGAATGCAATACACACATTTTAGAGCTTTGGGTGTATCCTCAAGCTCCAGAAGTCTGTATTGGATCTAACCCACCCTTCAGAGTACCTAGGTCAGGTCTTTATAGTAAACTTCCTGGAGGCAGTATTGTTTGCCCAGTTTAATACCCGGATAAAGTCTTTTATCCCGATAACCTTGATGGTTCTTACTATAGATGCCAATCTGTCGGGCTGGGAAATCCTAGGGTCGGTCTAGGGGGTGTGGTCATTGAGGGTGGTCATTGAGGGAGGCCAGACTATCCATCCATGTTCTCAAGCTAATGTCCATTCGCCTATGCCTGCTGCAGTTGACCAACCAGCTTTAGGGGAAACCAATGAAGGTTCATTTGGACAATGCCACGGTAGCAGCATACATCAATATTTAGAACAGCACCAGAAGCCATGCTGCCCTTCAAAAAGACATGTCCCAGCCTTGTACAGGTTCCCAGAGTAGAAATTGGCAGATGGACTTCCTCAGATGTCAACACCTAGAGGAGGGGAAATGGTCTACAGTGTTACAGAAAGTCTTTCATCATTGAGGTATGGCAGACATAAATCTGTTGGTATTCTGCTTCAACAACAAGACTTGTGGTCAGGGTCATGAAAACAGAGGTTTGTGCGGTGGATGCACCAATGACTCCATGGAATCAGTTATAGTAGATTAAAGCCTTCCCTCTACTTCAGTTTCATCCTTGACTGCTTTGCAGGATCAGATAGAGAGCATTCCAGTCATCATGCGTTTCACTGCCTGAAAAATGTTCACTGGACAGGGACGAGGCGGGGACACGGTACGTCTGACATCATGTCTGGTGAACGATTGCTTGGTAGTGGAATGCACGCCGATTTGCAATCTTGTTGGTGGGGTAAATGGCAATACAGAGAGAGGTAGTACACTGCTGGGTCACGGTAGTGCCGGCGTAGGCACGATTACATGTGAGTGGGAAATATTTATACATGATGCATATTAAATGGGTTGCACTATGTTCCTGCATTTTGTTTTATATCCTAATACCTGAGGATCACCACCTGTGTTTAGGACTCCTAAAAAGCATTATTAGACCCACTTCATCCTGGGTCTAGGGATCTGGTGAGTCATAACTGGATTTGGAGTTGTGGTGTGAACATTTGCATAGAGTGTGTAGAGCATGTTGAAAGGAAGTCACACATGGACTTTGGCACTATTGAAGGACTTTTTTTAGTTTATGCACTTTTATAAGGAGTGGTCATCTATGAGTTATTTTTTTTTTATAGGTTTCCCTTTTGAGTATATTGACTGCTACCTCAAAAGGGGTGATCTATAGGAAGTTTATTATTTTTTGAAGGTTTCACCTTAATTGTATATAATGTTTAAGGGTTCACATTAGCAGGTAGAGCTTACCTTTGATTGTTTATTGTTTATCACTGAGGCTTACACCTTGATGGATAGGATTCATCCTTTCCCTATTAAGGCTCATCAGGTGTCTGTTTCTCAAATTTGCTTGACCGCCACCTTGTCCTCTGTTAACACATGGTCTTGCTTGTGCTTGTGCTTGTGCTTGTGTCTTGCACTGTACAATTAAAAAATACTGAATTTTTTACTTACCTGTAAAATCCTTTTCTTGGAGTACAGTACAGGGCACGGGCCACCCTCCTCCCTGTCCTGTTGTTTTCCCCTGATTGCTTGTTAAATAAATTGAGGATTGCTGGAAGCAGGATGAATTATATGGCATTTCTTAACAACATTGTTTGCCAGTGTCCTCACCTGAAGGAGGACGCCTGTATCTCGTACTGTACGGTTAAGAAATGTATTTATTTTTGACTGCATTTTTCTTTTCAAGCTACACTTTCTACTTGACCAAATGCTACTCTTTTCACTTATTGTCAGGAATATCATATCTTCAGGAAACATAATCTATGTGATGGTTCTACAATTTTCAAGAATACCACTCCAATAAGCAATAGGTTTTGTTCAGTGCTTTGCCTGTTTTTTTTCAGGGTTTATTATCCATCCACCTGTCCTGGAAAATAGATTGCCTTCCGTACTCACATTCCCCTGAGCCTAAACCTTTTCACAATTTGTCATCTAACTAGGCATGTAGCTCAGCTATTTTCTTTTACGTGAAAGAAAAAAATATCAAAGCAAAGTGAGAACTAGTTTTGTAATGACCCAACGGAATCAGTCTCAAAGCCATCTGATCATACAATTCCCATGAATCATCTTTATTTACAAAATGTGGAAATGCAACATTTCTCAAAGCTACACATCCTTACTACTCTAAAATTTTGTTAACCAATGTGTTTCAGAAATAAATGTATCTAGCAGTATTATGGCCCATGATGGTTTTTATTTTTATTTTGGTTCAATTTTACAAAACAGATACAACTGGTTAAGTTTATTTAGTATGTACAAAGCAGCATTTCAAGGGAAAACTTTTTTGTAGTATCATTGTCTGTGTCCCTGCTGCAATGGTAGTTGGCAGCGCTTAGCCATAAAAGCCAGGGTACAAATTACAATAAAGTGAAACAAAATCACATAAAAGTACTGAAAAAACTTTTTCAGGCTGAAAGGGGGAAAAAAGAGTGCTTTTCAATGTCCAAACTTTAGCAGGACTTTTTAAATTTTAAAGTGGAGCACGGGTTTACTTTAACTTTTTACAAGTCCACAGCAATACAGTAAATGTTTTGTGAAAAAAATCACTAACACCTAATAGTATTTTCTCCCCACTCCTCGTCAAACTCCTCTCTTTAAAGCCTGAACTGGATTCCTTATTTTTAAAATTCAGCTGGTACTCTTCCACAGTCGATATTTACTGCAGCACATTTTAATTGGATAGTACAATGACAGATGCATTACACCCAACAACCCAGATTACACATTAGGGAAAATGCAGGCAAGATAAGTACACACTTGGACTTTGCATGCCAACATTCTGTAATACTGTCACTTTGAGGATTGTTTAATATTCTAGCAGCTCTGTTTTAGTAACAAATAAAAGGATATTAAAACTATGCATGATAATAAGACATATGACTCCTTTAGTACTTTTAACAGATGTATTTTTTGAAGGCATTCTATGTGCTTTAACCCTTGCCATGCTATGTTTTCACATGTGTGAAGCACTATTGCACCAAAATGCAGCAAAAAAACTGCATGCATTCTTTCTGGCAGAGCAACAAACAGCACAATACTACGTTGTCAACTTATAATGGTATAATAATAAAATTTAGTAAAGATTTTTTTTCAACTTGACACTGCTGAAGATTTAGTCCTGATGCAAAAGATTGTACATTAAACTCAAATTCCAAGTTTCTGAAAATGGACTACATATTTTGAGTTAAAATGGAGTCCCTTTAATTTTCTATTGGAAGGTCTATATTCCTGAAGAGAAAGGAGAGTTCATCTTTTTCAAAAAATGGTGAGATTACTATCCACACCAGTCCCTTTGGTTTTGTCTTTAAGAATTCTATGGATTCCCTTGATGTGATCCTCCTTATTCAGTGTAACATTTGTCCTCCTGTTATCTGCACATTTTATTACGATGCTTTCATTATTTTTCAAGGATTCTAAACCTATTCATCTTTCATTACTCCTCTGTTACTAAACAGTAAGCTAGCAGCATTGTTATTAATTTGTTAATTCATAATTAACAAGAGATTGGAAGGTGGAAATTACATTTCCTTTGTATTATATAGGGTTAGCATTGGTCTTCGGTTTTAGATCAGTTATAATGCAGCCAGATAAGTTATTACAGTAGGGCTGTATTTGGGAATAATTTAAAATTGTCATTCCTAATAAATTGTGTCTGCATTTCTTATTTGAATGCTATCGTTGTAGTGTCAGTTTCTGGATGAAGGTCTGTAGGTCTATGAATTTTTCAAACACGTCGTTGGATTGTACAAATGAAAAAAATGTAGAACTTTCTTGAGAACAGTATCCTCACTGTAACTAAGGGTATGGGTGGAAGGGTTTAACATCCTTAAAGTGTAAGTAAACCCTTCTATTGTTTTCAGTCAAGGAAGTTGCCATCTTGGCCTCTAATGATTCTTCAACTGCCATAATGCTACACATGTGATCAGTTATGAAAAAAGCCATTGGATGGTTTGAAAGTTTGGTTGAGAGCACAACCAATGTGAAAGTTCGCATTTCCGGCATGCCGGGAATGTAAGTGTTTTTTGAAACTGGGTTTACTCCCGCTTTAACAATCCTTGTGCAGTTTTAGTTTTGATTCCTTGTATTTTTTTGTCATTGTGATTGTGTCATTGTATACTTCTATATCTCAGATTTGTACATCTTTAGGGAATCTTTCTCAAATGTAGGTTTGAAAAGAAAATTGTGAATGGGTTGTTTGTAATAACAAGAAACTGATGTGTGGTCATTACTGACATACGTGGAAGGATATTTTAAGAGACTCTGGAAGAAGCAGAGGAGACAGGCATCTCTCCTGAACACTTAATCCTAGGTGTTCAGGAGAGGACTGAGCTGTTTGCGTGGGAAGAGGGTGGAGCGCATTTCCCTGTTCCCACAAGCCAATACATAAAATACATTTTAGCTGCTTGGCATATTAAAGTTATCTGAATCCTGTTCAGACCTGCCTTCTTCCAGTTGTTTTGTGGCTCTAAGGTGTGTTACATAAAGCCATGTCCTTTAAGACAATAACCAACTTTCATTATGGCTGCATATCACAGTGTCACCAGAGGACATTTTGTGTGGTGCAATTTTTTAGCCCACAGAAACTGTCCTAACTATGTAAAAAAAGTTGGTAGCAACTGCCTCCCAGGCCAAAAGTTTCCACTCATTCCCTGTGAGTTTTAGACAATGTAAGCCATTTGGTACCTGCTGGGTGTTTATGTTTCCTCAGAGAGCTAGGCTGATCCAGATCCTGAAATTCTGAAGAGGCTGGTCAGGTTTGTGGTGCAGACCTTAATAACTAAATCTCTGTTGTGGATTTTCATATCATGATTAGTGAGAAACTAGGGGTGGGGGTATAGAGAGGTCTAAATTTGCTCTGTTGTATGGTTGTGGAAGTACCACATTATGGAAGGAGATGTGAATGTCCAAACCTAAAGTACATCCATAAAACAATATGATAACCAGGGTGATTGGCGCTACCTACAAGTAAAACTCCTTATATGTATGTATATCAATATATAATTCTGAATATATCATGTATTCATCTAGAAGAATATATATATAATAAAGGGAGGCATAACCCCCAAAAAACTACCAATCTGCAATTTGAAATTCACAAGCTACTCAGAATTCCCAAAAAAACAACAAAGTTCCTACTAAAGATATGTTCCTGGGATTAACAAATAATTCCAATAAGCAACAGAAAAGGAAAAAACGAAACCAGACAACAAACTAGAAACCAAAAAGAATTTTTTGTATCTGTATCGCTAAGAGACAGTATTCCCTAAAATCGCATAAATGCCAAAGTGTGGTTTGAGTAGGCAAATTCCCAGTAAGAGGCGTATGTAAATGTGCTAGTGAGCTTATAATCCCAAACATGCAAACTGTAAGTGTAAACGCTAATATAGATACATATGCAAGAATTTTTTGCCTAAAGTCGCATTATCGCCAAGATGTGCAAAAAACCAAATATAAGGTGTATATAAATGTGCTTAATAAAATTAAAATTCACAATACAAAATTCAGATTATACAACCTATGCATGCAATATGCTAATATAAGCATATATATATGGAAAAACAAAAATATATTAATAGTATGGTATATAAGTATATAAAAAATTATATCAAAAAATATATATCAAAAAAGTGCAGCTGAAAAAACAAAGGGCAAAAAAATGTGTACAAAAAAGAAGAAAGAATATATATATAAAAAAATATATATATATAAAAAAACAGAGGGTCTCTTAAAAAAACAGTAAATAACAAAAAATACAAAAATAGTGTCCAAATTCCCAAAAAATCTCTTCAACAGTGCAATTATAAAAAGTTCAAAAGATGTGACTAAAGTGCTCCTCGTGCAATCTCCAACGTGACTTCTGTGTTCCCCCACAAGATCCCCCACTCACCAGAAGAATAAACCCCTGCAGGGGTAATTCGCCTTGGAATCAAAGTCTACCGATAATCAGCTCTTCATTCGCATCCAGAGAGAGTTTTTTCAGTTCCTGCTGATGTCCGGCTCATCAATCGCAACCAAGGGGGAGATTTCCTCATAGGAAAAAAATTGTAGTCTCCATAGTGTGATTTGTATAAAAAATCAATTTATTGCCACAAAAATATAAACAAATAAAAACATAAAAAATGATAAAACAGAAAAGACAATTCTCATATGTTGAGACAAGATGTGGAACCACAGTCCATTAAAAAACCTTTCCAGCCTCCATATATGAATGATAACGTTCCAGGAAAAAGATAAAAAATCCTAGAACAGGGCTGAGAGAAAGGTAATAACCATACGCTAATGGTGCTTTATCCCAGATAACACAAAGGACTAGACACCAAAAAATATATATAATGGTGATGTCCCAGGATATAACCTGTTGTCTAGAGTCACTCCAGTGTTTGTAAGTCCCCCAGGGATAGAGCCCTTCTAGCGCGAAAAAATAACAATAATAATCCGAACGTGGAAACCGCCCGGTGGACACGCAGCTACGGCTTGCACTCCAACTGCGCTCCAACGAACGGAACTGACGTAATAGGCGTAACTCCGTCGAACGCGTTTCGTCATTGACGTCTTCAGCCGCTGAAGACGTCAATGACGAAACGCGTTCGACGGAGTTACGCCTATTACGTCAGTTCCGTTCGTTGGAGCGCAGTTGGAGTGCAAGCCGTAGCTGCGTGTCCACCGGGCGGTTTCCACGTTCGGATTATTATTGTTATTTTTTCGCGCTAGAAGGGCTCTATCCCTGGGGGACTTACAAACACTGGAGTGACTCTAGACAACAGGTTATATCCTGGGACATCACCATTATATATATTTTTTGGTGTCTAGTCCTTTGTGTTATCTGGGATAAAGCACCATTAGCGTATGGTTATTACCTTTCTCTCAGCCCTGTTCTAGGATTTTTTATCTTTTTCCTGGAACGTTATCATTCATATATGGAGGCTGGAAAGGTTTTTTAATGGACTGTGGTTCCACATCTTGTCTCAACATATGAGAATTGTCTTTTCTGTTTTATCATTTTTTATGTTTTTATTTGTTTATATTTTTGTGGCAATAAATTGATTTTTTATACAAATCACACTATGGAGACTACAATTTTTTTCCTATGAGGAAATCTCCCCCTTGGTTGCGATTGATGAGCCGGACATCAGCAGGAACTGAAAAAACTCTCTCTGGATGCGAATGAAGAGCTGATTATCGGTAGACTTTGATTCCAAGGCGAATTACCCCTGCAGGGGTTTATTCTTCTGGTGAGTGGGGGATCTTGTGGGGGAACACAGAAGTCACGTTGGAGATTGCACGAGGAGCACTTTAGTCACATCTTTTGAACTTTTTATAATTGCACTGTTGAAGAGATTTTTTGGGAATTTGGACACTATTTTTGTATTTTTTGTTATTTACTGTTTTTTTAAGAGACCCTCTGTTTTTTTATATATATATATTTTTTTATATATATATTCTTTCTTCTTTTTTGTACACATTTTTTTGCCCTTTGTTTTTTCAGCTGCACTTTTTTGATATATATTTTTTGATATAATTTTTTATATACTTATATACCATACTATTAATATATTTTTGTTTTTCCATATATATATGCTTATATTAGCATATTGCATGCATAGGTTGTATAATCTGAATTTTGTATTGTGAATTTTAATTTTATTAAGCACATTTATATACACCTTATATTTGGTTTTTTGCACATCTTGGCGATAATGCGACTTTAGGCAAAAAATTCTTGCATATGTATCTATATTAGTGTTTACACTTACAGTTTGCATGTTTGGGATTATAAGCTCACTAGCACATTTACATACGCCTCTTACTGGGAATTTGCCTACTCAAACCACACTTTGGCATTTATGCGATTTTAGGGAATACTGTCTCTTAGCGATACAGATACAAAAAATTCTTTTTGGTTTCTAGTTTGTTGTCTGGTTTCGTTTTTTCCTTTTCTGTTGCTTATTGGAATTATTTGTTAATCCCAGGAACATATCTTTAGTAGGAACTTTGTTGTTTTTTTGGGAATTCTGAGTAGCTTGTGAATTTCAAATTGCAGATTGGTAGTTTTTTGGGGGTTATGCCTCCCTTTATTATATATATATTCTTCTAGATGAATACATGATATATTCAGAATTATATATTGATATACATACATATAAGGAGTTTTACTTGTAGGTAGCGCCAATCACCCTGGTTATCATATTGTTTTATTTTTTGGAGGAAACACCTTTTGGAGTTTCTTTCTTTTGTGGGTGGCAGCAACCTAATGATATAACTAGTATTTAGCCGTAGCCACTGTTATTACTATCCTCTCTTACTTCCCACCGTTGTCGAGCGCGGTTTTTTCCTTTATTTTTATTTTTAAAGTACATCCATCACTAATAAATCATTTTCCTTATTAAGTCCTCCAGGAGCC
Source organism: Lithobates pipiens (assembly GCF_037356315.1). Taxonomy (NCBI): domain Eukaryota; kingdom Metazoa; phylum Chordata; class Amphibia; order Anura; family Ranidae; genus Lithobates; species Lithobates pipiens. Next base: position 123,706,743 of record NW_027507788.1, read on the forward strand.
CTGAATCCTGAGAGGGTCTATTTATAAACTGTCTGCTCCAACATATTCCTATTGGCCAATATAGCTATTGATTAATGTTATCGGACAGGAGCTAAGGTGAACAGCTGTTCCTTAAAATGGAAGTAAACCCTTCCAAACAACTTTGACCTACAGGTAAGCCTAGATTAAGGCTTACCTGTAGGTCCAAGTAATATCTCCTAAACCTATATGGTTTAGGAGATATTTGCCCGAAAATGGGCACCGCTGTCTACGGCGCATGCGCCGTAGACAGCGGCGCGCATGCGCACTAAATGCGGCAAGTCCAAGAATGGATTTGCCAAATTTGTCGACTCCCGTGCGCATGCGCGGGAGTGACGTCATCGCGGCCTCGCCGTATGACAGCGGCGGAGCTGCGAGGCGCGACTCCCGTGCGCATGCGCGGGAGTGACGTCATCGCGGCTTCGCCGCTGTCATTGGTCGGAGCTGCGAGACGCCACCAGCAAGATGGACGCGGCGGACTACAGGGATCAGCGGCGACTTCGCTGGCTCCTGTGTCAGGTAAGTGACACATAATGAGCTACTATGCGATGCATAGTAGTCCATTATGCTTTACCTTTGCAGGGAAAAAAAGAGGAAGTAAACCCATCAGGGTTTACTTCCTCTTTAATATATTGGAAGTGTTGAAATTTATAATTGAGCATCCTGGTATTGAGAGCTTCCAGGATACTTTTAAAGGTGCACTATATGTCTGGAATTGAGATGTTTAAAAGGGGTTTTGTGTTTGATTTTTTAAAGTCAGGTTCACTTATGCCTCAGTCTTAAAAGTGTATGCAAATACAAAATATTTTATTTGTTTTTGTTCTATTTATTTTATTTTTATATATGAATATTGTATAAGGTAGTGAATGATTATAACACCCGGTGACCTCATTGAAGAGACACGGGCCCCATACAAATTATTAGATTTTTTGCAGATTTTTGTCTTCATATTTACCAAAACCATGTAGTGCAAGGGCCTGCCTGATTGCATACAAATTCAAACTCTTATGCCGCGTACACACGGCCGGAATTTCTGATGGAAACAGTCTGATGGGAGCTTTTCATCTGATTTTCCGACCGTGTGTATACCCATCGGTCTTTTTCTGTCGGCATTTCCCACGGTCTTTAGATTGAGAGCCTGTTCTTAATTTTTCAGATGGAAAACCTTTCTATCGGCTTTTTCGATCGTGTGTATGCAATTCCGACACGCAAAATTACGCGCATGCTTGGAAACAATTCAACGCATGCTCAGATGCATTAAACTTCCCTTTTATAGTGCCGTCGAACACGTTGTATGTTGCGGTGTTATTGACCATCGGAATTTGGTGTGACCGTGGCAAGACAGTTTGAGTGAAATTCCGTCAGAATTCCGACGGGAAAACCATCAGAGCTTTTTCCAATGAGAATTCTGATCGTGTGTATGCAGCATTAAAGAGGAAGTAAACCCTTCCAAACAACTTGGACCTACAGGTAAGCCTAGATTAAGGCTTACCTGTAGGTCCAAGCAATATCTCCTAAACCTATATGGTTTAGGAGATATTTGCCCGAAAATGGGCACCGCTGTCTACGGCGCATGCGCCGTAGACAGCGGCGCGCAGGCGCACTAAATGCGGCAAGTCCAAGAATGGATTTGCCTAATTTGTCGACTCCCGTGCGCATGCGCGGGAGTGACGTCATCGCGGCTTCGCCGAATGGCAGCGGCGGAGCTGCGAGACGCGACTCCCGTGCGCATGCGCGGGAGTGACGTCATCGCGGCTGCGCCGCTGTGATTCGTCGGAGCTGCGAGACGCCACCAGCAACATGGATGCGGCGGACTACAGGGGACAGCGGCGACTTCGCTGGCTCCTGTGTCAGGTAAGTGACACATAATGAGCTACTATGCGATGCATAGTAGTCCATTATGCTTTACCTTTGCAGGGAAAAAAAGAGGAAGTAAACCCATCAGGGTTTACTTCCTCTTTAAGGTTTGACCTCATATTGTATGTTTTTTGTAATTTGAAGACAAAAATCTGCAAAAAATCTAAACGTGTGTATGGGGTCTCATTGTCTCTATTTGTCCTGATGACTGCTTTCACCTGCACTAAAAGTAAAGGACAATCCAACATTTTCAGCTGTCAATGAAAATGGAGTAGAGTAAAAATCTTCCAAAGATGATCTCATCAATGGGACACAGATAGCAAAAAAGATTGTGACGGGGGTTTTAACTGTTTCTACTGTTTCCAAAGTGATGCGGTATTGTATACCTGTAAGTAATATTTTTTTAAGGAAAACATTTAAGCATGTTCTAAAATAAAATGTATTTAATTTAGATTTAATTAAATTTAAAGTATATCTAAAGTCAAATTTGGATAAGGTAGTGAAGGATTATAACACCTGGCAGGTGTCCTCATTGAAGAGACTCAGGCCCCATACACACTATTAGATTTAGGTAAATCTGAAGACAAAATTCAGCTGAAAATCGGATAGTGTGTATGTGGCTTTAAGGTTTGACCTCATATTATATGGTTTTGGTAAATCTGAAGACAAAAATCTGTGAATCGCCATTCACATCCAAACTTCCAAAGCATGTTTAAAATTAATTAGCAACTGTACAAAATGCTTTAGTACTGTCAATTTGTTTAAACTGAGCTTACTATATCTATATGACAGCAGAAAGTATGCATTTGTTATGTATAGGTGGTGTTCTGCAAAGGGTTGGCAGCAACTTTACAAAGTTTTATTTTAAAGTGGAGTTCCACCCTAAAAAAAAAAAAATTGCCTGTTGCAAATGCCTGTTTCTAGGGGGTCCCTCTTAGTCTGCCTCCTTCAGTGCCTGGGATCCTGACCTCACTTTCCTCGGTGCCCCCTCCCTCTTGAAAATAATCTGATACACATCACAGGTCCCAGATGATCAATCATGGCAGGCATGGCGGTGCTGCTCACACAGTTACAATGCTGGCGCCGCCGAGCGGAGGGGGAGATGAGCGGGGCTTCGATCCCCCGCATTGGTGGACCCTGGGACAGGTAAGTGTCCGATTATTAAAAGTCAGCAGCTGCAGAATTTGTATTTGCTGACTTTCATTTTTTTTTTTTTTAAGCGGAACACCGCTTTAAGTACTTTTTTCCTCCTCTTAAAAGTTCGATAATATTAATTTATGAACAAATTGTGTTGTCTCTTTCATTATAATGTCTTTCACTTGCTCTATATTTATACAAAAATTCACCTTTTGTTTTGTCTTGTATATACAATTTCCCCTTGATCTACAGTATTGGAAGGAAAGCTTACACTCAAATTATACAGTACAGCACATTCTAATTATGTAATTATATGTTGCATTATGGTTTTTCCCATCATTTATTTTCTAATTACACTGGCATGGTGTCTGTTTCCTCATGTATTTCCCTTTATCATGGTCTGATGTTTATTTTTAAGACTGAAAGATACCTTGCTAAATACTCCATAATTAAGAAGGAACCTAAATAAATATGTATATATACATACAAGAATACCTCTGAAGAAATCATGTCTACAAAATCATGACTGCTTCTGACAAACTATAAAATATATATACTATATTACGAAAAGTATTGGGACGCCTGCCTTTCACACAGATTAAATTTAACAGCGTCCCAGTATTATCCCTTGTGCACACGGTCGGAAATTCAGACGGAAAATGTCCGATGACCATGTTGTCGGATAATCCGACCATGTGTGGGTTCCATCGAACTTTTTCCGTCGGAGTGTCCGACCAACAAAGTTTGAGAGCTGGATATAAAATTTTCCGACAACATGATCCGAGTTTGTAGAGAATTCCGATCGAACAAAGTGCCACGCATGCTGAGATCAAATTATGAGACCAAAGCTATTGGCTACTAGCCTGAACGTAGTCCCGTCGCAACGAACGAACGTCATCACATTCTGAATGACCGGATTTTCTTTGTCCTACCTTGTATGCAACACCAGTTTTGGACAAAATCTGTGCGTACAAGGGCTAAGTCCGTAGGGTTCAATATGGAGTTTGCCCACCCTTTGCAGCTAAAACAGCTTCAACTGTTCTGGGAAGGCTGTCCACAAGGTTTACATGTTCTATCAGGTTGAGTTAAGGACTCAACCCCCCGCTCCAAAGCACCCAACCCCCATGTTGAGGCCATGCGGTCTGGTATGGTTAAGGAGGGGGGAGGCGCTTGCATGTCCCTTTCCTAAACTGCCAGGCTATATGCTCGGATATAGGTCTGGTATGAATTTTGGGGGGCCCCACGCCATATTTATTTATTTTATTGGTATGGGGGGTCCCCTCAAAATACATGCTAGACCTGAAGGGCCTGGTATGGACCTGGAGGGGGGAACCCAAGCTGTTTTTTTTCACTTTTTGTTATTTATTTTTGCTGGCAATGTTTTTTTTTACATTTAGCTGTCAGTGGGGGACCCAACCCATCAGTTGTTAAGGATGCGACAGCTGGAGTCCTGGCCTGCTCCTTAGCAACCAGCTAAATACAGTGTTTAAACTAAAAAATAAAAAAAACACAAAATGCAAGACACATAAAAAAAATCACATCACAAGCACAACACTTGCTTTCTGGTGGCATTCTATTGAAGTCTATTACATGTAAAACATGGGAAGAAAATCCTCAACCCTTTCCAAAAATGCACCAGCTGCAAAACACATAAATGTGAACGTGTACCATAGGAAACCATGTTAAATGGACTGTAGTGCATTTCTTCAAACTGCAAAACGCACAAAAAAATGCATAATTGTGAACCTAGCATAAGGCACTAAGCCCAACCCCTGAAAAACAACCTCACACCACAATCCCCCCTCCACCTAATAATTTGAACTAGTGTATAAAGCAAGGTCCAGAAAGACATGGATGAGCGAGTTTGGGGTGGAGGTCCTTGACTGGCCTGCATAGGAGTCCTGACCACAACCCGATAGAATACCATTGGGATAAATTAGAGCAGAGGCTGTGAGCTAGGCCTAAAACACCCAAAACATTATTTTCTGAAAGCTGAGGCATTGTAGAATAAAATGGTAGCCATGTTTTTTGGCATGCAATATTTGCACAACTGTTTATGAAACCTATATTTTCCATAAAATATACTTTAACATTTATTTTAGTACACACAAATAATATAGTTGCCATTTTCTATTTTAATAAGATTTTTGGGTAGGCTATAAACCTCTACAGTTTTTCCTCTCACTCTGGCATGTTTGTAGTACCTAATATGTGTTTGTGTTTCCATACAGGCATACAGTATACTTTCTGTTTTTTTCTCCTGCTAGCATGCTCCTTGTCATTATATGTACACTGCAGACAGGGCCGTCTTTAAGGCATGGCAAAAGGGGCAGCTGCCCTGGTCCCTGTCATTGTTGTGGGGCCCAAAACAGCTGCCTCATACTTGTCAACTATCCAGGTTTAAATTTCCTCATCCCTTGAAGTTCTAGTCCTGTGCTATGTCCTGATATCTCATTGTGAAGTGCTGGTACTAATGCTGCCCAGCTCTGCCCTAATGTTGTGTACAGATGACTCACTTGTAGACCCTGTGTTTACATGTAAATAACCGACATTCATATGTAAATAGCAGCGGCAGTACTAAGTAAATAGCTGCGGCCGGCGGCATTGATATGTACATAAAGGCAGCATTCATATGTATATCATGCTCCCCTGCAGTGAGGACATGATGTGCTGTAACCTCTAGCAACTAATCAGTGAGCCCTAATGTGTGCTGTAACCTCTAGCAACCAGTCAGTAAGCAGTAATGATATGCTGTAACTACTGGCAACCAATCGCAATTGCTGCCTGATCTAATACAGTAAACTGATTTTAAGTCTAGCTGCTATGTATTGTATGTCTCAGAGCAGGTGGAGAGTGAAATTGCATGGGGGGGGCAAGAAAATTTTTGCCCAGGGTCCAATCAATATTGACTGCAGAGCACCTGAAATGTCGAAAGTACTGTGACACCCTCTCCAAGTCTATATAGGGGATTACAGGAGACTAAAATCAAGGTAAATTCTAGTATTTTCACTAGCTGCATCTCAAATTATTATTATTATTTTTTTTAATATAAATACCTATCTGCATGCATTAATGTTTTCTAATATCTGCCTGGAGTTCAGCTTTAAAGTTTTGAGTATAATGGCTGTTAACACCGAAAAAAGGAGCAAGATCAAAAGCAATGAGCTGCTTCACAATCATTTACATTTTACATAAGAAAAGTGGAAATTTAATTTTCTAAGCCAAATTTGAAGATTAGAATTTTAATGCAAGACTATTTTCAAGAGAAAGCCTTGGAAAAAAAGCATAAGCCTCTACATGAAAAAAAAGCATTGAATAAATGACTGACAAATGAATGCTGAATGATTAGAAGGCCAAAATAATAGACATACTACTAAGCTATAAAACCTGTGCCAGCATCCATTCTATCAATTTTATTACAGACACTGTCATTATACATAGTAGCTCTTACCTGAAAAAATTAATGATAGTGACAAGTTACAAGATGTTATTGTATGTTAGCACAATGCATGATATTGCAGCAGTTATACAGCAGTCATCAGACCAGGTAAAGTAGTTTAGTAACTAAAATTCTAATATACCAATTTGAACTTACTTAAATTAAAGCAGGACCAATGTTTTTTCGCACTCTAGAATTGGAAGTTAACCTTTTCACCTCCTGTACCTGTATACCACTTATGGGCAAGCACGTTTTACATTTCCACTATGGGTCTGTATATATTTGGGTACAAATAGCTTTCCGGATTCACTTGCAATTATTGCTAGTGGCTGCTATACGGTGGGGACTGCTTGCCCCACCCGCCCCACCCCCTGCTGGGAGAAGACAATTGCTCGGAAGGAGGGATTCTCATGATAGGACTGTCTGTGTTGATGGAGGAATCATTTGAAAAAAATTTGCACCATCTATGGCCATTTAAATCATAGCAAGCTGATAACACACAAAGCTTAGGCGTGTTCGCAGAGCCCGCCAGGTACTGCGCTAATCACGGGCAGCGATGCATGACTGCAGAGATTGGGAAATTGGGAGAATGAGTAAAAGCAGTGTATTAAAATGCTTTTGGTCCATTTGAATGGAAGTAGCAACTTTCTTATTACAACTCAAAAGTCAGAAAAAAAAACAGTTTTCACTTTTTTTTTACAAGATGAGGGCACAATGAATAGTATTTCTTTTCTAGCAGACATGGCATCACACCTTAATGAACTCAATTTAAAGCTGCAGGGTAAGAACAATTTAATTAGTAGTTAGATGACCCTTATCCGCACCTTTTAGAGTAAACTGAAATTGTTTAAAGGGGTTGTAAAGGTAAAGGTTTTTTCACCTTAATGCATTCTATGCATTAAGGTGAAAAAACATCTGACAGTCCCGGCTCCCCCAGCCCCCCGTTTTACTTACCTCACCCCTCGAAAGTCCCGCGCTCGTCCCCCGACGTCCTTTCCACCGTTCAGCCTGGCCGCTGATTGGCTGGAGTGGATGGATGGAAAGCAGCGCAGCCATTGGCTCGCGCTGCTGTCAATCACATCCACTGACGCGGAGCACTTGGGGGCGGGGCCGTGTGATACAGCGAGCGGCTGTAGCCGCCTGCTGTATCACGGGAGCGCGCCCGCAGATGCTTCTCACCATGCGAGGGAGCTCACATGAACATGAGAAGCATCTGAGGGAGGAAGCTGAGACAGCCGCCGAGGGACCCCAGAAGAGCAGGTTCAGGGCCACTCTGTGCAAAACGAGCTGCACAGTGGAGGTAAGTATAACATGTTTGTTATTTAAAAAAAAAAAAAAAATCTCTTTACAATCCCTTTAAGGAAGATCTTCAAGGAGAGTATTTGCATTTCACAAAGGTGAAAGAACAGATTCAAGGTAAGAGAGATGTTTCTTCTTAAGCTGACTGCATAAATAAACTGCTAAACTTCAGTAAACAGTTTGACAGCTTCGGTCTTGGACAACAGCTCCTCCTGCTCATCCAGCAGGCATTCCTAAAGCTATCAAAGTGTTTTCAAAGGACTCTTCCAAATCAGAACTTCAAGTGGGCACATGAGGGATTGCTACAGATAGAAATTATTGATCTGCAAATAAATGTTGCACTTAAGCCCCATAAACACTCACAATCAGATTTTCTGCTGATTTTTGTCTTCAGATTTACCAAGACCATGAAGTGCAAGGGCCTGCCTGATTGCATACACATTGAAATTAGTAAGGTTTGCCCTCATGTTATATGGTTTTGGTAATCTGAAGGAAAAAATCCGCAGAAAATCTGATAGTGTGTATGGGGTAGGGATGAGCTCAGGTGTGTTCGCATGGAACACGTGCAGAGCCCGCCAGGAAGTCGGCACAGCGCTGAGCTATTCACAGGCAGTGAGACATTGCCCAATCTCTGCATCTCTGGGCAATGTCTTCCAACTTCCTGGCGGGCTCTGCACGTGTTCCATGTGATCACGCCTGAGCTCATCCCTAGTATGGTGCTTAAGAGAGCACTAGGAGGAACTGATCCTGCTAACTTCTGGCTACAGACTGCCTGAGACTAATTTACCTTGTCCAACCAAGGTAGCACTACACACCTTGACCACGTTGGGATCTATGTACAGCTGTGAGTCAGCTTTCTCCACTATGGACATTATTAAAACTTGGTATCGTTCCAGCCTCACCAATGAGCACCTACATATGTGCATGGGAATGGCAGTAATTCTTTTTAGGCCAAGATTTAAACTACTGGCAGTACAGTCAAAAGCCAATTTCTCTCACTAGACAGGGAAAGTAGCGGTTTCTGGGTGGGATAAAAAATAGAAATAGAATGAAAACAGGATCATTTTTATACTTTTTTAAATTTGACATGGACCAGGCCTTTTTCTGACATTTGTTGTTTACAAGTTTAAATTAGTATTTTGTGCTAGAAAATTACTTAGAACCCCCAAACATTTTATATATATATATATATATATATATATATACAGTGACTACAAGTAGTATTCAACCCCCTGCAGATTTAGCAGGTTTAATAAGATGCAAATAAGTTAGAGCCTTCAAACTTTAAACAAGAGCAGGATTTATTAACAGATGCATAAATCTTACAAACCAAAAAGTTATGTTGCTCAGTTAAATTTTAATAAATTTTAAACATAAAAGTGTGCGTCAATTATTATTCAACCCCTAGGTTTAATATTTTGTGGAATAACCCTTGTTTGCAATTACAGCTAATAATCGTGTTTTATAAGACCTGATCAGGCCGGCACAGGTCTCTGGAGTTATCTTGGCCCACTCCTCCATGCAGATCTTCTCCAAGTTATCTAGGTTCTTTGGGTGTCTCATGTGGACTTTAATCTTGAGCTCCTTCCACAAGTTTTCAATTGGGTTAAGGTCAGGAGACTGACTAGGCCACTGCAACACCTTGATTTTTTCCCTCTTGAACCAGGCCTTGGTTTTCTTGGCTGTGTGCTTTGGGTCGTTGTCTTGTTGGAAAATGAAATGACGACCCATCTTAAGGTCCTTGATGGAGGAGCGGAGGTTCTTGGCCAAAATCTCCAGGTAGGCCGTGCTATCCATCTTCCCATGGATGCGGACCAGATGGCCAGGCCCCTTGGCTGAGAAGCAGCCCCACAGCATGATGCTGCCACCACAATGCTTGACTGTAGGGATGGTATTCTTTGGGTCGTATGCAGTGCCATCCAGTCTCCAAATGTCACGTGTGTGGTTGGCACCAAAGATCTCGATCTTGGTCTCATCAGACCAGAGAACCTTGAACCAGTCTGTCTCAGAGTCCTCCAAGTGATCATGAGCAAACTGTAGACGAGCCTTGACATGACGCTTTGAAAGTAAAGGTACCTTATGGGCTCGTCTGGAACGGAGACCATTGCGGTGGAGTACGTTACTTATGGTATTGACTGAAACCAATGTCCCCACTGCCATGAGATCCTCCCGGAGCTCCTTTCTTGTTGTCCTTGGGTTAGCCTTGACTCTTTGGACAAGCCTGGCCTCGGCACGGGAGGAAACTTTCAAAGGCTGTCCAGCCCGTGGAAGGCTAACAGTAGTTCCATAAGCCTTCCACTTCTGGATGATGCTCCCAACAGTGGAGACAGGTAGGCCCAACTCCTTGGAAAGGGTTTTGTACCACTTGCCAGCCTTGTGACCCTCCACGATCTTGTCTCTGATGGCCTTGGAATGCTCCTTTGTCTTTCCCATGTTGACCATGTATGAGTGCTGTTCACAAGTTTGGGGAGGGTCTTAAATAGTCAGAAAAGGCTGGAAAAACAGATAATTAATCCAAACATGTGAAGCTCATTGTTCTTTGTGCCTGACCTACTTCTTAATACTTTAGGGGAACCAAACAGAATTCTGTTGAATTGAGGGGTTGAATAATAATTGACCCTCTGAATAAACTTTTCACTATTTAAAAAAAAATTAAACAAAGAAATAACATTCTTTTTTTCTGCAGTGCATTTCACACTTCCAGGCTGATCTACAGTCCAAATGTCACAATGCCAAGTTAATTCCGAATGTGTAAACCTGCTAAATCTGCAGGGGGTTGAATACTACTTGTAGGCACTGTATATATATATATATATATATATATATATATATATATATATATATATTTTTTTTTTTTTTTTTTTTTGCAGAGACCCTAAAAAATAAAAATGTCTGTTGTTGCAATATTTAATGTCACACTGTATTTGTGCAGTGGTATTTCAAACATAATTTTTGTTGGAAAAAATAAACTTTCATGAATTAAAAAAAACAAAACAGTAAAGTATTTACAATATTATGTATAATGTGAAAGATGATGTTATGCCAAGTAAATAGATACCTAACGTCATGCTTCAAAATTGCACATGCTTGTGGAATTGCGACAAACTACGGTACTTACAAAATCTCCATAGGCGACGCTTTAAAAATGTTTACAGGTTACCTGTGTAGAGTTAGAGAGGCGATCTTGCACTAGCATTATTGTTCTCCCTCTAACGATCGCGGCGATATCTCAGATGTGTGGTTTGAACACCATTTTCATATGTGGGCACGACTTACGTATACGTTCGCTTTTGTGTGTGAGTTCGGAGGGACGGGGCACATGTAATTCTGTTTTCCCTGTTTATTAAACTTTTTATTTTTTATTTTTACACTGTCTCTTTAAAAAAATAAAAAATAAATGATGTAACCATACCTTGTAATAGAAATAAGCATGACAGGTCCTCTTTATTGTGAGATCTGGGGCCAAAAAGACCTCAGAGCTCACATTTACACTTAAAAGCAAAAAAAAATTAAACAAAATGTAATTTTACATTTACTAATAAAAAACGACTTCCCACCCATCACTCCACAGGATCAGATCGTTTCTGGCCCTACTGACCTGGTAAGTGGGGGAAACAACCAGAAAGCTGTGGGAGGGGGCAACACTCCCGCTGTCCATAAAAGTGATCAGAGGACCACTTTTATGTGAAAAAGGATCGCCTGCTGTTTAAAAAAAAATACCCGGCTCATGGCAGCTAGCTGCTGCCATAATCAAGGTATATAACATCAAAATAAAAGATGGGTGGGCGGTGCAGAAGTGGTTTGTTTGTTTTTTTTCGTCAGAAGGTTCTATTTTCTTCCTACTTAAAATATGGATGTTCGTTTTATGTTTTATTAACCACTTCAGCCGTGGAAGATTTCCCCCCTTAATGACCAGGCCATTTTTTGCGATACGGAACTGCGTCGCTTTAACTGACAATTGCTTGGTTGTGCGAGGCTGTACCCAAACAAAACTGGTGTCCATTTTTTCCCACAAATAGAGCTTTCTTTTGGTGGTATTTGATCACCTCTACGTTTTTAATTTTTTTGTGCTATAAACAAAAAAAGACCGCCAATTTTGAAGAAAAAAATATTTTTTACTTTTTCCTATAATAAATATCCCCCCCCCCCCCAAAAAAAAATGAAAAAAAACATGCAATAAGATAAGTGTATATTGATTGGTTTGCGCAAAAGTTATAGCGTCTACAAAATAGGGGATAGACTTATTGCATTTTTATGATACTTTTTTTTTAATAGTAATTGGGGTGATCAGCTATTTTTCAGCTATTTTTAGCAGGACTGCGACATTGCGGCATCTGACACTTTTGACACATTTTTGGGACCACTGACACTTATACAGTGCTATAAAAATGCACTGATTACTGTATAAATGACACTGGCAGGGAAGGGATTAACACTAGGGGTGATGAAGGGGTTAAATGTGTTCCCTGGGCATTTGGGACGAAACGTGTGTAGGGCGGAACCTGGTGGTGACACCATCACATCTGCTGGGACGAGTAAGGTGATGTTTGTTTGAAACATTTATATCAAACTGTTTTGTGAGTAGCTTTACCCTGCTTTTAGAATAAAGGAGACACAAAGTTTGCCACACTATGGAGTTTTTCATGTGCCTTCTTTACCGAGTACCGTTGATTCTGTTGAAGCTGTAAATCATTGTCTGAGGGAGTGCTGAGCTCATAGAAGTTTGTATTTGTACGCCTGGAGTTGGCTGGGGAATTCTGAACTTGCTTAGACCTCCATGTTTTTGGGGTCTGGGAGTCCAGTAAGTGGTCTTATTATTGTTTGGTTTAGGCACAGTGGATGTATCATTACAACACGGAAGACCTACCTACATGATTGCACATCTATAGGACAGTTGTGTGATTATTTATTCACCTATGGGAATTTAATTATATCTGTTGGATTTTCTGTTTCACAATTTAAAATATTTGATGCACATGTTAACCACCTGACTACCGCGCTATGGACGAAAGACGGCCACAGCGCAGACCTGAATTCCCGGCCTCCCCTGTGCACGCTCCCTGTGATCACCGATTCAATGAGAATCGGGTGATCACTGATCCGAGTAAGGAGCCGATCCCGGCTCCTTACCATGTGATCAGCTGTCAGCCAATGACAGCTGATCACATGATCAAAACAAAAGCTTGGTGATCGTTTTTTTTTCTCCTCACGCTGACCGCGGAGGAGAAAAAAAAAAGGCGATCACTGGCTTATTTTAAAGGGACATCGGTCCCGCAAAGGAAGAGGCAATTATGCCTCATTTATGCTGTCTAACAGTGCCCACAAGTGCCACCTATCAACACCCACCAGTGCCCCTATCAGTGCCCACCATTGGTGCCAATCAGTGCCACCTAGAAGTGCTGCCTATCAGTGTAACTGATCAGTTCCCATCACTGCCACCCATCAGTGCCCATCGCTGCCACCTATCGGTGCCCATCAGTGCTACCTCATCAGCGTTCATCAATGATGGACAAAAACTACCCGTTATTAAATTTTAAAACAAAATAAAAAATAAAAAATATATTTTTTTTTTATTTAGTCTTTTTAAATTAAAAAAATAAATAAATAAATTGCAAAGGTGATCAAATACCACCAAAAGAAAGCTTTATCTGGAGGAAAAAAATGATAAAAATTTCATTTGGGTACAGTGTTGTATGACCGCGCAATTGTCATTCAAGCACTGAAAGCTGAAAATTGGTCTGGATAAGAGGGGGGTTTAAGTGCCCAGTAAGCAAGAGGTTAAATATAGTTTTTTGTGAGCTTATTTATGGCATGATAATTTGATCTTAAAGGGATATGATTTTGTTTTTAACACAATGAGGCAGCTCAACACTGTTTTTTTTTTAAATTATTTTCCATATGTTCAGCATGTTTAAAGGGACAAATCTTGTGGAAGTATGCATGCACTATATTTTTTTTACACACACTTACACTAATAAGAATACACAATAAATATAAAGAGATTATAAAGCTACTACTCAAAATACACAATATTGTCAAAAGCCTTTACACGCATATGAACTTTAATGGCATTCCAGTCTTAATCCATAGGGTTTAATATTGAGTTGGCCCACCCTTTACTATAACAGCTTCAACTCATCTGGGAAGGCTGTCTAAAAGGTTTAGGAGTGTGGCTATGGGAATGTTTGACCATTTTTTCAGAACCACATTTATGAGGTCAGGCACTGATGTTGGATGAGAAGGCCTGGCTTGCAGTCTCTGCTCTAATTAATCCCAAAGGTGTTCTATCGGGTTGAGGTCAGGACTCTGTGCAGGCCAGTCAAGTTCTTCTACCACAAACTCGCTCATCCATGTTTTTATGGATCTGTGGGTATCTAATACACACAGTTGATCCAGAGGAAGGCAAATAAATAAATAAAAAGCAGGATCCAATTTGCTTCAGCGAGAGAGTGAAAATTCCTTCTTGATCCTCCAAGAGGCAATTGGATATTCTGGATCAACTTTACATTTAGTATCCAGTTATATTATGTGCATTTTGGAAAGAATCCAGGCCTTTCATAAACAGTCTGAGCTAGCAAGAAGCAGCTCTTAAGGGAGTCTTTCTGTATTTGGAGCTTAAATCTCTTTTCCTCCAGACGTAAAGATTGCCCCCTTATGCCCTCTTCTGTGATGAACTTAAAGTGAATAACTCTAGACCAAGAATTCTGACGTTATCATGTATCATATCATGTATCATGATCAGTGGTGGTCCGTCCATAAGGGGCGCAGGGGCCTCTCATCTACATGCAGGGCATCGGACACATGGATTTCAAAGGGATTTTTATTTTATTTTGTAGTACATGATTAGATCCTGAGGCTCTAATCCCTGGCTTCAAAAAAGGGTGTCACCCAGTTGTGTGACAATAGTGAATTAATATTTGCTATTGTCTTCCTGATTCTTCTCCTGGCCTATAAAGTGGGTCCTTAGACCCGTTTGGCCAGGGGTCTCAGGATCCACTTTCTGTTCGGCCGGGAGGAGATGCAACGGCCCATGAGTGAGGTCTCCAGGGACAGCTCACCTGCAGCCACATCCAGCACTTCCACCCCGGGTCGGAGCGTGGAGGGAGTGTCATCAAAGTGTCACCTCAGCCAGGAACCGTCATCTGCTTCCTAAGGTAAGGAGGCCTCAGATTGCCGCCTTCCTGTCTGTCCATCTCCAGCAGAGGGCTGATCACCGCCTTCCCTTCTGTCACTCATTCTCCCACAGGGGGTGGGGGAATGCTGCCCCCTCCCAAAATATTGAGCACCAGCCGCCACTGCTACTGACACCACTAATAGGCTCGGCATATAACTCTTTGCAAGACAAAGCACTGACAAGAAATCACCAGTAGGACCTTCATATTACTGATTTGTGTTTTATTTACATACTGCTCCAGCAATAAAGCAGTTAAAACCTCAGAAGGTGCAGCATTCACCATGTGGGCGATAGGGCTGTGTAGTGGATCTGCTTACATAATCTATAAAGCTGTTTAAAATAACTTAACTTAGGCAATAATTCCCTGAAATGATGCTAAATATAGCCTTGACAAATTTCCATTATGGCAACCACTGACTACAAGGCCTCAACTCCATTAAGCTATTGTGTAGACATCTCAAATACATCACACAAAACTAATAATACATGTCTACATAGCAACATGAGGCCATGCAGTGTTCCAACGCATTTTAATGAAGTAGAACAAGGCAACTAAGCAGGTGTTATGGAAGGTCCACCTCTTCATGAGCCAAAATAATAATTTCAATATGCACACAGCCTAGCTCAAGATAGCAACCTCTTGTATTCAATGTAATAAGTGGTATCATGTTATATAATTGGTCAAAAAAAGGCCAATATTGAACAGATGATATTTTAAATCTTTGCCACCCCTTCCAGCATCCTTTTAACTCTTAACGCTAGGAGCCAAGACGAACTTCCCTATGATGGGATCACTGCACCTGGCTGTCACGGTGGTCACATGATCAGAAGCCTGTCCTGCCTGCTCCAGATCATAAGCATAAAGGACATAGGTGGACTTTTTGAATTAAAGTTGAGGTTTAGTGATATATATATTTTTTTAATCAGCACCATGGACAGTACCCGCAATAAATAAAAACCATCATGTACTGGAGGCCGCTGTGTTCATTGAAATCTTCATTCCTCCCCTTCTTGTATTACATTGTGGAAATAATATGTTCTCCATATATTGATGTCAGTCAGACTCAGAGCAACTGAACAGTCTTTAATGCTCATTGAAAAAAAAAATTCCTTACAGTTTATGTAAAATATCAGTTTATGAAAAAAAATTACTCACGTCAGTGCTACAGTTTGAATTTAAAATGTTTGCATGAACTGTGAAATTAAGTCATGGATTGTGGAAGCTAACTAGTGTCGGGTGATTGTATATAGTGTATACCACATTTACCACTGACTTATGCAGAGTTGCAATGCAAGGAGATCAGCTAAAAGTAGTTGGATCTGTATGTGCATTATAATTAATCAAAATTAATCGATTAATCGATTTAAAAAACAAAACGATTAATTGTTTCAAATTTATCTTTATTTTATATTATAAAACATACATTCAAAAATTTTCCATTCAGATTTCACATCATTATAAAACATTCCCCATACGCAACAAAAAACATAGCACCAAAAAAAAAAAAAAAAATAAAAATAAAAAAAAAAAAAAAAAAAAAAGATGCCATTACTAATCCATTCAGTCCCCCACTCTTATATAAATTCCCACAGTTTTCCTGAGGTACTCAATTCCTCCCATTTCTTCCAATATTCCGACATCGGTTTTTCTACATATCCCTCTTGTCTAATCTGTTTCTCCATGAAACACACCTCGCTCATCTCATAGTTCCACTCTATTATTGTTGGGGCTACTTCCTTTTTCCATTTCTGTGCTATTACGGTTTTAGCTATTGTAGTTATTTGATAATAAAATTCCAACTCCTTTCGTTTTAATTTTTCAGGTGTATGGTAGAATAGTATTGTCTTTATATCAAGATTTATTCTTATATCTGTCAGTTCCTGATATATTTTTATTATCTTACCCCAAAATATTTTTATCTTCCAGCAACTGTACCAAATATGCTCTAGAGTACCCTTCTCCTTCTTACATCTCCAACATAATTCAGAATTCCATTTATTTATTTTATTCATAATCACTGTGCTTCTATACCATCTTAATAGAATTTTATAATTTTTTTCCTGATATTTAATAGCTAATGGTGTTTTATATATTCCTTCAAATACCTCTCCCCACTCTTTCTCTGTCAACTCCTGCCCTATTTCTTCCTCCCATTTTTTTATTCCTGCTATTTTTTTAATATCCCCACCAGGAAGTAATAAATTATATATCTTAGCTAATTTCTTATTTGCTTTATCCTTATTTATTGCTATTTGTTCAAATATGGTTGGAGATCTATTGATCATTATCTTTATTGGGTCAATAAATGCCCTCAGCTGTAAATACTGAAACCATTTGTTTTTATACTCTTGCCCCAATTCCTCAAACGTTGGAATATTTCCATCATTTAGGATTTGTATTATCCGGTCATGTTCATCTATATTCCATTTCAAAAATGTATTATCCTTTATAGCTGGCCTAAATTCGGGATTACCAAATAAAGGGGTCATAGGGCCTATTAATGATGATAGTTGTTTTTTCTTTATCATATCATCCCATATTTTTAAAGTTGTTTTTACAAAGATAGGCATTTCCTTCCTCTCTGGTCTTGACTCAGGTTTTATCCATGGCTGGTGTTTTATTTTAGCCCCTAATATGTCTTCTTCCAATTTTATCCATTGCTTGTCTTTTTCATTATGCTGCCAGTCGATTATTCTCATTAGAGAGGCAGCTTGTGAATATTTAAAAAAGTCAGGCAATGCTAATCCACCATTATTTTTCGTTCTAATTAATACCTCCCTGCCTACTCTGGGGGTCTTATGTGCCCATACAAAGCCTTCTACCATTTCTTTCAGATCTTTCATAATTTTTTTTGATGGTATAATGGGTACCGTTTGAAAGATATACAACATAATTGGCAAAATCTCCATCTTTACAATATTTACTCTCCCAAACCATGATTGGGTTATTTTATCATATTTGCCTAGAAGTTTCTTTACCTTCTGAACTGCCAAATTATAATTCATATCTTGCAAAAGTTTTAAATCTCTTGGAATATATACTCCCAGGTATTTTATCGCATCTTGCTTCCATTTAAATGGAAAATTCTTTTGTACAATAGTTTGAACTTTCTCTTCTAATGTAATATTCATTAGTTCAGATTTGTCATAATTTACTTTGAAATTACTAATTTCACCAAATCTCTCAAGTTCTTTTATTAAATTTGGTATAGTAATTATAGGGTTGGTTATATATAAAAGAAGATCATCTGCATAGGCAGCCATCTTATATTCTTTACCTTTGACCTTTATCCCCGTTATATCTTTGTTTGTTCTTATAGCCTCCATGAGATATTCCATCATCATAATATATAAAAGTGGTGATAAGGGGCACCCTTGTCGGGTTCCATTTGATATATTTATATACTTTGATAATATCCCATTTGCTCTCACTTTAGCCCTTGAGTTCTTATATAGGGCCATGATCCTTCCTAACATCTTGGGTCCCATCGCTGTTTGTTTCAATACTTCCTCTAAGAACTGCCATCCCACCCTATCAAATGCCTTTTCGGCATCTATGGCCAATAGGCAGGTAGGGATGGCAGTTCTCTGAGCGTATTCAATCAACGTGCATGTTTTAATGATATTGTCTCTTGTCTCCCTTCCTTTCAGAAACCCCGTTTGTTCCAAGCTTATATTATTTGAAACAATATCCGTTATTCTTTTGGATAATATTTTTGAGAATATTCTTATATCTAAATTGGTCAACGATATAGGTCTATAATTTTTACATAGTGATTGATCTTTTTCAGGTTTTAATATTAGTACTATATGAGCCTCTGTACCTTGTATCGCAAATGGTTGATCTGCAGATATAGAATTAAATGTTACCTTAAGTATGGGTATTATTTGTTCCTTAAATGACTTATAAAATCTAGCAGTGTATCCATCTGGCCCTGGACTTTTCCCCAGAGCAAGTTCTTCAATAGTCTGTTGAATTTCTTCTGTTGTAATTTCTTCCTCCAACCCCTCCATCTTTCCTTTTAAACAGTTGAATATAGCCATTTCCTTTACATATTTTTGTATATTCTCCCCTTTGTTTTCTCCTTCTTTGTGATCCTTACCATCCTTAATATTATATAATTTAGAATAGTATGTATGGAATGTTTCAGATATTTCCTCTGGGTCGTATGTAATTTCCCCATTTGATTTTACAATTTTCTCTATGTAACTTGGGGGTTGTTGCTTTTTTAAGGCTCTGGCTAATATTTTCCCAGGTTTATTTCCAAATTTATACCACTGCGCTCTATTCTTATCCCTCACCCGAAGGGAATCCTCATCAAGCACAGATTGTAATTCCAGTTGTTTTTCCTTTAGTCTAGCTCCATCTCCCATTTTCCTACTTACTTTATGTATTCCTTCTAGTTCTTTAATCTCATATTCCAATTGAGATATTTTTTGTGTTTTTTCTTTTTTTTTCCTTGCCCCGTGCTTGATGAATATTCCCCTCATAACACATTTCAATGTTTCCCATTGAATTGCAGGTGAGGTTTTGTCCCTTTCATGAGTTATCAAAAATTCTTCTATAACTTGTAGTATTTCTGCCACACATTTACTATCTTTAATTAAATTATCATTCAATCTCCATATTCCATTCTTTTTCTTTGTTTCAATCACTGAAATTTCCACATATATTGGGGCATGGTCCGACCAGAGAAATCCCCCTATGTCTGTTACTGGTTTCATCATTAAGCCCTCTTTATTTATAAAAAAATAATCCAATCTATGATATGAATTATGTATATTTGAATAGTATGTGTAGTTTTTTTCCTTTTGGTGTTGAGCCCTCCATATATCTGTTAATTGATATTTTTTTAATATGTCCTTAAATTCCTTTATTCTATTGTTATTCTTATTTTTTTTTTGTAGTTGTATATTTGTAGTATCTTTCTTTACATCCATTAGAAAGTTTATATCACCACCCACTATTACCACTCCTTCAACCTTCTTCATTGCGTCCGCTAGGGCTTTTGTACCGCTCTCTATTTGTCCGTAATTAGGGAGATATAAATTAACTATAGTAAATTTTTTTCCATATAGCATAATCTTTATTATTAAAGATCTTCCATCTTTACCTTCATATTTTTGCAATATTTGGACCGGCAAATTCCTATGGAACGCAATTGATACCCCTTTTGATTTGGAATATGGAAAAGTATCATGTAACCATGTATTATAGTTTATATTATTAATTTTAGGTATATGATCTGAGCGAAAATGTGTCTCCTGAAATAACACGATATCTATTTTCTGCTTATGTAGGAAATTTAAAATTTGATTTCTTTTAGCGGGGGAATTAATACCTCTTACATTAAAAGAACAAAACTTCACGCTACCCATAATAAAAAAAAAAAAAAAAAAAAAAAAAAATATACAATAATCTCACTTAAAGTTATCCCACCCTCCCTATACCCACAAGCACATACACACTCAATTATCTACCCTTCTACACCCACCCTTATGACACCTCTGTTCCCCTAAGATTTGACTATATTAGTCTAACTCACCAATGGTGAGGTCCCTATCTAGGGGGTATTTAAACTGCTGATCCTGATATACTCCCATTTGGCCTATGCAAGCTCTTCACATTCTTCTTCCCTTTTTCATGCTCTATCTCTTTGTTATCCCTCTATTCTTATAATTTTTAATATGTCCCTGACTTTAATTTCTAGTCCTTTTATCATTGTTGGGAAATTATCTAAATCCATAGAGAAATAAAAACCTGGGATGGGAAGAGATAAAGAGGAGAGGAAAAAAAAAAAAAAAAAAAAAAAAAAAACCTGGGGGGGGGGGGGGATGTGAAGGAATTACCATCCACTATATTAGTGTTTATATTGAAATAAAATCCGAAAAAAAAAAAAAAAAAAAAAAAAAAAAAAGGGTGATATTAAATAAATTACTAGTTATTATACCTATTCCCCTATTCATTCCCTCATAATTTATTCTATTTGTTATCCTATCCCCTTATATCCTACCATTCAGTCCCCATCCCCCCCATTATGTGCAATTAAGTGCAATTAAGTGCAAATAGTGTTGTGTCGCCTATATCATTATTATTCCATGTTGTGCGTATCATTTCTATACTTTATCCTTCTTTCTATTTTGTAGTGTTGTTTAACCTATAGTTCTTTTAACACAAAAATATGTTAACACTCCCTCTCCATCACCTCCCATATCCCCCCTCCTCCATCCATCCCCCCTCCCCTCCCTCGTGCCATATCACCTATAAATTACATCACATCTTTGTTGTTCCATATTGTGCATATCATCATTATAATTTATCCACACTTCTAAATTATACTATTGTTTACCCACCCCCCCCCCTCCTCCATCCATCCCCCCCCCCCTCACCCTCAGTCCGCCTATCTTCTCCTCCCAAAGTCTTTGGGCCAGTTTGGTAATGTCACTTCCGCGAGATGCAAGGTCTTCTGAAAGTCATGCAAATCATTTAGATCTCTATAAATAACAGTTTGGCCCTCATACTGGGCTTGCAGTTGAAAAGGAAATCTCCATCTATATTGCACATTCTTTTTTCTTAATTGTTCCAAAAGGGGTTTTAAAGCTCTTCTTTTATCTAACGTTAACTTGGACAGGTCCTGGAAGAAAAGCAAATTTGATCCTTCATATAATATGTGGTTGTTTTTACGCACTGCCGCCATAATTCTCTCCTTAGTTTGAATATAATGGAGTTTACAGATTACATCCCTAGGTTTATTTTCCTCCGATCCTCTTGGACCCGCAGCTCTATGTATCCTATCAATTATCATATCAGCTTTTGATAAGTCCTGTATTATATCCTTAAAGATTTTTTGAACCACTTCAGCGAGTTTTTCTAAAGGCACATTTTCTTTTAATCCTCTTATCCTTATATTACATCTTCTACTTCTATTTTCTTGTTCGTCAATAATATTTACCAATTGCTTTAACTCTATTTCCTGTTCTTGCATTCTTCTCTTTACTTGCATTAGATCTTTTTCCAAGCCTTCAGTCTTTATATTCACCTTTTCTATTTTCTCTTGCATATCTAAAGTAATTGCCTTGATCTCTTGTATTTCTGTTTTATACACATTCTCCAATCTTTGGATATAGTGATCCATATCAACCTTTGTGGGTAAAGAGGTTATATACGTTTTAATGTCCCAGCTTTCTTTCTCTTTCTCCTTTTTACCATCCACTTCTATATCCAATGTGTCTATGGGGGAGCTATTTCTAGGCTGTGTTATCATTTCTTCTCCTAATATTCCAGAAACACCTGAGATCAGTGATGATTCTACAGAATTCAATACTTCCTGGGAGATATGTGTTATCTGCGATGTTTGCATCTGTATCTGAGGCTGCAGTTGCTGGAAAAATTCCTTAATATCAGTAGTTTGAACTTGCGCTTCTGAGCTAAATTTGTTTTTACTATGCTTTTTCTCCTTTTTATTCCCTCCGGAACCAGATGATTTATTTCCCTTTTTTGGCGCCATATCTATTAGTGATCACCTTTGACCTTGCGCAATATTTCTGAAGGCTTATAACTTTGTGCAATATAGCTTAACCGTGTTGAACCATGCAAAAAAATCCTAGATCGTCATCTCATCGCAAATAAAAAAAAAAAAAAAAAAAAAAAAAAACCATAATACCTCTTCTCTTTCTTCTCCTACAGCTCACTATGCTTTTTTAATGCGTATACATTAGTCCCATAAAACATGAAGAGTAATGCCGGGAAAAAGAGAAAAAATGTTTCAATCACTTCTTCACCCTTGCCTCTATAGGGATTATTCTTATGCTGAGCATATATACAAAAACATAAGCATAGACACTGACATGGTCCTTATTGTACTCACGAGTATCCTGCTCCTTTATTTAGCCCAGTGTCCACTGTGAGTGTATGTGTTTTCTGTTCCTTCTATTCCTTCACAGGAAACTTCTTCCTGATCCTTTATTGATCCTTTATTGATCCTTTATTGCACTGGGGCTGTTTTTTTTTTTTTCTGCTCACCGCTGTTCCGTGCTTTGGCTCCTTGCTCCGTTTGTCCCCGGAGATCCTCGGAGCTTTCCGGAAAGTGCCGATTCCCCCCGAAAGCGCCGATTCCTCCCGAACGTTTCTCGAAGTGATCCGGAGATTCCCGAAGGGTCCCGATGCACCTCCACGCCGTCTGACTCTCCTTACTACTGACGCCGCCAGGAGCTGCCGAGGTGGGTATCCCCTGCCGAGACCGCCTCCTTGGTAGAGACGAGCCGACACTCTGGATCCCTCCTCCTACTCCGGCTATCTCTTCACCAAATCTTCACCGAGTCAGGGTGTTCACTGGGCGCTCCCCGCAATCTCCCAGCAAGTCACCATCCGGATACGTCCTGGGCTCTCCTCCTCCCTTGCTCCGGTCACGGTGCAGACAAAAACCCTTCGTTCAATCTCGGAAAACGCCAAGCAGGTTCAGTATAGTGCTGTGCTGTGCAAATTGCAAGTAAGCTTTTCAAAAGTCCTTTATGTCTGCGTCCAGCACGTTGTAGCCCATAATGATAGCGGTGTAGCAATAGCAATAGAGCAGCGTTATAGCGATACACTACATCAGTGGCTGGGCATATCCAAACGTGTCTCAACCATCAGCACAGCAGTTGCATCTCAGCATTGTGCTTGCAGGCCTCACGGAGCACACCTAATCAGCAGCCCCTCCCCCCTCCATCAGGTGTCTCCGTGCTCAAGTGTTTTGGAGTATGCAAAACGATTAATTGAACATGCAATTTTTAATCAGTAACAGCCCTACTGTTTTTATATAACTAAAATGTCTTAGTTTCTCAGTACTAGGCCCTATAATTGACTCACACCAAAATGAGGTGCACATTCCGTGCACATTTCCTGCCAATCGCAGGCATCGCAGGCAACCATGCTGCAATCTGCATGCATGTGCCAATGTATTACCGTATTTTCTGTTCCATAAGACGCACTTTTTCCCCGACCAAAAAATGGGGGAAAATGTCTCTGCGTCTTATAGAGCGAATACTGACAAGCCCCCCCATCGCCGCTGCCATGTTAGAATACCGGGCCAGCAGTGGCGCGACCGTTTTTCGCGAGTGCCGGGCGATCTTCCCCTGGGCCTATCACTCAGCCACAGACAGAAGACAGAGCAGCCCGAGCGGCTGAATGGAGTACGGCTCGGTCTTCTATCAGAGTGACAGGGGATGTATACAGGAATGTCAGTCTGTGCAAGGTGGAGGTGGCACAAGTAAGGCTACATTTCATGGGCACAGGTCAGGCTGCATAATATGGGCACAGGTCAGGCTGCATTTTTTTGGCACTGGTCAAGCTGCCTTTCATGGGCACTGGTAAATATTTTAGTACGCCATTTGGTTCAGAATATTTTTTTTCTTGTTTTCCTCCTCTAAAACAGTAGGTGCGTCTTATGGTGCGAAAAATACAGTAATTGTTGTCAAAACGCAATGCAGAAAAATGTGTTAGAGGAATCACACAGAAATGTGTGTGTTTGAAAATGCGCTGTTTGGTGTGAACTGTCCCTTTGGGGCATACAATCAAGAAAGTGGCGCCGGGCATCACCAAACCTCTGCACACCAATGCATAGTAGCCACCAGCACAAGGGACACTTTGCATTCATTGTCCATGCCCAAGTACTGTCCATGGTGCTGATTCAAAAGATAACTACAGGCATACCACACTTTTAACTACACAATGGGGTTTATTTACTAAAGCTGAGACGTGCAAAATCAGGCTCACTTCTGCATAGAAGCCAATGAGCTTCCAGGTTTTATTACCAAAATGTAACCTCCCTGGCGGTATGATTCAGTCTGGAATAAGGTCCTGAAAGCGGTACAATTATTTTGCATGGAAATTTGGCGTTTTATTTTGTAGTCCTGTAATTCTTAGGAATAACTCTCTTAAATCTCTTCAAACCAGAGTCTAGCTGACATCCCGGGTATGATAAAGTTTATAATATAATAAAGAATAATAAAAAGTATTCAATAATGTAATCAAATCCTAAAACAGTGAAAAAAGGGACACTTTTTGGTTGCTATGGGTAATCTCCAAATTCCAGGCAGAAAAAACAGTATTTATAATATAAAAGTGCGTGCAGGGCATTGCACAGACCACTAGGGACAAAGGGGGTGTGTAATTTTTAATACAGCACTGTAATCTGTAAGATTACAGTGCTGTGTGTGTTTTGTGTCTTTTTACTTTTTTGAATTTGCCGCCGTTCTCCGCTCCCGTGCGCCGTAACGTCGCAGGGAACGGAGCTCGGCGGCACTCGGACACTGTGTGAATCGAGCGGGGGACAGCTCACTCACACAGTGCAGAGGACATTGCTGGATCCAGGGGACAAGGTAAGTAAGTCTCACTGTGTCCTCCCCTGCATCCAGCGATGCGATCCCGAGTCTGGCTCGGGGTTACCGCTTCTATCAGTAAATTCCTAACCCGAGCCAGACTCGGAATTACCGCTAGGGGGGTTAATTGAACAAGCTGGGGTTAGAAGCTCATTGGTTTCTATGCAGAAATGAGCCTGATTTTGCACTTTTCAGCTTTAGTAAATAAACCCCATTGTGTACTTAAAAGTGGGGTATGCCTGTACATTTTAAAGAGGAGCTGCTGTCTGCTCACATAATTTGCAATAAAAACATCTTTGCCATTCTGAAGCTTCCCTCCAACCACTTTGCATATTATTTTATATATACTGTGATTCTGTACTTGCCAAATATGCTGCACAAATCTCCCTTCACTGAGTCTGGCGGCGGCCATTTCAACTGTGGGCAGCTGAAGCTGCTGCCTGTTCACTTTCTGGATTTAAACAGACACACAGGCACACCTTCAGCTCTGCAGCTCTCATTGGCCCTCTTATGACTCACCCCCCCCCCCCTCCCTTCCTGGCAAACTCTCACAAAAGTAAGAGAGAGAGCTGTGCATGATGTCATAAGCCTAGACTAATGACCAGACAAGAAATAGGAAGTGGGCTGTATAAGGTATTTACTGGCACAAAAAAAATGTTTTACTATCCAAAGTTAAAACAACAAGGGCAGAAGATTTAATAGATGGAAAGATGAAAAAAATGACTGAAGGGCCACTTTAAAGTGATTGTAGATGATCACCTTGCAAAAAAAAAAAAAAAACACTCAGTTTAAAATAGAAATGAAAGGCAAAACATTTTTTGTAAAAGATATAAAAATACATTATCAATACCTTTTCCCCCATTTTTATAAGTGATTCTTAACTGTATATATATATGAGCTGGGGGAGGAGAAACAACAGTACACAGAGCTTTCCAGTGAATGGCTGTGGGGGGAGGGGGGTGTCAGCACAAGTCTGATCATTTAAGCTTAAAGGACAACCTATTGGAAAGGATACTCCATAAAGAAAAATAACTATTTCTTATGTTAGGTTTCACAGGCTGACCTTAGCGGGTTCACAAAGGAAAAGATGGTGAGAGAGAGAGAGAGAGAGAGAGAGAGAGAGAGCGAGATGGCTGCTGAAAAGTAAAAAAAAAAGGGGAAGTCAGTGGTGATTCAGACTGACACAGATACTATTCACAGGTTTTTAGCTGTAGCTCTGATCCTTATTTTACTCAGGGACAGCTAAGATTTCCTAAAGGGACTGCAATCTTAGTAAATGGGAGTCTCAGTTTTCAAAGTAGATCAGCATTGGGGACAAGGAGACATCTTAGTTTCTTTTTAACCACTTGCTTAGTGGGCACTTAAACTCCCCTCCTGCCCAGATCAATTTTCAGCTTTCGGCACTGAAGCAATTTGAATGACAATTGCGTGGGCATACAATACTGTACCCAAATTAAATTTTAATCATTTTTTTCCCACAAAAAGAGCTTTCTTCTGGTGGTATTTAATCACAGCTGGGGTTTTTATTTTTTGCTAAACAAACAAAAAAAAGTACATTTTTGAAAAAAAAAATCATGTTTAATAGTTTGGTATAAAATTTTGCAAACAGGTAAATTTTCTGCTTCATTGATATGCACTGATGAGGCGGCACTGGTGGGAACTGATAGGCTGCACTGGTGGGCACTGATAGGCTGCACTGATGGGCACTAATAGGCACAGTTAAGGCAGCACTGATAGGCACAGATAAGGTGGCACTGATGGGGACAGATAAGTCGGTACTGATGGGCACAGATAAGGTGGCACTGATGGCCACTGATAGATGGCACTGATAGGTGGCACTGATGGGCACTGATAGGTGGCACTGATGGGCACTGGTAGGTGACCCTGATGGGCACTGATAGATGGCACTGATGTGCAGCAGCACTGTCCAGGCACTTATTATGGGCACTGATAGGTGGTACTGTGGGCACTGACAGATGATTGGTGATCGGCTTTTTTTTTCTCCTCGCGCTGTCAGCGGATAGCACGGATCTCTAGAGGTTAAAGAGACATTGCTACCTTGCTTGGCGGTAGTGCCTACTAAATGTGACAGGTAGTAGGATTTTTGCTGTGCCATGTAAATAAGGCCTAAAGCAGACAGGTTCCTGCTTCGATATGCACAGTCATTTTTGTTGTATATGGAATTCTCAGTATGGATGTTTGTGTATTTATTGACACTGCACCATATCACTCCTCTTGCATTGTTATAGTGATTCTTGGCATCTGTTCTTTTTAGCCATCTAAGCAAACTGTACATCTTCCTCTTAAGCCCCCTTATTTATTGTGTGCATTGTAATCAAAGAAAACAATTCAGCAAGCTTTCTCTGTGGCTTTAAGCACTTCCCAATCATTATTTAAGCTGTTCACCAAGGGTGACATTTCTGTGTTTGGGGGGATGGGGGGTTTAGCAGGTGCCTGTGAGAATAGGGCCTACAGGTTTTAGTAGAGCAGAAGTGTAACAGAATGTTGCTATGCATTCCAGTGACAAAATATATTGAGAAAAATTGAGTTTTTGCATTATAGCATTGACCTGTGCTCTGTTAGTCCGGCTGGACCTCAGGAAAACATGCCCTGAAGTGCAAACAGGCACAGATTCAGTCTTGTTATGAAAGGTGCAACCTAATAATGAGCAAACCTGTAATCACAACTGCAATGTGTATGACCTTGCCTGGCTCAATTGCTGTGCGATTCAGGAGTTGTGTTATTAAGGTTTCACAAATGCCCACTGTGCAAGAACATTATTATAAACCTTGCCTGCAATATATATACAGTATACACACACAGTATCTCACAAAAGTACACCCATCACATTTTTGTAAATATTTTATTATACCTTTTCATGTGACAACACTGAAGAAATTACACTTTGCTATAAAGTAGTGAGTGTACAGCTTGTATAACAGTGTAAATTTGCTGTCCCCTCAAAATAACTCAACACACAGCCATTAATGTCTAAACCGCTGACAACAAAAGTGAGTACACCCCTAAGTGAAAATGTCCAAATTGGGCCCAAAGTGTCAATATTTTGTGTGCCCACCATTATTTTCCAGCACTGCCTTAACCCTCTTGAACATGAAGTTCACCAGAGCTTCACAGGTTGTCACTGGATTCATCTTCCACTCCTCCATGATGACATCACAGAGTTGGTGGATGTTAGAGACCTTGAGACCCTTCACCTTCCATTTGAGGATGCCCCACAGATGCTCAATAGGGTTTAGGTCTGGAGACATGCTTGGCCAGTCCATCACCTTTACCCTCAGCTTCTTTAGCAAGGCGGTAGTTGACTTGGAGGTGTATTTGGAGTCGTTATGTTGGAATACTGCTCTGTGACCCAGTCTCCAAAGGAAGGGGATCATGCTCTGCTTCATTATGTCACAGTACATGTTGGCATTCATGGTTCCCTCAATGAACTGTAGCTCCCCAGTGCCGACATCACTCATGCAGCCCCAGACCATGACACTCCCACCACCATGCTTGACTGTAGGCAAGATGCATGTGTCTTTGTACTCCTCACCTGGTTGCCGCCACACACACACTTGACACCATCTGAACCAAATAAGTTTATCTTGGTCTCATCAGGCCACAGGACATGGTTCCAGTAATCCATGTCCTTAGTCTACTTGTCTTCAGCAAACTGTTTGCAGGCTTTCTTGTGCATCATCTTTAGAAGAGGCTTCCTTCTGGGACAACATTCATGCAGACCAATTTTATGCAGATTGTGGTGTATGGACTGAGTACTGACAGACTGACCCCCCCCCCCCCCCCCCACCCCTTAAACCTCTGCAGCAATGCTGGCAGCGCTCATACATCTATTTCCCAAAAACAGCCTCTGGATATGACACTGAGCATGTGCACTCAACTTCTTTGGTCGACCATGGATGTTCTGAGTGGAACCTGTTCTGTTAAACCACTGTATGGTCTTGGCCACCATGCTGCAGCTCAGTTTCAGGGACTTGGCAACCGTCTTATAGCTGAGGCCATCTTTATGTAGACAAAAAACGTTATCCTGTGACACTGCGCTATCCAAAAAAGAACCGAAAAAAGCTGCTAACACAATCACAAGGATATAAAACAGTGAATCATTAACAAATATTAAATCATAGTGTAGCGCTAAAACAAACAAAAGTGACCTAATACATGATGATACGTGGTCATACAATATTTAACCAAACATTAAACACAAAAATCATAAAATGTGCAAAAAAATACACCTTAAGTGCAAAATTCATAAGTGTATATAATAAAAAAGTCCAAGGAAAAAATAAGATTTTCTATATAATTGTTGATCCAATCCAAACGTGAGATAAGGGTCACCATCCACCTTCTTTAAATGAGGCTAGCATGCAGACACCCTGTGGTATTCCCATCACCTTTTAAGATAAAGGCTTACCAGATGTAATGGATCCAAACGAATGTACATTCGAAGGATCATACGGGCTTGTGCACTCAAATACGAGATTTCAGACGTAAATTATCCAGGGAAGTAACGAATCAAACTATTCATACAGGTGCCCCGGCTGGTTGTTATATCCTCAGCAGTAAAATCCAACTCAAAATGTTGAGACCATACAAAGAAAAATAAGGGGCCACAATAGTGTAATTCCGTTTAGGAGAAAAATTTAATAAAAAAGTAATGAACTTACATGTAACCAAAGAATCAAGCGCTTATTCAATAAAAACAGTGCTGCAGTGGGAGTCCCGACGCGTTTCGTCCTCCAAAGACGTCATCTGGGGTAACACTCCACTGTAGCACCCTTACTTTTATATCCAACCTTTAATCTGGGCGAAAATTCCATCTG
Source organism: Lithobates pipiens (assembly GCF_037356315.1). Classification (NCBI taxonomy): domain Eukaryota; kingdom Metazoa; phylum Chordata; class Amphibia; order Anura; family Ranidae; genus Lithobates; species Lithobates pipiens. Next base: position 123,736,864 of record NW_027507788.1, read on the forward strand.
CCTGTGTCACCGCATATTACTTCCGGTTTAAGATGGCGCCCGGCGTGCGTTCCACGCCTCATTATAATGCTATAACATAAATCTACCAGCGATTCCATGCCATAACATATATAAAGTAAACCGATATGTGAAGCAAACATTAGCCCACCTAAATGAACGGAATATTAGAACTATTCACGTTACACCGTAAACGTCATTTCCGGGTCATGGCTGGGGAGTTAACCAATAAAATTGAATAACGTAGGTGTGGCTCCAATAATCACCTATCTACCCTATCACATCAACGAGGCCACACCTACCGAAGACGCCCAACAAGAGAAATCACTCTCATAGTGGGCGTATCACGGATTAAAGCGTGACGCTTCTAGCCAGCGATGCTGGAACGCACCGCATACAAGAAGCGCCAACACAACAGGCGCATCCGACACCAGAAGTGACGTGAAAAGAAATACGTCACCTCCAGTCAAAGCGCGTCCGACGCCGGAAGTGACGTAAAGGGAAATACGTCACCTCCAGTCACCAACGGAGCGCAAATAGACATACTCTGGAACGCACGGTTCAGAGGGCTGCACACTTATACACCCACCTACTCCCAGGTGCGAAAAGTACTAAAACAAATAGACTTCATACCATTATGTATGAAGTAGGAATATAGGAAGAATTATATATAAAAAATATTTGTATAAAAAATATTTATATAAAAAATACAAACCAGCACTGGTATACTATATGCCGGAATGTGCATCATACCAAATAACATTGACATATAAGGCAGATAGAATTCTGTCCCAGGAATAATACAACATATACATAAATAACAACCCTGAAAAAACTTGCCATTTACATAGAAATCAAAAAATATTAAAATTATAAAAAACTCAGAGCTAAGATGAAATATTGCCAATATACATTAGCCATCATTAATGAAAGCATTAATATCCCACTCTACATTTAGACCAAATGGAGAGTAAGATCGAATCGTATGTATCCAGTAGGTTTCTAATCTAGAAACACCCCGAGTCATGGCACCACCCCTCCAAGGGGGTGTATATTTGTCAATAGCCAAAAACTGGGTACCTGTCGGATCACTGTTGTGACATTCCCTATAGTGTCTCGGAACAGTGTGTTTGGAGACCTTACCCCTTATTAAAGCTATATGTTCCCCTACCCTAATCGCAAACGTTCTTGTTGTCCTCCCCACATATTGTTTGCCGCACGGACAAGTGATCAAATACACTACGTACCTGGTGCTACAAGTACAAAATGATTTTATAGTATGTGTTCTATTAGTTGTTGTTGATGTAAACTCAGTTGTTTTTTGTCTTCCGGCTGTATTAAATTGGCATACACCACATTTTTTACAAGGATAAAAACCTATTAAATTGTGAAAAAATGATGGACGACTGGGTGGATTGATAACATTGGGAGCAATACGGCTCCGTAAAGAGGGTGCACCCCTGAAGAGTACTTTCGCCCGCTCAGGTAACCTTGAGCTGAGAACTGGGTCACTTCTTAACACATCCCAATGTCTGTTTATAATGGTCTTGATTTGTTTATGCTGTACTGAAAAAGATGTAAGCATAGACCATCTATAAGTATCATCAGATTCTTGGCGTAATTTCTCAACTACAAGGCTTTCCCTGTTAATATCGATAACTTTCTGTATCTCTACATCAAGAACCTTAGCATCATATCCCTTATCCTCAAATTTTTGTTTGAGAGTTTCTGCCTGTGTCCTGAAGGTATCTAGGTCTGGCAAGTTTTTTCAGGGTTGTTATTTATGTATATGTTGTATTATTCCTGGGACAGAATTCTATCTGCCTTATATGTCAATGTTATTTGGTATGATGCACATTCCGGCATATAGTATACCAGTGCTGGTTTGTATTTTTTATATAAATATTTTTTATACAAATATTTTTTATATATAATTCTTCCTATATTCCTACTTCATACATAATGGTATGAAGTCTATTTGTTTTAGTACTTTTCGCACCTGGGAGTAGGTGGGTGTATAAGTGTACAGCCCTCTGAACCGTGCGTTCCGGAGTATGTCTATTTGCGCTCCGTTGGTGACTGGAGGTGACATATTTCCCTTTACGTCACTTCCGGCGTCGGACGCGCTTTGACTGGAGGTGACGTATTTCTTTTCACGTCACTTCCGGTGTCGGATGCGCCTGTTGTGTTGGCGCTTCTTGTATGCGGTGCGTTCCAGCATCGCTGGCTAGAAGCGTCACGCTTTAATCCGTGATACGCCCACTATGAGAGTGATTTCTCTTGTTGGGCGTCTTCGGTAGGTGTGGCCTCGTTGATGTGATAGGGTAGATAGGTGATTATTGGAGCCACACCTACGTTATTCAATTTTATTGGTTAACTCCCCAGCCATGACCCGGAAATGACGTTTACGGTGTAACGTGAATAGTTCTAATATTCCGTTCATTTAGGTGGGCTAATGTTTGCTTCACATATCGGTTTACTTTATATATGTTATGGCATGGAATCGCTGGTAGATTTATGTTATAGCATTATAATGAGGCGTGGAACGCACGCCGGGCGCCATCTTAAACCGGAAGTAATATGCGGTGACACAGGCAGATGGAATTTTCGCCCAGATTAAAGGTTGGATATAAAAGTAAGGGTGCTACAGTGGAGTGTTACACCAGATGACGTCTTTGGAGGACGAAACCCGTCGGGACTCCCACTGCAGCACTGTTTTTATTGAATAAGCGCTTGATTCTTTGGTTACATGTAAGTTCATTACTTTTTTATACAATTTTTCTCCTAAACGGAATTACACTATTGTGGCCCCTTATTTTTCTTTGTATGGGCTCAACATTTTGAGTTGGATTTTACTGCTGAGGATATAACAACCAGCCGGGGCACCTGTATGAATAGTTTGATTCGTTACTTCCCTGGATAATTTACGTCTGAAATCTTGTATTTGAGTGCACAAGCCCGTATGATCCTTCGAATGTACATTCGTTTGGATCCATATCATCTTTATGTAGAGCAACAATTCTTTTTTTGAGATCCTCAGAGAGTTCTTTGACATGAGGTGCCATGTTGAACTTCCAGTGAGAGAGTGACAGCAATAACACCAAATTTAACACACCTGCTCCCCATTGACACCTGACACCTTGTAACACTAATGAGTCACATGACACCGGGGAGGGAAAATGGCGTCCACATGCAGGAAAAAGAAGGTAAAAATAGGAGAGAGAAGGGCCAAGCAAATCCTTTCACAGCATATTCAATAAAAACACAGAAAATGGTGGACAACATAGGGTGCACTTACAGAATGCTGAAGAGGGTAGGTGCTTCCACATGCAGCATCACTGGAGAGCTGCCGGGGTGTCCCTATGTAGGAATCCACATGCACCATTTATCAGCTTCTTGCTGATACAAAATGCACGTGGATTCCTCCATAGAGACATCCTGGCGGCTCTCCTTTGATGCTGCATGTGGAAGCACCTACCCTCTTCAGCACTCTCTAAGTGTATAGCCATGACCTGCCGTCGTATAATGAATAATTGCCAGTGGCTAGTCGGCAAGTGGTTAATGGTGAGTGTGGCCACTCTAGGACAGGAAGTGTGTTACTGGCTGGATCATCAGGTGAAAAAAAGAGAGAAAAAAAGCCTTCGGCCCCTATCACATGGGCACCTACGTGAAGCAGAATCCGCTTGCTGGGGGGGATCTCTCCATTGATCCTTGCTGAGCAGGCGGATGACAAGTTCGTGTCCACTCCACTGTGCAAAGTGGACACGAACACAGTCTCGTACGTTGCCATCTGATCTGCCAGATAGATGGAGAATAGGTTCAACGTTTGTTTTTTGGCAGACCGGATCGGATGGAGGTGGGTGTCCGCTGACATTGGGCTCTCCATAGAAGAGACTGGAGGGTCCAATTAGAAGTTAGCAGGTCGACCTGATCAGATCCCCCGTGTGGAAGGGGCCTTAAAAAAAACAAATGTAGTCACAACAATCTACAGACTGATAAGTTGCAATTTTATTATATTTTAGTTCTTGCATTAGATACACTTAGATATGCTTTAAATGTTTTTTGAACCATTTGGGGTAATTCGTTAACCACTTCAGCTCCGTTTACCCCCCTTCATGACCAGGCAATTTTTTTTGTGATACGGCACTGCTTTACTTTAACTGACAAAGTGCGACATTGTACCCAAATGAAATGTTTGTCCTTTATTTTCCCCACAAATAGAGCCTTCTTTTGGTGGTATTTGATCACATCTGCGGTTTTTATTTTTTGCGCTATTAATAAAAAATTACCGACAATTTAAAAAAAAAAAAAAAACAACAATATTTTCTACTTTCTGCTAGAAAACATATCCAATAAAAAAAATGTAAAAATCTGATTTCTTCTTCAATTTAGGCCAATATTTATTCTGCTACATGTTTTTGATAAAAAAATATCCCAATACAAGCGGTCCCCGAGTTACAAACAAGATAGGGTCTGTAGTTTTGTTCTGAAGTTGAATCTGTTTGTAAGTTGGAACAGGTATATTTTTTAAGTGTCGCTCCAGCCAAAAAAAAAATATTTTTAAGCTTTTTGGATAGCATAGGGAAGGGTTAACCCCCCTGTAACATTTGTTTTGCTGTCTGTGCCCATGTTCAGAAGATTTCCCCTCACTTTCTGTCCCAATGGCAATTGGATTTTGAAAATTTTGGGTTGTTGTGGAAACAAGCCTTCGTGATAAAGCATCAGTGGAGGTACACTTTTCCCATAAGAGCTCTTATGCCCTGTAAACACGGTCGGACTTTCAGTCAGAAAATGTGAGATCGGATCCTGTTGTTGGAAAATCCAATCGCGTGTGGGCTCCATCTGACTTTTTCCATCGGAATTTCCGACACACAAAGTTTGAGAGCAGGATCTAAAATTTTCCAACAACAAAATCTGATCGTTTATATTCCGATCGTGTGTAGATAAATCCGACGGACAAAGTGCCACGCATGCTCAGAATAAATTGTGAGATGAAAGCTATTGGCCCGTTTATAGTCCAGTTGTACGCGTTCTACGTCACCGCATTCAGAATGGTCGGATTTTCCTACAACTTTGTGCAACCGTGTGTATGCTAGACAAGTTTGGGCCAAAATCCGTCGGAAAAAATCAGACGGATTTTGTCATCGGAAAGTCTGACCGTGTGTATGGGGCAATACAGGAGTGTATTTCCCTTCCTAGGGGTAGATTTCCTCTCACTTCCTGTTGTCTCCCTACTTTTGTAAGTAGGAGTCATTTGTAAGTCAGATGTTTGTAACTTGGGGACCACCTGTAAGTGTATCTTGATTGGTTTGCACAAAAGTTATAACGTCTACAAACTATGGGATATTTTTATGGAATTTTCATTTCTTTTTTTCTTTTTTCTAATAATGGAGGTGTTCAGCAACTTCTAGCAGGACTGCGATATTGCGGCGGACAAATCGGACACTAAGTGACACTTTTTTGGGGACCAGCTACACCAATACATCGATCAGTGCTTATTATTATGCACGGTAACTGTACTAATGACACTGGCAGGGAAGGGGGTCAACACCAGTGGCAATGAAAGGGTTAAATGTGTCCCTAGGGAGTGCTTTCTAACTGTGTGGGGGTGCTTGTACTGTAAGAAGACAGAGATCTGTGTTCCTGCTTAGCAAAAACACAAGATCTCTGTCTTCTCCTGTCACAGAAAGCTGATCTGCCTTTGTTTACATAGGCAGACTGCCGTTTTGTCTGCCTCGGGCACAGCTGGTCACTGGTGGTGCGCGTGCATGCCCAAGACCAGGAAAAAGCTAAATCATGTACAGGTAGAGGCCACTCTGCTGCAGTAAATGTATGTGGGGCGATCCAGAAGCGGTTAAACAAAAACATTTGGACTGTATGATCACTTTAAATTCCAATTACCTGCAGTCATACCAATAACAGATTTTTTTTTATATTTTTTTATTTAAAACAAGTCAAATTCTGGTGCTTTCATGATAAAATGGCTTGACGCTGAAATGCATTTTGTATGTTTTTACACTGTGTCCACATTGTATTGTAGTTTAGTGATGGATCCCCATGGATAACAATCTCCTATGAGTTCCTGATGCTTGGCCACATGACATCAGAAATCACGCATCATTGTCCTCTCCATCCTGGAAAACAGCATATTTCCTGAACAGCTCTGGATGATCTTCTGACAGCACTTCTTTGCTTGACCCAAACCGATGACTACTAATCCTAAATGGAATTTTTTATGGCAATAGATTTTAGAAAACAATATCACTGTGATACAGTATGTGATAAAAAATGCCCCAGTTACTTCTATAAAGGCAAATTTTCACAATCAAAAAAAAATATTGTCTAGAACTGCCTATAACAAAAGACTTTCCAAGCTGGCCTATTTTCTATGACAAGGAAAACACTTTTGAATGTGACTGATTAACAAAATTACCAGTGACTACAACAGTCTCAGACTAAAGCCAAATCATTGATGTCAACAATCTATTTTAGACAACCAGCAAACAAATACAAATAAATTCAATTTCTACATTAGAAATGTGCCAGTTTTGTTCCCAAACCACATAGGATGAGCCCTTACAAGGATTATATAAAGCCAAAAGTAGTTGATCTATGAGACATGCCTCCATGGGGTATCTCTTCACTGTTTTATGCAGAGCTCCTTTCAAAAAGCTGTTCTATTTCAGCCACTTTTAGAAGTCTAGTTACTATTTAGCAGAACAACAAATCAGCCAATCTGTATGCTCAGCACACTGAACTGCAATTTCAAAATACTCATTATTGTATGGGCACAATGGGCTTGTTATACAGTGAAGCACAATGGTATTCTACTTTGAAGTTACTGTATTTCAAGAGGAAAAGTTCATCTTTTCTCACCAATACTTTTAGAAAGCCATGCATTAGTCAAATTGTTGGATGATGCGTATTATTCTAGTGAGGGTCAGTTCACACACACTACATGCAGTCCAGGGCGTTTTTTTTTTCCTTCATCAAAAACGCATGGAAAGTAGGATATATGGTTTTCAATGGCACAAGTCACATCAGTGCTTGTAGTTCCAGTGCATTCCAGTTCCAGAAAAAAAAATTAGAACATACTGAATTTTTCCTGCATTGGACTGTACTGGAAAGCTGTAAAACGCACCAAAAAACGCACTGCAACCCACATGTCCTTATTTAAGGTTAAGAAAAAAGAGGGGGGAAAAATGCACTGGACTGCATCAAAAACACGTCAAAACGTGTATGCAGAAAAGCATCTGGAACACAACTGGACTGCGTTTCCATGGTGTGAACTGGCCCTGAAACTGTTTCATACAATGCACACTTAGCCTGCAAGCATGAAGTGGCTTTTACTTGATCTGGCTGTTTTTCAGAGAGTAGTAATGGCATGCATATCGTGAGTCAGAATCCAACTCAATGATAGTCCACAGAGTGAGCATTAATGGAATGGCTAAAGAGCCCCTGGGTAGAAGCCAATGACCCTAACAGTAGGATTTTGTATTGTGAAAGAAACCAGAGCACCTGGGATAAACACATACAACCAAACACAGAATGTACTTGGGTTGCCAAACCAAAACATTTTAGCGGCGCACAGCAATTTATTTTTACATCATAGGATAACAGAGCTGGGATACTTTTGGGTGCTCCAAAGAGAATAGTAATGCGGTGCGTATAGTGCCCACTCACCCTCCTGTCAGGCCCTGTTCGGAGCCACATTCCTGTCTGAATAATGTAGGAAAGTCCAGGTTTTGAATCATGTGTTCGGGTTTCAGTCCACCTGAAACCCGCACACATGATTAAAAAAAACTGACTTTCTGGGTGAATCCCGAACAGGTGGCAATCCTAGAATGTACTCAAACACACAGAGAACAGGCAAATGTCATGCAATTGTGCACCTGGTGATTATCAAACCAAGGACCCCACCATTTCTGGGCTACAGCTCTATCTAATCTATTTTTTTTTTTTAGATCTTTTGAGATCTAATCTCAAAAGTGCAACTCAGGACAGGCTATGGACATTCCAATAGATATACTGTATTCAAGTTATCATTACTAAACCTACAAATAAGCCTTCACTGACCTCTGTTATTGCAGGCACTGGGGAGCAATTCATTCTTGATGTTCACAGCAGAAGCACTGTATTAATTCTCTTAGCAGCTCAGCTCCTCCAACCAATAGTAATTTTCAGGCATCCCGTTTTCTAATCTCCAATGTAAACATAGACCAGAAGCTTCTCCTGGCAGGGTAAGCAGGGTAAGCTGAGCTGCTTAACCACCTCAGCTCCAGAAGATTTTACCCACTTTATCGCCAAGCCATTTTTGCTATTTAGCAATGCACTACTTTCACTGGTAATTGCGCAGTCACATATACTGTATCCAAACAAAATTTATTTAATTTTTTTTTCACACAAATAGAGCTTTCTTATGGTGGTATTTGATCACCACTGAGTTTTAAAAAATGTTGTGATATAAATGAAAAAAGACTGAAAATGTAGCAAAAAATAAAATTTTTACTTTCTGTTATAAATCATATCTAATAAAAAAATTTAAAAATATATCCTCTTCATAACTTTTGCCCAAAATCTATTCTGCTACATGTCTTTGATTAAAAAAAAAAATCAAAATAAATAAATGTATATTGACTGGTTTGCATGAATTTTTAGCACCTACAAACTATGGTCTATATACTGGATTTTTTTTTATATATACTAGTGGTAGGGTGTTGGGCTTGGGGCCAAATAGTCTGGGTGGGCACTGAGTCACCCAGGTGGCTAGTTGTTTAATTCATTACTGTCTGCATAATGTGATCTTATCTGATTTAGTGTACTATATATTCATTGTGAGTTTTTCAATAAAGATTCCAGTTTGCATCTAAGCTATTTGTTGGCTAGTCTTGTATGGTCAGTTATAATATCTGGTTCCTATGTTCAGACTGGAGGAAGCTGTATTCTGACGGAAGCACCCAAACTGGGTGCTGGATGGTTTCCATCACAATACTACACAATGTTACTGTACTAGTGACACTGGCTGGGAAGAGGTTAACATCTAAGGCAATCAAGAGGTTAAATGTGTGCCTAACTATATGTAATGTGTGTAAAGTGTGCTGCTTTTACTACTAGATCTCTTAGTTTCTTAAACAGAGTGATTGTTCCCTCTGTACAGGTAATCATTGACTGGGACTTGCTGACATGCTCCCAGCGGGTGCCATGGGGCGTGCATACACATGCCCTAAACCCGGAAGCAGGCAGAGAGATAGGGGTATGCAGTACACTGCGGGTGGGCAGTCTGCAAGTGGTTTAAATAAATGAGGATTTTAAATGTAATAAATAAACCCTTAAAACATCAATAAAGTTTTTAAGAAACATTTCCTATGTTCCGTTCCTTTCCCTTTGCCACCACACACCCTTGGCCTATTTTACTGCCAATTACCAATTGTAAAAATGACAGCTAAAAACTGCTTTGTATTACACAGCAGGAGCAGTTGTCAAAATACAGCTTCTGTTTAAAATGACACTTGCAGAGAGTCAACTAGTGTTACTGATTACTGTAATAATCTATTGTTTTATTGTATTTACCAGTTTGTACATATGTAGATTAATGATGTGACCCCTGTTCTGCATATGACATCAGTTAAAGAAATCTTACAAATAAAAAAAAAAGTATTTTAAATAAATTATATTCTTATCTAATTATCTAATCTTATTGACACTTAGTTAACCATAACCAGCCCTAATCAACTCTTTGCTCTTTCTTTTAGATATGATTTCTCTTCTCTTAATTATTTATTGTTTTCATTGCCTATTATTTTATTTAGATTTTTTTATGTTACATTCAATTTTAATTGGGCTTTAAAAAGATACATTTTGTCCAAATGAAAATAACTGTCATGCTTTGTACCAAAACATAATTTAGTGTCAATTTAATCTCTCAAAATTATAGAATAAAGTTAATAATTTTTATTTACAATAACCACTGCCTAAAATAGAAGAAAAGGGCATTTATTTATTTTATAAAAATTATTATTATTTTTTTATAAAAAATAAAACCATTTTTGCAGGACAACATTGTCAAAAGAAAGCTTAGTTTGTCCCCCCCCCCAAAAAAATATTACTTTGTTATCTTAAGTAATCAAATTTATTTCCAAATATACAGGCCTATAGTGCAAATATTAAAATCGCTGAGGTTCATAAAGGGTACAAATGTATGAGAACTTAAGTGATTCAAGAAGAACTTCAGCGCTACTGCTGTGGTCTTTGAGATTTCATTACAGAGGTAGGTGTTAATTTACTACTAACAAAGCGGTTTGGTACCTAAAAATTAAACTTCATATTATTAAAATCACAAGATAGAATACTTACCTAAATGAACCCTGAAAAAAAAAATATTCATTACTTCAGATGTTTCAGCTGACTTCTGGGTTGTCCTCCCGTGGGAGTAGGCGTGGTTATCCTCCATGCAATGGTCCCTGGGAAACTTGCTTGTGAGCGTCCGTCTTCATTGCTTCTTTGTTCTCTCTCCTGTGTTATTTTCGTTGCCTTGACAACAGGGCGGGAACTTCCGGGACGCCGCCCGTTGTGATGGTAACCACAAACTTTTTCATCGCTGCTCACTGCTATCAGTGAGCATGCGCGAGATGGAGCGGAGCATGCTGGGAGCCGAGCGTCATCAATATCCAGAAAGTAAATGCCTGTGGGCTTCAGACGCCCACAGTTAAAATGGAAAACGCCAGAGCACTTTTTTAAAAGTTATCCCGAGGAAAAGAATCGTCGCGCCGGGGGTCAAAAAAACGCCGAACGTGGATGCTAAGCGAAGGTAGCAGTTGCCCACCTGTGACACAGGTAAGAAAAAAAAAAACTGCGGAATCCCGCTTTAAGAACATATAAACACCTTAATGCCTATAGACTGACCACAGTTGAATTTTAATGGAACACCATGTTTGTTCATGTGTAACGCATTGAAGCTCGTGACTTTAAAGCAGACCATTCATTTTGAATGGTCTAGCCGGGCTGTGTGTATCCATAGAAAGACACAGCGTGGCTTAGTCCAGCACCCCTCCTCTCAGGATATGGTTGACAGCAGCAGGAACCAAGGGTTCCCACTGCTGAGTCCTGTGAGAAAAGGAACCCAGCCTGGCACGAGTTAAGTGTCCCTGTATACAGTGTCCCCTCTATTGTTCCTCCCCCTCTTGCGCCAGTCCCTCCCCCTTAGCTCAGTTGGAGTCTCTTCCCGACGATGTGCTGCTTTCCCTGGGTGTCTCATCTGCTATAGAACTTCGTGGAGGGGTGAGAGTCTGCTGGATTTTGTAGTACGGGGCAGTGATAGGCAGCTGCGGGGTTCCCAAACCCCAAATACCCCCCTCCCTTCCTTTATTTCCCAGTCATTGCTCCATAGCAGAATATAGAGGAAGAGCGGTGCTTGTTAAGTCTCCTTGTTAAGTACAATAAATAAGTGGGTGCCCCCTCCTTCCTCCAGTGCTGACAGCTTGCCACTTCCCAAAAACCCCTTCATTGAGTGCTGATTAACACCGCTATTTACATAACCTCTCCACCCCCTTATCAACTCTTCACTCTCAATAATAACCCCCCTCCCCACCTCTCCAGCAACAATAACCCCCTCCTGCCTGTCCATCCTCAACAACAAACCCCCTCTCCCTGCCACTTCACCCACAATAATAACCCCCCTCCCCGCCTGTCCACCGCCAACAATAACCCCCTCCTTACCTCCAGCAATAACCCCCCTCCTCGCCTCACCTCTCCACTCTCAACAATAACCCACCTTTCTGCCTCTCCACCCTCAACAATAACCCCCCTCCCCACCTCTCCACCCTCAAAAGGAACCCTCCTCCCGCCTCTCCACTCTCAACAATAGCCCTCCTCCCGCCTCTCCACCCTCAACAATGGCCCTCCTCCCTGGCTCTCAACCCTCAAAAATAACTACCCTCCCTGCCTCCCTAACCTCAACAATAACCCCCTCCCTGCCTTTCCATCTCCAACAATAACCCCCCCCCCCCCCCACCTTCAACAATAACCAGTGAGAAAGAAGGGGAAAACACTGCGCTACTTCAATTAAATCAGCAGCTAACACTCTAACAAACAAAGTTAAAACAAATGTGAAATAAATAATGTAGCACTAAGATTGTGAAAACAATGATATATGAAAAACAAATAAATATAAACAATGCATGCTGGGAAGGAGATCTCACACTTATTGTGAAATAAAGTGCAAATAACATTACGTATAATAAACAATTATTGTGCAATACAGTGCAAACAAAACTGTACAAGCCCTTTAGACCCACTGTCGTATGACAGGTGGGTCCAACATTATCGGTAAGAGTACCCATCTTGTGTCCATAGGTTGTGTATACAAACACTACTTCAGATAAACAGGTTGTTGCTGCTGGTTTCCCTCCTTCCTCGGTCTATACTCTGGATGAGAAGATTGGGCTTTTTGTCTAGCATGATAAGAGGACATTTTTACAGATTGATTAACTGGTAACAGTTTATTTTTCAGTATTTATGATATGCAGCCCTATTTGCACTATATTGCATAACAATTATTCATGATATACAGTTTTGTTTGCACTGTATTGCACAATAATTGTTTATTATACGTAATTTTATTTGCACTTTATTTCACAATAAGAGTGAGATCTCCTTCCCAGCACGCATTGTTTATATTTATTTGTTTTTCACATATCATTGTTTTCACAATCTTAGCGCTACATTATTTATTTCACACTTCAACAATAACCCCCTTTCTGCTTTTTTAACCCTCAACAATAAGCCCCTCCCTGCCGCTCCACCTCCAATAATAACCCCCCTCTCCCTCTACACCTTCAACAATAACCCCCTTCCCACCTCTTTACCATCAACAATAACCCCTGTGTTTAATAATGGGGTTAGTATGGGGAAGGGGGTCCTGTGCAATTCTGTGGGAAAGGGGTCCTGTGTAATAATGGGGGGAGTATGGGGGGTCCTGTGTAATGATGGGGTGGCAAGATTGCATGGGTAGGCCCAAGCAAATGTTTGCCTTTAAATAAGTGTACTTTTAAATTGATATACCATGTACCAGCACTCACTACATATTTGTGCAATCCCTTAAGCCTTCCTTACACAGGCATGCTCCCTAGTACAGGTAGTGAGAGGTATGCTCCTCCTGTGCTTCAAGCTGTCTAGACTCATAACTTCTAGACTGGCTCTTTTCTAGACACCAGCAAGAGCTCATCATCACATGGGAGTTGGTCCATACATGGCCTTATTTTTGTAAGAGGTAATATAATGGGGTTTATCTGTGTGACTCCCCCCCCCCCCCCCCCACCCACATCTGTGCAATTTGTGTATATACTGTATTGATAATATAGAGGAAACATTCAGCAGTTGCAAAATGGTGTCATGTACAGCCATCCTTGGGAAAGAAGACAACCCCCGGGGATGTGTTCTTAACTCAGACAACTTGACAACTGCTATATTTAAACATCCTGTAAATTGGTTTGTGAATTGAATGTACAGTCTATGCTAATTTAGATGGGAAATCGACATTCTGATCATTCAACTTATTTGAGTATAAGGTGTGAAAAGATAGGTCAAAAGTCTTTGTGACCCATTCGATCCATCTGGTTTACTGACACGGCATCTCTTGTTGTAGCTTTAACCTGTTTAAATATGATAAACATGGTGAAAAGAGATGCTAAAAATTCATTGTTGATTCACCTGCTAGAGTTGTCATTGTTTCTTCAAGCCAAACTTGAACACTTTAGCTGTGGGTTTTTTTTGTGGAGTATACGTTGCGAATAGTGCATGTGTCAAAATTGTGAGTATTATGCATGTAATGCAGGGGTCGGAAATAATTAATGTACAACATATATGGGTCAGATATGTGCTGGGGAGAGGGCTAGTGCTAGCAGGGGGGGTGGGGGAGTTAGATATGTGCCAGGGGTGGGCTTTTTGGGAGAGGAGAGGGCTAGTGTTGGGGGGAGTCAGATATGTGCTTAGTGGTGCATTAGGAGGGGAGAGGGCTAGTGCTTGGGGGGGGGGGGGGGTTGGATGTGTGTGGGAGGGGGGATCTTTGGGAAGGGAGAGGACTTGTGCTAGCAGGGGGGATTCAGATATGTGCTAGAGGGATGCTCTGGCATCCCTCGAAATATTGGTAGGTATGGCTTGATGAAAACCCAGGACAATTGAAGTTTGGGAAAATGGCAAACTAATGCAACCATTTGCTGCTGTAGCAACCAATTACTAATAATGCACTTCCTGACCTTTGAACTAAGGTCGGGTGGCTTAGATGGGCCATTAATGAAAGCTTTCGTGTGTGCCAGACACTCATTATAAAAGGCAGGGTTACCAGCAGACTTTCTCAGCATGCATTGGAATATATAGTGAGCTGACAATGCTTGCAAGGAGAGACAGTTGTGCTATACAGTGTTCTTTACAATTCTCTATGGTGTGATACACTGTACTGTATTGTGCTACATTACTGTGAATTGGGCTGTGGTGGACTACATTCCATGTTCACAGTGCAAATACCCAACAGTCCTTTTGTGGATTACTTTTTTTTTATGTGTCAGCAGTTATTTGGTTGTTTTTTTGTTTTTTTTTATAGAAAAATTGAATTGGGCTGGGGTTGGTGTTTTAAGACTATTTTAATTTTTTTGGGGGGTGGCAGAGAATATTTTATACATTTTAGCCGGGGTCTTTTTTTTTCATTTCAGGGTCAGCAGTGTCAGCTTGTGAGTGCACATCACTTCATATTGTTTTGTGCACCAAATCACCACATTCTTTTGTGTACTAGGGATGAGCTCGATGTTTGAGTCAAACATAAGTTTCGACTTGAACATGAGGTGTTCGCCCGTTAGCCCAAAGAACAAACATTATGGGGCATTTGTGGCAAGTTTGAGTGCCGCAAGATCGCAGTGCATTGCTGTATGATGATTAGCCAAAGCATGCACCTGACCTACATGCTTTGGCCAATCCCAGCGCCCTCTGCTAAGGCAGGGTGCCTTTGGCCAATCATGGCTCAGGGGGACTAAGTCCACACCCCACACTATATAAGGTTGCCTGCACGGCAGCCCTGTGTAGTGTTGTTGGTGTGGACGGAGAGATAGCTTGATTTAGATTAAGCAGGCAGGTTATTCAGTTAGTGGCAGTGTATTTGATATATAAAAGAGGGCAATCAGGCTCTGTGTCTACAGTCAACAGTTCTGGTCATGGACGTGGTGCATCCTCTGCAGTTGGTCGTGGGGCACGCTTGTCCTTTTTTTCTGCTGCTGGCCATATTATTGAGCCAGAACATGCAGAAGAGTTGGTGGAGTGAATAACAAAGCCGTCCTCATCCTCTGTCACCTAGGCTTAGAGTGGTTTGCCTTCCAATACAGCTGCCAAAGCGGCCTATTCCACTGGCTCCTTGTCCACAGTCACTCCTTCCGTAGCCCCACCATCATGCATGGAGGAATCCCCCAAACTATTCAACCATAATGTCGGATACATGCTGCTGGAGGTTGCGCAGTGATTTGAAGGCTCTGATGTTGATTCCCAGGTTGAGGAAGAGTGTAACGTGAGCATAGAGAGAGGGGGTACCCAAGAAGGACAAGAAACTGGCAGTCATGTTCTCCCAGCTGCAATATGCTGCCAAGTTTGCTCCAGTGATGAGGAGGGAGGGGATGATGAGGTCAATGACTCCACTTGGGTGCCTGATAGAAGAGAGAGGATTAAGGAGAATGGCAGTTCCTTGCAATTTTGTTGTTCCACATCCAATAATTGAAAACTAACAAAAAGGAACCCCTAGTGGGAGACTTTACCTTTAAAGTCCACCACTAGGGGTTCCTTTTTGTTAGTCCTGATAGAAGAGAGGAGGAGGAGGAGGCAGCACAACTCCAATGAGGCAGGATGTCCTCTAGGTCGCAGCTTAAGGGCAGCCACCCTACTGCATCACACCGCAGAGCTCCGCAGGTGCAGGGCACTGCTGACTCCCCGCTGATTTTGAAAAGTTCCTTGGTGTGGGCCTTTTTTGACATGTGTTCAGCAGATAGCACCATTGCTGTTTGTAACCTGTGTCTGAAGAGGATCAAGCGTGGCCAGAACAGCAGCAGCTTGGGCACCACATGCTTGACCAGACATATGACGACCTACTATACAGTCTGTTGGCAACAGCACTTGAAAGACCCACATCAAAGCTTTCTTGCTCCTCACCTGGGATCTCCAACCCCACTATACCTCCAGTCCTCTCAAAAACCTGTACTGAGAGGAATGAAAGTATAGCAATAGGTGTCCCAAGTACTTGCAGCCAATCTGCTATCAGTACACCACCATCTGATTTTAGCAGGCAAATCTCCCTACCCCAGTTGCTAAACCGTAAAAAGAAATTCGGTCCCAGCCATCCATATGCTCAGTGTCTGAATGCTAGCTTGGCTAAATTGCTAGCACTGCAATTGCTGCCTTTTTAGCTGGTAGACTCTGCCCGCTTTCGTGAATTTGTGGAATCTGCTGTACCTCAGTGGCAGGTTCCAAAATGCCATTTCTTTTCAGGGAATGCCATTCCGTCTTTCTACCGGCATGTGGAAGGCAATGTTTTGGCCTCGTTGGACAGGGCAGTCAGCAGTAATGTGCATATTACCGCTGACCCATGGTCTAGCAGACATGGGCAGGGATGTTTCCTTTTCTTCCCGGCGCACTGGGTAACCAAGTAATATTGGAGCCTGAATCTGATGGAAAGAACAATTGTGCCACCTCCAGAGCCCAAATGATGAGCCACCAAACTCAGGGATAATCTGGTCTTGGGCATTAGGTGCATGTGATGTTCCAGAGAATGTGCTTTTATTATTCCTCACAGCCAGAGATTTGAGTTGCAATGGTCTGGAATGGACCTAGGCATAGAGAACTGACTTGAAAGAGGCCACCATCAAGCCCAGAAATGTCATGCAAGAGCACAGAAATGGACAGTAGTCCTTGATCCCATCAAATACTCCTTAATTACTTTGCGACACAAGCAGGCTCAAACCTCAGCACAAAGAATTGATTTTAAAAAAAAAAACATTTCCTTTACATGTCCTTTTATGAACTCAGAATATAGACAAAAATGTAACGATTTATCTAAATCTATCATGCCTCTTCACACCTGCACATTCGGTTGCCTCAGAAGGTTTTACCCCGTTAATGACCAGGCCATTTTTTGCTATATGGCACTGCGTTATTTTAACTGGCAATTGCACGGTCATTAGGGTGTTTCATTTTCTAATGGAAAACAATAAACTTTAAAATATTTGCAGACTTTGCTTACAAGTCAAGTCTGACTGATGTAAAAGATATATATGCAAAATTTCAAGAAGATTGGATAATATTTAGAGGTTTCACACTTTGATCTGTTTTGTAAAAGAAGGCAAAACATATGATTTTTCAATGTTAATTACTTTTATTGGGAAAACTAGAACTTAAAGCGGAGGTCCACCCTAAAGTGAAGCTTCCGCTCATTGGAAACCTCCCCCCCTCCGGCGCCACAATTGGCACCTTTCAGGGGGGAGGGGGTACAGTACAGTACAGGTATCTGCACCCACTTCCGGCATAGATATCTGCAGAAGGTACGCCCCTTTCCGCAGAATCTACGCCCCTTTCCGAAGGTCCTCTGCTGTCTGCTGGGAAACACATGGATCCCAGAGACAGCGGGGACCATCCTTATTGCGCAGCGCGACTCGCGCATGCGCAGTAGGGAACCGGGAAATGAAGCCGCAAGGCTCCACTTCCTGATTCCCATACCCAAGATGGCGGCGGCAGCACCCGAGAGACGATCGAGAGATCGGCTTCGGGTACCGACATCGCGGGCGCACTGGGCGGGTAAGTGTCATTATTTTAAAAGTCAGCAGTATTTGTAGCTGCTGGCTTTTAAAAAAAAAAAAAAAAACGGCAGACTCCCGCTTTAAAATACTATTAAAACTATACACTAACATCAATAGGTAATATGATAGGCATAATCAACTTTCAACGATGCAATCCCTTGTATTCTGTCACATCGTGGATCCCAAAAAATTCAAAGAACGTCTTTGTTTTATTAGTAACGAAATGGCTCGGGTCTTTTCCTTCAAAAACCATGTTTTTACCCTCTAATCGTTTCACTTTCTTTTTCTTTGCAGGTTTGGTTTCAAAATTTTTGGTCATATTTACTAATACGTTCATCCAAAAAAGCCAATCCTACGTTTGTTTCTGACAGATACCAAAGGTGTCTCTTAGCAACTGTGAGAGCACATTTTTTGACGTCTGCATCTGGGTAAGTACTCAAAAGCTGTAGCATATCCAAATCATTCTTTGGAGCCCATTGACTTACAATTGCCCCATGCCAAAAGCGAATACATATGGGGCTGACAAAATGTGCAACCCATTTCATTCCTTCCAATTGTCGTTGAGGAATATTTAACTGTTTAGTGAAGAGGACAAATTTAAGTGCATATATTGCCTTTGCCATCCACTTTGCTTAATGCCCTGGGATCCTGAAACGGAAGTTGTTTTTAGACCAACCTCCTGGGTACAAGAGTGAGAGTTGTAATAACTCTTTGTAGTCTTCTCTTGGATGAATTTCATCTTTTAGGACATTTTGGATGTATTTAACCATTTTCACTCGTTGTTCGTCTAGAAAGCCTTGAACGGGACTTTCTTCATCCAGCATTGTTGTATATGACTTCTTATCAAGTGAAGCCCACAGACTTTGCTTTGATAAAAGTGATCAATGTGTGCAACCCCTAAATATTATCCAATCTTCTTGAAATTTGGCATATATATCGTTTACATCACTGAGACTCGGGGCATAAGCAAAGTCCTATGAAAATCACATCTTTGGAAAAATGAAACATCCTAGCAGTCAGGCAAGGCTGTACCCAGATAATATTTATATCCTTTATTTCCCACAAATAGAGGTATCTTTTGGTGGTATTTGATCACCTCAGCGGTTTTTATTTTTTGCGCTATAAACAAAATGAAAAAAATATATTGTGAACATTTTTTTTTATTACTTCCTGCTATAAAACACATCCAATAATTAAAAAAAAAAAAAATCGAATTTCTCCATCAATTTAGCCAAATATGTATTCTACTACATATTTTTGGTAAAAGGAATCCCAATAAGCGTATATTGATTGGTTTGCACACAAGTTATTGTGTCTATAAACTATGGGATATTTTTATGGCACTTTTATTTTTTACTAGTAATGGCGGCAATCAGCGATTTTTATCGGGACTGCAACATTGCAGCGGACACATCAGACACCTAACTGACACCTTTGACGCTTTTTTGGGAACCAGTGACATTACAGTGATCATTGCTAAAAATATGCACTGTTACTGTGCTAACGACACTGGCAGTTAAGGGGTTAACATCAGGGGCGATCAACGGGTTAAATGTGTCCCTAAGGGTGCTTGCTAACTACGTGTGGGGTGGTCTGACTGGATGAAGACAGAGATCGGTGTTCCTGCTTAGTAGGAACCCAAGATTTCTATCTTCTCCCCTGTCAGAATGTTGATCTGCCTTGTTTACAAAAGCGGATCGCTGTTCTGCCTTTCTGAGAAACGGTCGTGGGTGGCCGGTGGACATTGGGTCTGCCGGACCCGCTGATTGGCTCCCTCTCTGTCTAGAGAGCGTGCATGCCCCTTGTGACCAGGGGCGTAACTAGAAATCACAGGGCCCCATAGCAAAATGTTGTATGGGCCCCCCCCCACCCAGGGGCGGATCCAGATTCTAGTCTCGGGAGGGGCACTGATAGAAAATACTTTTATGGGGGCAATTTATTGGGGCAATGGCTGATGTTGGCACTTCAATTATCACGGCACCATTTGTGTTATGGTGTCAGGATGATTGAAACACATTATTTCTATTATTGCATTGTTATAGAAAATTAAATAGTTCAACTCACCATAATGCAGAATCAGTGGGAGCCTCGAGTGTGTCACCTGCCACCAGATGCAGATTGTCACTTGTCACAAGTTGCGGATTGTCCACCTGCCACCCATTGTGGATTGTCCACTTGCCACGTGACCTGCCACACATTGCAAATCGTCCACTTTCCACGTCACCTGCCACACATTGGGGATTGTCCACTTGCCACGTCACCTGCCACACATTGCGGATTGTCCACTTGCCACGTGACCTGCCACCCATTGTGGATTGTCCACTTGCCACATCACCTGCCACTCATTTCAGATTGTCCACTTGCCACAAGTTGCAGATTGTCACTTGCCACACATTACAAATTGTCCACTTGCCATGTCACCTGCCACTCATTGTGGATTGTCCACTTGCCACGTCACCTGCCATACATTGTGGATTGTTCATTTGCCACGTCACCTGCCACCCATTGCGGATTGTCCATTTGCCACGTCACCTGCCACCCATTGCGGTTTGTCCACTTGCCACGTGACCTGCCACACATTGCGGATTGTTCACTTGCCACGTCACCTGCCACCTATTGCGGATTGTCCATTTACCACGTTACCTGCCACAAGTTTCAGATTGTCCACTTGCCACGTCACCTGCCACACATTGCGGATTGTCCACTTGCCACGTCACCTGCCACACATTGCGGATTGTCCACTTGCCACGTCACCTGCCACACATTGTGGATTGTCCATTTGCCACGTCACCTGCCACCCATTGCGGTTTGTCCATTTGCCACGTTACCTGCCACCCACTGCGGATTGTCCATTTGCCATGTCACCTGCCACCCATTGCGGTTTGTCCACTTGCCACGTGACCTGCCACAAGTTTCAGATTGTCCCCTTGCCACGTCACATGCTACACATTGCAGATTGTCCACTTGCCACGTCACCTGCCACAAGTTTCAGATTGTCCCCTTGCCACGTCACATGCTACACATTGCAGATTGTCCACTTGCCACGTCACCTGCCACACATTGCGGATTTTCCACTTGCCATGTCACCTGCCATCCATTGCGGATTGTCCATTTGCCATGTCACCTGCCACCCATTGCGGTTTGTCCATTTGCCATGTCACCTGTCACACATTGCGGATTTTCCACTTGCCATGTCACCTGCCATCCATTGTGGATTGTCCATTTGCCATGTCACCTGTCACACATTGCGGATTGTCACTTTCCTGTTAAAGTCGCTCTGTTTGCCAGTCTGAGTCAGGCAGCAGAGAGAGGATGTAATCTCTGCTGCCTGCACAGTGAGTGAGAGCGGAGCTGGCAGTTTGCAGGGCGGGCGCCGGGCGGTGAGAGATGATGTCATCTCTCTGCCCCGCCACCCGCTGATTGGCCACCCACTAAGCCTCCCCGCAGCTTCCCCAACAACCCCCCGCCGCCGCCGAGTCACCTGGCTGTGTCCGCTCGTACAGTCAGTGTGACTGTACGAGCGCCGAGCGGACAGGGAGCTCGGCGGCTCACCTGCCGCCCGCTCACCGGGCCCTCCTCAGCTGCGGGCCCCGTAGCGACCGCACGGGTCGCTATGGTGGTAGTTCCTCCACTGCATGTGACCTCTACATCTGCTGTAGGCTGTCAGGAAGGGAGGCAGGCAGGAAGGGGTTAAAGTAGAACTCTAAGTAAGGAAAGTAAGGGAAGCCCACAATTGATTGTTTTCTTTATGGGAACAAGAATTTCCATTTGGAGCTTTTAAAGAAAGTGAGAGTAAATCTCTCCAGCTGGGGTTGTAACAAGAGAGGATGTACTCTTTCCGCATCCAAAACCAGAAAAAAGAGGTTTTGGTTCTAATAAAAATGAACAACAAGCTGGAGTTCTACTTTAGTGCATTCAGGTGTTTTGGAACCTAAAGACTTGAATGGGAGCACCGTAAATACACAATGGGGGAGATTTACTAAAACTGGAACACTCAGAATCTGGTACAGCTGTGCATGGTAGCCAATCAGCTACTAACATTCGCTTGTTCAGTTAAGCTTTGATAATTAAACCTGGAAGCTGGAAGCTGATTGGTTTCTATGCAGAGCTGCACCAGAATTTGCATGCTTAAATTTTACTAAATAACCTGCAATATATGCTACGCTTGATACGTGTATAAAAACACCCACAAAAAAAAAAAAAACACTTCAAAATCACAAGGAATACACTCTAAACATGAAAAATAAAATTAATTATAAGAAACAAATAGTAAAATTGGATTAAAATACCCATAAAGAAAATTCAAATAATATATGAGTTAAATATATAAGTTAAATAAAAACCTAAATAGATGTATATTTATTTGTATACTTTATCATGGGTTTATGTTACTAATGCCTATTCTAGCAGTCAAAAATGTTGCTTTAGTGACAATTATGTGGTAAGATTGGTAATTAAATGTCATTTGACAGGACGCCTGATTGCAGCCTTTTCACTGCAGGTTCCCAAAGGACCTGCAGTGCACTGCTCCATAATTCTTTGATGGCACCACCAACAGAGCCTAGTTACTTGGAGTAGACTGAGATTGTTTTGCGCTCACCAGCAGGAGGCAGTCTCATTAAGAATGTTGCACGTCTCAGCTCAGCAAGCTGTATGCCTCCTGCACTGCAAAGATAGATGGGCACCTATAGTGTGTGGACAGGTGACAGCTTTTTTTTTTCCCAAATAAAGATTATATTTAAAAAACAGTAACAGCAGCATTAAGAAATGTCAAAGGTTAAACTGATCAAATTATTTTTTTTTTTAAAGGCAGTGAACTAAATTGATGGCTATTAAAGAGCAACTCCACTTCTGTTAAAAGAAAAATCAATCCTGTCTGGGGGATTAATGTACATTACAGAGATTTTAACAAACTTTGTAGCAGATTCCTACCTTTTGCTTCTATGAAGAAATAACTCTGTTTGACCAGATTGATTGCATACAGATTCTGATTGGGAGAGTCTGGTTTATTATAATCATCTGGTGCACTCTGTCCTGATTAGAAAAGTGGTAAGGCACTACATTCGTTTTCAGGACCAGGACAAGGGGGTGGGTGGACATCTAGGAGAAGTTGCTCTGTGCACAGTGTTTAATGCGGGGGAAGAGGGTGCCATGTAGCTAAGTATATCAGTAGCAGTAGAAACCGCTGGCACTTTGTGACATTACTACATTGAACTGGATTGTGACTGGAGAGACCTTTGCTGGCAGCCACCTTTAAATGCAGCCTGGAACATGACCTGTCACATGAGTATGTTGGTGATTATCTGAGCAGAGAGAATTATGGTGCTGGAGAGGGGATGACATTCTTTATCTGATGCTACATACTCCCGCTATCCTGCAAGTATACGGTATATGGTAATAATAGATGGTGGACAGTGGGGATTCACCAGCAACGTTTTGCCCAATCTGGTGAGTAAGATTGTGGAAGCAGGAATTTGTGCCGGATGTGGTTTTGTCTTGGGTGGGGGGCTGAAAGTTTGTTTCGGAAGAGGGAGAAATGTTTCTTTGGGAGACACACTGTTCTTTACCTAATTTTGGTCTTGTAAGGAGTCGAGTTGGTTGCTGTGTAGGGTGCTGTGGTGGTCATCACATCCTCCATGTCCACCTCCTCATTAGGTGCTATACAAGGGTCGCATGAGAAGCCGACCCTGGGGTAGGTTCTTCTGGGCTACACTGGGCACCTGCAACAGGATCACTTTGCCTTACACATGGGGTACCTTTATGTCTGTGTTGTTTTCATCAATGTCCTGGGACAAGGCTAATGCTGCTGTAGGGGAATACTCAACCTTAAGGCAGGCCTCTACTATTAGAGATGAAGGTACACCGTGTACACTTGCACTAACTGTACTCCAGTTAACTCATGGGTCCCCGTGTCAATGTACACCTTCTTTGTAACTTGCATATAGGAAGGATACACTGAGCCTTGTCCACATCCACGTGTTCAGTGTATCCCCCCCAGTCAGGGCCGTTTTTAAGGCAGGGCAAAGGGGGCAGTTGCTCTGGGCCCTGTCATTGTTGTGGGGCCCATATCAACTGCCTTATAGTTGCCAACTATCCTGGTTTGAATTCCCTCGCCCCTTGAGGTTTTAGTCCCGTGCTGTGTCCCAATACCTCAGTGTGAAGTGATGCTACTAATGCTGCCCAGCTCTGCCCTATTGTTGTGTACAGATGGCTCACCTGCAGACCCTGTGTTTACATGTAAATTACCGGCATTCATATTTAAATAGCAGCTGCATTCATATGTAAATAGCGGCAGCATTGATATGTATATCATGCCCTCCTGGGGTCATATCCACAGTAATCTCTAGCAACCAATCAACAAGCAGAAATCATGTGCTGTAACCTCTAGCAACTAACCAGTGATCTGTAATGTGTTCTGTAACCTCTAGAAACCAGTCAGTGAGCAGTAATGATACACTGCAACCTCTGGCAACCAATCGCAATAGCTGCCTGATCTGATGCTGTAATGCCCTGCGGCCCCCTCACCCCAAAGCACCTTGTCCCCATGTTGATGAGGACAAGGGCCTCTTCCCGACAACCCTGTCCGTTGGTTGTCAGGGTCTGCGGGGGCTTATCAGAATCCGAGAGCCCCCTTTAATAAGGGGGCCCCCAGATTCGGCCCCCCTACCCTATGTGAATGAGTATGGGGTATGATGTACCCCTACCCATTCACCTGGGGAAAAAAGTGTTAATAAAAAAAACACAACACAGGTTTTTAAAGTACTTTATTAGTCAGCTCCGGGGGTCTCCTTCCGACTACAGGGATCTTCTCGCTGAACTCGGACGCGGAGGAGCACGCCTTTCTCCTTCATCGTCGCCACCGTCTGGGGGTCTTCTTTCAACTTTAGGGGTCTTGTCCCTCTCTTTGCTTCTTCTGCTGGGCCTTTGCTATCTTCTAACAGCTCTTTTACTAGCATTGGCCCGGTCTTGTCGATTGTCGCCACCGCCATCTTCTTCTTCATCCGGGTGATGCTGGGACTGTGACATCATAAGGGGTGGGGTCACCATGTGACATTACCGTGTGACCCCCGCCCCGCAAGCCTATTTAAGTCGCTGCACAATGTGTTCCTGCCATTACAGCTGGAGAGAGCGTCGAGTCAACATCGGAAGGAAGAAGAAGGCGGTGGCGGAAGCAACAAGTGACAAGACTGGGCCAACGCTAGTAAAAGAGCTGTAAGAAGATAGTGGAGGCCCGGCAGAAAAAACAAAGAGAGGGACAAGACCCCATCGACGAAGGAGGAAACCGGGCTCCTCCGTTAGTAAAAGAGCTAGCGGTAAAAGAGCAGAAGATAGCGGAGGAGCCTGGCGAGAAGATCCCCTAAATCGGAAGAAGAGCCCCGGAGCTGTCTAATAAAGTACTTTAAAAACATGTGTTGCGTTTTTTTTATTAACAATTTTTTCCCCAGGTGAATGGGTAGGGGTACATCGTACCCCATACTCATTCACATAGGGTAGGGGGCCAGAATCTGGGGGCCCCCTTATTAAAGGGGGCTCCTGGATTCTGATAAGCCCCCAGCCCGCAGCCCCCGACAACCAACAACCAGGGTTGTTGGGAAGAGGCCCTTGTCCTCAACAACATGGGGACAAGATGCTTTGGGGTGGGAGGGCCACAAGGCACCCCCTTCCCCAAAGCACCCCCCCACATTGAGGGCACGCGGCCCGGTATGGTTCAGGAGGGGGGCTCGCTCGTCCCCACCCCCTTTCCTGACCAGCCGGGATGCATGCTCGGATATGGGTCTGCTATGGACTTTGGGGGGGATCCCCACACCGTTTTCGGCGTAGGGGTTCCCCTTTAAATCCATACCAGGAGACGGGGCTTGCGAGGTGTCAATCTCGCCGACGGCGACATTCACTTCCTTCCCTAGTCCCGTCTATAGAATATTTAAAAAAAATTGCAGTTACTTTGCTGAGTAACTAATTACTTTTCCAATGTAGTAACCGAGTTACTAAAGCAATTACTTTTTGGGAGAAGTCATTTGTAACTTAACTAATTACTTTTTAAAGTAAGATGACCAACATTGATCACCACTACCTCACTCCAAGTAATAGTATGAGGTCCCACCATGCACATAGCGGAGACTCCGTGTGTGCACTTAACTTCACTTAATTCTTCCGTACCTATGCATAGGCTGGGTACTTTTGCAGAGCAAGTCTGCTCCCATTGCTCTGGGAGATGAGTGCCGACAACTCCCTCCTGCAAGAGGCTATCCCACCTATCTTAGGCACATGCTTAACGTTAGGCTGCTTAGTTAACCTTTGCGGCTTCGTGACCATGTTACTCTTGTACTAATGTCTTCATAACCCAAAGTACCTTAGTGGCCTGAAACATGGGAATTTTACCCTTTTCAGTAACTTCAGACCAAGTGAGAACAAGATTTCAACATTTTACTTGAAAAAGTACAAAAGGCATTGCAATGTCCAACAAGCAGAAACATTGTTTTTCCCTATGTCCCTAACACTAACTCAGGCTATGTGCTGCCCTGGCATACCTGCCAAGGTAGAGTCCATGTTTTCTCCAGCAGCTGGTGTCTTTCAGACGAACCTCAAGTTCACACACATCACAGCAGTGGTAAGTGATATTCTTTTATGCCTCATGGGTGCTGTTCTCCATCTCTTTCCCTTACAGGCACTGGGCCCCTGGTCTCTGGGGAAACTCTCAGCTCTACCCACATGGGCCCCCCTCCTGATCTCTTCTTTCTCTCCCTCCCAGGGTTTCTTGGGCCTGGGGGCTCTCTGTTCTGGTCCACTGTCCTTTTTTTATAACACAGGACCAGTGGGTTGGAACTAGAGATAACTTGCCAAAAAGCCAAAGAACTGGGAAAACATTAAAGTGGAGCTCCCCTGCTCCTCTAGAAAATTGTCACTTTTGAAGAGGCAGGGAGGAGCAGGTACTCGAGTTTGACAGGTACTAGCTTCCCACTTCCGTCCCGAGCACTTGGAAGCTCTCCTCCCTCCCCCCTGCAGTCTTCTGGGTCACTGACAGGTCCCAGAAGACTGCAGCCACCAATCATGATGCGCAGCACGACTTGCACATGCGCAGTGGGCACCTGACTGTGAAGCCACAAGCCGCAAGCAGCCATGTGCTCATAGTGAAGATGCCGGCGCTGGGGACTGAAGACAGCAGGTGAGACCAACTAGGGTGAGCACACCGTTGGATCATTGGACAAGTCGGTGTCTGTTTTTAAAAGTCAGTAGCTACAGTTTTTGTAGCTGCTGACTTATTTTTTTCACAGGTGGCTGGAACTCCTCTTTAACTCCTACCGTCCCAGACATGGACAGCACCTAACTGGCTAAATGTCAACCAGCTTACACACACTGTGCACTATGTACTCTTGATCCAGAGGAAGGTAGGCTTACTGTAGGCGTTATTAAACCATACCCCTTTAAATCCCCCTCCCCCACTGTTAGCACAATTTGACCACACCCAACATTTCATATGGTGTGCTTCACATATTACTATTAACCACGCCTCCTGTTCCGCCCCAACCCATCCCCAACAAAGGAGGGCATGGTCAGTAGGGTGTCACCTGATTTCATTTTGAAAATCTGGTCACTTTACTCTAAATAGCACATCACAAAAGAAAAATAGCTGCTTCCCTGCAGAGTGATGTATCTGTTACTACCTTTACAACACTGTCTGCATCTTGGAGCTCCCACAAATCTTATACAAACACCAATTTTCTCAAAAGTCAGCATTTGCATATGGCTAGGCAGCCCCCTCTAGCAATCGACAAGGCAGAGAGCTTGGGGACTTTGGAAGGAGTCATATTTGAAGGGAAAGCAAGAGGTTCAGGTAAAGATTAACTACTTTTTTCATGTTCATCCCCACCACCCTCTCTAGGCACTCTTGGATGATAGAAGTCTACAGTTGTCCTTTTGTTTCAGAAGAGAAAAAGGAAATATTTTTTTTAGCCATCAGAAAAAGATGTATTATAATATATATAAAAAATACAATGTATCACTTTTCTAATGTCTATTCAGCAGCTAGCATAAAATGTAGGTAACAGTATTAATAAAAATGTATAAAGATATGCAGCGCTAGAAATACAAGCAAAATACTATGCAAATAAAAATGTCCACTGTAATTGAGCATAAAGAGTCCATGTTCAAAGGAATGGCATCACCCACAGTGAAATTATGCCAAACTGAGCTGAACTTAAAAATCCTCCACCGAACACCAACACATCGGGCCTCTTACCAAAAACAGTGGACCACTAGATTATAGGTGGTCAGATAGGCATGATTTATCCACTCTAAGCCCTTGTACACACGGTCAGACATTCTGACAACCAAATCCGTCGGATTTTGTCAGTCGGATTTTGTCCGAAACTGTTGCATACACACAGCCGGACAAAGTTGTCAGAAAATCCGATCTTTCAGAACGTGATGACGTTATTTCGTATCCAACGGACCAAGTTTTCCAACTTGTTGGTAAAATTTTCCGACAAAATGCTCCGATTGGGCATACTCCGATCATGTGTAGAGAATTCCGATCGAACAAAGTGCCACGCATGCTCAGATCAAATTTCTACACCAAAGCTATTGGCTACTAGCGTGAACGTAGTCCCGTCGTAACGAAATAACGTCATCACGTCGGATTTTCCGACAACTTTGTCCGACCGTGTGTATGCAACAGTTTCGGACAAAATCCGTTGGACAAAATCCGACGGACAAAATCCGACGGATTTGGTTGTCGGAATCTCCGACCGGGTGTACAAGGGCTAAGAGCTTCCTTTTGGTGGTATTTGATCACCTCTGCGGTTTTTATTTTTTGCGCTATAAATAAAAAATGACTGACAATTTTGAAAAAAAATATATATATTTTCTACTTTCTGCTATAAAACATATCCAATAAAAAAAAAGTTAAAATCTGATTTCTTCTTCAATTTAGGCCAATATTTATTCTGCTACATATTTTTCATAAAAAAATATCCCAATACAAGCGGTCCCCGAGTTACAAACAAGATAGGGTCTGTAGGTTTGTTCTTAAGTTGAATCTATTTGTAAGTTGGAACAGGTATATTTTTTAAGTGTAGCTCCAGCCCAAAAAAAAATATTTTTAAGCTTTTTGGATAGCATAGGGAAGGGTTAAGCCCCCTGTAACATTTGTTTTGCTGTCTGTGCCCATGTTCAGAAGATTTCCCCTCACTTTCTGTCCCAATGGCAATTGGATTTTGAAAATTTTGGGTTGTTGTGGAAACAACCCTTCGTGATAAAGCATCAGTGGAGGTACACTTTTCCCATAATAACTCTTATGCCCTGGATCGTGTTGTTGGAAAATCCAATCGCGTGTGGGCTCCATCTGACATTTTCACAAAGTTTGAGAGCAGGATCTAAAATTTTCCAACAACAAAATCCGATCGTTTATATTCCGACAGACAAAGTGCTATGCATGCTCAGAATAAATTACGAGATGAAAGCTATTGGCTACTGGCCCATTTATAGTCCCGTCCTATGCGTTCTACGTCACCGCATTCAGAATGATCGGATTTTCCTACAACTTTGTGCGACCATGTGTATGCTAGACAAGTTTGGGCCAAAATCCGTCAGAAAAAAATCAAGTCCGATGGAGACCACACACAGTCGGAATATCCGACAAAACGGACCGCGTGTACAAGAGCTAACACGACTCCACTCTGATACCAGACAGCTGAATCTCGCATAATCACAACATGGGGTAAATCCATAGGTTCATACGTTGGATAGAAAAAAAGCAGCTCCTCATAGTGTAATATGAGTTAAATCAAGGTATTTTTATTCCATAAAAAGTGTACAGGGTACTCATTTTAAGAATTAAAATGAGCATGTCAAGAACTCAGAAAGGTCCTAAGTTACAATTGTTTCCAACCAGTAAGATGGAATGACATGCTTGTTTTAATTCTTCAAATGTGAGTATCCTGTACGCTTTTTATGGAATAAAAATACCTTGATTTAAAAGCGCATGTGCGGGGCTCTGAAAATGGCTGCTTGAGCCGGGAGCTCCTCACCACCCCAGCACAGAGGCGCCCACATCACTTTACATGGCAGTGATTCTGGCAGCCACAGCACCCCCAGGCACTCGGGAACCCCCTCCTATGCCATATATAATTTTGGGGGGTTCTAAGTAATTTTCTAACAAGAAAAATACACATTTTTCATGTAGGAGAGAAAGAAAGAATAGGCTTGGGAAGCAAGTGATTAAAAATTACTGTTTGGATGCCTTTAAAAAAAAAAGACTTTTGAGTAAGTATTGCCTCTTAAAAACCTGACAGCTGCTCCTATACTGCACACTGAAAAGCAACCCACCACA
This sequence comes from Lithobates pipiens, assembly GCF_037356315.1. Lineage (NCBI taxonomy): Eukaryota > Metazoa > Chordata > Amphibia > Anura > Ranidae > Lithobates > Lithobates pipiens. Next base: position 123,767,011 of record NW_027507788.1, read on the forward strand.
GATCACTTTCAGAGAGGCAGCAAAGGGTATCACAGGTGTGAATGAGCCCTTAGGGCCCAACCCCTGCTGCACAAAAAAGATGGCCCTCTTTTGGCTAGCACAATATGTTCCCCCTGTTTGTGTATATTTTTGATTCTGGGGAATTTGTAAGCAGATCCTCGCAGCTATTTCAGTTTGAAATATTGTATAATTTAAAGGAATATTTTCTCAGTCCTAGGAAACAGGACACTATGCCAGAGTTTTCCGGTTCCCATGGCAACTATGCAAGTCTTTATTTATAGGTCTAAATGTTTACATTTTAACTTGGTAAAGGTTACTAAAATGACAGGCTGGATATGAGGATTTCTTCTAATTCGGTGAATACTGCTGATCATTATACCGGATTAATTATGCACATTGCCTTATCTCCACTCTTTAACAAATCAATAAAGTTTTAATTTATGAGTTCAAGTTAAACGTAAATCAAAGTACTTTGTTCAAATTAGAAGGAAAACCCCAGAAGGACTTATGCCCCGTACACACGAGCGGACTTTTCGACATCCAAACTCCGACGGACTGAGTCCGTCAGACTATCCGATCGTGTGTGGGCTGCAACGGACTTTAGCTTCGCTAAAGTCTGACGGACTTTAGAAATGAAGCATGCTTCAAATTTTCCCGACGGAACTCGGTCCCCTTCGAATAATTCGCTCGTGTGTGTGCTACTCCGACGGACTAAAACCGACGCTAGGGCAGCTATTGGCTACTGTCTATGAACTTCCTACGTCGAATCCAGTCGTACGTCATCACGTTCGACTCCGTCGGAGTTTGGTGTGATGGTGTGTGGTCAAGTCCGTTCGGTCGAAAAGTCCGCCAGAACTCCGTCGGAACTCCGGCGGAACTCCTTTGGAGGTCTGTCAGACTTAATCCCTCTCGTGTGTACGGGGCATTAGTCAGGCTAAATTCCACACTAAATTCAGACTTGGATATGGGGACTTTGTTTTTGTGATTGTAAGCTGCAGCAATATTGTCCCAATGAACAATACAAATACTTTTACAACTATTAGGAGCACCTTCTTCTAATGAATAAAAGGAAGCATGTTCAGTGTTAAAGTACAAGATACTAGCTTATCTATATACTTTTGTTATCATTTATATATTTACTTGGGTCTCTTCGATGTTACATAGTTACATAGTAGGTAAGATTGAATAAAGACAATAGTCCATCCAGTTCAGGTTGTATGAGTGTCTGTGTCGATAATCATTTCCCATATCCCTGTATGTTGTGTTCATTAAGATGCAAGTACAAAAAATATCAATACTCTCCACTAACACCACCAATTGTGGAAGTTCCACCTCCTTATTGCCCTTATGCCCCGTACACATGATCGGATTTTCCACCAACAAATGTTGGATATGAGCTTGTTGGCGGAAAGTCCGACCGTGTGTACGCTCCATCGAACATTTGTTGTCGGACTTTCCGCCAACAAATGTTGGCTAGCAGGTTCTCAAATTTTCCTCCAACAAATGTTTGTTGTCAGACTTTCCGATCATGTGTACACAAGTCCGTCAGACAAAAGTCGGAATCAAGTATGAGCCAGAGATATAACTAGTATTCATGATGGTGATATCACGTACATCTTGTACGTCACTAAGTTCGTAATTGTTGGCTAAGATTTGTGTGACCAGGTGTATGCAAAACAAGTTGGAGCCAACATCCTTCGAAACAAAAATCCACAGTTTTGTTGTCAGAAAGTCCGATCGTGTGTACGGGGCATAACAGTGAAAAAACCCTGTGCAGCTTAAGGTCAAAGCACTTCTCTTCCAATCTCATTGTATGGCCCTGTGTCCTCTTAGCCCCTGTACACATGGTCGGAGATTCTGCCAACCAAATCCGTTGGATTTTGTCCATCAGATTTAGTCTGACGGATTGTGTCCAAAACTGTTGCATATACGGACTAAGTTGTCGAAAAATCCGATCTTTCAGAACGTGATGACGTAATTTCGTTACGATGCGACTACATTCAGGCTAGTAGCCAATAGCTTTGATGTAGGAATTTGATCTGAGCATGCGTGGCACTTGGTCCGATCAAAATTCTCTACACATGATCGGATTACGTCCGACCGGCCCAGTTGGTCGGGAAATATTTCCAACATGTTGGAAAATTGGGTCCGACGGAGATTCGGACGGAATCAGTCTGATGCATACCACACACAGTCGGATTATCCGACGACACGGTCCGATAAGACGCATTCCGGCGGATTCTCCGACCGTGTGTACGCGGCATTACACTCCCTGAGACTGAATCGTTTTTTTCCTACGCTGGGATCACCATTGAGGTATTTGTATATAGCTATCATGTCCTCTCTCAAGTGTATCTTTAACAAGGAGAATAAATTTAGTGCTTGTAGTCGTTCCTCGTAATTGAGGTCCTCCAGTCCCCTTATTATTTTGTTGCCCTTCTCTGGACTCTCTCCAGTTCCAACACATCCCTCCTGAGGACTGGTGACTGGTGCATGCTTATATTCTGCTGGCTTTGCTAGCTGCAGCTTGACATTGCATGCTATTGCTATTTGTCTTCTACTAGGACCCCCAGAAGTTCTCCCCCTAGTGAGCAGTTTGTGTTTAGGTTTTTAGCCCCCAAGTGCATTTCTCCACATTAACCACTTTCAGACCGGACCATTTTGCAGGCCAATGACCAGACCACTTTTTGCAATTCGGCACTGCGTCGCTTTAACTGACAATTGCGCGGTCGTGCGATGTGTCTCCCAAACAAAATTGCCGTCCTTTTTTTCCCACAAATAGAGCTTTCTTTTGGTGGTATTTGATCACCCCTGCGGTTTTTATTTTTTGCGGTATAAACAAAAAAAGAGCGACAATTTTGAAAAAAACACTATATTTTGAACTTTTTGCTATAATAAATATCCCCCAAAAATATATAAAAAAACATTTTTTTTCCTCAGTTTAGGCCGATACGTTTTTTTCTACATATTTTTGGTAAAAAAAAATCGCAATAAGCAATTATTGATTGGTTTGCGCAACATTTATAGCGTTTACAAAATAGGGGATAGTTTTATGGCATTTTTATTAATATTTTCTTTTTTTACTAGTAATTTTGGTGATCAGCGATTTTTATTGTGACTGCGACATTATGGCAGACACATCGGACATTTTTGACACATTTTTGGTGCCATTGTCATTTATACAGCAATCAGTGCTATACAAATGCACTGATTCCTGTGTAAATGACACTGGCAGTGAAGGGGTTAACCAGGGGGTGGCAGTATAGGGGTTAAGTGTGTAAGGGGCGTGTTACTAACTGCGGGGGGCTGGGATGTGTGCTAGTGAACACTGATCTCTGCTCCAATCACAGGAAGCAGAGACCAGTGTCACTTGTTGCTAGGCAGAACGGGGAGATGCTGTTTACAACAGCATCTCCGCGTTCTCCTTCCCCGTGAGACAATCGCGGGTATCCCCTCGGCGATCGAGTCTGCACGACCCTCGACCGGACTCGCGTGCGCGATGGCAGGGCGGCAAATTCAACTGGACGTACCCGTATGTCAGTTTGCCTGCCCGTGCCATTCTGACAACGTACATCATCATGCGCCGGTCTGCACAAATTCCCCCCCCACTTCCTCAGCCCTCCTCTCCGCACAAACCCCCCCCCCCCCCACTTTCCCAGACCTCCTCTCTACACAAATCCTCCCGCTTTCTCAGCCCTCCTCTTCGCACAAATCCCCTCATTTTTTCCATACCTCCTCTCTGCACAAATCCCCCACTTTCTCAGCCCTCGTCTCCGCACAAATCCGCCCAATTTCTCAGCCATCCTCTCTGAACAAATCCCCCCACTTTCTCAGCCCTCGTCTCCGCACAAATCCGCCCAATTTCTCAGCCATCCTCTCTGAACAAATCCCCCCCGCAACTTTCCAAGCCATCCTCTCTGCACAAATCCCCCCAACCACTTTTCAAGCCCTCCTTTCCACACAAATCCCCCTCCCCACTTTCCCAGCTTGCCTTTATGCATAAATCCCCCCATACACACACACATATGTTTTCCCAGTTCTCTCCATGCTCAAATCCCCCCCCCCCACACACACACACACACTTTCACAGTTCTCTCTCCGCAAACTCAGTCTCTGCAGAGCTTTCTCTCTCCCCCACCCCCTTCCCCCGTTTTTCATCTCCAGCTCCTTCATCTCTTCCACTGCCAGTGCCCCAGTCCATATGGTATGCGCAGGCTTTTTTTTTTTTCAGGTGATAGAGGAGCTGTAGCTGGGGTGGACTTTTAGGGCTCCTCCGCTCTCTGTTCTACAGTATGAGTAGAGGCAGGGATGGAAGCTGCCTCCTGAATCAACACAGGCAGCTGTAATTTGCCATGCTGGAACCCGAAGAACGCAAGGGCTGCACAGCGCTAGTGTGTCATGACTCATGACAGGTTGGAGCAGAGAGGGCTGATAGGTGCCGGGAACAGCGTTCCAGCAGAAAAAAAGCCCTGAATATGTTGATTATTTCCATATATGCTATAATTTTAATGTTCTTATGCTATGACATGAAAACTAATAAAAAGATTGAAGCTAAAAAAAAAGTACACCTGTCATGAGAGCAATACTAATTCTGGCATGACCTCATCCTGAAAATGCTAGTTGCCTGGCTGTCATGATTTTAGTACTTTCAGTCACTGGCAGGTACACTATACAGATGGAGAAAGACGCAGAAGAGTCCTTATCTGCCTGCTTATCCCAGATCAGCTAAAGCAGATCTCTCTCCTTTATATGCCACTTGCTGTCATACCCTCCTCACTCCTCTCTTGTATATACTGCCCACTGGCATACCCTCCTCACTCCTCTCCTGCATATACTACCTGCTGTCATACCCTCCTCATTCCTCTCCTGTATATACTGCCCACTGTCATACCCTCCCCAATCCTCTCCTGCATATACTGCCTGCCGTCATACCCTCCTCACTCCTCTCCTGCATACACTGCCGGTTGTCATACCCTCCTCACTCCTCTCCTGCATATACTGACTGCTGTCATACCCTCCTCACTCCTCTCCTGCATATACTGACTGCTGTCCCTCCTTAATCCTCTCCTGTATATACTGCCCACTGTCATATCCTCCCCACTCCTCTCCTGCACGTAATGCTTGCTGTCATGCCCTCCTCACTCCTCTCCTACATATACTGCTTGCTGTCAAATCCTCCTGTCTCCAATCCTGCATATACTGCCCACTGTCATACTCTCCTCACTCCTCTCCTGTATATACTGTCTGCTATCATACCCTCCTCACTCCTCTCCTACATATACTGCTTGCTGTCAAATCCTCCTGTCTCCAATCCTGCATATACTGCCCACTGTCATACCCTTCTCACTCCTCTCCTGCATGTACTGCTCGCTGTCATATCCTCCCCACTCTTCTCCTGCATATACTGCCTGCTGTCAAATCCTCCCCACTCCTCTCCTGCATGTACTGCCTGCTGTCATACCCTCCTGTCTCCTCTCCTGCAAATACTGCCCACTGTCATACACTCTTCTCCTGTACATACTGCCAAATGTCATACCCTCCTCACTCCTCTCTTGCATTTACTGTCTACTAAGACACTTTAGCATTCTTTGTTATATCCCTGACCTTTTCTGTTGTGGAACAGGCACATTTTTGCTAGTTTTAGTTGTAATACAAAGATCAATGAGCACAATAGAGTAACTCATTTATTTATAATTTGCCCGATACACAAAAAAGGTACTGCTAATTCCAATGATGCCCTTACATATTTCAGAAAAATGTCAGTATAATCTGCAGTTTAGTGGGTATGTACCATCCATGCTTATTATTATTCCTCGAGCATCACTTTACTAGCCCTGCTGAATTCTGCAGTTCATTAGAATGAGACACACATAACTGTCTGGGGTGCAGAAGGCATAATTGGGACTTGGCTGTTTTGTGGAATAGTTACAAATGATTAACATTAATAAATGGAAATATCATAAACGGTACAGGTCTGTGATACCCAATGGTGATGTGTGATATCAGAATCTCTTGTTTTTTTATTATATGGTACTGCTGTATGTTTTCTCATACTTTAATAAGCTGCTTTCTCATGCCACATAATTAAAGTAAAAATCGGCTTTCCCTAAAATGTAAGTCCTTTACAGAAAATCTGTAAGGTGAACTTACACTGGACCCACTTCCCATTGCAATCGGTCCTGCTAACCTGGAGTCCGGTGATCACTGCACTGACAGCTCGTATTGCCGCTGTACGCATTGACAGGATGGGCTACACGGGTTCCAATTGGTTGGCACCACCCTCCTGATGAGGTACGTTTTGGAGATTAAGCTGCAGGGGATTTCTAAGCCCCAGATGGAGAGGTGGCGACCCAATGTGTGTGGGTGATCGCTGTGCACACTGTAGAACGGACTTTTCCTCCCTTCTGTGAGGTCTACGAGATAAGGCATCTGCATCTCAATTTCCTGCCCCAGATCGGTACGTTAAGCTGAATTGAAATCCAGCCAAGGCAGCCAGCCTTCTGTGTCCTGTCGCATTCAATATGGCTGAAGGCAAAAGGTAGGTCAAAGGAGTATTATCCATCTTTACTACAAACTCAGCTCCATACAAGTAATCCTTCAGTTTGTCTACTACTGCCCATTTTAGCGCCAGGAACTCCAGCTTGTGAACAGGGTAGTCTCTTTCAGATGGGATAAGGCTACGACTAACATAAGCCACTGGTCTGAGACCACTGTCTTGTTATTGATAGAGAACTCCTCCCAGGCCATCTCTCCTGGCATCCACAAGAAGTTCATAAGGCTTGCCAGGGTCTGCAAAAGCCAAGACCAGAGCTTCAGTGAGACTCTTGCTTAAATGCCAAAATGCTTTTTCACACTGATGAGTCCATTGAACTTGTACTGATTCTCCCTTCCTGCAACCGCCAGACTTCTGTGCCTTGAATTTACGCTCTCCTTCTCCCGTGGCCACTTGTAACAGATCATTGAGAGGCCGAGCAATCTTGGCGAAGTTTGTGATTAACCGCCGAAAATAAGAACAAAACCCCAAGAAAGATCCTAATTCAGTCACAGTCCCTGGCTTAGGCCATGTAGCAACAGCCTCCAACTTTTTTCGGTCTGTGGCAACTCCTCCTGCAGAGACAACATGACCCCAAATACGTAAAAGAGGTTCTGTAGAACTGACACTTCTCCAAGGAGTTTCAATCCTTCTTCATGGAGCCATGAAAAACCTTCTCTAACCGGGCTTCATGTTCCTCTAATGTTCTTCCAAACACAATGATGTCATCCAGATACACTAATACTTCTACTAGGTTCCTGTCTCCTACTGTTCTTTCCATCAATCGCTGGAAGGTTGCTGGGGCCCCTGACAATTCCTGGTACATTCGACTGAACTCATAAAACCCCAAAGGGCAGATGAATGCAGTTTTTTCTCTGTCTTCCAGATGCATGGGGATCTAGTAGTACCCACTGTTCAAGTCGAATACACTAAACCAGTGATGATGAACCTTGGCACCCCAGATGTTTTTGAACTACATTTCCCATGATGCTCACCTACACTGCAGAGTGCAGGAGCATCATGGCAAATGTAGTTCCAAAACATCTTGGGTGCCAAGGTTCGCCATCAGTGCACTAAACCATTTAGCTCCAGTAAGACACTGCAAGGGGTTGTGTACTTAGCAGGAATAGTGCGGCGATTTAAATTCCGATACACATGCGTAGTGACCAATTCTTCTTCTGTACCACCACAATAGGGGACGCATAGGGGCTTCTTGACTCCTGAATGACCCCTGACCTTTTCAATTCAGCCAACTGGTTTTGAAGGTCTTCCAGGTCACTGAGGGGTATTCTTCTAGCTCGTTCTTGAAAAGGCGTATCCTCTTGCAACCAAATTTGGTGCAAGCCACTCATGGCACATCCTACATCAAAGTCATTCCCTCGAAAAAATCTTCTCCCATCTCATAAGCTGCGACTTCATTCTTTGCTGCCATACAGGGGGTAAAACTTCAGCACAATGCTGGAACTCCTTCCGCATCTGCCGACAGTCCTCTTTACCGGTAGTCTCTTCAGGAAGCACCGGGGTAGCTGCACTCACTCGGCCCCACCAACATGCGCGTCCCTAGCATGATCGGATGATCTGTGACATTCCGCAGACTAATTGGCACTTTTTTTTTCCAGTTCTGGACAGGTCCTTGGTGTGGACCAATTCAGGAACCATCTCTAATCCAACAGCTTTAGCTTGTTCATCAGTTTCTAATGCCATGTACAGATGACCGGACTTTTTGACAGCAAAGGTCCGACGGAACAAATGCATCAGACAAAATAATCATGTGTGGGCTTCATCAGACCTTTGCTGTCCAAAAATCTGACAGATTTTAGAAATAGAACATGTCTTAAATCTTCCCACCAGAACTCCGCTGGACCCAGTTCCTAGTGGGAAACCCGTCTGTATGCTGGTCCGACAGACCAATTACAATGCAAGGGCAGCTAAAGCACCTGCCCGCGAGAATGTTTCCAGTGCACTGGTTCTCGGCTGCAGGGTACTGTACATCTCGCGTTGTACATTTTCCTATTGCAGCGAGCGAGAGAGAGAGGCGATAATGTCCCTTAGGTCTGGTATGGATTTTAAGGGTAACCCCCTACGTGGAAAAAATGGTGTGGGGGTCCCCTCAAGGTCCATACCAGACCCTTATCCAAGCACGCAGCCTGGCCGGTCAGGAAAGGGGATGGGGACGAGCGAGCGCTCCCCCCCTCCTTAACCGTACCAGCCTGCATGCCCTCAACATGGGGGTGGGTGCTTTGGGGAAGGGGAGCCCCCCCCACCCCAAAGCACCTTGTCCCCATGTTGATGAGGACAAGGGCCTCTTCCCAACAACCCCTGCCATTGGTTGTTGGGGTCTGCAGGTGGGGGGCTTATCGGAATCCAGGAGCCCCCTTTAATAAGGGGTCCCCCAGATCCCGACCCCCCACCCTATGTGAATAAGTATGGGGTACATCGTACCCCTATCCATTCACCTCTCCGCTCTGCTCTCCGGCCTCTTCTCCCGCTCTCCGATTCTTCTCTCGCTCTCTGATTCTTCTCAAGGGCTCCTCTGCTAGCTTCTGCTCTTTTATCACTCTTTTGCTAGTGGTGGCCTGGTGTTTTCCATCGTCTTTTTCCCTCCGGTCTTCTTTCGATATTGACATGACGCTCTCTCCCGCTGCAATGCTGTGTGCAGGGTGCACTACGACTTATATAGGCATGGGGTGATGTCACCCGGTGACCCCGCCCCTTATGACGGCACAGTCCCAGGGCCCCCCACCCCTATTCACATAGGGTGGGGGGCCAGGATCTGGGGCCCCTTTTTAAAGGGGGCTCCCGGATTCACATACGCCCCCACCCACAGACCCCGACAACCAGCTGCCAGGGTTGTCAGAAAGAGGCCCTTGTCCTGAATAACATGGGGACTAGGTACTTTTGGGTGGGGGGGCTCGCAGGGTGCCCCCCTTCCCCAAAGCACCCACCCCCCATGTTGAGGTCATGCAGCCTGGTACGGTTCAGGAGGGGGGACGCTCGCTCATCCCCACCCCCTTTCCTGACTGGCAGGGCTGTATGCTCAGATAAGGGTCTGGTATGGACCTTGGGGGGACCCCCATTCTCTTTTTTCGGGTGTAGAGGGTTCCTCTTAAAATCCATACCAGGAGACAGGGCTCACAAGGTGTCAATCTCGCTGATAAAAGCGGCAAGATTGACTTTCTTTTATAGTCCCGTCGTAACTCATCGCGTTCAAAGTGTGTGGGCAAGTCCGTTCATTTGGAAGTCCATCGTAACTCTGTTGAAAGTCTGTCGGGAAAACCATCGGACCTAGTCTGATGGAAAGTACGGTCACGTGTGGGCAAGTCCATTCATTCGGAAAGTCCGTTGGAACTCCACCAAAAGTCCGTTGGACCTAGCCTGCTGGAAAGTCTGGTCGTGTGTACGTGGCATTATACTACAAAGGGGCCCAGTTGGTCCCACATCAGCTTGACTGTGGCTTTCAAACTAGCAACTTCTCCATGCTGCAACATTCTCTACCGGGTCTCCAACTTCCACAGGCACCCTACCCCCTCAACAGGGGTGCTCTGCTCTCTTGCCATACGTCAACAGGCTTGAAGTAACTGGGGATGGATCTTGTTAGGGATGGAACCATCTTCTCCCAATACAGATGACAACAGTCTCCTCACCAGGTCAGTGTTTGTCCCAATCAATACTGAATTCTGTCTAGCCCCCGGTGGCCTGGGGCACACAACTGTTAAGGTGTCAAATGCTTCCACTTTCCCAACAGCTGCTGGTCCAAAAGATATCTGAATGGGGATGTACCCATCATATGCGCACTTGCCAGTTCCAATTCCCCAGATCTCCAGTTCTTCAAGTTTGCGTAAGGGAATGTGACTCAGGTACTTGTCATAGAAGTCTGAATATAACAGCATGACTTGGACCCCAGTGTTTAGCAAGGCCCTAGTGTAAATACCCTCTACTTGTACAGACACAATTGGGGATGGCCCTACTAATTTCTCTGGGAAGCTCTCTAGGTTGTCTCTAGTAGAGTTGAGTCTGCAATCTCTATTATGTGTATTCTGAGAGGACCTAACAGTGGCCCTAGGTGGTGATAAGACATTGACCCTTTGTGCCTGGGTCCATGACACCGGTGACGGGTTACTTGACTGCAAAGGTAGCAAGACCGTCGATGCCAGGCCTTTCTTCTGGGGCCTTTTCTTGGCCTTCCTCCTTTTCCCAATCCTGGAGCTCTGTTTCTTGTCGGGGGTCCCAGCTGGCTCCTTCACTGAGACCCCTGAAAGTTTCCCGCCTTCTAATCTAGGAACAACTTTTGTAATACTTTCATAAGTTCCGCCAACAACTCTGTATTTCCTTCCTTCTGCAGGCACTGTGCCTTGAAGTGCCCTGGCTCCCCACACTTGAAACACTTCTGGATACCAGTCCTTTTGGCCTGTGCTTTGGCTTGAGCCTTCATAACATGCATCAAAACTTGTTGCACCTGCTCTTGAACTTGGGCTCCAGTGTCTGGCAACTTAACTGGGTTAACTTTGGGTGTAGAGGGTGCCACAGGAGTCTTATGGCACTCCCCCCACTCTGACTCCTCATCACTTTCTGGCACACTGGTGTCCACTTGAGCTGACTGAGCTGCAACTTTCTCAGCCTTCTGAGGGGTCTTTGCCACATCCCGTGCTTCTTGATTTTTCTCATCCAACAGGGTTTCTTCTTCTCTCACCAATTTTATCAACTATGAGTAAGTAGGAGCCTCTCATGTTCCTTTCTGTAGTTGTCAAAGCACAATTGGATGGTTGGGCCTAGCCCCTTGCAGAATTCTTTTCAGTCTGGCTTTGTCCACTTCTCGAGGATCGATCCCCATTTTCAGGATAATTTGATGCAGGATTTGATCCAACCGAACATCATAGTCCGATAACCTCCCTCCTCGACACTGATGAGTATGTTCAAATTTGTACATTAAATCTGGTAGTTTCTCCACGATTCCATAGACAGCACACAGAGCCTCACTGTAGTCCATAGCTTTACAGTCTGGTTTTCCCCTTTTCAGACTTCAAATATCATCAACTGCTGAGCTCTGGAGGCTTTCACTGATCCGTTGTCTCTTCATTGCTTTAGACACATTCCAATCTTCTATTTCCTGCATGGCTTGATCCATCCAACTGTCAAACTCTTCCTCCCCACTTGGGATGGGATGACATGACTCTTTATCAGGCTCTCAACCAATTGACTCATATCTGTGTAGAATGAAGCAGGGGGCATTCCAGCCATCTGCCACCGGACTCCCTCGTTTCAACTGGGAGGGGTCTTCATCCAGATCACCTGTTGACTGCAATGGGATCATTTGACCATAAAGGCCTTCTGCCAGACTCACAACACTCTTCTGAAACGCAGATGGAATACTCTCCCATCATTCCAAGAGAACATAAGTGCAATCGTCATCATACTCGTATTTTAAGTCTAAAAAGTAGGACCCTTGTTCTGGAATAGAGATGAACGAACTTCCGACGGGACGTTTCGCAAACGCGAACCGTGAACGCGGCCAAAAGTTTGCGAACCGCAAAGTTTGCAGCGAGCCCAATTGACTTTAATGACACGCGAACCTTAAAAACCTACAGGTCATATTTTCAGCCACAAAATACTTACTAGCTGTGCACACATAGTCCCACCACATGGACACTGACATAACAAAAGTATGAAGTGAATCTGGGATCGACAACGACAAGCATTCTTTTTTTATCTGTGAAATTTTGACAATTCAGGAGCGCATGAAGGCCATGGAGGAGAGGAAATGTCAGGGCAGGCTATGAAGAGGGTGCAGGAGATGATCACCAGCACCGTGATAGAGAGCACTGACACCAGCACCCTGATAGAGAGCACTGACACCACACCAGCACCGAGATAGAGAGAGAGCACTGACACCAGCACCGAGATAGAGAGAGAGCACTGACACAGCACCATGATAGAGAGCACTGACACCAGCACCGAGATAGAGAGCACTGACACCAGCACCGAGATAGAGAGCACTGACACCAGCACCGAGATAGAGAGCACTGACATCACACCAGCACCGTGATAGAGAGCACTGAAACCACACCAGCACCGAGATAGAGAGCACTGAGACCACACCAGCACAGAGATAGAGAGCACTGAGACCACACCAGCACCGAGATCGAGAGCACTGACACCACACCAGCACCGAGATAGAGAGAGAGCACTGACACCAGCACTGAGATAGAGAGCACTGACAGCAGCACTGATACCAGCAACTCGCTGTGGGACCCAAAAATATGACACCGCTCAACCTCTTCAAACAGGAGGGTAGGGGCATATAGTACGGTGTGCTTTTTTTGTACAAGGAAGTGAGTCATTTATAGAGTTATGCATATACATGGTCTACTGGTCACATGTGTTGAATTCCTCTGAGATCCATGTATCATTCATTTTTATAAATTTCAGGTAGTCAACACTGTCGTGAGCTAGGCGAGTGCGCTTATCGGTCACGATCCCCCCTGCTGCGCTGAACGTCCTTTCGGGCAGGACACTGGATGAGGGGCAAGCCAACAGTTCCATTGCAAATTGGACAAGCTCTGGCCAGAGGTCAAGCCTGCCCACCCAGTAGTCCAGGGGTTCATCACTCCTCAGAGCGTCCACATCGGTCGTTAACCCGATGTAGTCCGACACCCGTCGGTCTAGGCGTTCCCTGATGCAGGATCCAGATGACACCTGTCGATGGGTCGGCTGAAAGAATGACCTCATATCAGAAGTCCCCAACACATCTTCAAACTGGCCTCTTCTTGCAGGCGCTGTTGGATTGGTACCCACAACTCTTTCTCTGGGAATGGGGATTCCTCCTCTGCCAGCGCACACAAAAGCAGAATGCAGCAGTTGTCGAAGCAATGTCTGTAAGTGCTCCATTCTGACAGCCCTCTGTTACGGTGGTAACATTTCCGCCATTTTGTCTTTGTATCGGGGGTCTAACTACGTTGCCACCCAGTACTGGTCCTTGACCCTTTTTATACGGGGGTCCCTGTTAAAACACTGCAGCATGAAGGCCCCTATTTGCACTAAACTGGAAGCGGTGTGGTGGCCTGGCTCCTGCTCATCATCCAGATAATGTCATCCTCCTCGTTCTCCTCTCCCCATCCACGCACAACAACAGGGATCCCAGAAAGGTTTAAAGCATGCTCTTCTTGCTCTTCCTCATCCGCCCCGGCACCATACTCCTCTGACTCCTCTTCAGGCTCATGTTGTTGACTTGTCTCAGATAGAGTAGCCCCCTGGGAATTCATCCAGCATTGCGTCTTCCTCATCTTCCTCCTCCTCCACGGCTTGATTAATGACACGATGCAATGCACGCTCCATAAAGAAGGCATAAGGTACCATGTCACTGATGGCGCCATGGCTGCGACTGACCAGTTTGGTGATCTCATCAAATGGCCGCAGAAGTCTGCATGCGTCGTGCATGAGCAGCCACTGAAAAAAACCAAGCTCCCCAAAACCTGTTCTGCTGCAGAGTTCGTACAGGTAGACGTTAACTGCACGTTTCTGCTGGAGCAGCCTATCAAGCATATAGAAGGTTGAGTTCCATCGCGTCAGGCAAACGCAAAAAAGACGTCTGACCGGCAGATTGTGTCGACGCTGAATGTCAGCAAGGCGCGCCATGGCCATGTAAGATCTTCTGAAATGGGCTGAGATTTTCCTTGCCTGCCGCAAGATGTCCTGGACCCCAGGGTATTTGACAACGAATCGCTGCATGACCAAGTTTAAGACGTGTGCCATACATGGCACATGCGTAATTTTGGCCTGTTTCAATGCGCTAAGCAGATTGGCACCGTTGTCACATACCACTTTACCAACTGTCAAATTGAGCGGTGTTAGCCACTGATCTGTCTGTGAACGCAAAGCTGAAAGGAGTGCCGAGCCAGTGTGGCTCTTGGCTTCCAGGCACAACAGATGCAGCACAGCATGGCAACGTCTCACCTGGCATGTTGAATAGGTTCTGGGGAGCTTGGGCGGCGCAGCGGAAGAGACGCTAGCAGCGGAAAAGGTGGAGTCAGCCGAGGAGGAGAGGGAGGAGGATGGAGTAGGAGGAGGAGAAGAAGAGCCAGGCCTGCATGCAATCCGTGGTGGTAAAATCAAATGTACACGGGTGCCAGGGGTTACATGCTTGACGGCCGTCAGAAGGTTCACCCAGTGGGCAGTAAAAGTTATATACCTTCCCCGCCTGTGTTTGCTAGACCACATGTCTGTAGTCAGATGTATCTTGGCACCGACACTGTGTGCCAGAGATACATTTACTTGCCGCTGAACATGGCCATATAGCTCTGGGATGCCCTTCTGTGAGAAATACTTCCTTCCTGGGACCTTCCATTGTGGTGTTTCAATGGCCACAAATTTTCGAAAGGCCTCCGAGTCCACCAGTTTATATGGCAGCAGTTGGCGGACTATCAGTTCTGACAAGCCAGCCGTCAACCGTTGGGCAAGAGGGTTATCCGGCGTCATCTTTTTTTACGCTCAAACATTTGGCCCACGGAAGAGTGCCTTTTTCCAGAAAAACTTGAGGATGGCATGATGAAAGGTGGAGTGGAGGACTATTGTGAGGAGAGAGGAGAAGGAGAAGTAGAAGACGAGGCTGGACGGTGAAAGCCTGGAGTGTGGCTTTGTGGGTTCTGTTGCTCCCACTGGGCTCGGTGATGGCTGCTCATGTGCCTTCTTAAGGCGGTCATCCCTAGGTGAGTGTTGGGCTTACCGCGACTTATGCGTTGACTGCAAAGATTGCAGATGGCAACACTATTGTCAGCAGCGGACACGTTAAAAAAAGCCCACGCTGCGGAGCCATGTGCCGTGTCCTGGGAGTGTCAGATGTGACCGTACATGGTTGATGCCTCATTCCTGATACATTGGCAGTCTGCTTTGTCCCTCCTGTGCAATCTACGTTCCGCCTGCTTCTCCTCCCTATCTGCTGGTCCATATCTCCCTCTGAACTCCCCTCCTCTTCCTCTCTTGTGGGCACCCACGTGACATCACTAGACACGTCATCATCGACGTCACCTTCCCCACCGCTATAATTAGATATGTCGGAGTAGGCAGCAACAGCGGGGACCAACCTCCTCCTTGAGCTGATCTGGGTACTGTCGCCATACTGCTGAGTGGCGCATCGCAAATGTCTTGATATGGATCTTTGTGGACCTAGTAGCTAGTGATTTGCAGACTGTCCCTCAGTCCCTACACTGATAAAAGACAGCTGCAGAATTGGGCAGCGGTCAAGTATAATATTATTTCTGTATTTGGAAGAAAGTATATTATACGTGTACAACCCTATATACTGTACACCTATACCAGTCCTTAAAAGGACCTTTGTGGCCGTAATAGTAATAGCTAGTGATTAAACTGACTGTCCCTGCTCCACACAGCATCCTGTCCCTGCACTGACAAAAGACAGCTGCAGAATCAGTCAGCAGTGCACTCAGCAATCACCAGCATAGCAGTGCTCCAGAACCCTTTATACTGTACATCTATACCAGTCGTTAAAAGGACTTTTGTGGACATAATAGCTAGTGATTTGTGTCACTACAGTCTCTCCCTGCTCCACACAGTGTCCTGTCCCTACACTGACATAAGACAGAATGTAAAATGGCCACCAGATCAGGTCTATTTATGAGGTAGGGGGAATGTCCAATTGTCCATGTGCTGAAATGTCTCAATTGGCTGTCCTGTACCCCATGATGGATGTGTCACCATGGGTCAAAGTTCTTTCACAATGTAAACGCATATGTCCGCCGGGAGAACAGCGCCACAAGTCCGCCGGTTTGGCGAATCGCGAACTCGCAAAATTCGCAGAGAACCGACCGCTGGGCAATCCGCAAGGCCATCTCTATTCTGGAACAGCCTTTCTCATCAGCTGTCGCACCTCCTTGTCAAACCACCGGACTTCTGGCAGTTTCAAAACTGTGGTTAGCTCTAATCGGCTCCTATGTTCTTGGCCCCAGTCAGTAGTGGTCACCGTGTCCGTTTTCTCTTCTACTCTGGACATGTCACCTGATTTGCTCAAGCATCCCAGATAGGGTATCTCGGTGGAACCTCCAAATGTAGCGGTACCCCGTGAGGGCTGCTAATAGACTCTGTAACCACCTACCTCGACTCCTCAAATCCTCCATTACCTCTGATATCCTGGGTTCAGTCATATTACCAACTGTATTAGTAAATAGAGACTCACACAGTATTAAAGAAACAGTTCAAGTATGTTTACTGTATTAGTGAGAGCACAAATATAGATATATCTCAACTTTGTCAGATAGAAAGAATATACTCTTACAAACAGATATTTTATCTATACTTATCAAAAAGGCAATATAATGGTGCAAAATTCCTTTAAGTGTAAATGAACATAAAAATGAACCCAATCACTGAAACCTATGTGAACAGGTTAACAGGAGGGTAGATAACTGCCACTATATCTGCTCTGTCAGGTTTCTGCCTTCTACCTCTTCAATTCACAGGCCATTAAATCTTGCACAATATAAAGAAACAATATACAGACTACATTATTAAAATTGGCTGGCTCCCTTTAGATGCAGTCCAATGTGATTAAAGTAGATGAGGGAAAAGGATAACAAAAGGTAAAAGGGTATTCCTTGAAATCCAGATGTCTTCAGCTAGCCTCGTTGTGTTGTAACTAAAGTCATCCTTGATAACAAGGTATAGCAAATTTGGCATAACTTTAGGTTATCCTTGTTGTATTGTAGATCCCTTTGATATGATCCTAATGGTGCTATCCAGTATAGCTACTCAAATCAATAATGTGAACTGGGCATAGATATCTGCTTTCAGTGTCCACTATAAAATAAAAACTGACTTTGGTGGAACTACAAGTACCACCAGCTGAACTGTGTGAATGATATCTGAAAGCAGTGTCTTTAACAATAAGATGGGCTATGCCTGCTCACCACTCTGGAACTCAGATACAGTTGGCGATGATGTAGATGAGGACAAACAGATTCTAACAGGAACTCTCTCTGTATCCTGGCTCTGGGAAATGGTACCAGCCCACTGGAATCTTAAGTGCAGGCATCTCTGAATGACCTGGAACACCCTCCGGTCTGCTGCAGGGAAGAAGAGATGCTGTCCGCAGAGGTCCCTCTGTCCGAGTATAGCTGTCCGGCTCCCCGCTGTGTAGGCCACAAATCAACAGCAGCTCACTGTCACACAGACCACCTGCTGGCAGAGTCAAACAGTGTCCCAAGAGGCTAATCTAGGCCACACCAGCCCTTTTTATATCCTTTCCCAGCAATCCGTTCTGTCCACTCAGCATTTTCTTAATTGTAGTTCAAATCAGTCCTGTTGGTATAGTCACTTCAGCATTCTGAACTACACATCCCATGATGCTGTGCTCTAAATCCTATCACAGGAAAAAGGAAATTGACACATAGTCCAGCAAACACTAGAGGGAGTCAACCCCACATTAATAACACAGAAAATGTCTATGAATTGCAGGCATAATAGCCAGCTCCTGGCTACATAACATTATAGCGAGACTATATTATACATTCTGGAAATGCATAATTAACACCACTTAAAACGATAGTAAACTGAGGCTCACGCATCATGTGCAACTAAAAGGCCACTAATTTATACCTTTTAAAACGCATCCCAATTCAATTTATCCCCCTACCATGTTTATTCTTTCTTTGCCTGTGTTTTTTTTTCTTTGTATCCTGGCTCAAGCTGGCGCCATCTTAGCTCCTGTCCACTGCTTCCTCCCCCGCAGCATACTTCTGCCCTCTCCTCTGTGTGATCTTGTGCATGCACAGTGGATCCACTCTCTCCATTGATCCTGAGTGGCAATGTTGCACCCCCTTTGAAGTAGCAAGTCACATGGGGTATATTAGAAAATTCTCAATAGATTCACAGTCTTGCGAGATTACCTGCTGATGATGCAGACACTGCATCAGGATGAACAGACTGATGACACACGGATTGCGCTGTAAACAGGGGCCAAAATGCGGATGTTCCGGTAACGTCATTGCAGAATACATTGGGCAATATCTCCGAAAGAGCGCAAGTTGGAACAGTAAGAAAGATACTAATATGTCATTTAATCCAGTTTGCGTTTCATGAGGAAAACTAGTGAATGAGAGCTTACTACTGCTTTCATTTCCTAACTAATAAGACAGTCAAAAGATAAATGATAAAAAGCCACTTACAATCAGGGCTGTATTAACATAGGGGCTATTGGAGCTGCAGCTCCAGGCCCCTACCTTAATATAGGCCCAGCCACCCAAAAAGGACATTGAAAGCAATGGGTCAACGGGAAGAGATCTCCCCTGACGGGCCCTGCATTCCACATGCACCGCCTGAGCAGGGTGGTGAGATTGATAATGGGCACTGCATGAGCAGTCCTAACAGAAGCCCAGGGCATGCCAATGCAGGGCTCTTACAGAAGTCTGGGGCTTCCATAGTGTTAGGCCTGCGCAGCTGCACTCTTTCAGCTCAGAGTGCACGCCAATGCATGGTCCTTGCAGAAACTTGGCAAATCAAATGCCAGGCTTTCCTAGTGTTATGCCTGTGCGGCTGCACACTTTTGAGTTTGGGCGCATGCCAGTACAGGCTCTTGGAAAGCAGAAGGGTGCCCAGTAAAAGGCCCACCAAAATCCTCAGCACCAAGCATATGATGCTCTTAATCCGGCCCTGCTTACAATACCCAAACTTATGTCATCTTTCAATAGGTTAGAGTGGCCGTGGACAGGCAGGTCTCTCACTGAGTGCAATATGGAATGAGAGATCTGCCTGTTTTTGGAAGATTTGACTTGACCTAAGTACTCTATGTGTCACGTAGTTTCTCTTTGTACCTATAATGGTAGGACAGCCAAAGCTTCAAAACAAGATAGCAGCTATGAGTTTGGTTTAAAAATCTTTACCCAGGTTTAGTTATTCATGTAAATTACAGCTACCTGACTATTTCTACAGCCTACTAAGCATCTTTCCTAGAACTGGGGCTCACTTGGCAACTCCATAAGCTGAGAACACCCACGGGCTATATCAAGATAGGAAGCAGTGTATGCTGCTTCTGTAAAGATTACCTTTAATAATTCTTAAAAAATACAATTCTACTAAGCTTTGTTTGCCCAAAAGATGCTAAATGTATTATGTTGGCTATAAACATATAGACAAAATGAATCAATCAAAATGCATCAATAAATCAAAAATTAATAGGCCCATGGATAAAATATAAAACTGCTTTTGTCTATAAGGACTCCACATGTGTGTGAACTCAAATGGTTCAGGTTACACCAAAAAGCACCATGCCAAAAGGAATCAAAAAATACATGCAGTTGTAAAACACAGACATAATGGACCATAACCAGAGCATTATAAATTATTGTTAGACAGCTACTATAGCTTACTTTACACATTGCTTTATTATATTAAGGTATATCTTATGATTTATTTGCATGTTAGCTGTACACAACCAATGGCATTTATTCTAAAAATAAAACAAAAGGATTATACTAGAGTATCCAACACATTTTAATTACACTGCGGTTGACCCTAATAAAAAAAAAAAAAAAAAGAGAGAATTTACATTTTTTTTCTGGACATCTGAGAGTTAGCAAGCCAATTTTACCTACAGCAAAATAAAAGGCAATTTAAATAAATTAATAATACTTCTCTACTGCACAGCTGCAAAAAATAGCAGAGGGCATCCTCTGGAGAGAATGTGAGGATGAGATAAAGCACAAACAAAGCAAAGCATAAAATAAATATCTTACCCTGGCACTGGAATCCTTGTTTTCCAATCCCCCTGTGGAGAGGAAAGAACAAGCAGGATTCATTAGTTGAATATGGAATGCTATGAACATTATACAATATGCATCTGTCAAAGTTAAGAGTCCCAGCTGTCCACTAGAAGGGGCATATTTGTACTTACATTACTGAGTGTGAAATAAACCCAGGCATATAAAATAGTGTATGAAATATAAATTGCATTAAACATTTATGTCTATATATATTGTAAATGTATGCAAATGTTGGTTGCAAAATCATTTAAATATTAAATTAATTGAAAGAAAGAAGAAAATAATTTGAAAAAGTTTGAAATGTTTATCTGGGCAAAGCAAGCAATTTTGTTGTAATCCCCTCCCCAAGCAGGGATGGGCTTGGGCATATTTGGATCCCAGTTTGAACCCAGCTGAGCTATGTCGCCAGGAAGCTGGCACTGTACAAAGCCAATTCTGCGTGGCTGAGGTATTCCCTACCCTGCAGCTGCATGTAAACACATCCCTTGTAGGGCAGGTGAATCCCCTGGCTGTTTAGGATTAACTTTATGCAATTAAAGCTTCCTGGCAGAATAGCTAACGTGGGCTCAGACTAGGATCCAAACATGCCTGATCTCATCCAAACTCCCAGCAGCAAATATCTACTTTTCTTCCCTCCCCTCCTTGGAGAAATGTTTATTACTTCCACAGTTTATTTCCCATCTGCACTCTTAACCTCTTAATTAGTTTAGATACTATGTACATGTATAGTGCAAAAAGCCAGGAATGAAATTCTTGTGGATCTGACACATGGGCGACTTTCTTGCAGCAATTACTCCCCCCCCCCCCCCCCCCCCCCTACACACACACACTTTTTCTTGCAATTTTTTGTTCCAAAGAAAATCACAGAGGAATCGCTAACAGTGAATTTTTTTGTAAAGTAATTAGTTGCTCAGCAATCGACATTCATCAGCGTTATAGCCTCGTGGCAAAATCACTAGTGACAATAGTTCCTAGCGCTTTTCTAGAGAGTGATGTGTAGCAGAGCACAACCCAATTCTGAAGTAAATCTCCTAACATTTAAACCACTAGCTACAAATCTGTTGCCTGTTGTCTGTTAATCGCTGGCATTAGTGATTTGTAGCACCAATTCACCTCTACAAATGAATTGCTCTTGAGTCACCCACCTATGTGCAATTTTTATTATATTAATATTATTATACCGAATTTATATAGCTCCAACAGTTTGCACAGTGTTTTACAAAAGAAAGGGGGACAGTACTGTAACAGATGTCAAAAATATTGGATTTTTCTTTTACTTTTGTTTTATGGAATTGACAGTTTTTAATTCAGATGCAGTATGTAATGGAGTCAGGGGGCCAGGGGCGCTAAAACCTTTCTTGATCTCCAGCATGTGTTCTGTTCCACCCACACCTCCATCACAAGTACAGCTACAAAATAACTCAAGACAAGAGGGTGAGAAGTGCCCTGCTTCTGAGAGCTTACAAACTAAAGGGAGGGGCAAGCACTACAAAAATTCAGTTGTTAGGCTATATATATGTATGCTATCTGATTGATATTGCATGACTTGAAAAGTGAGAAAGAAGGATGTACCCTATGGTGGACAGATACTAGTACCTGGTCAAATGGAACATACAGAGTGAGAAATGCACTATATTCTCTTTAAAACATGTCCTATGAGGGTGCCTCTTCCTAGATGCAAAGAGTAAAACAATTTTCTAAATGTATCAACTGTGGTTAAGGATGCTAAATTATTAGGGAACAGAGAACGGAAACCCCTTTTCCAAACACATTTCCATTTGCCGCTTCCAATAGCAGTAGACAAATTGATTTAACCTACAGTATCCATTGCTTATCCATCTAACTTCTAATCTAAACTCTAATGAATTGCGTTGGGTTACTTCCCACTCCCATTCCTATATTTATATATATGCAGTGTATTTCTGTATGAGTGTGCACATTTCTGTGTACAAACTATATTTGATCATACCTGTAAAGCAATATATTCTTGTCCTGTCTGCTGTCCTGGCTCATTGTGCATTGTAAAACTGTAAGGTGGGGAAGAATTCGTACCCATTTATGGAGGACAAACAGAAGGACCTGGACACCTGGAGCATACAGGTTCAGTAATGTACTGTCGACACCCTCTGTGGGGGTGCAAAGGGTTTACATTTTGCCCCTTTAAGGGGTAGTAGGCAACGTGATCTAAGCTACAGCAACTAAACCAAAGTCATCTGCCTTTTGACAGTCCATGCAACTGCCCCAAAGGCCAGTACAGGTAATCACTGTGGACACAGGGGACAATTAGCAGATCTCAGCCATGAAAAGACTAAACCAGAGAGTGATACAAATGGTTTAGATCAAAGCATATTCATGTGTTAGAATGGCTCAGTCAAAGTCCAGTCCTAAATCCAATGTGTGGCAAGAACTGAAAATTGCTGTTCAGACACTCTCCATCCAATCTGACAGAGCTTGAGCTATTGTGCAAAGAAGAATGGGCAGAAAAGTCACTCTAATGCCGTGTACACACGACCGGACTTTTCGAGGGACTAGGTCCGACGGTCTTTCCAACGGAGTTTCGGCGGAGTTCCGACAGACTTTCCGAATGAACGGACTTGGCCACACACAATCACACCAAAGTGGATTTTTGGCAAGCAAAGGTCCAATGGAGCCCACACAAGATCGAATTGTCCGACGGAAAGGTGGTTCTACAAAGTATTGACTCAGGGGGGCTGAATACAAGTGCATGCCATACTTTTCAGATGTTAATTTGTAAAAAATTGTGAAAAACATTTAACATTTTCCTTTCAGTCTACAATTATGTGCCACTTTGTGTTGGTCTACTTTTTTAGTTGTAACATGACAAAATGTGGAAAATTTCAAGGGGTATGAATACTTTTTCAATGAACTTTAAGGGTACATGAAGCCACCTCGCAGCACCTTTAACTGGCTAGCTCAACTTTATAGCTTTTCTATAAAGTCAGCTTAAGACCTTCAACATGAGATAGTGAGAAATAGTTATTTTTAAAGAATATGTCACATTTCTTAGCCATCCCTAGAGGTGAATCTATTGTGACCTATTTCCTTATGAACCTATAATTCTGTAGGGACCTCCTATTCTGCAATTAATTAATCACGAGAACTCAATTCTAGTTTCTGCTCCATATGTAAGCGTTTCTTCCTGCTATAAAAAACGCCATTTTGGTACAGAGATACCATGGTATAAAGTTGATTTTAGCATCTTTAATTTACATTTATCTTAATGTAAGTAGGAATAATAAAAAAAAACAATTGTATGTGCAGTAATATAAGTAAATCTTACACAAATACAGTATAAAAACGACAAAAAGGGAGAACCATTACTTTTGATTATTGCAACAATCCAATTTTTTCTTTTTTTTTCTTCACCTGCCAAAAAATTGCTTGTACCTCTGTACTTCACTGCTGATACTGAAATTGTTTTGCATCATATCAACTTATTATATCTCTAATCTGGTTTTTAAAACATATCCAAAATTACATATAAGTTGATAAATAAAATTTTATTAATGAAGACAAAACCCATGGCTATTGCTATTCCAAGCCAGAAGTGAAAAGGATCAGCCTGTTACTAAAGGTTCATCATAGCAGTGATAAGTATATTCTCAGGCAACAAAAGACAATAAATTCTTGAATTAATAATTTAGTAAGTAGATATTTTTTGTGGCATGTGAATTTATCACTTTATTTTTAGTGGTGTTTCTTTAGTGGTTATAGAACATATGGAGCCTGGCTGTACTTCTGGGTTTAAAAAGAAATCCCATACGTAAGAGAGACACATGATGGGAAATTTATATTTTATAGAATATCCATCTTTATTTACACTCTACTTACATTTTCATGCAATTTATGGATTTTCACATTACCATAACTGATATGTGGGGATTAGAAATGCATACATGGTGCACAGTTCACCTTTTTTCCACACACAACTGCAGGCTCCTGGCGAGTTGAGGAGAGTGCTTGCTGCTGGAGAATGTTGAGTTAGGCAAGTTTTGTGCCTTTTTCTATACCCCCTACACAAAACATAAATGTACCCCTTGTAGTATGGGGGGGGGGTGGTGGGAGCGCAAACTGCACGGTTACATTTTACTGTAACTGTTAAATGTTTGGCTTTAAGTTAGTCGGTCTTCCCCAACCTTTCCTTCTCCGTAACATTAAAGTGTTACTAAACCCAGGACCCTTTATTCACTATGCAGGAGCTCTGGTCTCCCACAGTACACAGAACATGGAAATGCTATAGGTTTAGTAAATATAAA
Organism: Lithobates pipiens; assembly: GCF_037356315.1. NCBI lineage: Eukaryota > Metazoa > Chordata > Amphibia > Anura > Ranidae > Lithobates > Lithobates pipiens. The sequence goes on from NW_027507788.1 coordinate 123,791,586, forward strand.
CAGCTAAATACCTTTTCTAATCAACAGTTAGAGCAGGTTGTGACTTTTGTCAGTGTCTGGTTAAAGCTTGTAAGAGTTTTCATTCTACTCTGGCTGTCCTATGAGGCTGCAGGACCCCTGACCCTCTGTCTGGACAGTGCTGATTGGCCCTGGGCTGATCACATGCACTCTCCCAACAAAAGAAAAAAACTTTCTAGGAATACACACCAAACTCTGCATTTGCAGCTTGTCCCCTATGCTCTGTTCTATCAGCAACTGAATTGGGTACAATGGAAGAAGGGGAGGATCAGAGAAGACACAATGCAGAGGGTTAACCCCTTAGGTTCCACAGTGAGTATAACATGCATGCTTTACTGCATATATAGACTGATTTTATTGTTGTAGGTTTGGTAATACTTTAAACCTGACTATGCTAATACAATGTATATAATAAAACGAATAGTGTTAGTATGAGATACTAACTTCCTTCTTGTGGTGCTTCGCCAGTCCCTGTGGTCTGCCTTATCTCACTCATGTGCCTGCTGGGTGCCCCAATAGTAAGCTGATTGTGTGCTTGCTTCGGAGTCATCTCAGTGTGACACTTTGTTGTTGTAGTACTTACCTGAGCCCCATCTCGATCCAGCAATGTTGCACGAGTGACTCAGCTGTCTGGGTCTCTCCCTCCTCATCGGCTGAAACAGCAGCAAAGTGCCATTGGCTCCCGCTGCTGTCAATCAGTGAGCCAATGAGCAAAGAGAGGGGCGAGGTGGAGCGGGGCCAGGCCATGGCTCTGTGTCTAAATGGATTCGGGTGCCCCCATAGCAAGCTGCTTGCAGTGGGGACACTCAACAGGAGGGAGGGACCAGGAGTATCGAAGAGGGACCCGTGAAGAGGAGGATCGGGGGCTGCTCGGTGCAAAACCATTACACAGGGCAGGTAAGTATAACATGTTTGTTTGTTTTAACCAAAAAAGAATGAGACTTTAATATCACTTTAACTCAATAATTTGGAGGAGGAGCGCCCCTATATTTTTGGTCAGATAATCTATATATGAATCAGGCAACGTCTGCTAGGGTCCATACATGTTGGAACAGCAAGTGTTCATAAAGACAGCACAAAACCACCTGCTGGGAGCAATATCAGTGTTAGCTGAGAGTCATATGTAGCTAAGAATCAGTACTACAACTGGAAGGTATTATTAGTAATATTTATAATTGATAATTAGTATTACTTATTCTAGTATAATAAGTGGTTCTTGTAAGAAATTTTTCTGTGACATTATAGTGAAGTATTTTGTACAATTACTCTGACACATGAATTTGTTCTATATTTAGTTTGTCGCTTTCCTCTGCACTCTATCATGAATAAGTCCCCACTGATTTTATTACTGAATTCATTTTTCTTACAAAATAGGTTAATTATTTGCTCAGTCTCAATTAATGAACTTCTATTAACACTCTTATGCTTGGAATTATATTTCTGAGTGATATCTGTGGACCTTTAAGTGTCTTAGCAAATAACTTCACATTGGAAATTCCTCAAGGAAAACTTTTTTTTTTTAAATGAGGAGCTGCTGAAATTGTTTGATATAGGCAATTATTACTTTTACTTTATTATGTTCAGTTTATAAAGCAATAATATACAATTAAATGTCTGGCTTACTTTTTTTGTCTGTGCCTACCACTCTCTCTACGTCAGTGAACCGCAACAAACACAGCTGCCAATAGACTTTGTTTGCCATATTGTATTGTAACAGAACTGTCTCCTCTCATGTTGTATAGCGCTGAGCTAACTGTTGGTGCTATATAAATCTTGTATATTCTGCACAGAGTACCCCCCATCCTCCTCCTCTGAGGTTTCTGCCAGCGCTCCTGGTCCCTCATCCTTCTCAGTTCGCCACCATGAGAAGCAGCTTCCTATGGTGGTCGATCCTAAACCACACTGCCCATGTCTATAGACAAAGACAGCGTAGCTTGGCCCCACCCTCTGCTCCCTCATCATAGAATTTGATTGATGCTACCAATCTATCCTGTGAGGAGGGAGAGAGATGCTGCTCTCAGATACAGTGCTGGCTCAAGCTCAGGCTCAGGTAAGTATAGGGGAGCCGCATGCATTTATTTTTACTCTAATAATAAGAAAATGCATTAAGATTCCTCCTGCCTTTAAAACCACTTTAACCACTTGCCTACAGGGCACTTTCACCCCCTTCCTGTCCAGGCCAGTTATCAGCTTTCAGTACTCTCACACGTTAAATGACAATTACTCAGTCATGCAACACTGTACCCATATGAAATTTGTATCCTTTTTTCCCAAATAGAGCTTTCTTTTGGTGGTATTTAATCACTAGTGGGTTTTATTATTTTTTGTGCTATAAATAAAAAAAGACTGTAAATTTTGTGAAAAAATGCCTTTTTCTTTGTTTCTGTCATAACATTTTTAAATTTATACTGCTACATATCTTTGGTAAAAATAACCCAAATTAGTGTATATTATTTGGTCTTTGTGAAAGTTATAGAGTCTACAATCTATGGTGCCAATCACTGAAAATTGATCACATCTGATCAGGCCTTCAGTACATCAGGTGTATCTCATTTCTTGAGACACTAACAAGTCAGGAAAGTACAAATACCGCCCAAATGACCCCTTTTTAGAAAGTAGACATTCCAAGGTATTAAGTAAGTAGCATGGTGAGTTTTTTTAAATTGTATTTTTTTCCCACAATCCTTTGCAAAATGAAGATTTTTTTTTTTTTTTTTTTTTTTTTTACAAAATTGTCATATTATCAGGTTATTTCTCACACACAGCATATGCATACAACAAATTACACCCCAAAATACATTCTGCTACTTTTCCCAAATATGGTGATACCACATGTGTGAGACTTTTACACAGCCTGGCCACATACAAAGGCCCAACATTGAAGTGGCACCTTCAGGCGTTCTAGGAGCATCTCTCAACCACCTATTACACTTTTGATGGCCCTGGAGCACCAGGACAATGGAATTGCCACCAAATGACCCCATTTTGGAAAGCAAACACCCCAATGTATAATCTGTTAGGCATAATGAGTCTTTTGAATGGTTCATTTTTTTCCAGAAGTTTTTGTAAAATGTGGAGAAAAAATGAAAATGCTTTTTTTTTTTCTTTACATAAAGTTGTCAATTTATAAGATATTTCTAACACATAGCATGTATATAGCAAAAATAAAACCCCAAAATACATTCTGCTACTCTTCCCGAGTATAGCGATACCACATGTGTGAGACTTTTACACAGCCTGGCCACATACAGAGGACAACATTGAAGTAGTACCTTCAGGCGTTTTAGGAGCATAAATTACATTAATTACCTCTCATTTCATTCCTACCAATCACTCTTTTGAAGGTCTTTGAGCACCAGCCCACTGGAATTACCCACAAAATGACCCCATTTTGGAAAGCAAACACCCCAACGTATATTCTATGAGGCATGGGCTGCAGATAGGTACTCGAGTACTCTGATGGGCTGGAGACAGGTACTCGGGTAACTTGATGAGCTGGTGACAGGTACTCAGGTACTGTGATGGCCTGGTGACATGTACTCGGGTACTCTGATGGGCTACAGATAGGTACTCGGATACTCTGATGGGCTGTGACAAGTACTCGGGTACTCAGATGGACTGTGACAGGTACTACTCTGATGGACTGTGATGGGTACTTTGATGGGTGGTGACAGGTCCTCTTTATTGGGGAGGTGCAATCAGTGTGATTGGTGTACACTGTAGGCGGTAATGAGATGTTACCTCAATTTCCTCTTCACACATGATCGATGTGTGAGGAGAAGAACCCGGTAACATCTTGTTTTCACAGTTTGTTAACATAGTTACATAGTTACATAGTTACTAAGGTTGAATAAAGACACCAGTCCATCCAGTTCAACCTGAGTGTCTACAATTGTCCCTATCCCTGTACATTGCACACTCAAATTGGTCCCTACCCTCAAGGAGCCCACAATCCAAGGTCCCCATTCATATACTAGGGTCAATTTTGTACAGAAGGCAATTAACCTACCTGCATGTCTTTGGATTGTGGGAGGAAACCGGAGTACCCGGTGGAAACCCACGCAGGCACAGGGAGAACATGCAAACTCCAGGCAGGTGGTGTCATGGTTGGGATTCGAACCAGTGACCCCTTTTACTGCTAGGTGAGAGTGCTACCCACTACACCACTGTGCTGCTTAACATTTAGTGATCGGCTGTGAAAGGATGTAGTAAACAGCCGCCGAGCAGCTGCAGTGTCCCTCGGAACACGCTGCCAGCGACGTGTACGTCCAGCGTGCTCCGGATCACGTGCATGCACCTGTGCAAAGTGGGGCGGTACCACCTGTGATTGGCCATGACTTCATCACGGCTGATCATGTGGTAAATAGCCATGCCCAATGGCTGTTCACCCCGCTCGGCAGCGAGCGGTGTCTCCGTGACACGCCGCCACCGAAGGAACATTGCCTGTTTAAATGGAGGGACGTCATATGACCCCCTCCCAGAATGAGAACCGCGCTGCCTGGCCATCATATCACAGCCGGCTGGTGGCTAGCGATTAATGACTATTGGGATTTTCCTTTTTTGGTCCAAAAATTTTGTGAAAAAAATAAAATTTTCTTTGTTTCTGTCATAAAATGTTTCTTCATAAATTTTGGCCAAAATGTATGCTGCTACATATCTTTGGTAAAAATAGCCCAAATCAGTGTATATTATTTGGTCTTTGTGAAAGTTATAGCATCTTCAAGCTATGGTGCCATTCATTGAAAAATTATCACACCTGATGTTATGAAGGTGTACCTCATTTCTTGAGACACTAAAGCCGCGCGTACACACGATCAGATTTGTGTGATGACAGGCTGTTGGCGGAAAATCTGACCGTTTGTACGCTCCCTCAGACAATTGTTGGATTTTCCATGGACAAATGTTGAATGGCATTCTTTAAAATTTTCTGCGGACAAATGTGTGTTGTCGGATTTTCAGAGCATGTGTACACAAGTCCATCGGAAAAGTACAAACACGCATGCTCGGAAGCAAGGACGAGCCAGAAGTGTTCGGTCTTGTAAACTAGTGCTCGTAATGGAGAATTAACATTTGTGACGTGGAAAATTATGAAATCTTCTTTATTTAATTGGATAATAATGAAGCTGCTTTGCTGGTGATACTGATGGAGTTATGGCAACCATATTTTAAAAGGCTTTTATTTAGTGATATCAAGAATAATATTATTATATTATTACGCTTTTTGGGGGGGGGGGGGGGCAAGTTACCACAACACCATTATCCCATCGTTTTTAAGATCAAAGATACAACTATGTTGGTGTTCCTTGTCAATTTTACATTGTTTTTTTTTTTATGTAACTGCCTACTCCTAAACTGTCATTTGAAGTAAAACACATAACCAAGTAGTATTCTACACAGTTTTTTTATTGTGCATCAAGAAAAGAAAACAAATAAAATGCTGCCAACAGAAATTAACCAAAAAATGCATTCTTTGCATCCAAAATTATAGAATATATACCAAATCAAATCATTATTCAACCAAAAAATAAAATAAAAACCTCATGCATGTGCCCTGCTTCTTAATATAGAGGGTCAACAATGCCAACAGTTGGTGAAAGCAGGGGTCCGTCACCGGTAATTCCGAAAATCATCCAGACTATTCTCCTGGAGCTCCCACAGCAAATGCATATGACATAATTGGTCACGATTAATAAAGCAACCAATTTTTGGTCCAAAAAATCCTCCCCCTGTTCCTGGACTGGACTTGGGTCAAAGCAATAACTCCAAGGCCAATAATAAATAACACGTTGTTTCCTCCGATTTATGTCTGGTTGACAAACGGCCGTTCAAAAATGAACTAAAAAGCTCTAAATGAAAAGCGCAAAGTGCAATCAACACTCACCAAATCTAATAACACGAAATTAGCAAAAGGAGCCCAAAGGGTGGCGCTAAAGAGCTGAAAAAATGTCTTGCCGTTTGTATGCAAGACAAAATCCAGGCACATGCCTTCGGCAAGTGGTTTTGTCTGCGGAAAATAATTGTATGTATGAGGCTTAACAAGTCAGGAAAGTATAAATACCCCCCAAAAGAGCCCTTTTGGAAAGCAGACATTCCAAGGTATGTTTTTTTCCCCCCAATTCTTTGCAAATTGAAGATTTTTTTTATTTTTTTACAAAAATGTCATATTTACAGATTATTTCTCTCACAGAGCATGTTCATATTTGCAACTACACCCCAAAACACATTCTGTTACTCCTCCTGAGTAGTATGGACGAGCGTTTTGGCCCGAGCATAAGTTTGAGCCGAACTTTTCGTTGTTTGGTCGTTCGGCGAACATCCAAACAAATCAGTCGTTCAGCTCCCGAACCATCCTCAATGCATTGCAGCATTGAACAATGCATTGCAAGCCCTGATTGGCTGAAGCAGTGAACGCTTCAGCCAATCAGGGCACAGAGCACTGTCAGAGTTATGATTGGACACTGTCATCATGACTTTATCCAACCAATGGCAGCAATTTTAAGTGTGATTTCGGTATGGCGGGGTTACCGCTAGTGGTACTAAAATCCCCCCCCCCCCGAGCCAGACTCGGGAATACCACCAGGGAGGTTAAAAATTATGTTTTTCACAAACTTTTTTGATTGATACATGTCCCCCAGGGCAGGACCCAGACTCCTATAACCATTGTATGCCTAATTACTTGCATATAAGCCTTCAAAATGGGCACTTTTTATTTCTGATGTTTGGGTCCCATTGACTTAATGGGGTTCGATATTCGGGTCCGAACTTTTTTATGTTTGGAAAGTTCAGGTGCAAACCTAACAGGGGTCCATTCAGCCCATCCCTGCTCCTGAGTATGGTGATACCACATGTGTGAGACTTTTTCACAGCCCAGCCACATACAGAGGCTCAACATGCAGGGAGCACCGTCAGGTGTTTTAAGGACATCAATTACACATCTAATGTCATGAATACCTATCACACTTTTGAAGGCCCTGGAGCACCAGGACAATGGACTTGCTCACAAAATGACCATACTTTGGAAAGGAAAACACCCAAGCACAATCTATGAGGCATAATGAGTCTTTTGAACAGTTGATGAAAATGCATTTTTTTTAAACAAAGTTGTCCATTTATAAGGATATTTCCAACACATACAATGTACATAGCAAAAAATTACACCCCAAAATACATTTTTCTACTCTTCCCGAGTATGGCAATACCACATGTGTGAGACCTACACAGCCTGGTCACATACAGAGGCCCAACATTCAAGTAGCACCATTCTAGGAGCATAATTTACACATATAAATTCCGAACAACCTATCATTTTTGAAGGCTCTTCATATTTCTAACACATAGCATGTACATACCAAGAATTACAATCCAAAATAAATTCTATTGAGGAAAGGGTAAAAAAAAAAGTATGACCTGTGGTTTTAGTAGTGTCGACAATTGAAAGCATTGGTTCAGGCAGCAGGCAGGGATGTGCCTAGCGGCAGTAATGATAATTATCCAGACAGCAGGCAGGAATATTGTCTATAGTCAGTACAAGGATACTGTCAGCACAGCCAAAGCATTTGTCCATAGGAAGTGTCCAGGCAGAGACAGCCAGCACACCCATAATATTGGAATATTGGTATGGGGAAAGAGGGAACTGAATGAGTGGGGGTGCAAGTTGACATAGGGCTATCACTAAGGGGGAGGGGGGGCAGCATTACAGGGTGACATGGAGGTGCTGAGTTGAGGAAAGTGGAGAATCAGGGGTTATCTTGATGGCTTTGTGAAGGTGATTGTAGAATGTAAGCCCTAACTAGCAAGGCCCTCTGACAGTGGTGTACCAATGGGAGGCGGGGGGCGGTCCGCTCCGGGTGACACACATGGGGGGGTTAGGCACTGCCCAGGGACCCCAGGTACATGTGGGGCCCCTGCACTTTCCCTGTCATTGCAGGTTTGTAAATAATTGATCCGAGCAGCAGAGAGCCCAGCAGTGTGGGGGAAGCTGTCTGTAACTCCCCCCTGTCATCTCATCAAGTTAGGCTGTGGACAAAAATGGACAAATGGAAAACAGAACCCACATCTGATCCCCTTAGCTCCTTAGTGTGTTGTTGCCCCTTCTAATCAGAATTAGAAGGGGCAATTATCTAATTATCTAATCAGAGGCTGAGGTAAACCTGGCCTGAGCTGTAACTTTTCTAAAGCTTACATCTAAAGATGCCTGTTTTCTTCCAGTCTCTGTACTATGGTGATGAAATGACACAGCTTGGGGTATTTACTGACTTTACTGATTTCAGTCTTTTAGTCTTTTTTTTTTTTTATTAATTTCTAAACAGAACTGTTAGGCATCATTCACTTAACAGGCAATAGGAGGCAATGCCTCTTCAAAACCAATTCTATATCCCCTCCTTCCTCAATAAATGAATTATGAGCCCCCCACCTCCCACTACATATTCTTTTTATAGCATTTCCTATTATTTCTTCAATACTAAGGGCTCCCACCCATTAGAAAAACACCTCTCCACTCTGGTCAGTGTCTGGTGCCAGCTGCTCTGATAATTTGTTTAATTGTTGGTATCCAGGAACAAAGATTTTACTTTTAAGATAAAGACGGCATCAATAGTCTTTGATATACAGCATTCTACAGAGCAAACTGAAGTCCTCTGAATTTCCAAGGGAGAGGTGCAGAATAGCAGCAGATTGGAAATGCAGAACAACTGTCATGGTTTCTTTTCCGCTCTCTGCTCTGCTGTCAAGCCTCCCCCTAGAGAGATCCTTCCTCAACTTCTCTACATGCTGTCAGGAATTTTATAAATACACATTATTAGCTGGGTTTGTACTCTTGTTTTATCTTATTTCCTTATTGATATGATCACAAGAACTGCTCTGTCATGTTGATATAATTGTGAACAAGAGACTTGTCAGCTTTCTAACAAAACTGTACAATAGTATTTACACTTTGGACTGAATTTCAGGAAAATGTTTGCCATACAGCTGATACACTGGATTATACAATGTTCATTCATATTTGTCTTGAGGATCTTTACATGTCTAGATAGCAAACAGCTCAAAATGTGTTATTTAAAGTGCTATTAAACCCAAAAACAAAGATATAATTGCAGCTTTACCAATTCCTAGATGTGATGGCTACATTAATTTAATTTTGTTTTAGGCTTTTTTTCCCTTATTTTCACCTTGTGATCTGGCCAACAAAAGTGGCAGTAATGCCACGTACACACGACCGGCAGAATAGGTCAGACGGTATCACCGTCAGATGGTCCGATTGTGTGTGTGATAGTACGATCGTTTTTCTTTAAAAAATTCCGACAGACCTAGAAGTAGAACGTTTCAAATCTGTCCAACGGACTCAATTCCTATCGGGAAAACCGTTCGTCTGAATGCTGGTCCGACTATTGGCTACTGGCTATTGAACTTCCTTTTTTAGTCCTCACGTTCAAAATGAATGGACTTTCGAACTGACTTTAGTCCGTTTGTGTGTGGGCAAGTCCGTTCGTTCATTCGGAAGTCTATCGTAACTCCGTTGGGAAGACCGTCGGACCTTTTCTGCCGGAAAGTCTGGTTGTGTGTACATGGCACTAGAGGGCTAAAACAACCACTTAACACTAACAGGGTGTTTACGATGATCAGCTTGTATTCATTAATTTAGAAACTTTAACGCAGATGGAAAAACACTTTGTTTTAAATGCCTAAAAAGTGTTAGTTGGAGCTCAGCTATAATTTTTCAAGCTCATCTACATCTGCTAGCACATCCAAGCCTACCCCCACCCCAGATTGGGAAGGCTGCTGTCTAAATATAGCACCCTCATAGCTAGGCTGTAAATCTAGAATTTGATTCTGCGGTAGACACAGAAGCAATATTCTTATAGTCTGTTTGGGATTTTACAGGCTTCTGGAGCTTAAGGCAAGGGGATACAGATTCCTGGCCTGAATATTTAGTAGGGCCTAGCCAATCCCTGGGGACATGTGCCCAGATGTTGGCTGGGTTACTGTTACTGTTAAATAGACAACTTCTGTCTAGGAGAGCAAATGGTTGGTAAAAGCTATTAAGCTGTGTATGTGGAAGCTGACAAGCTGTAGGCTTGCTCGGCCTGGTAGTTAGGACCTGTAAATATTGTATAGTTAGTGCCGAGACACTTGATTGAAAATTGATGATGTTGGAGACAAGCCCTCAGTCATCTATGTGGGTCAATTTCTTTCCAAGATGACTGCAGATGATGATCCAGAGGCCTTTCTGATAATGTTTGAATGCACCGCTGAGAGGGAAGGTTGGTCTAAAACCCAGTGTGCAGGACTTGTTGCCCCCTTGTTTTCTGAAGAATCACAGAAAGGCCTACTATGATCTGGAGTCGACAGAAGCAGGAGACTATGAAAATGTCAAGCAGGAAATCTTGTCGTGACTCGGTGTCACCTTGGCAGTTCAAGCACAGCAGGTCCACAGCTTGTTCTTCCAAGACAAGAAGCCCCCAAGATCACAGATGTTCGACCTAATCCCCCTGGTGTGGAAATGGCTACAGCCAGAGTCCCTGTCTGGGACACAAATAGTGGAGCATGTGGTCGTGGACCAATTCCTGAGGTCGCTGTCACGGTTCCTACCATTGCCATGCAAAGGCCAGGTGTGTCCAACCCCCAGGTGGCTCGAGGAGGTATTGAACCTATGACTTTCTGTGTACTGCTCCTGCTGTATTGCCTCTGAGCCACACCTCAGCTCATTATTCAGCCCAGTTTCCAGCTATGCCTTGTCCTGCATGCAGCACTGAGGGCTATACTCTGGATCTTGCTTTGGAATTAGCACCGGTCGCTCCTGGTTCAGCTGAAGCAGTTTATCTAATCAGTTGAGTATAAAACACTGCCTCACTCTGAGGGCTGTGTCAGTTCATTGTCTCTTGTATTGCCAAAGGTTCCTGGTTTCCTGTGTTCTTATTTTTTAAGTTTCAGTGTTCTAAGACTGACCCCGGCTTCTGACCCTGGCTCTGTTCATCGTTAACTCTAACTCTTGGAATCCCTGACTGAGGCTTAACACCTCAACAATCCTTTGGTAAATTCCCTGGCAAGCCCCAGTGCACAGATTCACAGCCCAGGTAGCCTTTTACCTTTTACCATCTCTGCACTATGGACTCCAACCAAGGTAAGCCCTTACAGTCACTACCAGTTACCCTGCAGAAGTGGGTGAGTCAAGGAGACCCCAAGTTGGCACACAACCCAGTGTAGCTCATGGAGAGATAGTTTGCTGCAAATATCCTAGTCACCACCCCTACAGCCACACAGACTTTCCACCCAAAGCCACGGTGTCCCCAGGCAACCAGGGGAAGTGGGTGGTAAGCATGGCAAGGAGATAAGGGGGAGGAGTTTTGGTGCCAGGGCTGAAGTTTGGTGTCCCAAACAAGGGACACCAAACCAAACCAACAATGGAAGTCAATGCCTGTCAGCAAATCAAATTGGAGTAACATCAGGTGTTTCCATTGCCAGGAACTGGGACATGTTGTAGCAAACTGTCCATTGACAGATGAACCTATGCAGTGTGATGTATCTCATAGAAGGCAGTCTATGTTTGCTGCTGTTTCATGCACGGAAAAGTGTAGGAAAACACATGTGCCAAATGACTGTTAATTAGTGATGGACGAACTTCCGACGGGACGTTTCGCGAACGCGAAATGCGAACGGACCCAAACGTTCGCGAAACCGAACGTTCGCCGCGGGCCCCATTGACTTCAATGGGAGGCGAACTTTGCAAACCTTCATGTCGAATTTGCGGCCACGTGGTAATTATTAGGGGGTAAAACGTAGTCCCACCATCTGGACAATGACATAATACATGTATGAGGTGAATTTGGGATCGATAACTACAAGCATTTTTATTTTATTTGGGAAATTGTTCTAACAATTCAGGACTATGGAGCTAATGAAGGCAATGGAGGAGAGGGAAGGTCAGGGACCAGGGTAGGCAAAGAAGAGGGTGCAGGAGATGATCACCAGCAGCGTGACATACCGGAATGACACATGCACCGTGATAGAGGCATCTGACAGCAGCACCGTAATACAGAGCACTGACAGCAGCACCGTGACATACAGCGCTGACAGCAGCACCGTGACATACAGCGCTGACAGCAGCACCGTGACATACAGCGCTGACAGCAGCACCGTGACATACAGCGCTGACAGCAGCACCGTGACATACAGCGCTGACAGCAGCACCGTGACATACAGCGCTGACAGCAGCACCGTGACATACAGCGCTGACAGCAGCACCGTGACATACAGCGCTGACAGCAGCACCGTGACATACAGCGCTGACAGCAGCACCGTGACATACAGCGCTGACAGCAGCACCGTGACATACAGCACTGACAGCAGCACCGTAAGCAGCCCCAGGAGGAAGTCAGCACAGCACAGGGATGGTGTGATCCCCTCATAATAAGAACCCCCAGGAGGAAGTCAGCACAGCACAGGGATAGTGTGATCCCTTCATAATAAGAACCCCCAGGAGGAAGTCAGCACAGCACAGGGATATCATAAGCAGCCCCAGTAGAAATATGACACCGCTCAACCTCTTCAAAGAGGAGGGTAGGGGCATATAGTACGGTGTGCTTTTTTGGGTCAAGGAAGTGAGCCAAATGAATTAAGAAGGTCTGTGTGCTTGATTAAAAAAATAGTTTATAGACATATACATGGTCTACTGGTCACATGTGTTGAATTCCTCCGAGATCCATGCCTCATTCATTTTTAGAAATGTGAGGTAGTTAACACTGTGGTGAGCTAGGCGAGTACGCTTATCGGTCACAATCCCCCCTGCTGCGCTGAACGTCCTTTCGGACAGGACACTGGATGAGGGGCAAGCCAACAGTTCGATTGCAAATTGGGCAAGCTCTGGCCAGAGGTCAAGCCTGCCCACCCAGTAGTCTAGGGGTTCATCACTCCTCAGAGCGTCCACATCGGCCGTTAACCCAATGTAGTCGGACACCTGACGGTCTAGGCGTTCCCTGATGCTGGATCCGGATGACACCTGTCGATGGGTCGGCTGAAAGAATGACCTCATATCCGAAGTCACCAACACATCTTCAAACCGGCCTCTTCTTGCAGGCGCTGTTGGATTGGTACCCGCAAATCCTTCTCTGGGAGTGGGAATTGCTCCTCTGCCAGCGCACGCAAAAGCAGAATGCAGCATTTCTCGAAGCAAGGCCTGGAAGTGCTGCATTCTGACAGCCCTCTGCGACGGCGGTAACATTTCCGCCATTTTGTGTTTGTACCGGGGGTCTAAGTACGTTGCCACCCAGTACTGGTCCTTGACCCTCATGCTTTTTATACGGGGGTCCCTATTAAAACACTGGAGCATGAAGGCCCCCATTTGCACTAAAGTGGAAGCGGTGTGGTGGCCTGGCTCCTGCTCATCATCCAGGATAATGTCGTCCTCTTCATTCTCCTCTCCCCATCCTCGCACAACAGGGATCCCAGAAAGGTTTAAAGCATGCTCTTCTTGCTCCTGCTCATCCGCCCCGGCACCATCCTCCTCTGACTCCTCATCAGACTCCTGTTGTTGACTTGTCTCAGATAGAGTAGCCCCCCCTGGGAATTCATCCAGCATTGCGACTTCCTCATCTTCCCGCTCCTGCTCCTCCACAGCCTGATCAATGACACGACGCAATGCACGCTCCAGAAAGAAGGCATAAGGTACCATGTCACTGATGGCGCCATGGCTGCGACTGACCAGTTTGGTGATCTCCTCAAATGGCCGCAGAAGTCTGCATGTGTCGCGCATGAGCAGCCACTGGCGCGGTGAAAAAAAACCCAGCTCCCCAGAACCGTTTCTTTCGCAGAGTTCATACAGGTAGACGTTAACTGCACGTTTCTGCTGGAGCAGCCTATCAAGCATATAGAAGGTTGAGTTCCATCGCGTCGGGCAATCGCAAATAAGACGTCTGACCGGCAGATGGTGTCGCCGCTGAATGTCAGCAAGGCGAGCCATGGCCGTGTAAGATCTTCTGAAATGGGCCGAGATTTTCCTTGCCTGCCGCAAGATGTCCTGGACCCCAGGGTATTTGACAAGGAATCGCTGCACGACCAAGTTTAAGACGTGTGCCATGCACGGCACGTGCGTGATTTTGCCCTGTTTCAATGCGCTAAGCAGATTGGCACCGTTGTCACACACCACTTTACCAACTGTCAAATTGAGCGGTGTTAGCCACTCATCTGCCTGTGAACGCAAAGCTGAAAGGAGTGCCGGGCCAGTGTGGCTCTTTGCTTCCAGGCACAACAGACGCAGCACGGCATGGCAACGTCTCACCTGGCATGTGGAATAGGTTCTGGGGAGCTTGGGCGGTGCAGTGGAAGAGACGCTAGCAGCGGAAAAGGAGGAGGCAGCTGAGGAGGAGAGGGAGGAGGATGGAGTAGGAGGAGGAGAAGAAGAGTCAGGCCTGCATGCAATCCGTGGCGGTAAAACCAAATCTACACGGGTGCCACGGGTTACATGCTTGACGGCCGTCAGAAGGTTCACCCAGTGGGCAGTAAAACTGATATACCTTCCCTGCCCGTGTTTGCTAGACCACGTGTCTGTGGTCAGATGTATCTTGGCACCGACACTGTGTGCCAGAGATACATTCACTTGCCGCTGAACATGGCCATATAGCTCTGGGATGCCCTTCTCTGAGAAATACTTCCTTCCTGGGACCTTCCATTGTGGTGTTCCAATGGCCACAAATTTGCGAAAGGCCTCCGAGTCCACCAGTTTATATGGCAGTAGTTGGCGGGCTATGAGTTCTGACAAGCCAGCCGCCAACCGTTGGGCAAGAGGGTTATCCGGCGTCATCATTTTTTTACGCTCAAACATTAGGCCCACGGAAGCCTGCCTTTTTGCAGAAAAATGTGAGCTTGGCGTGATGGAAGGTGGAGTGGAGGACAATTGTGAGGAGAGAGGAGAAGGAGAAGTAGAAGACGAGGCTGGACGGTGAGAGCCTGCAGTGTGGCTTTGTGTGTTCCGTTGCTCCCACTGGGCTCGGTGATGGCTGCTCATGTGCCTTCTTAAGGCGGTCGTCCCTAGGTGAGTATTGGGCTTACCGCGACTAACGCGTTGACTGCAAAGATTGCAGATGGCAACGCTATTGTCAGCAGCGGACACGTTAAAAAAAGCCCACACTGCGGAGCCATGTGCCGGTGTCCTGGGAGCGCCAGATGTGACCGTACATGGTCGATGACTCGCTCCTGATACATTTGCAGTCTGCTTTGTCCCTGCTGTGCAATGTAAGTCATTGCTGCTTCTCCTCCCTATCTGCTGGTCCATATCTCCCTCTGAACTCCCCTCCTCTTCCTCTCTTGTGGGCACCCACGTGACATCACTAGACACGTCATCATCAACGTCACCTTCCCCACCGCTATAAGTAGAGATCTCGGAGTAGGCAGCAACACCGGGGACCAACCTCCTCCTTGGGCTGATCTGGGTACTGGCGTCAGACTGCTGAGTAGCGCTTGTTGCTACCTCCTCTTCCTGATCCAATACCAAGAGTGGCTGCGCATCAGAAATGGCCTCTTGATATGGATCGGAAAATAATTCCAGTGACTCAAGCGGAAGGTATGTGGTGGTGGTGGTGGTGGTCGTGTTGTTGGTGGTAGTGTCTTTGGGGGTGCACATAGCAGAGAGTGAAGAAGAGGGTGCAGATCGAGAGGATGAGGAGGGTGCAGAAGAGTAAGGCTGAGCGAGCCACTCAACCAAGTCTGGTGCATCCTTTAAAGTAATTGAACGCACCTTCTGCAACTTCCCACTTTGGCTCAAGCCTGTTGCTCCTGCCCTACCCCTACCACCCCTGCGGAAGGGCCTGCCTCTTCCTCTGCCTGTCATTTTTTAAATGACCCTGTGACAAAACTCTTAGTCCCTATACCGATGAAGGACTGCTGCAGTATAGGGCAGCGGTCAGCAGTGGTGCACGTCAACCCTATCTATTGTGGACCGATAGCGGTCCTTACAGAACAGCAGACTGTACCGCACTCAAGCCTACCAGTCCTTATAAGAACTTTTGTGGAACAAGCAGGTTGTGTGTTAGTGATTAGCAGACTGTACGTCAGTCCCTATACCGCTGAAGGACTGCTGCAGTATAGGTGAGCGGTCAGCAGTGGTGCACGTCAACCCTATCTATTGTGGACCGATAGCGGTCCTTACAGAACAGCAGACTGTACCGCACTCAAGCCTATGTACCGTAGCACCCTATACCAAGTTACCAGTCCTTATAAGAACTTTTGTGGAACAAGCAGGTTGTGTGTTAGTGATTAGCAGACTGTACGTCAGTCCCTATACCGCTGAAGGACTGCTGCAGTATAGGTGAGCGGTCAGCAGTGGTGCACGTCAACCCTATCTATTGTGGACCTATAGCGGTCCTTACAGAACAGCAGACTGTACCGCACTCAAGCCTATGTACCGTAGCACCCTATACCAAGTTACCAGTCCTTATAAGAACTTTTGTGGACCAAGCAGGTTGTGTATTAGTGTTTAGCAGACTGTACGTCAGTCCCTATACCGCTGAAGGACTGCTGCAGTATAGGGCAGCGGTCAGCAGTGGTGCACGTCAACCCTATCTATTGTGGACCGATAGCGGTCCTTACAGAACAGCAGACTGTACCGCACTCAAGCCTATGTACCGTAGCACCCTATACCAAGTTACCAGTCCTTATAAGAACTTTTGTGGAACAAGCAGGTTGTGTGTTAGTGATTAGCAGACTGTACGTCAGTCCCTATACCGCTGAAGGACTGCTGCAGTATAGGGCAGCGGTCAGCAGTGGTGCACGTCAACCCTATCTATTGTGGACCGATAGCGGTCCTTACAGAACAGCAGACTGTACCGCACTCAAGCCTATGTACCGTAGCACCCTATACCAAGTTACCAGTCCTTATAAGAACTTTTGTGGAACAAGCAGGTTGTGTGTTAGTGATTAGCAGACTGTACGTCAGTCCCTATACCGCTGAAGGACTGCTGCAGTATAGGTGAGCGGTCAGCAGTGGTGCACGTCAACCCTATCTATTGTGGACCGATAGCGGTCCTTACAGAACAGCAGACTGTACCGCACTCAAGCCTATGTACCGTAGCACCCTATACCAAGTTACCAGTCCTTATAAGAACTTTTGTGGACCAAGCAGGTTGTGTATTAGTGTTTAGCAGACTGTACGTCAGTCCCTATACCGCTGAAGGACTGCTGCAGTATAGGGCAGCGGTCAGCAGTGGTGCACGTCAACCCTATCTATTGTGGACCGATAGCGGTCCTTACAGAACAGCAGACTGTACCGCACTCAAGCCTATGTACCGTAGCACCCTATACCAAGTTACCAGTCCTTATAAGAACTTTTGTGGAACAAGCAGGTTGTGTGTTAGTGATTAGCAGACTGTACGTCAGTCCCTATACCGCTGAAGGACTGCTGCAGTATAGGTGAGCGGTCAGCAGTGGTGCACGTCAACCCTATCTATTGTGGACCGATAGCGGTCCTTACAGAACAGCAGACTGTACCGCACTCAAGCCTATGTACCGTAGCACCCTATACCAAGTTACCAGTCCTTATAAGAACTTTTGTGGAACAAGTGAGTTGTGAATGTTTAGCAGACTGCAGCAGAAGGGCAGCAGTCAAGTATAATATCCTTTCTATATTTGGAAGAAAGAATATTATACATGTACAAGCCTATTACTGTACCACTGATACCAGTCCTGAAAAGAACCTTTGTGGAACTAATAATAACAGCAAGTCTTTAAAATTACCCTCACTGCCTGACAACACTGCTTCCTTCCTGTCCCTATACAAATTGGCAAAAAAAGAGAACGATTAGTGGTTACTGGAACCAGGGGCGTAACTAGAAATCACAGGGCCCCATAGCAAAATGTTGTATGGGGCCCCCCCCACCAAAAAAAAAAGAACTAATGCCATTAAACAACAGACTACCACACCCATGTGGCACAGTACCCAGGCAACAGCTTATATTAATTTTGAACAACAAAGTATGCAGTATACTGTATGCAGCCCCTGAAGGGAACACATTGCTGACCTCCAGGCCTTCTAACCAATTTCTGTTCTGTTATATAAAATGAAATAGTTCAACTCACCATAATGCAAAATCAGTGGGATCCCTGAGCGTGTCACTTGCCATCATCGCCTGCCACCAGATGCAGATTGTAACTTGTCACACATTGCGGAATGTCACCTACCACATGTTGCGGATTGTCCACTTGCCACATCCCAGATTGTCTCTTGCCAAGTCACCTGCCACACATTATGGATTGTCACTTGCCACGTCCTGGATTGTCACTTGCCACACATTATGGATTGTCACTTGCCACGTCCTGGATTGTCACTTGCCACACATTATGGATTGTCACTTGCCACGTCCTGGATTGTCACTTGCCACACATTATGGATTGTCACTTGCCACACATTATGGATTGTCACTTGCCACGTCCTGGATTGTCACTTGCCACACATTATGGATTGTCACTTGCCACGTCCTGGATTGTCACTTGCCACACATTATAGATTGTCACTTGCCATGTCCTGGATTGTTACTTACCACACATTAAGAATTGTCACTTGTCACATCACCTGCTACACATTGCGGATTGTCCACTTGCCACGTCGCCTTCCACCAGATGCAGATTGTCACTTGTCACACGTCCCAGATTGTCACTTGCCACGTTACCTGCCACACATTACGGATTGTCACTTGCCATGTCCTAGATTGTCACTTGCCATGTCTCGGGTTGTCACTTGCCCCGTCACCTGCCACACATTACGGATTGTCACTTGCCACGTCACCTGCCGCACATTACGGATTGTCACTTGTCACATCACGGATTTTCACTTGCCACGTCACCTGCCACGTCACCTGCCACATGTTACGGATTGTCACTTGCCACATCCAGGTTATCACTTGCCACGTCACCTGCCACACATTACGGATTGTCACTTGCCACGTCCTAGATTGCCACACATTACAGATTGTCACTTACCACATCCTAGATTGTCACTTGCCACACATTATGGATTGTCACTTGCACGTCCCGGGTTGTCACTTGCCACGTCACCTGCCACACATTACGGATTGTCACTTGTCACGTCACGGATTTTCACTTGCCACGTCACCTGCCACATGTTACGGATTGTCACTTGCCACATCCAGGTTGTCACTTGCCATGTCACCTGCCACACGTTACGGATTGTCACTTGCCACGTCCCTGGTTGTCACTTGCCACGTTGCCTGCCACACATTATGGATTGTCATTTGCCACGTCATGGATTTTCACTTGCCACGTCACCTGCCACACGTTACGGATTGTCACTTGCCACGTCCCGGGTTGTCACTTGCCACGTCGCCTGTCACACATTATGGATTGTCACTTGCTCTGCCACTTTCCTGCTGTGTCACAGAGTCAGGCAGCAGAGAGATAATGTCATCTCTCTGCTTCCTGGCTGCCTGCACAGTGAGGGGGAACTGCACTGCAGGGATGAGAGGTCGGGGAGAGATGATGTCATCTCTATGCTCCCTCGCCGTCAGATCCCTGATTGGCCAGCCCACTCACGCCCACTCTCTCACAAGCGGACTGGCCACTTTCATCTGCCTCCCACTATCACCCGCGGAGCCGCCCGCGGACCACCCGCGGAGCCGCGGACTACCCGCTCTCACCCGCGGAGCCGCCCGCGGACCACCCGCGGAGCCGCGGACTACCCGCGGGCCCCCCGCGGACCACCCGCGGAGCCGCGAGCCGCCCGCGGACCACCCGCGGAGCCGCGAGCCGCCCGCGGACCACCCGCGGAGCCGCGGACTACCCGCGGGCCCCCCGCGGACCACCCGCGGAGCCGCGAGCCGCCCGCGGACCACCCGCGGGGCCGCGGACCACCCGCGGACCACCCGCGGGGCCGCGGACCGCCCGCGGACCACCCGCGGAGCCGCCCGCTATCTCCCGCGGAGCCACGGCGCCTATCCTCACCGGGCCCCACTTGACTGCGGGCCCCGTAGCGCCCGCATGTGTTGCTATGGCGGTAGTTCCGCCACTGACTGGAACAGCTCTTTTGTGGACCTTGATAGTAACAGCTAATGATGATGATGATGATGATGATGATGAAAGACTAATCTGGCTGTCCCTGTAGCATACACCGTCCTTTCCCTTTCTCTAAACTAACAAAAGACACTCAGGCTGCTGCAAGAATCAGCAGCACAGCAAACCTATCAACACCTAACACCTATACCAGTCCTGAAAAGAACTTTTGTGTACCAAATAGCTAGTGGTTTATCTCTCCCTACTCCACACAGGAACCTGTCCCTATCGTAACAGAAGAAAGAATGTAAAATGGCCACCGGATCGGGTGTATTTATAGGTTAGGGGGAATGTACAAGTGTCCATGTGCTGTCATGTCTCAATTGGCTGTCCTGTATCACATGATAAACGTGTCACCAAAGGTTAAAGTTCTTGTATACATTAAACACGTAAGTCCGCCGCGGCGAACGACGGAAAAAGGCGTTCGAACGTGCGGACCGCGAATGTCGGAAATTCGCCGCGAAACGACCGCCGGGCGAACCGTTCGGCCATCACTACTGTTAATTATAAGCGTATTATGGCATTACAGGACTCTGGAAGTCTAGTGAGTTTGGATAATGCTGAGATGGTTGAAACTGAAAATTTTCATGCAAAAAAAGTTGCTGTGATCTGTGTACATGGGTATACCCGGGAGTATCCTACAGCCGCTGTTAACTTTAAAACTGACTTAGGTACAGTGACCTATCCAGTCGGGCTTGTGTCCCACTTGGTGCATGAAGCCTCATTGGTAGGGACTTCCCTAAGTTTTGAGAACTCTGGGATCGTCCCGACTGAGTCACAGTAACTGACTCGGTAGCAGAGCCAGAACTCCTGGTCAGCACTGACAATGTGGGTTCAGGAGACTTCTCTTAGGGTTCCCTAGGTCTTCCTTTCTCAGTTATGGCAGGAGAACTTGAGGAGCTTGAGGAAGTCCCCACAACTAGTGAAGGTGGACAGCCGTTTGCTGACTCTGAGGCTACATTAGAGTTTGCTGACCCAAATGTGCACAAGGAAAATGTTGGTCCTGAGCAGAGAAAAGACCCTACCCTTGCCAGGTCCTGGGAAAATGATTAATGATGTACCTGTCGAACCAGGGGACAGGCCCTGTTTTCCTTATTTCAGCAGCAATGAGGATTTACTGTATTGTGTATGTAAAAAGAATGATGACATTGGCCCTAAGCCATACAGAAGGGTGGTGTTGGAACTCATGGACACTTGCTAGGAGGTCATTTAGGGGTTAAGAAAACCACAGAAAGGGTTTTGCGCAGTTTTACTTGCCCGGGATACAGAAAGATATTGAGAATTATTGTCAATCCTGTCCTGTGTGTCAAATGTCAGCCCCACTAACCCACTTCCGAAGTCCTTTAGTGGTCTTACCCATTACTAGACATGTGCATTCGTTTTCGTCCGAATGCATTTTCGTCTGAATTTCAGGTATTTTCGTTATCGTTTTGACAAACGATAATGAAAGCACAGAGTCCGAAAAACAAAATATCTGACATAAATACATGCTTTATTATCGTTTTCGTTTTGACACAGTTCGATACAGATAGGAGATTTGACGTGACTGTGACAATAACAATCTGTGTCTATTGAACTTGTAGCATAACAGTCCATTCACATAGGGGCAACACGACTTCCAACACGACTTTGGGAGGCAAGGCAACTTGGACACAACTTGCGTGTGAATCACAGCGCGACTTACAACACGACTTTAATGAAAAAAAAAAAAAAATGGCATGGGTCCCCCTTCAAGAGCATACCAGGCCCTTCAGGTCTGGTATGGATATTAAGGGGAACCCCGCACCAAAAATAAAAGGCGTGGGGGCCCCCCTCAAAATCCATACCAGACCCTTATCCAAGCACGAAACCTGGCAGGCTGAAGGAAAAGAGGGGGGACGAGAGAGTGGCCCCCCTCCTGAACCGTACCAGGCCACATGCCCTCAACATTGGGAGGATGCTTTGGGGTCCCCCCAAAGCACCTTGTCCCCATGTTGATGAGGACAAGGGCCTCATCCCCACAACCCTGGCCGGTGGTTGCTGAGTACCCAAGTACCTGTCCCAGCCCATCTGAGTACCTGTCCCAGCCCATCTGAGTACCTGTCCCAGCCCATCTGAGTACCCGAGTACCTGTCAGCCCATCTGAGTACCCAAGTACCTGAGTAGATGTCAGCCCATCTGAGTACCCGAGTACCTGAGTACCTGTCAGCCCATCTGAGTACCTGAGTACCTATCACAACCCATCTGAGTACCTGTCACAGTCCATCTGAGTACCCGAGTACCTGTCACAGTCCATCTGAGTACCCGAGTACCTGTCACAGTCCATCTGAGTACCCGAGTACCTGTCACAGTCCATCCGAGTACCTGTCACAGTCCATTGGAGTACCCGAATACCTGTCACCAGCCCGTCGGAGTACCGGAGTACCTGTCACCAGCCCGTCGGAGTACCGGAGTACCTGTCACCAGCCCGTCGGAGTACCGGAGTACCTGTCACCAGCCCATCGGAGTACCTGTCACCAGCCCGTCGGAGTACCTATTTGCAGACCATGCCTCATAGAATATACGTTGAGGTGTTTGCTTTCCAAAATTGGGTCATTTTGGGGGTAATTCCATTGTCCTGGTGCTCCAGGACCTTCAAAAGTGTGATAGGTAGGAACGAAATGAGATGTGTAATTTATGCTCCTAGAACGCCTGAAGGTACTACTTCCATGTTGGACCTCTGTATATGGCCAGGCTGTGTAAAAGTCTCATACATGTGATATCACAATACTCAGGGGGAGTAGCAGAATGTGTTTTGGGGTGTAATTTTTGATATATACATGCTATGTGTTAGAAATATCTTATAAATGGACAACTTTGTGTAAAAAAAAAAATAAAAAAAATAAAAAAAAATTTTTCATTTTCTTTCCACGTTTTCTGAAGACTTAACCGTTCAAACTCATAATGCTTCATAGAATATACTTTGGGGTGTTCATCTTCCAAAATGGGGTCATTTTGTGGGTAATTCCATTGTCCTGGTGCTCTAGGGCCTTCACAAATGTAATAGGTCGTTAGGAAATTAGAGGTGTAATTTAGGCTCCTAGAACACCCGACGGCGCTCCCTGCATGTTGGGCTTTTGTATGTGGCCTGGCTGTGTAAAAGTCACACACATGTGGTATCGCCATACTCAGGATGAGTAGCAGAATGTATTTTGGGGTGTAATTTTGCTATGTGCATGCTTTGAGTTAGAAATATCTTATAAACTGGCCACTTTGTGTAAAAAAACAAACATAAAAAAAATATGTTTTCATTTTCTTTCCATGTTTTCCGAAGACTTGTGGGAAAAAAATGAACCGTTCAAAAGACTCATTATGCCTCATAGAATATATGTTGGGTTGTTTGCTTTCCAAAATGGGGTCATTTTGTGGGTAATTCTACTGTCTTAGTGCTCCAGGGCCTTCACAAATGTTTGATGGGGACCCCCACGCCATTTATTTTTTTTGTTGGTACAGGGTTCCCCTTAATATCCATAACAGACCCGAAGGGCCTGGTATGGAATTTCGGGGGAACCCCCCTGCATTTTTTTTTTTCTTAATTATTTTCTTCTTAATGCTAATGCTAACATGACCTGTGTGCAATGCAAATAGCCTTAAAAAACCCCATAGAAGACATACAACATTAGAATCCTACTATAGCTTGTAGTCAAAATATTCCACCGGGAATGTATGATTGCAGCATCAGTTTCGCTGCTCCGTTGAATCTTCTTTAAACATTTGACAGACACCATAAGCCTTCAATGACAGATTCGACCTTAATTCATTTGGATTTTCGGACTAATGCAATTTTTTAACGAAATAAATAAAAACGAATTTCGGGAGTAACTAAACTAAACGAAATTCCAAAACAAAATATTTCAGTCTGCACATGTATACCTATTACTGAAGTGCCCTTTAAGAGGACCGCTATGGACCTTGTGGGCCCACTCCCTAAGTCTGCCCTGGGTCATCAGTATATTCTTGTAACCATGGATTACGCTACCCGTTATCCCGAGGCAGTTCCCTTACACACTGCATCTGCTAAGAACATTGACAAAGAGCTGTTCATGGTGTTCAGTTGTATTGGGATCCCTAAGGAAGTCCTTACAGACCAGGGCACCCCATTTATGTCATGAGTAACTAGGGAGTTGTGCAAGTTATTTAAGGTGACACAATTGCGAACCTCCATGTACCACCCTCAAGTTATGGCTTGATGGAACGCTTCAATAAAACATCAAAAAGTATGCCCCACAAAAGTGTAATTGAGTATGTAGCTAAAATGCAGGACAGGATTGCAGCGGACATGCCTATGGTAAAAAAAAAACACTTACTGCAGGCCCAGGCAGCCCAACAGAGAATATACAACAGGGGGGCCCAACTCCATGTTTGCTCACATGGTGACAGGGTCTTGGTGTTAGTTCCCACTGTTGAAAGCAAGTTCCTGGCTAAGTGGCAGGTTCCCTCCAAAGTAATTGAAAGAGTTGGGGAGGTTATTTGCAAAGTGTATCAATCCAGTAAAAGGAAGCCTGAACAGATCTACCATATAAACTTGTTAAAGCCCTGGAAGGATAGGATGGCATTGACTGCGAGGTCCTGTAATGCCTAGGGATACTAAGTCCCCTCTGGTCCCTGGGGTCACAATTCCAGACACCCTGCCTTATTCCCAAAAACAGGAAGCTAGAGTGTTCCTGATAAGGAATAGAGTGAAATTTTGAGTTACGTGGTACGTCTTCAATGGTTCAGCATGATATTGTTACTGAACCTGGACTCCATGTCAAGCTCAAACCATACCGAATTCCCAAAGCTAGAAGAAAGGACATTAGTATTGAAGTTAAAAGGATGTTGTGTTGGCGTTAGATGTTATTGAGGAATCCAGTAGTGACTGGTCTAGCCCCGTCATGTTAGTCCCAAAACCAGATGGCACTTGGAGGTTTTGTAACGACTTCAGAAAGCTTAATGCAGTGACAAAGTTTGACACGTACTCAATGCCCAGGGTAAACAAACTTATAGACCGACTTGGCAAGGCCCGCTATCTGACCACTTTGGACTTGACCACAGGATATTGGAACAATCCTCAAACAAATGGTGTTATCCAACGCTGCACAACAGCAAACTAACGCTATTATACAGGAGCAATCGCAGAGGCTGTTTGAACAGCTAGCCACTGAGGCAAATGTGGATAGGAATTTTGTGTATTTTTCAATGTGATTGTAGCCGTATATAAAAAAAGTATCACGGACAGTACTCAATTTTTTCTGTGTATTTTTCAAAGAATGGGTTCCAGAAAGCACAACTGTTACCAGCATTATTATAAAGAAGTTTTGATAAAGTCGAGATAGAGTCCGAAAAAAAAAATGGCTGCAAGTGTGGGAAAACGGTTTAATTCTTCACCAGGACAATGAGCCTGCTCACACAGCACTTTCTGTGAAGCAGTTTTTGACTGACGAGCACATTACTACACTTGAACATTCTTCATATTTGCCCGATTTAGCACCATGTGACTTTTATCTTTTCCCAAAAGTTAAATCGGTGCTTAAAAGGGACACGTTTTGAGTCAGCTGTAAAGAAGAAAACGGCAGATGTGTTGAAACAGCTAACAGAAATTGATTTTCCCAAATGCCTTCGACCAGTGGAAATCAAGACTGCAGCAATAGATTAGTGCAAATGGAGAATATATTAAAGGGGACAAGCATTAAATTTGTAATACATACAAATAAAGGTGAGTTATTTAATTAGTCTTGTTATTTAATAGACACACCTCGCATAGTGGAAACTTTATATAACACCATCTACTAAAAGATCCAGGCTGTACAGCCATTATCTGCCACCCAATGCTAAACATCTTAAACCTTATGCTCAGCCTTATGTAAGTAATACAAACTAAATAGCTAACTCTCCTCACCATAGCCCTGGATGACTAGATCTAATCACCTCTATCTGGGATTAGTCACAGTACATTTTGGAATCTTTGAACTTCAACAGAGAAATAGAAAAATGGCTTTCCGGTAATTGTAATCTCTAATGAACTGCAGAAGGCAAGAGACGATATAAATCTATAAGCAAATTTCCATGTGTGTCATGGCATTTACTACCAGCGCTTAATGCGGCTATCATTATAGGAACAGAAAAGGACAACATGTGACAAGGAGAACCTAAAGGAAAGATAGTGAGCTAGGCTGGGAGAACAAAGAAAAGAGGAAAGGTAGCTGATTTATGAAGACTAGAGTCAAAATAGAGAAGTGGCCCATAGAAACATGAAATCTGAACTCCAGGCCAACAGCTGCATAAACAAAATAAGGAAATTTTTTTACCTGCCAAAGAATTAGCATTTTTATCCATCCAGTCTGAGATTTACCCAGCTCTGCCACAGCCTGTAACTGGATAGTGAATGTTGAAGCAGCACACTGATAAGCTCATCTTTCTTTTGCTTTGCTTTCTCCTCCTAGTAGCACATACCTTGCACAACAGTGCAACTGATTGGCTCTTTTTATTGCTTCTTCTTCCTCAAGACTAAACTCTGCCATACAGGGGCTGCAGGAAGCTGATATAAGTCAAACCCGTACGTTACTTTGAATTTCCTGCCATGCACGAGCCCGCACGCGAGTTCCGTGACAGCGGAACCTGTGGACTCGATCGCTGCTGGGGTACCTGCAATCGTGTCATGGAGCTGAAGAACGGGGAGATGCCGATGTAAACAGCATCTCCCCATTCTGCTTAGTGACATGTCACTGACCGTCTGCTCCCTGTCATCGAGAGCAGCGATTAGTGTCGTGTCACACATAGCCCATCCCCCAGACAGTTAGAATTACTCCTCCAGGACACACTTATCCCCTCCCTGCCCCCTAGTGGTTAACCCCTACACTGCCAGTGACATTTTTACAGTAATCAATGCAACTTCATTGCATTGATCGCTGTATTAATGGCAATGGTCCCAAAAATGTATCCGCAATAATGTCGCAGTCACGATAAAAATCACTGATTGTCGCCATTGCTAGTAAAAAAAAAAATATTAATAAAAATGCCATAAAACTATCCCCTATTTTGTAGACGCTATAACTTTTGCGCAAACCAATCAATAAACGCTTATTGCGATTTTTTTTCTTTTACCAAAAACATGTAGAAGAATATGTATCGGCCTAAACTCAGGAAATTTTTTTTTTTTTATATATATTTTTAGGGGATATTTATTATAGCAAAAAGTTAAAAATAATGAGTTTTTTCAAAATTGTTGCTCTTTTTTTTGTTTATAGCTCAAAAAATAAAAACTGCAAAGGTGATAAAATACCACCAAAAGAAAGCTCTATTTGTGGGGAAAAAGGGACGTTAATTTTGTTTGGGAGCCACGTCGCCCGACCGCGCAATTGTCAGTTAAAGCGATGCAGTGCCGAATTGCAAAAAGTGCTCTGGTCAGGAAGGGGGTAAATCCTTCCGGGGCTGAAGTGGTTAATTAAACTTTGGGAGAGAGGGTTAAGGCCAGGACACCCTTAGGTCGTTGCAATGTTAATTGGCAGACTTCAACAGGAAGACAGCCATGCAGAGAAAGGCCTTCAGAAAGATGCCACATCTGCATGTGTAGGAATGCTGTGTCCTATGGCAACAGTCTTTAACAGTTTCTAACACAAGGTGTAACAGTTCCTTCACTTCCACTACAATCATTAATTGTAGTTCTTCAGCCCACTGAGCTCCCAATCTATCTCACTAGACCAGATGATTCACTGCCACTGAATCCAGTGAGCTCCTCCAATCTTCACTGTAATAATATCTTCCTCAAATGTCACCCTGCTTCTCTGCTTGCTCTTTAGTTTGGTACTCAAAACACTTCTCAAGCTTCACTCCGCTAGCCTGCTCCGTCCCTGGCTTAACCCACAAGACGTCACCTCCGCTGGCTGGGTTCCTGACTTGATATCCACTGAAGTTTCCTGATTCTTCACCTTCCCCAGTTGGTCCCTGGTAATAAGGTGGCTGATCCCTTAGTGGCAACATCTTCCCCTCTACCTCCGAACAGTCGCAATCCCAACCCTGCACTGCTCTCTTGCTTCTGGATAGGCCCTCAGGCAGCCTAGCAGCCAGATGTGCCCAGGATAGGCCCAAGCTCCAGCCTAGCAGCCCGAGCAATATAACACATGTCCACCCAGACAGCGGTCCACCCAGACAGCCGTCCAGGTGGCACAGAACACCGATCACCTGACTCCACCCAAATATATAGGTTCTCCCAGCAGGCCAAGGTATTTAAGAAAACCCCTGCCCATTGGCTGGGATACCTCATATACCCATAATTTGATCTTGCATTGCCCTTCTCATATCTAATGCCACCAGGTACCCGGCCACCTAGCGGCAAAAGAGAGAAGTGCAGTAATTAAAGAAAGTGTGAAATCAATTGATCCCTAACAATGGGCCAATTTAGCTATACCTGGCAGGCAAATTTAGGAACAACCCTGCCTAAACACCAGGGTGCTACACTTGCATTTTTTTTCAATCAATGCAAGATGTTTTCTGATTGGATAAGGTGGAAAAACAGGTTGGTAAAGTCTACAGTACCTGGTCCAATTAGAGAACAGCTTGCATTCACTGAGAAAAATTCAAGGCGCTCTGCAAATAAAGTTGGGCGAACAATTCGGCATGAGCATGAGTTTGGACCGAACATTGGCTGTTCGCCCATTTGATGAACACTCAAATTATCGGGATGTTCGACCGTTTGTTTGGCCAGCCGAATGACCACAATGCACTGTGCCACCGTCGATTGGCTGAAGCAATAAAAGCTCTTCCCAATCAGGGCACATAGCACTGTCAGAGCCATGATTGGACACTGATGATGACTCTATCCAATCATGGCTCATTGCTCTTATGCCGTGTACACACGACCGGTCTTTTTTGCTGGACTAGGTCCGACAGTCTTCCCGACGGACTTTCGGCAGAGTTCCGGCAGACTTTCTGAATGAACAGACTTAGACACACACAATCACACCAAAGTCCGACGGATTCGAACATGATGACATACGACCGAACTAGAATAAGGAAGTTCATAGCCAGTAGCCAACAGCTGCCCTAGCGTTGTTTTTTGTCTGTCGGACTAGCATACACAAGAACGGATTTCTCGATCTGGCGGAGTTCCGGCGGGAAAATTTAAAAAATGTTCTATTTCTAAAGTTTTTGGCAAGCAAAGGTCCGATGGAGCCCACACACGATCGAATTGTTCGACTGACTTGTTCCGTCGGACCTTTGCTGTCAAAAAGTCCGGTCGTGTGGTCGAGTCCCACCCCACACTATAAAAATATTCTTCCCATAGCAGCCATTTGTAGTGTGATATCGGCATGGAGAGAGATAGAACAGGGCTCTGTTCAGTGCTACTTACAAGTTTGTGTGTTTTATAGTGTACTACTATGATTCTATTGTGAGTGTAAAGTAACAGTTTAGTGTGAATCTAGTGTTAGTACAGTGGGAAAGTAGCGCGACCATTCATTTTTACTTTAGTGTAATTTTATTTTGTCAGGACAAGTTTCCTGCAGTATATTTCAGTTAGTTAATGCAGGTTTACCTCAGTATACTGCAGTGCATTAGTATACATTTTTTTGCAGTATATTTCTGTACATTACTGCACGTTTAACGCAGTATATTTCAGTGCGTTACTGCACATTTAACGCAGTATATTTTAATGCGTTGGTGTGCGTTTACCGCAGTATATTGCAGTGTGTTACTCTAGGTTTAACGCAGCATATTGCAGTGCGTTTAAGAGTACCTCTATAGGGTTACAGTGTGCAGGCAATTTTTCCACACCTGGTGCATATCATTTCAATTTTTGACAGCAAGGCCAATTCTTGTCAAGATTCAAGATTAACTCTATAGGGTTACGGTGTGAAGGCAGCACCGACACCCAAAGCCCAATTTTTCTGCACCTGCTACTTCTATCCAAAGTCTGCAAAAGAGACACCAGAATTTATCCAAAAAATCTCGAATGTTGTTCCAAGTGCACTAAACTGTGGCCTCATCCTACAGACTGGCTCCCCAAGTTGTTGTTTATAAAAAAAATAGAGCTTTCAAGGAAAATTGTATTTTTTGGGGATTTATAAATGTCATTATTGCTGCAGCAGGTTCCATACATGGTACAGAGGTTCCACTTTACAGGCAGACTAAGGGGACCCCCCGGGCACTATATTTAAAATTGTATTTCATTTTCATACTTGCCTGTAAAATCTATTTCTTTGAGTACATCAAGGGATACAGAGCAGCCATATACATTACTACCTGGGTTATGCGCCACCTATAGGTGAGTGGACACTGGTAGAATAACCCAAAACAGGAAGTGATCCCCTATATAACCCCTCACATACAGCAAGTACTCCAGTTTTGTAGCAAGCAATGGACTCCCAAAAAGAGAGGGGAGAGGCCTCTGTGTCCTGTGATGATGGTGATGCTGATGGTGAAAAGCCCAGGAGGTTCCAACACCCCTGGTAGAATGAGCTCTAACCCCAAAGGGAGGAGCTTTACCTTTCAGGCCATAGGCCCGAGTGATTAACTAGCAAATTCAAAGTGAAATGTATGCCTCAGAAGCTGCTTGATCCTTCTTGAGGCCCTCCGGCAAAACAAAAAGAACTTCTGATGCTTGCAGACCTTTCCAGGTAGATTCTGACTGCCCGCACCACATCCAAAAGGTGGAACTGCTTCTCTTCTGACAAGCCAGGCTGTGATTTAGCCAGCCTGATTTAAATGAACTTCAGAAACTATCTTAGACAAAAAGGATGGAACAGGATGTAGCACCACTTTATCACAGTGCAAAATCAAATACAGCTCCTTAAAATTCGAAGACCCTTCTAGCCAAAGTAATTGCAAAAAGAAAAGCCAACTTCTGTGTCAAAAGAACGGAACTTCGTTGATTGGTTCAAAAGGCTACTCCTGTAGCACCGACAAAACCAAATTCAAATCCCAAGGGCAAAGAGGTTAATTATTGGGAGGCAATAAGCGAGTCACTCCTTGAAGAAAAGTCCGGACCAGGGAATGTGAAGCCAAAGGCTTCTGGAAGTACACCGATAGAAGCCTGCCCTTTAATTGTTGTCAAGGCTAATCTTTTATCTAAGCCTGACTGAAGAAAAGAGAATTCTCTCTACCAAATATATGTGAGGATGCCAAATTCTGGCCTCACATCATGCAATGTAAGCCTTTCAAACCCTGTGATAAACCTTGCTGGTGACCGCCTTTCTAGCATTCACCAATGTAGTCACCACTGGTCCTGAGATACCACAATCTCCTAGCACCCTGGCTTTAATAGCCACCCCATCAAATTTAGTGAGCGTAAATTCAGGTGGAATATAGGCCCCTGTGAAAGTAGATCGAGCTGGAGCAGAAGCTTCTAAGGTTTGCCTACTGCTAATCTCACTAGCTCTGGATACCAGGCCCTCCTAGTCCAGGCCAGAGCAACCAGAATGACTGATGTCACAAACCTTTGAGGAGGGTAAGAGTGTAATTCTAGCCTGTACTGAATTAGAACGTGGCACCTTTAAAAAGGGGGGTCATGTAGCTACCTTTTTCACAGGAAGGAGGGAACTCTTTCCTCCAGATATCTTTTGGATGTACTTATCAAGATCATCCCCAAACAAACATGCTCCATGAAAAAGAACCAGCTAGCATCCTCTTACAAGGGAGCACCACTGACCAGCTTTTTAGCCATAAAATTCTGCGCAGATGCACAGACAAGAGCCATGCCGAATATCTGCTGCATTGAGTCTTTAAGGGCATCTATAGCAAAGCAAAGAGCCTGAGGTAGATCTGCTCTATACTGAATAGAATCTTCTGGTCTATTTAGCCATCTAGCTTGATCCTTCAGGGCTTGACAGACCCCAATTGCTGCTACTTTGGGCTGAATAGCGGAACCTGCCAGGGTGAAGGATGCTTTAACAAGGCTAACAGCCTCTTATCTGCAGGATCCTTAAAGACCTGTGTATTAGCCACTTGACAAGTTAAGTTCTTGGTCAGGGAGGAAACCTGCTGCATCCACAACCGGTATGCTCCACTTCTTACTAAAGCTTTCCTCCATAGGATATAACAGAGAATCTCCTTGGAAACACAAATATTGTGTCTGGTTGCTCCCAGTCAGAATATACCACCTGCTTCAAGAGTGGGTGAAAGGGAAACACCTGTGTACCCTTCTGTGGTGTCAAAGAACCCAGGGAGGAACAAGGTGTTATAGGGACCTCCACTGGAGGTAACTTAAAAGCTGTATGGACCATCTGTATAAGAGAATGGAGAAGCTTTTGTGATTGAGAGGCTGATATAATTTGAGCTATTTCAGACTCTGAATCACTTGAGGGAGATTCCTTTGTTTGGATATCAATTGCCTGACTGGCCATTACCTCTTCTACCTCGTCAACCCAGACTTGCTCCAATATAGGATGAATAGGGGAAGGGGACCTGTCACGCTTCCTGCCACTCTGTGTGACAGAAGCAATCTTTCCAGCAATTTTGCCCTCTAAACCAGCCCAAAGCTGATGCCAGGTCCTCTTTAGTAATAAACTCTGAAGTAGTAGTACTGGTAGTAGCCACCATGCCGGATAGATGCAGCAGCTCAGATTGCCCGGTTACATCCGGTCTTTCAGGAGAGGCTATTGCAGCAGAGTTCCGTTTAGCCTCTACAGGAGCCACTGATGGAACACGTGCCCATTTGCTGCAGCATTCCCCCCAGAATGCTTCTTTGGAAGACATAGCTTGTTGAAGCAATGGTAACTGGCTTTGTGACACAATACACAAGTTCCTCAGTACCAGAATTCCCCCTTGGAAGAATCTTATACAATGAACTGTTCTTCCAGCTACTGCAACATAGTTAGGCTGTGTCTGTCATCACCCATAGGACTCTGTGTCCCCTCTGCCGGCCAGCAACATTATTGCAGGGCAAAATAGTTAATAATTGGAACCTGTTTATTCACTGGGCCACTTACCATCTCTAGTGGGCAAAAAAAAAGCATTTCAAGCAAAACTTTTTATTTTTTTTAAAAGCTTCCCACAGCTTGTGCAGCTCTGTTAAGAGAAACAAAGCGCAGCAACCCCATGCCCTCTAGAGGGCAAAACAAGCATAGCAAGAAAAACGTGTGTGTGTGTGTGTGTGTTTTTTTTTTTTTTATCTTTTTAAAAACATGTCAACCTAAACATACATTTTTGCAGGGGAATATATAATAATTGGATCCTGGTTTTTCACAGGGCCACTTACCACTCCTGCCGCAGGACAATAGCCTAAGCAAGAGGTCCAGCAGGTCCAGGAGTACTTCCTGTATGTGAGGGGTTATATAGGGGATCACTCCCTGTTTTTGGTTATTCTACCAGTGTCCATTCATCTATACGTGCTGCATAACCCAGGTAGTAATGTATATGGCTGCTCTGTGTCCCGTGATGTATGAGAAAGAGAAACTAACTTTTCATTTTTATTGTTATTTCCCATTTTCATGGTTTCAATTTAACCACTTGCCAACCAGCTCATGCCGATATACGTTGGCAGAATGGCTCTGCTGGGCGAAACCCGTATGGGTGGTGGGGGACCCGATGCGTTTGGCCGTGATCGCCGCCGGCTACATGTGA
Source organism: Lithobates pipiens (assembly GCF_037356315.1). NCBI lineage: Eukaryota > Metazoa > Chordata > Amphibia > Anura > Ranidae > Lithobates > Lithobates pipiens. Next base: position 123,825,207 of record NW_027507788.1, read on the forward strand.
TCGCGGGCACAAATGCCAGCATGGGGTTTTGTGTGCGTAAACACACAAATCCCTCTTCTGTCAGGGGAGAGGAGTTTGTTCCTACTAAGTAGGAACAGCGATATGTCTCCTCTCCCAGTCAGTCACATCCCCAGTTATAAACACTAACTAGGGAACACAGTTAACCCCTTGATCACCCCCTAGTGTTAACCACTTCCCTGCCAGCGACATTTACACAGTAATCAGTGCATTTTTATAACACTGATCGCTGTATAAATGTCAATGGTTCCAAAAATGTGTCAAAAGTTTCTGATCTGTCCGCCTGCAATGTTGGAGTACCACTAAAAATCGCAGATCACCGTCATTACTAGAAAAAAAATGCCATAAATCTTTCCCATAGTTTGTAGACGCTATAACTTTTGTGCAAACCAATCAATATATGCTTATTGCAATTTTTTTTTTTTTTGATAAAAATATGTAGAAGAATATATATTTGCCTAAAACTGATCACAAAATTTGTTTTTTTTAAAAACATTTTTGGGGATATTTATTATAGCAAAATAAACAATATTGTTTTTTTTTGTTTTTTTTTCAAAATTGTCGCTTTGTTTTTATTTATAGCACAAAAAATAGAAACCGCAGTGGTTATCAAATACCACCAAAAGAAAGCTATTTGTGGGGAAGAAAATTTAGTTTGGGTACAGCATTGCATGACCGCTCTATTGCCAGTTAAAGTGACGCAGTGCCAAATTGTAAAAAGTGCTCTGGTCGGGGCTTCCAGGCTGAAGCGGTTAAGCATCAGTAAATCACTGCTCATTTAAAAATGATGTTTTGATGTTTTTTTACAAGCTTTTTGTTCATTGATACATGTCCCCCAGGGCAGTACCCAGACCCCCATACCCCATGTATACCCAATTACTTGCATATAAGCCTTCAAAATGGGCACTTTAGATTTTTCCAGTTCGGGTCCTATAGACTTCAATGGGGTGTCCTATTCAGTTCCTGAACTTTTGCGATGTTTGAAAGTTCTGCCAAGGTCGTTCGGCTCATGTCTATCAGCAAATAGCACTCATGTTGAGTAATTGACCCCTCTGTTTTCACTATACAGCAGGGCAACCACTATACATGGGATTACTGTATTTGCAGTGGCTACTACATGGATTATCTGCTTTCATGGGGCTCCCACAGGTATGGCATAGGCAAACTTACATTGGACCAATGTAGTTATACAGTAAAATCTGTACCTGGAGTACAGCATTAATGTAAGTCTTTAATTTTCGGCCTATTGGCTTTAAATCTACTATGCTATGGGCAGCAGCTTGTAAATGTCTCTACTTGTTTGTTCTTTCTCTTTAATATTTATTTATTGAAAGTTTTCATCATTACAGACCAAATTACATTCTTATTGGAGAATATAGCAAATATCTCAGTATTAAAATAATACAAAAATTCCATAATTTCCAAAACATCACATAAGGTCAAACCATAGCAAATTCTGAAATTGTATTTCTTCTTTTTCTTTCACGTATCATCTATACAACATAACAAGCATTATACACATCTACAAATGATAACAAGAGACACACAAACAAACAAAACAAAATAAAACAAAAAAAATCAAGCAACTAATATAATATTCACATGATATAATAAGCTATATAACTGTGTCTATGAAAAAATGTACTACTACAGGTGGATTCATTCACATCTTTCTTATCTAACCCCTGGTATGGCCATCCATCCCCATTTTTCTTCTGAATCCATACTTACTATCGTAAACCAAAATTGACCATCCTACTGAGGAATAACAAAGGCTAATGAAAATGGTACCAAGCCCAGAGCCAATATCCACGGTTTCTACAGTTTATTTAAATTATTAGGTATGCCCCTAGAGTAGATTTGTTGTGCCTTCATAAGTTTTTCATTTACTTGAAGACACCATTCCTCGGAGACATCCATTTTAAGGCAATTACCTTATGCGCTATAAACAATAATCTACTAACTGATATCAAAATCTCAATGGGAAAAAGCTCTTCACTGAGAAAACCCAATAAGCATGTCTTAGGATCCATATCAAAATGAAGTTTTTTGTACTCATTAATTGTAGTCACCTCCTCTCGCCAGTATTTAACCAGTTTAGGACACTTCCATATGTATTAGATCAGCTGGAGATTTTTGGCAACATGGACAATCTGGGTTATCACACCTGCTCCATTTAAATAACTTTACCGGTGTTCTATATACCTATATATTATAAATAATTGAGACGAACATTGTACAGGTGATAATGAAACTAAAGGACCCCTTTCCAAAATTGTTTGCCAGACATCATCTGAAATATCCCCTAGGTCTTTCTCCCACTCTCTTCTGCCCGGGTTGACACAATTATAGTTGGCTGTATAAAGATGAAATAAGGCCATTTCTTCAAAGTTGGCACAGCAAATGAAGTTAAGAGTGGCATCCATCTTATCACTATCTTTTCCCCTTTAAACTGAGACTGTACCGTGTGCCTAATTGTAGAGATTTAAAAAATGATGATGAGGCAATTGATAAGATTCTTGCAGATCCTGAAAGGAGTGTAGAACATTATGTGAATAAAGCTGGGATATATATTGAAACCCCTGGGAACAACGACGCTCGAATCCCTCCAATTTACAAAGTTCTTTATAGTGCCTATTCCCACAAAGCGGTGAATATTCAGAAGCCCCTTCAAATTTCATTATATTCCTAATTTCCTGCCAGATCCTATTCATAAGTGCCAATGTTAGACCTTTACAGGTATAAGCATAAGCTCCAGATTCTAGCCGAGGCAGAAGATTATAACAATAACAATAGGGCCTGTATAAGATCTGCCCAATTCACAACTCCCCAACCAGCAAAATGCTGAAGTTGGGAGGCTATTAAATATAGCCTCGGTCAGGGCACCACCAATCCACCCCCATTCCTAGCTCGCTGGAGAATCGATAGCTTAATCCTAGGGTTTTTTCCTTTCCATAATAGCCTTCGAAATAACGATTGTATTTTTTTCTTTCTGCAGGCCTTTCACTAGTAGTACCTAGAGTTGGGAGAACAGTTCAAACCAACCAAAAGTTCAGCCAAAACTTCGCCTGTTCAGCCATTCGGCGAACACCGGAATTTGCGGGGCTCGTGGCAGGATTTCCGGCCACGTGTCCCCCATGTTGAGGGCATGTGGCCTAGTATGGTTCAGGAGGGGATGTGCTTGCTCACCCCCACCCTTTCCTGACCTGCCTGGCTGCATGCTTGGATAAGGGTCTGATATGGATTTTGGGGGGTCCAACGCCGTTTAAAAAAAAAATTGATGTGGGTTTCCCCTTAAAATCCATACCAGACTTGAAATGCTTGGTATGCAGGGGGGGGGGGGGGGGGGCACACCGTTTTTTGTCTTTTACATTTTTGTATTGCCGGCAATCATATCGTATTGCTGGGAATTTAAATGCCATGTTTTTTCTTTATACAGGTTCTATACACAGTACAGATGTGCCACTCTACAGGCAGACTAAGGGCCCCCCCCCCCCCCCCCCCCAGGCACTATATTTAAATAGATTTTTATTGTTTCACTTTTTAAGCATCACTGCTCCTTTAAAAAACAATTTTTTTTATTGTCCTCCAGGGCAGTACCCGGCCCCCCATACCCTTTTTATGGCCAATAATTTGCATATAAGCCTTTAAAATTTGGGTTTTTAAAGCTCGGGTCTCATAGACTTTAATAGTGTCTGTGGTTCGGGTCCGAACTTTCACGATTTTCAAGAGTTCTGCCGCTGTTAAAGGTAGTAAATGTACTATCTGGGGGAGATTTACTAAAACTGGAGCTGGCAAAATCTTGTGCAGCTCTGCATAGAAACCAACCAGCTTCCAGGTTTTATTGTCAAAGCTTAACCACTTCAATACTGGGCACTTTTACCCCCTTCCTGCTCAGGCCAATTTTCAATTTTCACCACTGTCGAACTTTGAATAACAATTGCGTGGCCATGCTACACTGTAGCCATATGAAACATTTATCATTTTCACACAAATAGAACTTTTTTTTTGTGACATTTAATCACCACTAGATTTTTTATTTTTTGCTTGGTAATAAATAATTGTTCTTCATAAATGTAGGTTAAAACTCATTCTGCTGCATTTCCTTGGTGAATATAACCCAAATTAGTGTTTATTATTCAGTCTGTAGAAAAGCTGTGAAATATATCCTCTACAGATCCGCGCTATAGCGAAATGATGGCTACGGAGTGGACCTGCTTTGCTGGGACTACGTTTATTGACGTTGTCCCATGCCGGATCGGCGTGCACGGCGCGCTCTGTGATCAGCGAGTCTGAGACCCCTTCCCATGTGATCAGCTGTCAGCCAATGACAGCTGATCACGTGATGTAAGCAGAGCCGGTAATCGGCTATTTTTTCTCCTCGCGCTGACAGCGTGAGGAGAAAAAAAAATCTGATCACCGGAGGCCGTGATCAGGACATTTTTAACACACCATAGTAGCACTGTACTACTCTGGGATCATGATTTTAAAAAAAAAATGCACTTTATGATTGCTAATCTGCCCTTTGGGGATATGTAGTAAAACTGGAAAGTGCAAAAAAGCTTCAATTAAGCGTTGGTAAAAAAAAACAAAAAACTGGAAGCTGATTGGTTTATATGCAGAGATGCACCAGATTTTGCACTCTCTCAGGTTTTAGTAAATCAACCCCTTTGTGTTTCTTAAATACAAAATTGTGTTCAAAATAGAGGTTGCTCATGTTGAAAATGCATGATGTGTGCTTTGTACAATTATCATTCGTTTCAGTGAGCCAGTATAATGCATGTAACCACACACAAAAAAAAGGACTATATGTCACATTTTTTAAATAGGTAAACTTCAGCACATAGATATGATCTATTCTAGCCACATAGTAAGGAATCACATTGCTACTTGAAATACATTTTTCATGCATCTTAGTGCAGAAAAGCAAACAAACACAAATGGAACTCAAGTGCCACCATCATGTCTGTGTTACTTGTTAAATATAATAGAAACAGCACTCTGCAAATACTGCATTGTTGTATGTCCAAAGTCAATACTAGCAGGAGGCAAAGAGGAAACCTCATTATGTTGTAGTGGCTAAAGTTTATTATGGTGAATAACTAGTAAAGCTGTGTCCTGCACTCTGGTTGTACTAATTCGTATACCGCGTACACACGATCTGAGTTTTCGTCGGAAAAATCTTGGATGATTTTTCCGATGGAATTCCGCTCAAGCTTGGCTTGCATACACACGGTCACACAAGTTCTCTGAACTTTCGACAGTCAAGACCGCGGTGACGTACAACACTACGACGAGCTGAGTAAATTAAGTTCAATGCTTCCGAGCATGCGTAGGAATTTTGCGTGTCCGAATTGCTACAGACGATTGGAATTTCCAATCGTAACTTTCTCAGTCGGAAAAATAGAGAACCTGCTCTCAATCTTTTGCTGGCGGAAATTCACCAGCAAAAGTCAGATGGAGCATACACATGGTCGGAATTTCCGACCAAAAGCTCTCCTCTGACTTTTGCTGGTGGGATTTCCAATTGTGTGTACGGGGCATTAGCAGTATGGTTACTTGTATCCTACAGCTGTGGAGTATGAAAGCTGTGTCACCCACTTTGGTTCTACTGATATTCAGTAATAGTATTTTTTCATCAACTTTTTACATTTTACCATTTGTAGTGAACCATGTGTGTGGGCACAGGCTTAAGAACAGTTTTAATTTGCAATAAAACTTCCGTTATTATTATCATCAATAATATTAGTAGCAGTATTACCATTTAGAATTGTTTTAACCATTTACAGACCACGTCCCAGCTCATATTAACCACTTAAGGAGAGTATACTGCATATATACTGCGGCAGGGCGGCTCTATTGCGAAAAATCATGTACCTGTATGTATATTGGACAGAGGTGTAGCCAATCAGCGGGTCCGGCTAACCCAATGTCCGCCAGCCACTGGTGATTATTCCCCAGAGAGGCAGAATGGTGATCTGAATATGTAAACAAGACAGATCTCCATCCTGTGAGGGGAGGACACAGATCTTCTGTTCCTGCTAAGCAGGAACACGGATCTCTGTGTTCCTCCAGTCAGTCCACCTCCCCACAGAGTTAGCAAGTACCTCCTAAAGACACACTTAAACCTTTGATCGCCCCTGATGTTAACACCTTCACAGCCAGTGTCATTAGTACAGTAACAGTGCATATTTTTAGCTCTGATCACTGCATTAGTGTCACTGGTCCCCCAAAAAGTGTCAAAAGTGTCAGTTGGGTGTCTGATTTGTCTGCCACAATGTCGCAGTCCCGATTAAAACCACTGATCGCCGCCATTACTAGTAAAAAAAATGTTTTTTAAAAGTGCCATAAAAAGATCTCATAGTTTGTAGACGCTATAACTTTTGCGCAAACCAATCAATTCACACTGCTTGGTATTTTTTTACCAAACATATGTAGCAGAATACATATTGGCCTAAATTGATAAAGAATTATTTTTATTGGATATGTTTTATAGCAGAAAGTACATTTTTTTTGGCAGTCTTTTTTATTTTTTTGCGCAAAAAATAAAAAATGCAGAGGTGATCAAATACCACCAAAAAGCTCTATTTGTGGGAAAAAAGGACATCAATTTTATTTGGGTACAGCATCGCACAATTGTCACTTAAAGTAACACAGTGCAGTTTTGCAAAAAATGGCCTGGTCATTAAGAGGTTAAACCCAAAAGCAAGCATTTATTATATTGCAGCTTTCCAATTCTTAGATGTAGTGGCTTCATTCATTTTTCTTTTTTTTTTTTAGGCTTTCTTTCTTCTATTTTCACCTGGTGATCCAGCCAGTAAGTTTGTTTCTTTTCAAAAGAACAAGCTGTCCATCAGAATGTATCAGTTACAGAGATAAGACAAACCATGTAACACTAGCAGAGGTGCATATAATTATCATCTTTTATGTATGTAAGACCTTTATCCAAAAATGACAAACTGTTTTCTGTAACTTCTTATAAAGTATTATCTGGAGTTTTATTTAAATTTGTTAGTGTCAGATTACATTGTTCATGTATTTTGTACAACTACATCAACCAGTAAATGGCTGTGTTTATAAGTTTGTAGCTGCTCTATGGTAAATTCTGTATTTTTTCTGTGTAATGAAGTTCCTCTTTCCTGTTTGCAGTTAAGCAACAAAGCCCATGTGGACCGTGCACTGTCTGTTCTGTAGGGCCATATTCAGAATTTTCAACACATAATGGGCATAGGCATAGCCTGGACACCCACCCGGAGGAAAACTGAGAACCCAGACACCCAGTCTTAGCCTGCTTCAACAGATAAGTGCAGATACAGAAATATAAAATTGCAAAGGAATAAAACAAAATGGGCAGTAACACAGCTGCAACAAAGCTTTCATTTGCAAATCTGACAAACCAGAACTACCAGTATTAAAAATTCAAGATGAAAATGATGCTAATAAGAGAGGTTATGTGGAAATGTATAAATGAAGTCAAGCCAGAACACATTTCAGATTAGTGGATAGAGAAAGTCCAAAAAGCTCAGAACACAATCTCTCGTAGAATTGAAATTTATCAAATTATACATATATGTAAGTGTGAAACTGCTAAAGAAATGTGGGAAGGATTACAAAATGTGCATGAAAGAGATAATCTCAGCAATAACGTGTATTTGATTAGAAAGCTACACCAAACCAAGCTGATGAAAGGCCAGGATATGCAGGATTACATAAGACACAACTTGGAAATGGTTGAGGGTCTGAGAGGTATTAGAGAAGAAATAAAAGATGTTCATGTTGCACCACTATAACTCAGTGGCTTACCAGAAAGCTATGAAATGGTTGTCACAACACTTGACTCATGTCCAGATGATGACCTGACATTGGAATATGTTAAGGGCAAGCTTGAGGATGAATATAAGTGTAAAACAGAAAGCAATAATAGTGGCAATGCTTCTGTTGCAGAATCTGCTTTAAAAATTACAAATAGAAATAAAAACAGTAACATGCAACAATAAACAAATGAACATTTTGTGAGCAAGAAGCAACATCATTTAAAAGCAGTTTGCAGAATCTGGAAAGCTAGAATGCAAAAAAAAAAAAAAAATAAACTAAAAAAGCCAAAAGTGTGAAGGAATAAACTGATTTTGTTTCAGATAAAGAAATATATTTTTCGACCCAAAAGTTGCACCTCATCTTTGCAGTCATGGTGTGTTGATTCAGGAGCTACGAGTCATATAACAAATGACACAAATTTCTTTATTCACCTTGACCAGAGAAAAAACTGAAAAATCGCCACAGCAAATGGGCAAATAATGGAATCAGAAGGAATAGGAGATGTTTTTCTTTACTGTCCTATATCCCAGAGTATCATCAGAAAGACATCTGTGAAAAATGTCCTTTATGCCCCTGCTCTTGATACAAAACTTTTGTCAGTGAAGGTCACAAGACAATGCAGTGACCTTCCAAGATGACAGTTGTGCCATCACAATGGGATATCTTAATTGCAAAGGCTAAAATTACAGATGAACTGTATCAGCTGAACTGCAGGAAGGTGGTTAATATTGCCAAGGAGAAAAAACATTCAAAATGCATCCACACATGGCACAGACAACCTAGGCACAAAAGTCCTAACAAAATAATTTTTTTTACTGAGAATGACAATGCAAGTGGGATAAAAATTAATCCATGTGATCAAACAATGGAATGCACCAGCTGTGTAAAAGGAAAAAATACAAGAAAGCCTTTCCAAAGCAGAGCAACAGCAGAGCTAAGAAACCTCTGGACTTTATTCACTCAGATCTTTGCAGTCCAATGGAAAAATCTACTCCAGAAAAGTATTTTCTCAATTTTATATATGATTACTCCAGGTATACTACACTATCTGTTACACAACAAAAGTGAAGTACTAGAGAAACATGAACAGTATTTGGCTCAAGTAAGCAAACAATTTTGCAAAATGCTGAGTGTTGTGTACAGACAATGGAACTGAATATACAGCTGATAACACACAGGCAATTCTCAGAAAGCATGGCATAAGATTTCAAACCCTCTGTACCATACAACCCAGAACAAAACAGGGTTACAGAAAGAATGAACCGTACTCTATGTGAGAATGGAAGAACCATATTGTTTGATGCAGATATGCCAACCACATGCTGTGGGGAGGCAATTATGACCACATGATATCTCCAAAATCGACTACCACAAAAATCAACTGAGAAAACTCCATATGATCTGTAGAAAAACAAAAAAATGGGATGTTTGCGCAAGCAAGGTGTACTTGTGGGGTACAGAGAATCTCAATAGGGATACAGAATTCTACACCAGGACACAAACAAGGTAATCATCAGTAAAAGTGTAATTGTTGATGAAACTTCAGTGAGTGTGTTCAAAATTTCATGAAATAACTAAATGCTTCAAACTGAGGGATATTCCACATCAGTGTCACATGAAGATATGCAACACATTGACACAGAAATAGAAATTAATTCAGACAATCCAAATACTGTAAAAGAAGCTTCAAACAGCTTCAATCGGGAAATCCACCAGAAGAAATAAAGGCACGCCAGGTAAAGTTCACGTAGCATTAAAATCAGAGCCAGATTCATGGGATGAGATGCAAAGACTTCCAACTCACGAGAAACTAAATTGAATCAGAGCATTTGATAAAACCACTTACAAGAAAAGATTTATAGAACTGAGATTCAAAATGGGACTAATATAAGGAGTAGTTGTTGAGTGGGGGTGTTGGAATACGTTGTTCATGCATTTTGTGCTACTACTACTTCAGCCAGTAGATGGCAGTGTTTATAGGTTTTTATCTGCTCTATGGTAAACTCTATGTCTTTTCTGTGTAATAAAGTTCCTGTTTCCTTTTTGCAGTTAAGCTCATGTGGACTGTGCACTGTCTGTTCTGTAGGGCTATATACAGAGTTTTCTAACAGTTAGTGTATTTAAACCTGCTAGTACATCTAACACTCCACCCCCACCCCCCCCCCCCCCCCCGACTGATAATACTGTCATCCAAAGGTGCCCCCTGAGCTCTTTCATTCAGAGTGGGGGTACTCTAATACATGAGGTGCGTTACTGGCCAGATCACCAGGTGAAAACAGAGGGGAAAAGCCTAAAAAAGAAAACGGATGCAGCTACTACATCTAAGAATTGGTAAGCTGCAATATATTACATTTTAGGCTTTGGGTTTAATACTACTTTAACCCCCCTCCCATCCCATTCTAACTGATCAGTGGCATAACAATAAAAAATGTAGATGTTTTTTATTCTAAAACCGAGGTCATGTGGGACTCCAATTCCAAGTCTACTCCCTTCTGTTTACACCAGTCCTTCTTTGGGTGTCCATGTCACTACCTGCATGACATGGACACTTCCTTTTGGCTTCATTTAGGGTTCTCTCAGGATCCTAAAGAGGAGTTTTCAGTGATAATATTAGCTTGAATGGACTGTAACAGGGTGTTATTCTCACATTTTTCTCTCTAACGAAATTTATGGTGTCGTTTTTTACTTTCTACAACTAGATGTCCCCACCAACCCTTTTTCCCTAATTGGAAATATGTTCAACTGCTACTTCCATTTTATTCTGTTTTCAAGGGGAAGTGTGTCCCCTACTATGAACTTTGGGTGCCATCTTGAAGGAGCCTATGTCTAATTGGACACAGAATTCTCCTTAGATTTGGGTGGCCATCTTTAAGAAAGAGGGATCTTCTATAGCTCCAGCTCTGTCATTTTGGCATGCCCTGCAATGTAGAGACAGAAGTTGGAGTCAAAACCAGTTTGTTAAAGAGAGACTGGTTGAGTGTAGGGACAGGTTCCTGTAGAGAAAGGACGGTCTGGGTATATGTTTGTATCCAGTGATGGGAAAAAGAACATCGTTGCAAGTTCTCAGCATACTGGTATTAGGCAAGCCTGAGCACTGCTTAACAGTGGAGAAACCATCCCAGCAGTTCACATTGATAAACCACAAACAAAAATGCCTAAAAAATGCAAGCCTCTGGCAACCTACTGAATGTTTACTGCACTACTAACACTGTTTTACGTTTGATTTGGATAAGTGCCTGCCTAGTTCTTAACGTTGATTCTGGAAGATCGTCTACTAAACGTGATTTATTTTCTTACAAATCGAAGTTCAGATGAATTCTTTGTTATTCAGAGAGTCGGGTGTATCTGAATCTCAGTAACAATATTTGTTTTCATTCAGACCTTTTGTTAATATTTAAAGCATCTGCAATGTAATGGCATAATGAATTATCCAAATTGATTTGGATCCATTAAATTTTTTGTTGCATTAACATTTTTTATTAAAATAAATGCACTACATATGAAATGGAAACATATTGCAATAAATATAGTAAAGTATTAATGTGTAATAAGATGATGACTCCCGCTTATTGTGGGTTGGATGGAGGTGGATCCATTAGAATCTCCAAGTGATAATATAACAAATGAATCCAAAATGTATTTTGTTCTGTTTGTTATATTATGATTTGGAGATTCTGATGGATCCAGCTCCATCCAACCCAAACAGAGCGCATAAGAAATATAATGAATTAACATGTTAAAACAAATATAGCCAATTTTCCCAAACAGCTTCTGAAATACAAATTGATATGGAACAATGAATATATGAAATGGATCCAATAATATGAAACTAAATCTAAAAAACAAATCATTCTAATATGATGAATATGAAATATGAAAGAAAATTATTATTAACTTAATGTGTTAATTTAAAGCGAAACAAAACACATTTTTTTGTTGTACACATCTCTAATGCCTACCATTATTTTCTACTGCTACTTATTTAGAACAGTAAGGGAAGATTTTGAGGAAAACGTGTCTTGCCTGATGCATCTGTACCACAGCCAAATCAGTCCTTCCCATAGGACTGTTGAGGACTGGTCGGCACTGTCAGTGCTGGCCCCTTGCACCTGGAAATAGCGCTGGGGAGGGACTCGATTTGCAAACTTGGGTAAGTGTATTTTTCTTCACAAGGCAAGAAAGAATTACAGTGCAGGATGGGTTAGGAAAGGTTGGGAAGGGGTCTTAATATTTGCCAGGAAATGAGCTTAACATGCCGGCAATTAAAACTTCTGAAAAAAAACTGAGTGGGGTCCCCTCTAATGCATACATTCAGAGTAACCCCACCCCCTAAAATCCATACCGGACCCTTATCCGAGCATGCAGCCTGGCAGGTCAGGAAAGGAGGGGGACGAGCTAGTGGCCCCCCCTCCTGAACCATAACAGGCCAAATGCCCTCAACATACACCGGTCAGGGACATCACAAGTGGGGCAGCGCCACCAGGTGGCATTTCCGGGTGGCTCGTAAATTTTAAGAAACATCGGCAGGACAGCCAGACCATGGTTGTGTTTGTGGCAAGCAAGGCTTTTTTTTTTTTTTTTTTTTAGTTTCCGGGGTGGCGGTGTGATTGACAATGGATCTACATCGGGGGGCAGTATTTTTATTAAGGAATTGTCAAAAATGTTTGGACAATTTTTATTCACTTTTATGCTTTTTTGGTGAAAGAGTAGGGGTACAATGTACCCCTACTCATTCACATGGGGGGGTCGAGATCTGTTAAAGGGGGCTTCCAGATTCTGATAAGCCCCCCACCCGTGGGCGGTGGTTGTGGGGAAGAGGCCCTTGTCCCTATCAGCCCCCACACCCCCATGTTGAGGGCATGTAGCCTGGTATGGTTCAGGGGGTCACTCGCTCGTATCCCCTCCCCCTTTCCTGACCTTCCTGGCTGCATTCTCAGATAAGGGTTTGGTATGGATTTTGTTTTTTGTTTTATTTTGGCATGGGGTCATCCGTTGTTAAAGACTCGACGGCCAGCTTTCCGGTCCGCTCCTTAGCAACCAGCTATTGGGGGGGAGCAGGTACACAGTTTTGACAGGCACCCAGCTCCCACTTCCTCCTCTAGTGCCGCGGCCCTCGAAGGAAGTTCATCTCTCCCCCCTTCCCTTCCTGCAATCTTCTGGGGCAAGTCACAGGTCCCAGAAAACAGTTACAATGCAGATGCCGCGGAGAGGAGCAGGGCTTCTTGTCTTCTTCTCATCTGCATCGCTGGACCGTGGGACAGGTAAGTGTCTGTTTATTAAAATCCAGCAGCTACACTTTTTGCTGCTGACTTTTAAATGGATGGAACTCTTATTTTAATTTTGCGGTAAATACCACATAATCATTCTTTTTTTGTGAAATGGACTTTATTTACTGCATGCAATAATTTATGCAAATTAGTCACGTGACCATGTTATTGCATGTGATAACAATTAGTGAATTGACCCCAATATAATAAATGTTTGCTTTCGGGTTTAATACCACTTCAACTCTTGATCATCATTAGCAGGAAAGGATGTCCACACTCCCCCCCCCCCCCCCCCCCCCCCCGTCACCTTCCACCGCTCTTCAATGGGCCTCCCGTCCCACTGAGAGACCAGAGCCACCAGCAAGCCCGTCCGCCGGCTGGGCTGAGACCCGAACAAAGCTGGATTTGGCTCTGATCGGGTCTCTGATGTAAAATCCCTGAAGCGACGTCACAATGTCACTTCCGGTTTACTCAGCTGCCAATGGCGCTGATTTAAAAATACAACAGTATTCAGAATTGCCAATTTTGGCGATCTGAATACTTTTAAGTGCAAAGGAGGGATCTGGGGTCTTTTAGACCCCTGATCCCTCCCTAAAGAGTACATTTCACCATCTATTAGCAATAAAAGTAATACAATTTTTTTTTAAAGGACAATGTTAAAAAAATATATATATATATATAATTTTTTTTAGAGCGCCTCCATCCCCACATGCTTGTGCAACAAAGAAAACGGGATAAAAATGGATACCAACATAGTTGTATCTTTGATCTTAAAAACTACAGGATAACAGTGTTGTGGTAACTTGCCCAAATAAAAAACAAAACAAAAAAAAAAAAAACATAATATTCTTGATATCACTAGGAAAAAAAGCCTTTGAAAATTCGTTTGCAATTACTTGATCAGTATCACACACAAAGCAGCTTCATTATTATCCCATTAAAGAAGAAGAGAATGTGCTCTGCATTTTGAGATTTCATAAGTTGCCACGTCACGAATGTTAATTCTCCATTACGAACGCTAGTTTACAAGATCGACCGCTTCTGGCTCGTCCTTGCTTCCGAGCATGAGTGTTTGTACTTTTGTCCGACGGACTTGTGTACACACGCTTGGAAAATCCGACAACACACATTTGTCCACATAAAATTTGAAAACATGCTAGCCAACATCTATTGGCTGAAAGTCCAACAACAATTGTCCAATGGCGCATACACACGGTCGGATTCACCGCCAACAGGCCAACATTTCCCATCAGAAAGTCCGATCGTGTGTATGTGGCTTTAGATTTAAGACCCCTTTCACACTGAGGTGCTTTGTAGGTGCTATAGCGTTAAAAATAGCGCCTGCAAAGCGCCCTGAAACAGTGGCTTTCACACTGGAGCGATGCGCTGGCAGGGAGTCAGGAAAAGTCCTGCCAGCAGCTTCTTTGGAGAGCATTAGGAGCATTGAACTCACCACTCCTAAAGCGCCTCTGCCCGTTGAAATCAATGGGCAGCGCCGCTGAACTGTCTGCAAAGCGCCACTGTAGCATCACTTTGCGGGTGGTTTTCACACTTTTTCGGCCACTAGCGGGGGTTAAAAGTGCCCTGCTATTGGTCGAATAGCGACACAAAAACGCCAGTAAGGCGCCACTAAAAATAGCAGCGTTTTACCTCCGACGCCCGGGGCGGCTCAGTGTGAAATGACTCTAAGTTTGGGTTCACACTATTGCAAATTGGACGCAGGTTTCCCCACATCAAATCTGCATGTCAGGAGATTGTGAACGACTCTCTCCATTGCTCCTCCCTGCAGAGTGAAGACACACATTATAGGAAGTGTGCTACTTGCAGGATCACCAGGTGAAAAGAAGAGAAAATACTAAAAAAGAGAATGCAGCCACCCCATTTAAGGATTGATAAGTTGCAATATATTATATTTGTGTTTTGGGATTTTGTACTGCATTAACTTGCATACAGGATAATAATATTTCAGCTTAAATTAAAGCAGACTTTTTCATTTTAAGCTTATTGTTAACAGCAATTAACGCATTGCTTTCTACTGTAGAATTGTTTGAGACCTAAAAACACTGAAACCTAAAACACATAGTATGTTCTTTAACCTCCCTGGCGGTATGATTAGTTCTGATTTTAGGTGCTGAAAGTGGTACAATTATTTTGCATGGAAATTTGGCGTTTTATATTGTAGGCCTGCAATTCTTAGGAATAACTCTCTTAAATATGTTCAAACCAGAGTCTAGCAGACATCCCGGGTATGATAAAGTTTATAATATAATAAATAATGATAATAAATAATAATAAAAATTATTCAATAATGTAATCAAATCCAAAAACACTGAAATTTACTCATTTGCAGAATTGTCGCTGTCATTGGATTTAGTGTTTGATGACGGATCTCCCCACAAATTGCTATCGCTCAATTCTGCAAGTGATTATAATTTATTATCGCTGTTTTCTAGTTGGTCTAAAATCACTTTTGACATAAAGGGACAGTTTTTGGTTACTATGGGCAATCTCCAAATTCCAAGCAGAAAAAACAGTATTTATAATATAAAAGCATGCCGGGCACTGCACAGACCACTAGGGACAAAGGGGGTGTCTCATTTTTTTATACAGTACTGTAATCTGTAAGATTACCGTACTGTGTGTGTTTTGTGTGTTTTTACTTTTTTAAATTTGGCGCCGATTTCCGCTCCCATGCGTCGTAACGTCGCAGGGAACGGAGCTCTGCGGCACTCGGGCACTGTGTGAATCGAGCGGAGGACAGCTCGATCACACAGTGCGGAGGACATCGCTGGATCCAGCGGACAAGGTAAGTCTCCCTGTATCCAGCGATGCGATCCCGAGTCTGGTTCGGGGTTACCGCTTATGGTACTGAAATCCCAACCCGAGCCAGACTCGGGATCACCGCCAGGGAGGTTAATAGTCATAGGTGTGAGCAGGGGGTGTTTTGACTTCCCTCCTCTCCTCTCCCATCAGCTGCTGCGGGTGATGTGCCAGGATGTAGAGTGGGGGAAGCAGCTGCTAAATATGTAATTTACCGGCCACTTCCTTTTCTAAATTAATACAGTGAATGCTCCTGTGTCCATTCACAACTGAAGCTTAGTAAACTGTGTCTGTGAATGACCAGGATGCCACTCAGCACAGAGGATGTCCCATTCATTCACTGTCCAGTGCAGCTGAGGCTGCAAAGAAAAGGACTGGGGAATCTCTGTGCTCAGTCCCTTTCTTTGTCTCAAAAGCGAGACATCAGGAGTCTGTGTAGATATTTCACCAAAGTCCCCCAATAGGGCTCCTAAAAACATTGTAAAAAAAAATAAAAAATAGTATTCTAAACAATAAGTTTAAAAAATTGGAAAAAATAAAAAAACTACTGATACTGTTAACTGCTCTACTGATATAGTCTACTGCCCTACTGACATTGTCCATGTTTTAATAAAAAAAAATAGTGTGTGTATGTATGTATGTATGTAAACTTTGGGGTGTGCACCCTAATGCAATGGAATGTGCGCACCTATGTTTATAGTACATATCAAAAAACAAAAATGCCATTAAAACATGCAGACTTTACTTAATTCTAGTAACTTCCTGTATACACATGGCCATTGCTTAATTAATTTTTCCAAGCCTTTCATTATATCGTAAATGTCATGCCCTGAATATCTGCCTTGAAACTATGAAGCACACAGACTTGTATTGTTTATTCACAATAGAAGACTGTGGAGCGATATGCCTCGGAAATTCACACATCTAATGCTCTGGTGGGGAGTTCCAGCCTTGAAAAATCAATAATGGAAAATGCCTAGATTTATAGCCCTGCCTGGTTATGTCAAGCAGACGTTGCATGGGCAGAAAGCCTACCTTCCTGGGTTTGTTGTGAATCAGAGCTGGAAATGTCAGACCTAATTCTAACAAACAATCATTGCATTCATTGACATTTTTTCATTGATAGATGATATTTTTTTCAGCATCATCTCACACCTGGAGCACTAGTGGTATGCAGAAGCGTGTGTTTGAAAACAAAAGGTAATCTATTTTGCTCATAACATCTGTACATTAGCATACTATTCATTTAGTCTTCGCTATTTACTTACTTGGTTCTTTATTGTGCTATTGCATTATCAAGATTCATCCATGACCCCTGTAATTGACCACAAGTTTACTAACTAAAGAGCCGTACACAAGAGGCCGAATATTGGGAGGCATTGGCCGGTTCTATAGAAACTGGCCGATATTAGGCCCGTCTGTATGGCAGCAGGTCCGACAGAAGACTGTCGAAAGGGCACGACCAAAAAAGGTCTGCCGATCAAAGCTCTCAGCCAATGGCCGACAGGGGCCGGGGGGGGGGGGGGGATGTATGGTGGGGCAGTCCCCATGTCAGAACACAATAACTCAAAAGGGAAGATTGCTGTATTAACATAAACATTGAACAAAAAAAAAAAAGATGAATTGTGTGTACTAGGCTTAACTCAGTTAACCCAACAACTTTGGTGTAGTGACCCATAATAAGTGCTAGTGACCACTAATCCACAACTGCCCTGCGACCTACATAGTGATCTAAAAAAAACTGTAAGTTATCGATAACCAAGGGCAGTTATTGGCAATGAGATCAAGCAACACATGCTAGACATGCTCCACCTTTATACTTAAAATATAAAAGATATGCGCTGTCTTGGGTGTAAAAAATCAACAAAATATACTGTGACCCAACACTGAATATTTCAACATGTGATTATACCACCATAGTAATAAAGAAAAATTAAAGCAAGTTCCACAAATCAAGTGTCCATGTGTATTCATTCAAATAAGTGTTCCAATCTTGTTCCAGAAAATAGTTATACTGTGCACCATTCCTAGTGACAGGGTAACGATCAATCCATGTTCCAAACATAAAAGATTAAATGTGCTACTCACCAGATCCCCATGATCTTTAAATTATAGGAGATCATGATACGCATGAGGTGAACAGATGTATGGACTCATCCAATATATATACCGACCTCCGCGATGGATGGATCAAACAGCCTGCTGATCCCCTTCCCTGCCTAGAACACTTCAGAGTGAGTCCAGATCCAAGTGTGCCAGGCTGGGAAGCGGATCAACAGGCTGTTTGATCCATTTATAGCGGAGGTCGGAATATACATTGGATGAGACCATAAATCTGTTCACCTCATGTGTATCATGATCTCCTATAATTTAGAGATCATGGGGCTGTGGTAAGAGATACATTTAATAGTTTATATTTGGAACATGGATTGAGCATTACCCTGTCACGAGGAGTGGTGCACAGTATAATGGTAAAGATTTGAACACTTATTTGAATGAATGCACATGGACACTTGATTTGTGGAACTTGCTTTAATTGTTCTTTATTACTATGATGGTATAATCACATGTTGAAATATTCAGTGTTGGGTCACAGTATATATATATATATATATATATATTTTTTTTTTTACACACAAGACAGCGTTTATCTTTTATATTTTGAGCACAATTTTTCAGTTCCTCATATTCAAGGAGTAGTAAAAGTGCACCAGTCTTTATTATTATTTAGCACAAGATTTTCTTTTATATTATGCTCCACCTTTAGTAATTCTTTTGGGTATTTCAAGAAATGTGAAGTCTGCCTTACACTATAATAATGCATGCATAGATTCTGCCTTCAGTCTTTCTCCTCACCTCTGTTTTAAACATATACTTAATCAGGGGTCAAGTCCTGGGGAAAAAAGTGTGGGAACTCCTATCCAAGATCCACTCCCCCACCAAAAAAAAGATAAGCTCATAAGCTCACGCTTCAAACGTGGTATTTTTCATCCAATTTTCGTATTGTGTGTGTATGAAGCTTAACTGTTAGTACATAAAAAAAGACAATCCTCAATAAACATAAATACGGTAATTCTCTGAATAATCAGCATTCATTCAATTGTGCTTCCATGCAAATGTGAGCATCATGTTCTGATCTTTATTGGGGAATGTTATTTTGTATATAGAGTGTTTATGTGGTGAGTTTACACTTTTCATTGAACAGAGTTTGGATAACACAGGGTTAAATGGAAAGGTCATAAATTAACTGCACATTATCTGGACAGAATGCTTGGGGAGCTAGTGATGTGTTCCTGCTTAGGAGATGTATATTAGCTTGGGGGGCTGCCAACTCTGCAGGGCTCCAACACACACTCGCTGCTATTCCAACCCTTCACATATTTCCACATAAACTTCCCTCCTGGCATTAAACTTTGCCAGGTATTGTGCTCAGCTTACCACCCCAAACTGATATTCCTCCCTCAGCTCACCTCTCTCCCTGTATGTCCTGTGAGCAGAATAGCGGATTTACCTGTCAGCTAGCTGCGATTAACAGGTAGATCGAAGAAGAAGCTGTCATGGGGCCCCCTACTGGCAATGCCTGAATGGTCAGATGCGCGGCACTTACTATTGCGAGCTGTGTCAGCAGCTGCTGGTGTAGCACCTGCCACACAGCTTTCCATACTTCAAAGTTCCTGTTGTGGAAAAAGTACAGTAACTCAGTTCCCATGTGTTCCCGCCCTGTACTTAATGGAAGGATGATCTATACCAGTGGGGAATAAGGAACGTAACAGATATTTTCTGTTGCATACAAAATTTTATGTGACAATTCAGCAGTTTTCCTTCTTATGTAGGCATTCCTCACCTAACCCCTAAATGATATCCTTATTGGTAGAGATGCTTCCAGTAGGTTAAATAGAGTCAAATTGTGTAGGCCCAGGACACCCAATGGTGTCACTGCTATGATGCCACCAATGCTGGGACCCATTGTGACTTTACCCAATACTTCAGCTGAAATTTGTATGGAACATGGGCTAGGAGGAGATGGTTCCATTTTCTGCAGTACAAAGGAAAAAGTTTTCATGCAGATTTTACATGAAAATCTTGGAATGAAGATAATATTGAGTAAAGTTGGCCAAACACAAAAAAATTATTGGGTTGGGGTGGCCAGCAGGACCACCCAGTGAGTAAATTTCAGCTGGATCAACAAATTTGTTGAGTACGTGGAAATCTTAACTCCTGGGTGAAGAACTGGGGCAAGAGGTGGGCAGGAGGGCAGATGCCCTAGATGCAATGGTGGGGAGGGGCACTCAACGCACACTATACATCAGTGGCTAGCAACCAATGGCTCATCGCTTCATGTCCTACCCTAACAGCTACTGCTCTTATACCATGCTATAATATGCCCACTCTCTCGTTCGCCCACAGCTGACATGAAAAATACACTGTTCATGTACAACTATCTTCCAGCTGCTAGAAAAGCAAGTGATTGGCTACAATTGCAGAGCACACTCCATGCCAACCCTGGGATGCCAGAGCAAGCGAGCGGTCAGTGGGTGCAGGGCGGTACACCCTTTCTACATCTTGCATTAGAAGTTGGGAGGGGGCAGTTTGTAATCCTTGAAATGACCGCTTTTCTAACCTATCCTTGTACTCCTTAGTGTATGAGTGCTTTTTTAACTCTCTAGTTAAAGCAGAACTAAACTTAAAGTTTAGCACTTGTTTAAACAATTAGGAAGACAATTAGTGTGGGGAGGGGGTTGCAATTAGCCTAAAAATGTACTAGCCTGATGAAAAAAGGACCCCAAGACACTCTAATTTAGGGCCATGTGGATGATTTCCAACTCTAAATCATGTGGCATGCAAGCCACAAGATTTGCTTGTTATGGTAGAAAAGTAAGCTCTTGCTGACTGTAATACCTGAAACCATGCTCCCATATTGTATAAAATGGAGCTACATTTCGAGTTCAACTTCTCTTTAATGCACTGTCCATTATTTGCAGATGATACACGAATTCCATTGCTTTCAAATATCAAGCCGTGGATGGCCAGACCTAGCATGCTTTGTTATCATTTTGTATAATAAACAGATCATCACCCATTATAAGGCTATTGACATATGATGAATAATTCTGCTTTTTTTAAAAGAAGCCTGTTTGAGCTCAATAAAACAGAATGCTTTAATATAAAAAGCTATACAAGCAGGAACAAAGTGATCACTACTGTGTAAATAACATTACAGCTTTGCATATAGTTCTCATTTATAATGCATACCCTTCTTGTTTATTTTACTTTGCGACAGCTATACTGCATTGTCGGAGAATGCCAGCAGTGGGATTATGGTATAAATGTGCTGTACAATTTATCTTTTAAAATCCTGAAAAAAATATGTCTATTGAGCTTACATACCGTGCAGTACAAGGAGCAACGATGATTAATAAAAGACAGCAAACTATAGCGATATATCATCTTTTATTAGTTCAGTGCTGTGAGAACAATGAAAGGTGATCTGTGATTGGACTATTTATATTAAGACTAATAATCTGTGTATATATAGGTAAAAAAAAAAAAAGAAAAAAAAGTATTGCTATCTATGCAGGAAAGGATCATTGATTCCAATAAAGGAGGAGATCCTTTATCTACCAGATAATCTGGTGTAGCTGGTGCAAGTGACATAACATGTTGCTTTCTACAGAACTCAATAACTATTCCACTACTTTCAAGAGAGCTTGTCATCAAAGTAAGCAGTAAGCAGCCTTTAAAATAAGCTACCAGTATCTAGCTCAGAATGTACTTTGATAGCAATGGGGCATTACAGCACATGTGGGGCATTACTGCAATTGAAGTGACTAGTAAGCAGCCTGGGAGAAGATGGCAGCTTCCATCAACTGCTTCTTAGACAGGAATTTAGCTTCATGACATGTTCCCTTGAACTGATCCTAAGTTCTCCAAATGTATACATGAGAGACAACGCTCCTTACATTGTGCTCCTTTGCAGACTATTAACTGCACATCTCAATTCTTCCTGTCCACGGTGGTCCGCTTCAGCTTTATCTGTCTATACAATTGATTTAAACACAGCATGAAGGCTTCTGGAATTCAGATTAGTAACTAAATTATACAGCTCTGATCCATACAACGCTATGCCACCGCTGGTCTTCAGCAACAGAGTGTGGTAACCTATGTCAGCCAACAAGAATCCATATTTAAAGGAACTTTGGTAAACAGAAATGTATTGATCATTATTACTCTTTTCATTCCTTTACTTGGGGTCTGATGCATGAAAACTGTACTGATGAGAACATTCTTTGCTGCTCATGCCAACCAGAAGCCTTGTTTCACACTTGGACCCCGGACTGCATCAAAAAGAGTTGGAAGCTCACTGGTTGCCACGGGCAACAAGAAATTTTTCTTACAGCAGACTTTTTATCCATCAACCCCTTAGACTGAAAGCTAGAACAGTTTTCACAAAGCACCACGATGCCCTGCTAGTGAATAATCGCACAGCTTTAAAAGTTGTCAGAAGAGGGGACTTACCAAATGAAATCCGTGCAGTGGCTGCAGAAGGTCGGCTGCTTAAAGAATCTGGCCGTGAACTTGTGACTCTTGACCTCGTGTACTAGTTTTTGCCTGAGAGCTCCTCTACGACAGAAGAGAGGCTTGACAAAAGGTTGCTCCACGTCGGTGCCAGCGCACACCTGAGCCATCTTGTCCAGTTCTTTAATTCTATGACCCTGCGTGAGATTTCCAGATTCAACAAATGGAGAAAGCGAGCCTAGAACGTGAATACCTGGCAGAGAGAAAGCCAGAGGCAGCTCTTTAGATGGATGTGAAAGTGAGCAATGACAGAGGAGAGGGCTCTAGTTAGCTGTGACTCCCTCTCAGATGCTACTTGCGTTAACTGTAGGGCAGGCAGCACACACTAGAATAACGTGTGTATGCAGAGACAGACACTGGAGACTGCTATCTTAAGGAGCCTGAGAAATAGAAAAAAGGGCAGTTCTTGAACATATCCTTCAAAAGGAGGGACTTTTTCTGTGTCTATTAAAGCAGAACAGGAGGAGTTTTCCCTTTAAAGGAATAGATGATGAAAAGGAATGGAAGGTTATGTAATAGTTAAATGCAGAGCGATGAAGAATTCAGTTAATTGATAATTTTGCTTTAATCTGTTTTACCCTAATTGTGTTGCGTACTACAGAAACAAAAGTGTGCCATCTGTTTTTGAATGACAGGAATCCTGGTCATTTCTGAATTTGGAATCGATCGCATGTATTATAGGCATTACATTTTTTATATCTAGTTAGCGTGCCAAAAATAGCATGCTTGGCAACGCGCCCTGATTTTTCCAGAAGAGATCTGTAGCTTCCAATGTAAAAAAATGAAGTAATGAACGTGTTACCTCTAAGCAGCAGAATCCACCTTTCACTATTTTAGCAAAGGAGGAAATGAAGTAACCAAAGACAAGACAACGTTAAAGTGGTAATAAAGAAAAGATCAAAAATGACATATAGTATCTCACAAAAGTGAGTACATCCCTCCCATTTTTTGTAATTATTTTTAGATCTTTTCATTATGAATGCTGCTACTAGACTAATGGCGTGTACACACGGCCGGACTTTTCAACAGCCAAGGTCTGACGGAACGAATCTGTCGGAAAATTCGAATGTGTGGGCTTCATCGGACCTTTGCTGTCGAAAAAACAGATGGACTTTAGATTTAGAACATGTTTCAAATCTTTCCAAGGGGCTCGAGTCCAGTCGAAAAATCTGTTCGTCTGTATGCTAGTCCGATGGACGAAAACCGATGCCAGGGCAGCTATTGGCTACTGGCTATGAACTTCCTTATTCTAGTTTGGTCGTATGTCATCACGGTCAAATCCGTCGGACTTTGGTGTGATTGTCTGTTAGTTCGGAAAGTCAGTCAGATTCCGCTGAAAAGTCAGTCGGGAAGACCGTCGGACCTAGTCTGCAGAAAAGTCCGGTCATGCGTACGCAGCATAATACACCTAACTAACCAATCCATGACTACTGCCCCCTCTGCCAATCCCTTCACTTGCTCCCCCTACCCCACCGTATAAAATTCAAAATGCTAACCACAACATACAAGGCCATGCACAACATCGCCCCTACCTACATCACCAACCTCATCTGCAGATATCGTCCAAATTGTCCTATCTGCTCCTCCCAGGACCTCCTGCTCTCTAGCTCCCTTTTTACCTCCCCCTATGCTCACCTTCAGGACTTCTCCAGAGCCTCTCCCATCCTCTGGAACTCCCTGCCCTGGTATGTCCGATCAGCCCCTAACCTGTCCACCTTTAGGAGATCCCTGAAAACTCACTTATTCAAGGAAGCCTATCCCACACCCACCTAAAAACTGTCCCAGAGCCACACCCATCAAATCATTCTCCCGCATCTACTACCTTTTGTACCACCACCCCCTCTATTTAGAATGTAAGCTCTATGAGAAAGGGCCTTTCTGTATTGAACTGTACTGTAATTGTGCTGTCCTCCCTCTACATTGTAAAGCACTGCGTACATTGTTGGTGCTATATATAAGTCGTGTATGATATTAATATAATAATAATAATAATAATAATAATAATGTGACAACACTGAATAAATGACACTTTGCTACAATGTAAGGTAGTGAGTGTACAGCTAGTATAACAGTGTAAATTTGCTGTCCCCTCAAAATAACTCAACACACAGCCATTAATGTCTAAACCGCTGGCAACAAAAGTGAGTACACCTGTGAAAATGTCCAAATTGGGCCCAAAGTGTCAATATTTTGTGAGGCCACCATTATTTTCCAGCACTGCCTTAACCCTCTTGGACATGGAGTTCACCAGAGCTTCACAGGTTGCCACTGGAGTCCATGATGACATCACAGAGCTGGTGGATGTTAAAGACCTTGCGCTCCTCCACTGTCTGTTTGAGGATGCCTCACAGATCCTCAATAGAGTTTAGGTCTGAAGACATGCTTGGCCAGTCCATCACCTTTACCCTCAGCTTCTTTAGCAAGGCAGTGGTCCTGTGTTTGGGGTCGTTATCATGTTGGAATACTGTCCTGCAGCCCAGTCTCTGAAGGGAGGGGATCATGCTCTGCTTCAGTATGTCACAGCACATGTTGGCATTCATGTTTTCCTCAATGAACAGTAGTTCCCCAGTGCTGACAAGCACTCATGTAACCCCAGACCATGACACTCCCACCACCCACACTCTTGTCTTTGTACTACTCACCTGGTTACAGCCACACATGCTTGATACCATCTGAACCAAATAGGTTTATCTTGGTCTCATCAGACCATAGGGCATGGTTCCAGTAATCCATGTCCTTAGTCTGCTTGTCTTCAGCTCACTGGTTGCAGACTTTTTTGTGCATCATCTTCTAAGACGAAAGCCATGCAGACCATTTTGATGCAGTTTGCGGCGTATAGTCTGAGCACTGACATGCTGACCCCCCCACCCCTTCAACCTTTGCAGCAATGCGGGCAGCACTCATACATCTATTTCCCAAAGACATCCTCTGGATATGACGCTGAACACTCAACTTCTTTGGTTAACCATGGTGAGACCTGTTCTGAGTGGAACCTGTCCTGTTAAATCGCTGTATGGTCTTAGCCATCGTGCTGCAGCTCAGTTTCAAGGTATTGGAAATCTTCTTATAGCCTAGGCCATCTTTATGTAGAGCAACAATTATTTTTTTCAAATCCTCAGAGTTCTTTGCCATGAGGTGTCATGTTGAACTTCCAGTGACCAGGATGAGAGAGTGAGAGCAATAACACCAAATTTAACACACCTGCTCCCTATTCACACCTAAATTCTTGTAACAATAACGAGTCACATGACACTAATTGGGCTCAATTTGGACTTTTTCACTTAGGGATGTACTCACTTTTTTGCCAGCAATATACATATTAATGGCTGTGTGTTGAGTTATTTTGAGGGGACAGCAAATTTACACTGTTATACAAGCTGTACACTCACTACTTTATATTGTAGCAAAGTGCCATTTCTTCAGTGTTGTCACATGAAAAGATTAAAATATTTACAAAAATGTGAGGGATGTACTCACTTTTGTGAGATCTACTGAATATGAATACCTGATTGTTATATACCAGAACCAGCTGCCTTTTTTAATAATGCACTGGCATTAACAAAGCAGTCTGTAACTTCACTTTTGCTGCTATATTTTTGTTTCTGTCCAGCAAATGTGGCAGCTAGTTGAGACAAACTTCTGTACAGGGAAAATGGCAGTTAGAGGGGTTGATTTACTAAATGAAAATACACTGTGCTCTTTGAAAAGTGGAGTTGCTCTCAGAAAGTGAAGTTGCTCCAGAGCTTAGTAAATGAGCAGAAGCTCTGCGGACTTCCATCATCCAATCATGTACAAGAAAAAATGAATTGTTTTAAATTTTACTTGCACGTGATTGGGTAATCTTTGCAAATTAAAGCTTTACCTCATTTACTAAGCTCTGAAGCAACTGCACTTGCAGAGAAAAACTGCATTTTGCAAAGTGCACAGTCTATTTGCCTTTAGTAAATCAACCCCTAAGGGTCCAAACAAACCATTTAACACTGACAGGGGTGCTTACAATGATCCGCCTTTATTCAATGATATGAAACCTTTATTCCAAAAGGAAAATGTTAGCTGTAACTCGACTTTAATTTGTTAGTGACTTAAAGAGGAGTTCCAACCCCCCCCCCCCCCCCCCCCCCAGCAAAAAAAAGTCAGCAGCTACACATACAGTTGCTGCTGACTTTTAATATTAGGACACTTACCTGTCCTGGAATCCAGCAATGTCGGCACACCAGTCAATGTTTCCATTGGCTCTTGGGTGCAGCCGTCATGATTCGCAGTAAGGGAAACCGGCCTTTCAGCTTTACAGCTGGTTCTTTACTGTGCATGTGCAAAACACGCTGCGCTTCCTGAATGGCACGACAAAGGGGGAAGGAGAAGGGGGCCGAACGTCCGAGTGATCTCGCCATGGCGAGATCTCCCTGATGGGAAGGGTACCTGTCAAAAACAGGTACCCGTTCCCCCCCAGAAAGGTGCCAAATGTGGCACCAGAGGGGGAGGAAGAGGCTGATAAATGGAGCTTCCACTTTTAGGTGGAACTCCGCTTTAACCACTTCAGCCCCAGAAGGTTTACCCCCTTGATGACCAGGCCATTTTTTGCGATACGGCACTGCGTTACTTTAACTGACAATTGCGCAGTCGTACGATGCTTTACCCAAATAAAATTGATATCCTTTTTGTCCCACAAATAGAGCTTTCTTTTGGTGGTATTTGATCACCAAATATGCACTGTCACTGTACTAATGACACTGACTGGGAAGGGGTTAAACATGAGGGGCAATCAAAGGGTAACTGAGTGCCTAAAAAGTGTTTGCTTACTGTGGGGGAAGTGCTCTCACTATAGGAAGGCAGCGATCTGAGTTCGTACTTTGCAGAAACACAGGATCAGTACCTTCACTACTGAAAGATTGATGACCTGCTTTGTTTACATAGGCAGACTGCTGTTCTGTTTCTTTCCCGAACATTCGGTTGTTCCAGGCAGACATCGAGTCTGCCGGACCCACTGATTGGACCCGCTGATTGGCTCCTGCTGTGTCTAATCACAACAGAAGAGGGTCACTGGCACAGAGCGCGCAACTAGACACAGAAGTGTCAGACGACGTGCTAGGTAATAGAAAGGCCATCCTGCCACAGTAAATGTATGTGGGGGCGGCTTCTGAGTGGTTAAAGGGGTTGATTTGCTAAAGGCAAATAGACTGTGCACTTTGTAAAGTGCAGTTGATCCAGAGCTTAGTAAATAGGCAGAAGCTCTGCTGACTTCTATCATCCAATTATGTGAAAGCGAAAATGCTGTTTTTTTTTTCCTTGCAGGTGATTGGGTATTCTTTGCAAAGTGAAGCTGCACCTCATCCACAAAGAACTTGAGCAATTGCATATGCATAATGCAAGTCTACTTGCCTTTAGTAAATCAACCCCAAAGTGTTACTAAACCCAGGACCCTGCAGCCACTATATCTGGTCTCCCACAGTACACAGAACATGGAAATGTAATTATTTTAGTAAATATAAACTGGTAAATACCTTTTCTCATCAGTAGTATATAGCAGTCGTGTGACTTCTATCATGTCTGCTTGTAGGAGTTTTCTCTAACTGTCCTATGAGGCTGCATGACCCCTGACTTTCTGTCTGGACAGTGCTGATTGGCCCTGTGCTGATCAAAAGCAGCCCCCCCTCCAAAAGAAAAACAAACTCTCTGGCAATGCACACCAAACTGAGCATGTACAGAATGCCTCCAAGACTCTTTAATATTAGAAAAAAGGTGACGGGGAGGGATCTCCAGTTGATTGACAGCCTTAGCTCTGTTTCTGTGTGCTGTGCTGTGTGGAGGGGGGGGGGGGGGGGTTGTCTCTCCCCTCCAATCAACTCTCTCTACACTGAGTTCTGCAGAGTGTAACTTCAGCTTTCTGCCCCCCTTTTTCTGAACACTCGGACAATCTTTAGACTCCATGCACACCCACATTCTTTTAGACTCCTAGAAGCTGTTATTAGCATTTTTCTGCTCCTTGAAGTAATAACGCAATAAATCGACAATGCTCCTAACACTATTATCAGCATTTTTCATCCAGCATTTTTTGAGCTTATAAAAACGCTTGTGTGCATAGAGCTTTATAATTCAGCATTTTGAATGGCTGTAGAGAAGAGAATACCGCAGATAAAAAGGTACAACTTACGTAGAATGATTGGTTTCATCTCAGTGTATCTCCTGGGGCCAGTCACTTCCCTGTTTACATCAATGCATTTATGTGCCTCTGCATTTTTGGAAAGGGTCGGGACTTTTTTCCCGCAAAATGCAGCATTTTGCATGTAATAGACTTCATCCAAGTATTGTGTTTTTACCGCGATTTTACCTCGATTTGCATTTTGTTTTGTTTTTTAACACTGCAAATAGCTGGTTACTAAGGAGGGGGCCAGGAAGCTGGCTGCTGCATCCTTAACAACCGACAAGTCGTTAGCTGTCAGCGAGCTTCCCACTGAATGTAAAAAAAAAAATTTCTGGCTAAAAAAAAATTGTGAAAAAAACAGTATGGGATCCCCCCCCCCCCCAGGTGCATGCCAGGCCCTTGAGTCTAGCATGGATTTGGAGGGGACCCCCATGCCATCATTTAAAAAAAAATTACTTCCCCCCCCCAAAATCCATACCAGGCTGTTATCCGAGCATGCCGCCCAGCATGTCAGGAAAGGGAGGAGACAAGCGAGCTCCTCCCCCTGAACTATACCAGGCCGCATACCCTCAACATGGAGGAGGGATGGGTGCTTTGGGGCAGGGGGGGCTCTGCGTCCACCGACCTCAAAGCACCTTGTCCCCATGTTGATGGGGACAAGGGCCTCTTCCCGAAAACCCTTGCCCGGTAGTTGTCGGGGCCTGCAGGCGAAGGGCTTATCGAAATCTGGAAGTCCCCTTTAACAAGGGGGCCCCCAGATCCCACCCCCCATTTGAATGAGTATGGGGTACATTGTACCCCTACCCATTCACCCAAAAATTTTGTGTGTAGTGTGAAGATATACAGTAAACAGTTTTTGACAAGTCTTTTATTAAAAATATCTTCTTCTTCTCCACTTCTTCCTCTGGTCTTCATCCATCATCTCCCCACATGGTCATCCTCCAGGCTTCTCCTGCTTCTTTTTCCGCTCTTCTTCTTTCTTCTTTGTCCGGTGTTCTTCTTCCTCTGCCACCGTCGACCCTCCTCTGATGCTGCGTCCCGCTCCTGCCGCCGACCCACCTCTGATTCTGTGTCCCGCTGATCTGTCCGTGCCGATGTCAAGCATTTCTTAAATAATGATGGGGGCATGACCAGCAGATTACGTCATCCGGAGGTCCAGCCCCCTGTGATGTCACAGGGGGTGGGGCATCCAGATGACGTAATCCGCTGGCCATGCCCCCATCAATATCTAAGAAATGCTTGACATCCGCGTGGACAGATCAGCGGGATGCAGCATTGAAGGAGGGTCATCAGCGGCAGAAGAAGAAGAACACCGGACAAAGAATACAAGCGGAAGAAGCAGGAGAAGCCCAGAGGATGAAGATGCAAGAGAAGATGGAGGATTATATCAAGTTTTGATTCTTGTTTTTTTAATCTCTACTAGATAAATGGCATCTGGAATTCAATTATTGTATGTGTGCTAAACAAAATACCATACTATCAAACTTTTTACATTTTTGGCAAAGATGTATTCTTGCCACTTCCTACTATAATTTTCATCATTCATATGAACAAGAACAGCCATCTATTTTTTGCCCAGCTACCCAAAATAGAAAGGACATGTTTTTTTTGCAATTCCAGACACAGCAATACACTCAGTTTTAAAAAAAAATACTCAATGTTAGATTTGAGGAGGATTTGAAAAAAAGAACTTAAACAAAATCTATCCCTTTTTAAAAATAACAATATTGCCTATATCACTTAAAGTTACTAAACCCCGGAGCTGCACTATATCTGGTCTCCCACAGTACACAGAACATGGAAATGCAATTATTTTAGTAATTATAAATGGCTAAATACCTTTTCTCATCAGCAGTATATAGCAGTCTTGTGAATTCTATCAGTGTCTGGTTAAAGCTTGTAGGAGTAGCTTTCATTCTTCTCGAACTGTCCTATGAGGCTGCATGCCCCCTGACTTTCTGTCTGGACAGTGCTGGTTGGCCCTGTGCTGATTACATCCACCTTCCCAAGAAACAAAAACCTCTCTAGCAATACACGCTAAACTGAGCATGTGCAAAGTGACTCCAAAGACTCTGTACTCTCAGGAGATGTAGTGGGGACAGTAGAAGAAGGGGAGGATTAGAGAAGACAGGATCAAACAGCCTTTTTGTGGAGGATTAACCCCTTAGGCTGCACAGTGAGTATAACAAGCATGCTTTACTGCATATCCAGACTGATTTTACTCTTGTGGGTTTAGTAACACTTTAAATTCCATCACTAAGAAATGTAAACAACCGCAGTTAACACAATCTACTGTACAATCAATCATATCTTTGTATCTTATACACAAATACATTTAGGGAATCCTTACGAATTCAAATGTAGTTCTGTGTAAACTTAGCAAATGTATTATAGTCTGATGATACTGGAATAAAATGAAAAGATAATTTGTCTTTAGCTGTCTTACATGAAGATTAGCATAAAACCAGCTCTGGGAAATCGTGAGACCAGCTCTGTACTGGCATGCCGCATAGGTTTATGTTTATATGGTAACTAAATGGTCAAAATACAGTTCTATGGAAGCTGCATAAACTCCAAATGTCTCAGTCTCCATAGTGACCAGGAGCTGCATACAGATACATCGTTTTGTCTCTGTCATTGGATTAGCCCTGCTGATTGGCTGCCAGCAATGTCACTTGAATGATGTGCACTCACAAACAACTCATATCTGCTGGTAAAAATACAAGGTGTCATTGGAAACTAGCTTGCACCACTTCTACTATTCTCCATATGACCATTTCTGCAGCTTTTGCAATGCTGCATAATGTGATACACAAAGCAATGTATTATGTATGCGACTGTGATTGAATATTAACGCTCATCATCCTCAATAAATGAAAACACAAACTGGATCCTGACCTTTTTCATTACAATACTGTGTCTTTATCATTCATAGCAGATTCACACAGGCTGAAGAAGCCCCGTCATCTTTTCCATGGTGCGCAATCAAGTCAAAAATCGCAAAGCTGTTTTCAAGCAATTATAACAGCATACCTTTCCATGCTGATTTCCAGACTGATACCCAGATACACACACACTCCTGGGAAAAAGTCAGTATATCCCATGGAAATTGTGCCTGGATAGGAGGATCGGCGGGGGCTGCCGATTTTCCCATCCAACTTATTTTACTGTCCCCAGTTCACCTTGTGCTCCCTGCCCCCTCCCCCAGTGCTCTCCTCCACCACCACACTCTCCAGCCCCCCCCCCAGTTCTATCCTCCCCTGTTCTTTCTGCCCCCCCCCCCCCGCTCTCCAGCTTTCCCTATCCTTCTATAGCCACCATCCCAGTGCTCTCTACTCCCCCCAGTGCTCTCCCCCCTGCCCCCCCAGTGCTCTCCCCCACTGTTATCCCCCCAGTGCTCTCCTCCCTGTCCCCCCCAGTGCTCTCCACTCCCCCCAGTGCTCTCCCCTCTTTCCCCCAAGTGCTCTCCACTCCCCCCAGTGTTCCCCCCCTGTTCTCCCCCCCAGTGCTCTCCCCCCCAGTGATCTCCCCCCTGTTTGCCCCCCACCCAGTGCTCTCCCCCCGTCCCCCCCAGTGCTCTCCACTCCCCCCAGTGTTCTCCCCCCGTGCTCTCCCCTCTGCCCCCCCCCAGTGCTCGCCACTCCCCCAGTGCTCTCCCCCCTGTTCTTTGCCCTCCAGTGCTCTCCCCCCATTCTCCCCCCCCCAGTGCTCTCCCCCCTGTTCTTTCACCCCCCCC
Organism: Lithobates pipiens; assembly: GCF_037356315.1. Taxonomy (NCBI): domain Eukaryota; kingdom Metazoa; phylum Chordata; class Amphibia; order Anura; family Ranidae; genus Lithobates; species Lithobates pipiens. The sequence goes on from NW_027507788.1 coordinate 123,857,581, forward strand.
GTGCTCTCCAGCTCTCCCCATCACTCTCCAGCCCCCACCCCAGTGCTCTTCAGCCCCCCATTCTCCCCACCCCTGTTCTTTCTGGCCCCCTGGTGCTCTCTACCCCCCGTTCTCTCCACCCCTGTTCATTTTGGCTGCCCCCAGCACTCTCCACTCCCCACCCCTGTACTCTCCACTCCCTCCTGCATTTTGCCCCCACCCATGTGCTCTCCACCCCCCCATAGTGCTCTCCAGTCCCCGTGCTTTCCACCTCTGTTCTTTCTGGCCCCCACTGGTGCTCTCAAGCTCCCCCCCATTGCTCTTTGTACCTCCCCCAGTACTCTCCAGCCCCCATGCCCACCACCCCACACTCTTAGCCCTCCCAGTGCTCTCAGCCTACCGTGCTCTCCACCCCTGTTCTTTTTGGCCCCCCAGTGCTCTCAAGTTCCCCCTCCCCCAGCGCTCTCCGCTCCCCACCCCTGTGATCTCCACTCCCCCCTGCTCTTTGGGGATGGCTGAAGGTGCAGGTGGCCAGGGACCACTCCATCTCACAGCAAACAGATCCTCTGGAAGGAGCACCGTCCCCATCCAAAACGAGAACAGACCCTGCCTGCTGCTGGCCATAATGGATATCCTGCTGGTATGCAAGGTACCGTACCGAGCATCAACAACACACCTTCCCACAGACAGGGACTGCAGACTGGGACATTGGGCACAGGAGGGGCTGCAATGGTGGGCACAGTGAGGCCGCAATGGTGGGCACAGTGAGGCTGCAATGGTGGGCACAGTGAGGCCGCAATGGTGGGTACAGTGAGGCTGCACTGGTGAGGCTGCATTGAGTCTTGTATCATGTCTGCAGTCTCTGACCATTTCCTGTATCATGTCTGCAGTCTCTGAGGGAGTCTGGAATTTGAATATATATATATATATATATATATATATATATATATATATATATATATATCCCTATGTGATTTCATATCTATATATAATACTCTCTTCATAAAATGTGCTTTAAAATGTATGGGTTTTCCCTTTCATGAACAAGAAAATAATGACGTTATGCTGTTGGGCTGGTATAATAATGCTGTGGGGCTGGTATGACATTTTTTCCAGGGCAGGTTTTTATTCTCAGTCCGGCCCTGCTGGGGGCCCCATAATCTCCTATTGCCCAGGGGCCCCATGAGTTGTCATCTGCTCCTGCCCACAAAATTGACATAGTATATTCATTTTCGTAATTTAAATGAACCCCTTCATGACCGAGGGTAAAACAAACCTTGACTCCCAGACCTAATTTTATAACTTTTACATGTGTTAGTAAAACTGCACATATCATCGATACTTTGTGTATCTAGGTGGATTGTGCCTTTTATTTTTTTCAGAACAAATTGGGCTTTTACTTGGTGGTAAATGGTAATGTATCTCCTGATTTTTATATATTTTTTATTATCAAAGGAAAACTGTGAAAAAGTAGTAAAAAAAGAACTAACGTTTATTTTTTTAAATGTAGCTGTGTTTTTCTTGTTATTACCATAACTTACCACCAAAGAGTAATCCAAAATAAATTCTCCTACTACTAACGATCGCAGTGCTATCACATATGTATATGTTAGTTGTTGCTTGTACTGTGCACAACAGTGCACATTTTACTCTTTTTTTTTTATCTTACCTAAAATACAGTGGGGGTTATTTACTAAAACTGGAGAGTGCAAAATCTGGTGCAGCTGTGCATAGAAACATATAAACCAGCTGTGCATAGAAACATATAAACCAGCTGTGCATAGAAACCAGTCAGCTTCCAGGTTTTATTGTCAAAGTTTAATTGAACAAGCTGAAGTTAGAAGCTAATTGGCTGCCATACAGAGCTGCACCAGATTTTGCACGCTACAGTTTTAGTAAATCAGCCCCACTGACACTTTAGGCTGCATTCACACCTGGGCATTTTCAGCTCGTAAAACACCTGAAAAAAACACCCCAGAAGCAAAATCCCATTCATATCAATGGCACCTGTTCCCCTCTCTGGCTCTAATGTCTCCTCAGCTGATCTCTTCTGCCTCTGCGGTTCTTCTCCCCTCTCCGGGTCTTCTCCACTCTCCACTGATGTCTTCTAGCCCTCTCCGGTTCTTCTGCCTCTGTCCGCTGTCTTCTAGGCTGTCTTCTTGCTCTTTTGCCCGGTCTTCTCTGCTGTCATCTCCCCCTGCTCTTCTTCGGATGTTGTCTCAACACTCTCTCCCGCTCCAGTGCTGGGTGCGCGATGTGCCGCTACTTATATTGGCATGGGGCGGGTCGCCGTGTGATGTGATCCAGAGGCCCGCCCCTTATGATGTCAATGCCCATCATGCCCCAGGTTGTGACGTCATAAGGGGCGGGCCTCTGGATCACATCACACGGCGACCCGCCCCATGCCAATATAAGTAGTGGCACATCGCGCACCCAGCATTAGAGTGGGAGAGAGCATCGAGTCAACATCAGAGGAAGAACAGAAGGCGAAGACAGCGGAGAAAACTGGGCAAAAGAGCGAGAAGACAGTGGAGAAGACCCGGCAGAGGCAGAAGACAGCGGAAAGATGGATAAGAATCGGAGAGGGATAGAAGACATCAGCAGAAAAGACCCAGAGAGGGGAGAAGAATCGGCAGAGGCAGAAGACCCCAAAAGGTGAGAATAAGTCGGAACCCTGAGCTGCCTAATTACTTTAATAACCTATGTAATGTGTTTTTTTTTGACACATTTTTAGGTGAATGGGTAGGTGTACAATGTACCCGATAGTCATTCATATAGGGTGGGGGACCAGGATATGGGTGTCCCCTTGTTAAAGGGGGCTTCCAGATTCCGATAAGCCCCCAGCCCGTAGACCCCGACAATCAACAGCCAGGGTTGTCAGGAAGAGGCCCTTGTCCTCATCAACATGGGAACAAGGTGCTTTGGAGTGGGGGGGGCCTCAAAGCACCCACCCCCAAGTTGAGAACATGCAGCCTGGTACATGCGGCCTAGTTTGAGTGGGCGCTCGCTCATCCCTATCCTCTTTTCTGACCTGCCAGGCTGTGCTCGGATAAGGGTCTGGTGTGGATTTTGGGGGCCCCCACACAGTTTTTTCAGCATGGGGGTTCCCCTTAAAAATTTGGCATAGAGTTTCCCTTCAAGATCATCAGGGCACAAGTTGCATGCCAAAGTCAGATCAGTTAATATGGCGATCCGATTTTGATCCAACTTCAGTGATATTCAATGGGCTGAAGTAGGACCAAAGTCGCACCAAAGTAGTGCAGGGACTACTTTGGAGTTGGCACAACTTGAAGTCGTACTAATATGAATAGTAGTCTTTGGAAATAATGAGGAACAACTTTCCAAGCGACTTTGCAATCCTAAATCGTAAGAAAAGTCGTACAAGTGTGGAAGGGGCCTAACTAACACTGATACTAATTTTAAAATGCAGTTTATTTTAACCACTTCCTGTCCGCCCTATAGCAGTTTTATTGCTACAGAGTGGCAGCTGTGCACCAGGTCACACACACACATACATATATATATATATATATATATATATATATATATATATATATATATATATATATATAATGTGTATGTGTGATCCAACACTTCCGGGTAGGGGGCGTGCATGTGCGCCACCAGTTGCTCGCTTCTGCTGTCATTACACACAGCGGAAGCCCATCGACAGGTGCAGGGTACTCAATGCCCAGCGGCATCCACTGATTGTCGGGCAGAGAGAGAGAAATGTAATCTGCCTATGTAAACAAGGCAGATCGCCGTTCTGACAGGAGGGAGAGATGGAGGTTTTGTCCCGGCAAAGCAGGGAATAAATTCCATCTCTTCCCCTAGTAAAAGTACCTCCAACAGTATAGTAAAACACTGGCTAGGCACACAGTTAACCCTTTGATCGCCCCTGATGTTAACACATTCCCAGCCAGTTTCATTGGTACAGCGACAGTGCATATTTTTAGCACCAATCACTGTATTAGTGTCACTAGCCCCCAAAATGTGTCAAAGGTGTCAGATTGTCCACCACAATATCGCAGTCCTGCTATAAGTCACTGATTGCTTTCATTACTAGTTAAAAAAAAATATATATAAATATATCAAAATATATCATAGTTTGTAGACGCTATAACTTTTGCGCAAACCAATCAATATATTATTTTGTGTGGTTTTTTTTGGGGGTTTTTTTTTACTAAAAATATGTGGCAGAATACATATTGGCCTACATGTATAAAGAAATTAGATTTTTTTTTCAATTTGTTTATTGGATGTGATTTATAGCAGAAAGTAAAAATGTTAATTTTTTTTTTTTCAAAATTATTGTGTTTTTTTTTTTTTTGTTTATAGCTCAAAAAATAAAAAATAAAACACAGAGGTGATCAACTACCACCAAAAGAAAGCTCTGTTTGTGGGAGAAAAAAAGAACATACATTTTATTTGAGCACAGTGTCGCATGACCGCGCAACTGTCAGTTAAAATAACGCAATTGCATATCACAAAAAATGGCCTGTCATAAAGGAGTCCAAATTTTCCGCAGGTCAAGCAGTTAAATCCTACCTCGTTACTGTTGTACTGTGATACACATACATAATATGTTTGTATTCTGTGCTTTTCAATAAATTTCTTTGGGAAAAAAAAATAACAATAAAAAAGTTTGAAACCAAATCCTACCTGAAAATAAGCTGACCCTGACCTTTGACTCTGGTCTTGACCTTAAACCCTTGACTTGACCCTAACATTAACCCTGACACTGGCCTGGATCAAACCTTGATCTAGCTATTTTTTTCTTAATTTTTAAAATGTGTTTGTTTACATCTTTCTCTCCTGCAAGGAGAGAAAGTTTCAAAAATAACTACCGCACAATCACTATGAGTTAGGCTCCTTTCACACATGCGTACCGTTATAGGTCCGCCTGTCAGTTTTTTAGGTGGACTTGAATGGATGCTCCATACAGTTCTTTGGAGAGACGGATGTCAGCGGTGACATGTCCGCTAACATCTGATCCGCTCCGATCCGCTGAATGCAGACAGATGGAAACCCTATTTTCCATCCGTCTTGCGGATCGGATGAAACCGGACAGGCGGATCTGTTTACTTCCGATCCCCCATAGAGAAGAGCAGAGATCTGACAGGTCCGTCTCTCCACAGTGAGCAGAGATGGACCTGTCATCTGCTAGCTCAGCAGGGATCAATGGAGCAATCCCCACTGAGCAAACAAAGTCCGTGAAAAACTGACATTATGTGTGAAAGAGCCCTTATGTAAAACAACCTAAAATCAAATATGTTTACATTAAAAGTGGGTTGCTGGAAATATTGATGTGTTTCCACACCTAAAAGAAAAATGAAATTGTACTTTATATAATGTTGCTCACCAAATTATACAAAATCCTTGTGGATTTAATTAACCTTTTTTTGGTTAATTCTCCTTTAACCTCCCTGGCGGTATGATTATTTCGGATTTTAGGTGCTAGAAGCGGTACAATTATTTTGCATGAAAATTTGGTGTTTTATATTGTAGTCCTGTAATTCTTAGGAATAACTCACTTAAATCTTTCCAAACCAAAGTCTAGCAGACATCCCGGGTATGATAAAGTTTGAAAAATGAAATCATAAATTATAATATAATAAATAACTATAAATAATTATACCAAATAATAATATAACAATAATAAAAATTATTCAATGATGTAATCAAATCAAAAACGCTGAAATTTGCTCGGTTGCAGAATTGTCACTGTCATTACTTTTCAGTGTTTGATGACGGATCTCCCCACAAATCGATATCCCTCAATTCTGCAAGTGATTCCAATTTATTATCGCTGTTTTCTAGCTGGTCTAAAATAATTTTTGATGTAAAGGGACAGTTTTGGTTGCTATGGACAATCTCCAGTAGGGATGAGCTTCGTGTTCGAGTCGAACATACGTTCGACTCGAACATCGGCTGTTCGCCCGTTCGGCGAATTCCGAACGTTATGGGCCGTTCGCGCCAAATTTGTGTGGCGCTCACGGCCCACAATGCACTGCGATGGCGCAGTGCATTGCTGGATCATGTTTTTCCAAGCATGTACTGTGACCCCACATGCTTGGCCAATCACAGCGCCGGCTGCGAGGAGAGCCATGATTGGCCACAGGCAGGATGCCTGTGGCCAATCATAGCTCAGGCTGTGTAGTACACGCCCCACACTATATAAGGCCGCCAGCACGGTGGCCTTGTGTAGTGTGTTGGCATCTGTAGCAGTTAGTGGGTGTTCTGTGTACCTTCAACACAGTATACACCGATCGTTATCGGACGATTTTTCGTTCTTGCTCTTCTGTAGTGGTTGTTGTCTGCGTGCCCTGACCGCAGTATACACCGCTATATTCACCTATATAGCTAGCGATATATCTATCTTTTATAATAGAGCTTGCAGTCAGTGTTAGGAGATTGTGCGTGCTGTCTGCGTGCTCTGAACGCAGTATACACCGCTATATCCACCTATATAGCTAACTATCTTGCTCGTTTTAAATAGAGCTTTCAGTCAGTGTTAGGAGATTGTGCGTGCTGTCTGCGTGCTCTGAACGCAGTATACACCGCTATATCCACCTATATAGCTAACTATCTTGCTCGTTTTAAATAGAGCTTTCAGTCAGTGTTAGGAGATTATGCGTGCTGTCTGCGTGCTCTGAACGCAGTATACACCGCTATATCCACCTATATAGCTAACTATCTTGCTCGTTTTAAATAGAGCTTGCAGTCAGTTGTAGGAAATTGAGCTACACTTTTGATTGGAGCTACACTTTAAAAATGTACCAGTTGAAAATTACAAACAGATTCAACCTAACACAACAAATCTACACAGTCCCTGTCTTGTTTGCACCGCCTGTATACTGCTGTTCTGAGTATATAGGGCCTGGGGGCCACACGCATTTCCTTTTTTTAATATGGGTACAGGGTTCCCCTTAATATGCGTACAAGACCCAAAGGGGCTGCTAATGGGCAGGGAGGGCTACCCCTGCCATTTTTCTCAATGATTTTCAACCATATTGCAGGAACCAGATATAACATTAAAACCGCAAGCAGTTTTAAATGACGTTATTTCCGTTAAATGTCATTTTGTGCAGGGACTGTTATAAACACGGGAAACACGTGGCACTTCACAGGCATACTACAGACACCCCCCAGGCACGATATTGAAAGGAATATTTCACTTTTTTTTTTCACTTTAATCGTCATTAAAATCAGTGCTCCCACCAAAACGGCCATTTTTAAAACTTTTTTTTTGCATTGATCCATGTCCCCTGGGGCAGGAGCTAGGTCCCCAAACCCTTTTTAGGACAGTATCTTGCATATTAGCCGTTAAAATTAGCACTTTTAATTTCGAACGTTCGAGTCCCATAGACTTCAATTTGGTTTTAACGTTCGTACGAATTTGGGGTCCGTTCGAAAGTTCTGGTGCGAACCGAACCGGGGGGTGTTCGGCTCATCCCTAATCTCCAGTTTCCAGGCATAAAGAACAGTTTTTATAATATAAAACTGCATGCAGGACACTGGACAGACCACTAGGGACAAAGGGGACGTGAAATAATTACATACAGCAATGTAATCTGTAAGATTACATTATACTGTATTTAATGTGTGTGTTTCACTTTTTGAATTTGGCGCCAATCTCCATCACCGTGCATCGCAATGCGCACAGGGAACGGAGATTGGTTCCGTGATGAATCGAGCAGAGGACGAGCCGCTCATACAGCGGGGGGACATCGCTGGATCCAGGGGAGAAGGTAAGTAATCTCCTCCTGCATTCAGCAATGCGGTCCCGAGTGTGGCTCGGGGTTACCGATTTTGGTATAAAACTTCCACCCCGAGCCAGACTTGGGAACACCACTAGGGGGGTTAACCTCCCTGGCGGTATAATTATTTCAGATTTTAGGTGCTGAAAGCGGTACCATTATTTTGCATGAAAATTTAGCGTTTTATATTGTAGGCCTGTAATTCTATGAAATAACTCACTTAAATCTGTCCAAACAAGAGTCTAGTAGACAACCCGGGTATGATATTTGAAGTTTGAAGTTTGAAATACAAAATCATAAATTATAATATAATTTAATCTCTCTCTCTCTCTCTCAATATATATATATATATATATATATATATATATATATATATATATATATATATATATATATATATATATATATATATATATATATATATATATAAAACAAATAATAATATAATAATAATACAAATGACATAATAATATAATCAAATCAAAACACTGACATTTTCTCAGTTGCAGAATTGTCCCTGTCATTACTTTTAGTGTTTGATGATGAATTTCCCCACTAATCACTATTGCTCAATTCTGCAAGTGATTCTAATTTATTATCGCTGTTTTCTAGCTGCTCTAAAAGCACTTTTGATGTAAACTGACATTTTTTGGTTGCTATGGACAATCTCCTGTTTGCTGGCATAAAGAACAGTATTTATAATATAAAACTGCATGCAGGACACTGGACAAACCACTAGGGACAAAGGGGATGTGTAATTATTTGATACAGTACTATAATCCGTAAGATTACGGTATACTGTATCTATACTGTGCTTTTTATTTTTTGAATTTGGCGCCGAACTCCATTCCCGTGCGTCACAACGTCGCAAGTGTCCCTCATTCCCATTTTGACTGATGAGATTCACTTATGCAAATCACAACAGAGGACGTAGGTAATGGAAGACTTCCTCTGTTGGCTCCTATGTTTGCAAGTAACAGGTTCCTGTAGTTTTTCTGCATAGGAAACATTATATTCTACTGGCTCTATTCCAAAAAAAAAACAAAAACAAGTGCAAGATTTTTTCACAATGTTTGATAAATGTTGGGTTTTTTTTTTTTTTTTTTTACTTAGCTTTTCTTTCTCAATTTTTCAATATTATGGTAATGAAGATGAATTACAGGTTTATAAAAATATTTTTCCCAGTTCATTAGTTGCTCTTTCTGAGTTAATATGTCCTCCCTTTACACTTTCACTTCAACACTACTATACTAGGATCAGTTTAAAAAAGGAATGTTTATTTTTTAAATGTGCATGGAAGTATTAGCACAGTAAAAATATACAGACTCCATGCTACCATCCTCTTTTGGTGGTATTTGATCACCTCTGCGGGTTTTATTTGTTTGCACTATAAACAAAACAATCAAACAATTTTGAAAAAAATATATTTTTACTTTCTGCTATAATACATATCCCAAAATAATATAAAAAAAATAATTTATTCATTAGTTTAGGCTGACATATTTTCTTCTACATGTTTTTGGTAAAAAAAAAAAAAAAAATCGCAATAGGTGTATACTGATTGGTTTGCGCAAAAGTTATTGCGGCTACAACAGGCATGTCCAAAGTCCGGTTTCGGACGGCCTGTCTGGTCATGTTCACATATATATCTTTTGTGGCCGCCAATCAATCCCTGATCGCCAGGGGCCACAAAAGATAGATATGCTGGCTGCCATGGAGGGGGTGGGACGAGTGCCGTGGATACAGGACAGCCTCCTGTGTAAAAGGAAGTCCCATCCTGCGCTGCCATTGGACAACCGCTTTGTCCATCAAAGGAGGCTGGACTTTCAATTAAAGAGGCCGTCGATAGAAACAGGAGTTTCTCCTGTATGTCTGTCGGCGCTTATCCCGCCCCCCTCCCTGTCTCCTCCAAGGCTGCAGAGGACGTGAATCAGGCTGCACTGATGGCAATGGTGAGTCTGCATTCATGGCAATATGGGGGCTGCATTCATGGCAATGTGGGGGCTGCATTCATGGCAATGTGGGGGCTGCATTCATGGCAATGTGGGGGCTGCATTCATGGCAATGTGGGGGCTGCATTCATGGTAATGTGGGGGCTGCATTCATAGCAATATGGGGACTGCATTCATAGTAATATGGGGGCTGCATTCATGGCAATGTGTGGGCTGCGTTCATGGCAATATGCTGGAGGCTGCGTTCATGGCAATACGCTGGGGGCTGCGTTCATGGCAATACGCTGGGGGCTGCGTTCATGGCAATACGCTGGGGGCTGCGTTCATGGCAATACGCTGGGGGCTGCGTTCATGGCAATACGCTGGGGGCTGCGTTCATGGCAATACGCTGGGGGCTGCGTTCATGGCAATACGCTGGGGGCTGCGTTCATGGCAATACGCTGGGGGCTGCGTTCATGGCAATACGCTGGGGGCTGCGTTCATGGCAATACGCTGGGGGCTGCGTTCATGGCAATATGCTGGGGGCTGCGTTCATGGCAATACTCTGGGGGCTGCGTTCATGGCAATACGCTGGGGGCTGCATTCATGGCAATAAGCTGGGGGCTGCATTCATGGCAATACGCTGGGGGCTGCATTCATGGCAATGTGTGGGCTGCATTCATGGCAATAAGCTGGGGGCTGCAGATGGGCACAAACCCTTATATTGCTTCCCATGTCTTTATTTAAAATGTAAGATTTTTTTTGTTTATGAGACTTCCTTTTTAAAGTTAAGGTGCGTGGTATAAGCCGATTAAATACAGTATATCCAAATAACACACCCGAGCTCATCTGTTTACCACACACAGCACAAAGGCAAGATAATTCTTGTTGGGCCGTGTATTAGTGCTCGGATGAACACACTTAGACCGAATTTTAATGGTTTAAAGAATGTCAGACAAAATGGTCAGCCCTCGAGCATGTTCACTTCATCAAATCTGGCCCTCTTTGAAAAAAGTTTGGACACCCCTGGTCTACAATCTATGAGATAGATTTAGGGACTTTTTTTTAAATTATTTTTACTAGTAATGGCAACGATTTGCAATTTTTAGCAGGACGGTGACATTGCAGCAGACAAATCTCACCCCAAATTACACTTTATGGGGACAAGTGCCATTATTAAATTGATCTGTTTACATAGGCAGTTCCCAGTTCTGCCTCTCCTTGCTGTCATTGTGGGCCACCAGTGGACATCAAGACCACAGGACACGTGGCATGCTCCTGTGGCATGTGCCTGCTATTATACTTTTGACGTACAGGTACGTCGATTTGCGCAGGAGAGCAGGTCAGCAACTGGTTAAAGTGGTTGTAAAGGCACAAGGTTTTTTTTTTTCTTCATTCTATGCTATGAAGGTAAAAAAACCTTCTGTGTGCAACAGCCCCCCCCCCCAGCTCCCCCCTAATACTTACCTTAGACCACCTCGATCCAGTAATGTCGACCAGAGCCTTGCCTCTCTGAGGACTCGCACTCATGGTTGGCTTTTGGCAGCAGGGAGAGCCATTGGCTCCCGCTGCTGTCAATCACAGCCACTAAGTCAATCAGGAGATGGAGGGGGCAGGGCAAAGCTGTGGCTTTGTGTGTGAATGAACACGCAAAGCCACGGAGCGGGAGCACACCTGCTTGGGTGCCTCTACAGCAACCTGCTTGCTGTGGGGGCACCCGGAAGGACGGAGGAGCCAGGAGCACTGACATGGGGCCAGAGAAGAGGAGGCTCTGGAATGCTTTGTGCAAAACCATTCCACATGGCAGGTAATTATGACATGTTTGTTATTTAAAAAACAAAGCTTTAATATCGCTTTAAATGCAAGCTGCAAGGTAACTTTTGCAACACTTGTTTTCAAAACATATGCACATGTGATCAGAAAGAGGTTGCACCAATTTAACCTGACTTTTATATTGGAGCAAGACTACGGTTTGCTATTGAACATATAGGCATATACCAGGCCTTCTAAAACATTGTGTTGTTGACTGCTAAATCAAAACTAGAGTTGTTTGGCCACAGTAAAGGAAGGTATGTTTGGCACAAACTGAAGACAGCATTCCAGAAAAGGACCTTATATCAACTGTTGGTTTGGGATTGCTTTTCTGCATAAAATGTAGTGGAGAGATCTGAAACAAGCAAGTTAATGCAAGAAAACCCACACATCTCTTGCAATTTAAAGAGTTATGCAACGTAAACACAACCTTTTTTTCGTCAGAATAAACTCAGTTTTTCCGACGGAGTTCCGCTAAAATGGGCTTGCCTACTCAGGATCACACCAAAGTCCGATCGTTTAGAACGCGGTGATGTACAACACGTACAACAGGACTTGAAAAAAGAAGTTCAATAGCCAGTAGCCAATAGCCGCCCTTGCGACTATTTGGTCCGTCGGAACAGCATACAAACGGTTTTCCCAATAGAAAATGATTCCGTCCGAAAGATTTAAAACATGTTCTATTTCTAGGTCCGTCAGAATTTTTTTGAAAAAAAAGTCTGCTGGAAAGTCCGGCCGTGTGAACACTGCATTATTCCACTCTTGCAGAGAAAGAAAACTCCCCTGGGTGATTAAAGTTCATTGTAGGGATTTTAACAAACTTTGTTGACGATTCTTAATGGTTTCTGTATTGAAATAATAGCTTTTTTGACAATGTCCTGTGTAGAGTGATTCTGAATGGGTGTGACTGGTTCATTATAATTAGCTGCTGCACATTCAGTGTTCTAATAAGAAAAGTTGCAGTGTCTGCATTCTTTTAGAAGCAGTAAACCCTTTGGGTGTATCGCACAAAAAAAAAGATACATTTATGTTGCAGAGGATGCCTAGAACTTGATTTGTACAGAGTTCTTCACATACAAGCAGGAAATTATATTTTTGGATGAGTTCTGTACTCCAATGGTGTACAGAGCACCTCTAGGTTGTCATATTGCATTGAATTTTACAGAAAATTACAGCACTGCAGATTGAAAGGGAAAGGCTATTTTAAATCAAATAAGATGACAGTGTGACTTGTGTAGCAATTGTATATAAGCTATATTTTTCCATGAAAGTGGAGATGACCTTTAAGGAATTTTGCATGTATCAGTGGTAAAAGTTTTCGCAAAGTCAATGTCAGGGACTGGTTGGTAGTAATGCAAAATTCTTACAGTGAGTTCTGCTAAATGGGCAATGCCAGCGTACTTAATTTTTCCACACTATACCATTACATCTATTGATATTTTTGTTGATTAATTGATTGAAAAGGCAAATTTTACTCGCATTTTCATTTTTATCTGTAGGTATTGTTTGAATGAAGATCTAATGTTTACCTGTTCAAATATGTTGAAAAATCAACAATTCCCATGGGAAGTGCTTACTTTTTCTAAGTCAATGATATTTATTACATTTTAAGTAAACATACAGAGGAAGGCATGCAGTTGTTACGTAACTGTCTTATATCAAACATTTAATGGAATGCGATAAGAGGAAAATGAAAAAAGGAAAGGTAAGGGATTGTGAGGTATTTATTAAGAGTTAAAAAATGTCAAACATATAACTCTTGCATAGATGTATAATTATGTTTACACTAATATACAGTGTATATATATATATATACACACACACACACATATTGATATACATATCAATTTATGAACTCAATGTCTGCTGTATTGGTCAGCAAAACATAAAACAAACACACAGGTTTACCCTTTTCCTTTAATGCTCCACTTGCCAACAGTCCCGATTTTCCTGGGACAATCCCAATTTTGGGACCCTCGTCCCGATCGGAGGTAGTCTCAATTAAAATCCCGGGATTTTGCTTTTGTCCCGGGAAATCAAGACTGTTTTTGGCACCGGAGCTGCTTCTGGCTCCAAAAATATGGCCGCCACCACCCCTGGCTCTTGGGTCAGATTCAAACTCCACCCCCAGCGCTCTGCACTGTAGCTCCTCTCACTCTCCCTTGCAATGTTTTTTGGCTATTTACTGCCCCCGCCCCCATGGTATTGTATTGAGACAGTTTTCCTCTATGATACCCAGGGGCGTGCACGGGGGCGGGGGCGGTAGACGGCCGATTAACATTGCGAGAGTGAGTGAGAGGAGCTGCAGTGCAGAGGGCTGGAGGGGCAGAGATTAGGCGGAGCTAGTGTGCAGTAGGCTGGAGGGGCGGAGTTCCGTTCTCAACCGAGAGCGAGCCGAGAGCCGGGGAAACAGGTTTTCTGGGGGAAATCGATTTTGGCACAACAGGTGTTGTGACAGGCAGAGCCAAGGGACACATGGGGACACATAATCGAATCCTCTGGCTTACTGGGTCTTGAGGATGGATCACTGGCCAGAGCTTGCACAGTATGCAATTGAGCTACTGGCCTGTCCTGCATCCAGCGTTCTTTCGGAACGCACCTTCAGTGCTGCTGGTGGCTTTGTTACCGATCACAGGGTGCGCCTGTCCACCGAATCAGTTGATCGACTGACCTTCATCAAGATGAATCAGTCTTGGATCACCCACAGCTACCAAGCACCTGAAGCTGATGTAACCGAATAATTTTTTTTTAAATATCACATCCCTTCAAGACTGCCTATGCTGGTGCTGAGTGACTGTCCTGTTATGTTGATTGTCTATCCTCTTCCTCCTCTGCTGATATGTTGGAAGAACATTTCTGGTTCTGGGTGATGCCATCAGCCCAATTTTTCTGCCCCTGTTTAACAGGGGCATTTAATTACAATTTTTGATGCAATGCTTTGCAGCAGGGCCAATTCCTGCAATAAAAAAAGAGTATATGGGAGAGGTTGCAGTGTGGTGGCACCAGCACCAGTGCCTAAGGCCCAATTTTTCTGCCCCTGTTTAACAGGGGCGTTTAATTACAATTTTTGATGCAATGCTTTGCAGCAGGGCTAATTCCTGCAATAAAACTAGAGTATATGGGAGAGGTTGCAGTGTGGTGGCACTAGCACCAGTGCCTAAAGCCCAATTTCTGGTTCTGGGTGATGCCATCAGCCCAATTTTTCTGCCCCTGTTTAACAGGGGCGTTTAATTACAATTTTTGATGCAATGCTTTGCAGCAGGGCTAATTCCTGCAATAAAAATAGAGTATATGGGAGAGGTTGCAGTGTGGTGGCACCAGCACCAGTGCCTAAGGCCCAATTTTTCTGCCCCTGTTTAACAGGGACATGTAATTACTATTCTTGATATAATATTTCACAGGAGGGCCCGTTTCTGTGCCCACCCAGAGTAACTGTGAGGACTTATAATGTTGTGGCACCAGCACCACAACCACCAAAGGTCAATTTTTCTACCACTGTTCAACAATGGCATGTAATTACAATTCTTGATATAATCGTTCACAGCAGGGCGCTCCAGCGCCCAGCAAGATTCACTTTGAGGGCTTACAATGTTGTGGCAAAACCAACACCTTGTTCCGCCATTTCTGCAGAGCATATAGGGCAGGCCCCTACTTTCAAACATCCAACTTACAAACATCTCCTACTTGCAAACGGAAGGAGACAACAGCAAGTGAGATGAAAAAAGATGGACGACAAAACAAATTATACAGGGGTGATAACCCTTCCCTATGTTTTCCAAAAATATTTTTTTTGACTGGAGCTACACTTTAAAAATGTACCAGTTGAAAATTACAAACAGATTCAACTCAACACAACAAACTTACACAGTCCCTGTCTTGTTTGCACCGCCTGTATACTGCTGTTCTGAGTATATAGGGCCTGGGGGCCACACGCATTTCCTTTTTTTAATATGGGTACAGGGTTCCCCTTGATATGCGACAAGACCCAAAGGGGCTGGTAATGGGCAGGGAGGGCTACCCATGCCATTTTCCTCAATGGTTTTCAACCATATTGCAGGAACCAGATATAACATTAAAACCGCAAGCAGTTTTCAATTATGTTATTTCTGTTTAATGTCATTTTGTGCAGGGACTGTTCTAAACACGGGAAACACGTGGCACTTCACAGGCATTCTACAGACACCCCCCAGGCACCATATTTAAAGGAATATTTCACTTTTTTTTTCACTTTAATCATCATTAAAATCAGTGCTCCCGCCAAAACGGCCATTTTTAAAAACATTTTAGGCATTGACCCATGTCCCCTGGGGCAGGAGCCAGGTCCCCAAACCCTTTTTAGGACAGTATCTTGCATATTAGCCGTTAAAATTAGCACTTTTAATTTCGAACGTTTGAGTCCCATAGACGTCAATGGGGTTCTAAAGTTCTTTCGAATTTGGGGTCCGTTCGAAAGTTCTGGTGCGAACCGAACCGGGGGGTGTTCGACTCATCCCTACTCACCAGTAGTTTGTGGTGGCTTTTCCAGGGCGATCGCCTTCTTCCAATGAGGTGCAACCAGACTGGGGTGTGGTCCTTTCCTGCAGTTACGGGAAGGCTTTACATACTCCACTTTCTCCGAAGCAGGCATGGTAGTAGCAACAGTAGTAGACGAGGCCGTGTCCATAACCTCGGGAGTAGATTCTCTGACCCTAGAAGAAGCAATGTCCTTGTTTAAGGCGCCGGCCACTGTGGATGATGCCAAAGCCATAGGCCTCACAGCTGGAGCATAGATGATAGCCTCCTTGGTGGCCACGCGCCCGTGGCCAAGACCATATAGTAAGCCCAAGGTGATTCAGTAGGCTGCTGCACTTTGAAAACATAATCCCCACATCTCCAACACCGAACAAACGGTCGAAGACTTGCTATCAGACCGTCACATTCTCCACAGAGCATACCGAGGGCCTCAACGTCCCCAGTCGTGTAGAGTATAAACCGCCCCTGCGGCAGCAGGTGGACTCCCGTGTCAGTCAACACTGTGCCGGGTATCTGCATACTTGTAGGACCTCTGACCGATGGCATTCTGGGTTCTGGAACAGATTGTGTACCCGGAACACGAAACATGGTCACTCAGAAACTTCCTTTTCTGCAGCAAAGCAAACATGACTAGCTTCACTCTCCTCCTGCGACACACTCACGCGGTGCCTTTTGCAGGAAGACAAAACAGGCGTAGACTCCTCCCACTGGCTCCTCTGGTTGCGCAATTTTGCAGACTTTTCTGCAGGGCTCCTCCCACGCTTATGCACCACAGTGTAAGTCCTTACCTTAGTCAAAATGACGCAGTCCAAAAAAAACTTCACACTCTATTCCAATAAACTCACATATATGTCTTTTCCGTTGCAAGGGGTAACGGCAAATCCCGGATGAGCCCACACGTGTAGCACTGACCCCCGAAGGAGCGGCTGTTTTTTTCTGGGCTTACCGATTATCTCCTCCAGCTCATAACTCATCGTTCTTATCTAGGGGTTCCCAGGATTGATGGCCCAGTAACTACAGAGACCAAACTTGAATTCCTTTTTAGTGTTTTTATTTGCATAAAACAGTTGAACAGAACTTGTTTTTGGATACTAGCAGCCAACAAGTATTTTTAGCTTAGCAAAGTCTCTGCCACAGACTTGGTTGAAAACTTAGTTGCAAATGGAAGGTTAGAGGTAGAAACTTCCAGGCTCTTACCGAGCAGCTAGCCTTGTGCGTGGCCCTCTTACTGAAGAGTCCTCCCCTGGTTGCATGTAGAGTTGCTGGGCCTCTCCAAACCCGAGACGGCACCAGAACACCTTAGAATCCTCCTTCTAGTTACTGTGCCTCGGACTAGCCAGTTCCAAGGCTTGGAAACGGATGGATCCACACCCCAAGCCTCTGGGGGCTGGTCACAGGAGGACCAGGACCATGGAGCCAGCAACAACTTCTGGACCGGATCCCAGAACCACATGACTTCAGCACCTTAAGTACCCTCTCCTGGAATACACAGCGAAACAAACGTGCCCACTGATTGGCTCCAAGAGAGAGATTGGTACCCAATGCGTCTAACCAGACTGTGTTCTAATGCCTCTCACAGGTGCAAACCTCACCTATGACCAGGCAGAACCTTGATACAGCCCAGCCAAACTGATGCAAAAGCATAATTTCACACAATTTACCCCAAGACTCAATTACAGTCTTGGGAAAAACAAAATGTACATAAATAGCGTGTACTCATCAGGAGTACTGGCACTACATATGTGCCCCCCCCATCCAGCTATTTGGTGCTATTTAGTCCTGTGTTTCCTCAAGCAGGTGGTACCCAAACGGCTGGTACTTTTACCACGGCTGAGATGCTACAGGCAGACGCTGCAGACCACAATGGTGCTGTTGGCCACACTGCAAACTCTTTAGCCCCGTACACACGGATTTTCTGATGGGAATGGTTGGATGTCAGGCTGTTGGCGGAAAATCTGATCATGTGTATGCTCCATCGGACAATTGTTGTCGGACTTTCCGACAAAAAATGTTGACTAGCATTTCTTCAAATTTTCCGCCAACAAATGTGTGTTGGCAGATTTTATGATCGCGTGTACACAAGTCCGTCGGACAAAAGTCCAAAGTACAGACACGCATGCTCGGAAGCAGAAGCGGTCAGTATTGTAAACTAGCATTCGTAATGGAGAATTAATATTCGTGACTTGGCAAATTATGAAATCTCCAGATGCAGCACACTTCTTTAACCACTTGCTTACTGGGCACTTAACCCCCCCTCCTATCCAGACCAATTTTCAGCTTTCAGCGCTAATGCATTTTGAACAACAATTGCGCGGTCATACAACACTGTACCCAAATGAAATTTGTATCATTTTTTTTCCTTCAAATAGAGCTTTCTTTTGGTGGTATTTGATCACCTGTGCGATTTGTATTTTTTGTTAAAAAAATGTAAAAAGGACAGAATTAAAAAAAAAAAAACATTTAAAAAAAGAATTTTGTTATAACATTTTAAAACTGGTAATTTTTGTCCATCATTGACGTACGCTGATGAGGTGGCAATAATGGGCATCGATAGGTGTCAGTGATGGGCACTGATGGGTGGCAGTGATGGGCACTGATCAGTTACACTGATAGGCAGCACTTCTATGTGGCACTGATTGGCATCACTGGTGGGCATTGATAGGTGGCACTTGTGGGCATTGATAGGTGGCACTTGTGGTCACTTTCATGTTCCAATTATGAGGCATAATTGCCTCTTCCTCTTAGGGACCGATGTCCCTTTAAGCTGAGCCGGTGATCAGCTTTTTTTTTCTCCTCCGCTGTCAGTGTGAGTAGAAAAAAAAAACAATCACTGAGCTTTTGTTTACATCATGTGATCAGATGTCATTGGCTGACAGATGATCACATGGTAAAGGGCCGGGACCGGCCCCTTACTCGGATCGGTAATCACCCGAGTCTCAGTGACTTGGTGATCACAGCGCGCTCTGCGTGCCCCCTGCAGGGCATGCGCAGGGAGCGTGCACAGGGGAGGCCATCATATGACGTCTTCCTGGGAATTCACATCCACGCTGTGGCCGTCATTCGGCCATAGCGCAGATGTCAGATGGTTAATGGGACAGTAATGAAGTTGCTTTGCTGGTGATACTGATGGAGTTATTGCAAACAAATTTTCAAAGGTTTTTATTTTTTTCTAGTGATGTCAAGAATAATATTATTATTATTTTTTTTATTTGTGCAAGTTACCACAACACCATTATCCTGTAGTTTTTAAGATCAAAGATACAACTATATCGGTGTCCTTTGTCAATTTACATTGTATTTTTTAAAATGTAACTGCCTACTACCAAACTGTCATTTGAAGTAAAACATAGCCAAGTATTATTTTACACATTTTTTTTATTGTGCATTAAAAAAAAATAATAATAAATTAGACATGCTATCTGTCAATAGAACTTACCCAAAAAGTGCATTCTATGCATCCAAAAATATAGAAGATATACCAAATCAAGTCATTATTCAACCAAAAAAAGAATCTCCTCCAACATGTCTGGTTGACGAAACTAACTGAAAAGCTTGAAATGAAAAGCGTGAATCAACACTCGCCAAAGTTCTACTAATGCCGTGTACACACGATTGGAATTTTGGTCAGAAAAAGGTCTGATGGTTTTCCCGACAGAATTTCGCTCAAGCTTGGCTACACACGGTCACACCAAATTCAGATCGCCAAGAACGCGGTGACGTACAACATGTATGACGGGACTAGAAAAAGGAAGTTCAATAGCCAGTAGCCAATAGCTTCTGTCTCGTAGTTGAATCTGAGCATGCGTGATTTTTTGCGCGTCATAATTGCATACACATGATCAGAATTTCCGTCTGGAAAATTGAGAACATGCTCTAAAATTTTTGCTGGCAGGAATTCAGGCAGCTAAATTTCGATGGAGCATACACACGGTCGCATTTTCCGATGAAAATCTCTCATCTGTCTTTTGCTGGCCGAAATTCCAATTGTGTGTATGCGGCATAACACGAAATTAGAAGTTAAGTTAAATTAAGAGCTGAAAAACAGAGTATTATGTCTAGTACGTCACTGCGTTCGTAATTGTTGGCCAACATTTGTGTGACCGTGTGTATGCAAGACAAGTTTGAGCCAAAACCCTTTGGACAAAATACCAGGGTTTTGTTGTAAGAAAGTCCGATCGTGTGTACGAGGCATTGCAGTTTTCTGCCCATTCAAGTATTTGGGTACTGCCCTGAATCTAGAAAATTTCTACCAAACACATACCTGAAGTCCATATTTTGAATATTTTTGGAATATAGGAATGATATAGGGGGTTTGGGGAATGCGGGGTTGTGGTGTTAACCACTTAACAACCTGCCCATAGCCGAATGACGGCTACAGGGCGGTTGTTTAACTCTGGGAGGCCGTCATATGACATCCTCCCAGAATTCCGCTCTGGCACGCCCCCTGGGGCGCGCACTCGAGAGCATCCGTGACTGCCGGGTCACGACCGCCGGGTCGCGGCCGTTTACCACGTGATTGCTCCGTCAAATGACGGAGTGATCACTTGTAAACAAACCGGCGTCATGTTATGACGCCGGTTCCTCCCTCCCCCTCTCTGTACCAATCGGTGTCAGCAGCGCTGTGGGCTGCATCTGCAGTGCCCACATCGCTGCTCACTGAAAATTAACCCCTCAATACCCTGCCAATACTCTGCAATACCCTGCAATACCCTGCAACACTCTGCAATGCTCTGCAACACCCGTCAATACCCTGCAACACTCTGCAATGCTCTGCAACACCCCGCCAATACCCTGCAACACTCTGCAATAGCCTGCAACACTCTGCAATGCTCTGCAACACCCGCCAATACCCTGCAACACTCTGCAATGCTCTGCAACACCAGCCAATACCCTGCAACACTCTGCAACGCAATACTCTGCAACGCCATACTCTGAGATACCCAGCCATACCCAGCCATAGTCGGTGATACCCTGCAATACCCAGCCATAGACATCCCCCCCCTCCCGCCGCCCTCCGGTGCTTCTACCGACTCGCCAATACGATCAAAGCCAGAATCTTTTTTTTTTTTTTTTTTTTTTTTAGAGGTGAGATGCAGGGTTTTATTGACCCCATATCTCACTGTAAAGAGGACCTGCCATGCCATATTCCTATTACAAGGGATGTTTACATTCCATGTAATAGGAATGAAAGTGATCAAAAAATTTATTTTTGGGGAAAAAAATGTCAAACTAAAATAAATAAAGTAAAATGAACAATAAAAAAATAAATACATTTTAAAGTGGCCCTGTCCCCATGTGCTCGCATGCAGAAGCGAACGCATACGTAAGTCCCGCCCACATATGAAAACGGTATTCAAACCACACATGTGAGGTATCGCTGCGAACGTTAGAGCAAGAGCAATAATTCTAGCCCCAGACCTCCTCTGTAACTCAAAACATATAACCAGTAAAAAAAAATTAAATCGTCGCCTATGGGGATTTTTAAGTAGCGACGTTTGGCGCCATTCCACAAGCGTGTGCAATTTTGAAGAGTGACATGTTAGGTATCTATTTACTCAGCGTAACTTCATCTTTCACATTATGCAAAAATTGGGCTAACTTTACTGTGTTTTTTTTTTTTTTTTTAAAGCACAAAACATTCGAAAAATTGCTGTGCAAATACCGTGCGGGATAAAAAGTTGCAACAACCACCATTGTATTCTCCAGGGTGTTTGCTAAAAAAACATATATAATGTTTTGGGATTCTATGTAATTTTCTAGCAAATAAATGTTGATTTTTACATGTAGGAGAGAAGTGTCAGAATTGTCCTAGGTGCTCCAGAACGTCTGATGGCGCTCCCTGCATGTTGGGCCTCTGTATGTGGCCACGCTGTGTAAAAGTCTCACACATGTGATATCGCCGTACTCGGAAAAAATAGCAGAATGTGTTTTGGGGTGTAATTTGTGGTATGCATATGCTTTGTGTGAGAAATAAATATAATATTACAATTTTGTGAAAAAAAAAAGTAAAAATAATCTTGATTTTGCAAAGAATTGTGGGAAAAAATTACAACTTCAAAAAACTCATCATGCCTCTTACTAAATACCTTGGAATGTCTTCTTTCCAAAAAGTGGTCATTTGGGGGGTATTTGTACTTTTCTGGCATGTTAGGGTCTCAAGAATTGAAATAGGCCATCAGTACTTCAGGTGTGATCAATTTTCAGATATTGGCACCATAGCTTGTGGACTCTATAACTTTCACAAAGACCAAATAATATCCACTAATTTGGGTTATTTTTACCAAAGTTTTGTAGTAGTATAAATTTGGGCCAAAATTTATGAAGAAAAAATTACTAATCTGCTAAATTTTAGAACAGAAACAAAGAAAAATTCATTTTTTTTACAGAATTTTCTGTATTTTTTCTTTTATAGCACAAAAAATAAAAAACCGAGCGGTGATTAAATACCACCAAAAGAAAGCTCCATTTGTGTGAAAAAAAAGGGCAAACATTTCATATAGGTCCAGTGTTGCATGACTGAGTAATTGTCATTCAAAATGTGAGAGCACCGAAAGCTGAAAATTGGTCTGGTTATTAAGGGTGTTTAAGTGCCCAGTGGTCAAGTGTTAAAGTGATTTGATACACTCAATTCTGACATTTTATTAAATGTTTAAAAGAATGCAGTGTGGTACCCTGATAAAGAAAGAAGCACATCAACTATACCATTAAATTGTGTCACTACACAATTTGTACAGAGCTTAAGCTTTATTTTTTAAAGAGTACAATTTCCTATAGCTTTTAGATCTGTTGTGGTTTCCTGTTAAATTGTGGATTACAGTTGGCTAAAGAAATCAGGTGTCACACCCTCAACTACCTAAAAAAGAAATGTATTCCTAGTTATACAAATTAATCTGATTGGGGTGCTGCTGATGCTACTCTATTTTAATGCCAAGCAATCATTTAAAAGTAAAATATGTATTACATGTGCAAAGTTGTGATGGCAGCATGCAGTTGTTGGTGTTGCCCAGGCTTACTGACCACAGGTGAAAGAAACTCACCGTGATAGACTCACCCCGGACAGAGGCTTTTGGAGGGGACTGAATGCTAGCCTCTTGCAAGTTGACTGTGGGCCTGATTTGTTAACCTTTGTTTCAGCTCTCCGTGCCCTCTTATGTCTAAGTTACCCTGTGTCTATTTGGGGCACAGGGTGACCAAGCAAATAGAACAGTAATATTTATCCACAATATAACCCAGGAAATATACAAAGACTATTCCTGGTTTATTTGATTCTGAGCTATACATGTTAAGTGAAAAAGCTGATCACATTGGTCTCTGTACAATGTAGGAGATGGATAGCTGCTGCTGGTGGGTTTCTGCTATTGTGAGAAGGTGTCTGTCAGGGACAGAGGTGACTAGAAATATGTGGCCTGTCACATAAAATCCAAGCACAGGTTCAGTATAAATACTTCGCTTGGGGACCCCTGCAGAGACTCGGGGCTATGGGCCCCAGATTTTGGGCTATAGCCCCAAAAGACACTCCCTAGCGACGCCACTGTCTTTTATTATAAGTTAATATATATGTGTATGTTCTGCCTACTGTCCCATATCACATAGAAACATACAACACATATCAAGCTGCTATTAACAATGTATATGCTGCACCTACCTCTACCTAGGCAACAGCTGATGACAGTAATGATCATCCTCAATGATTCAGAAAGTGGTTTGATCTATCCAGTTTATCAATGAACACGAATTAAGGCATTGGGTCACATGTAGTAAGCTTTCCTGTTAATCATGAGCTTATTGCTGCTCTCATTTTGGTTTCACTAATTGGTTTAGCTTGTGAGCACAGGCAAATCCCACACAAATTTAAGTATCTCTGCTGGATTCCACTGCTCTTTGCTTCAGACATTGTATCCTGTGGCCACCTTGTATAAAGGAGCTAATATTAGCATGCAGGGATATACGTGTAAAGTTTGCCATACCTTAAGAAATCCTGGTATTTGACATTTCAGAGGATATCCAGTGAAAGTTCACATAGGTTTATTAAAGAAATGTGTAAAATAAAGTCACAATCATCATGCCATATTAACAATGAGCAATGTAAATAGGCACTTATGCACCTCCCTGCATTATTTGGGGCCCCTCTATATTTGTTCCAACCTAAAACTGGCGTGGCATATAAATCATTGTAGTGTCTGGAAAAAAAGACTTCTACAAAGTTTGAGAGGCTGGTATGTTTTGGTGGAAGTGAAAAACCAGGCCTACTCTTTGTAAAAATGTTCATTGCTTACACAAGTAACACAAGGCTACCAAAAATATGTACCACTACCCCCAAAGGAGCCACTTGGTAATTTGGATCTTCTGTTCTGAACCACAACTCAGAAGAACAACCTCAGCCCCTCTTACACACCTACAGTAGTAGACTGAAAGTCACTGCAAGCACTTTTAAAAACACCATTATGAATACCTTTTAGCGTGACTGTTAATTAGTACCAGCAAATAGACACAAGACTATTAGTACAGGTTAGAGTAAATGATGGTAGGAGTATAAACAAGCACACAGTAGCTACAGACAGACACACTTTGCAAGCCAATGCAATCACTATGCTAAAGTAACTTTGACTAGAATTCTGCACCACTTGGCTGGGAAAAGAGAGTCTCACGGCTCCAGGAGAACACATGCAGATAGTGAACTGTTCTCTCGGCCCGGAGGCCACAGGTGCTGGCAATTGCCGATAGCAACAGACGAAAGTAGACTCTGGACTGCCGCATTCTTCAAATAAAACACCTTTCTTTATTAAAACATCAAATCCACATGATTTTTTTAATAAAGAAAGGTGTTTTTTTTTAAGAGTGCGGCAGTCCAGAGTCTACTTTCGTTTATTATCACTTGGCTGGGATTAACTCATGAATCAGCAAAGTCAGCAATAAACAGTGCATATAAGCCTTAACTACAATATGAATGATAATACTATACCTAATTTAGAGTGGACCCTAGGAGTTTGGCTAGGATATGGTGCAATGTCACACACCTCCTTGTCGGAGGCCAAAGTGCTGAGAGGACTTCCCTTGCAGCTACTGTAAGTGCAGAGCGCCCCTGAAGGTGGTAACAGGGAGTGCTATGCTCAAAGAAGCAGGGGTTGCCAGGTTGAGGGGATGAGGAGACGTCCACTGGATGGAGGCTGACGAGCAAGATGCACTGCTGGGCAGGAGTCCCTCAGGAGTACCAGATGTGACTTGGCAGAAGAAAGAGGCAGGAGCAAAGTCAGGAGCAAGGCCAGAACCATTCACATAATATCAACCAGGAGTAAGGCAGCAAGTAGAGTCAGGAGTCAGCTGGACTCATACACTGGCAATCAGGCAGCAGCGGATTCATAAGAGCAAGCCAGAGGTTATACATGGATCAGCAGGCAGAAGCAGAGTTACTGGAACAAGCTACAGGTCAAAGCCAGGAATGGAGACAAGACAGGTCAAAGGCAAGCCAGCTCAGTAACAGGAAATCCAATAATACTCAGGAAGGAACACACGGGGGAGCTGAAGATCATCCAGCAACTAGTGGCTCATGCTGTTGGCTTTAAATAGGCCACTGGGTGCCAGAATCTTCCATGCATTGAGTGCGCCATGGTACGCATGTGCACTGGCACATGAATCTTCGTGGCCATTCATGCCCGTGTGTGCATGCGCATTAGTATTGACAAATTTCTATGTGCCAATCTGCAATTCTGTTGGGCATTAGCAGATGTGCCAGTTCTTCTGCGGACTGTTCTCTGACATGCAAAGTCCTCCTGATAATACCTCGTTGCATAGACAAGTAAAGGTAACTATGTATGAACTATGAAGGAGGCAGTGTTTAGTCCTAACTCTTCAGTCTGCTAGTGTTATGCCGCGTACATTCGATCGGAATTCTCGTCGGAAAAAGCTCTGATGGTTTTCCAGATGGAATTCGGCTCAAGCTGTCTTGTCTACACACGATCACACCAAATTCCAATCGTTTACAACGCGGTGACGTACAACACGTATGACAGGACTAGAAAAGGGAAATTCAATAGCCAGTAGCCAATAGCTTCTGTCTCGTAGTTGAATCTGAGCATGTATAATTTTTGGCATGTCGGAATTGCATACACGCGATCGGAAATTTCCGATAGAAAGTTTTTCCATCGGTAAAATTAAGAACATGCTATAATTTTTTGGCTGGTGGAAATTCGGACAGCTAAATTCCGATGGAGCATACACACGGTCGCATTTTCCAATGAAAAGCTCTCATCTGTCTTTTTCTGTCCAGAATTCCGATCGTGTGTATGTGGCATTAGAGTCCAATTGTACCGTCAGATGATTAGCTATGGCAGAACTGTGTGCCATCATACGAGATCAATTCCCCAATGTCCATATATTCATTTAACCTAGCTTGTCCCTAAGGAATGTATTAGGCATTGTGCACTCTTGACTTAAAAAACACGCATTTACAGGTGTTTGTCATTTTTTTTTCAGCCTGTAAAAACACCTTTATGTTAGCCTATGTGTCCATGCAGACATAGGCATTTACAGAAATATTAGAAGCGGAGCATTTACAAGAAAAAATAAAAGGTGCATTTAGGAAAGGAGCTAAAGAGCAGAAATAAACACTGAGCATGCTTAAGCACATGCAAGCGCTAGACGTGTTTAGGCACGTTTGATTGTCAACACATAAAAATAACCAGAATAAACTTGGCCAATTGAATCCATTAATGCTCATACACTTGATGTGCCTAAATGCACCTAAACGCATGTGCAATACATGGCTCTGTGCCGTTTTTAAGCAGCTTTTCTCCTGTTAGGAGTTCTAGCATTCAGAGGAGCAGAGCAAACAGCCCGTGTGCATTAGGTCTAGTTCAGCTTAGGATAATACTGTGGCCTTGTTGCCCTGAGTTCAGTTCCCACCAAGCACAATAATTGCATAAGTTGGTTTGTTTTCCTGGTGTTTATGCTATCAATCTCCAAGTGTTCTCCTATCCTCCCATGGCCATAAAACATATGATAGTGAGATTAGTAGAGGTTTCCATTAAAATTGGACCTACTCCATGACTGTAATAAGGGCATGTAAACTTGCTGAATGGCAGGGACTGGTGTGATAATTTTCAATGTACTCTGTAAAGTATCCCCTTGCAAAGTACAACTTCCCTTGCAAATAAACCTCATAGCATTAGGATTTGGTAACAAAAGGGAGGTACATGAATACGGAAAATATTATAGACCAAAGCAACTGGTCACTATTGTTTTTACTAGAAATTACTGTAGCGGAGGACATTTTGGACAAAATGTCATTCATGTGTAAATTTTGTTTTTGCCTCAGAACAATAGGGGTTCTGAGGGTTAATTATGTAGGTTAACCTTAACATCAGTTTGGCTGGGCTGTGTTAGAAGTTATACTTGGTCATTTGTACAGTGAGGTGCACATGACAAGCCAGAACCAGGCCTGGTTGGACGTTTTGGGTATGAGCCTTCTCGGAACCAATCAGAGGGTGTGCTGGGCCCCGCTGAGGAGTCTAAGAAGGGGTACTTAAGATGTGGAGGTCACGTGTTCAGGAGAGGAGTTTATCAACCCTGGGAACCCCTAGACATGGAAGAACAAGCCAAGTGGAGGTAACCGGTAAGCCCAATAAATCAAGGCCGCCCTACAAAGGGTTATGGCTGCTACATTACCTTCGTTAGACATAATAATATGCAGTGTTTGAAATTAATGTTCTATACTACTCCTGCTTGAAAAAACAAACAAAACAAAATGTTTTCTTCCAGAGTAATAAGTAAGAGGTTAGTGGCACATGAAAACCACCTCAATGGTGTCCTCTTGATTAATCTGACATTTTAGAAAATGTATACTGATGTGTATGTAGGTCTATCGCCATTTCCCAGAAGATCTAGAAGTGTCAGAGATTGATTGTCTTATGACAATGGAAAGAGGCCATTGTTTCTGTTCTAAGGAATCAATTATTATTGTGTAGCATTGCAGCCATATCATGCTTCTATAGGTCATGGTTTCTAACACATGCTGTAGGCTCGGGCCAAGGACAGCATTTTTGGCATTTGCTGTCAGCTGCAAAAGAAAAGATAGCTGTATTTTTAAAATCATGATTCCTTTATACAATAGTCTCAACAATTATTGAATAACCCCCATCCTGAACAAGGCTTTGTTTATATTAATAAGGCCCATTAAGTGATTGTGCCAATATAGAAAAGTGTCTGAGGGAAGAGCCATTCCTGTTGCCCAAATGAAAGCCTAAGGGACTTTTCTGAATCTATTAAAGTCTAAGAAGTCTATTGTTAGGTCTGTTATTTCCCCAGCAGTGTGATGTTTTGCTCACACCAGTTTGTATATTCAGATTAGGAGAATAAAGTTCATTGGTTTAACCCTATAGAAAAAAAGCACCAGCTTAAAATGTCCGGGAGGATGGATGCTGTGATTGCCACAGATTAGGTAGGTATGGACAGCCTGCAGATAAAAAGCAGCATTGCAAATGCTTGTAACTCTCTCATGTTTATAAAGTGTTCCAAATGCTGAGTACAACAGAGTAGAAAGCAGCTAGTAAAATTGTTCTCAGATTAATTTGTTTTAGCCAGACAAACCAAGGGATGATTTAGCTAGAATTGCTGCAAAAAGTATTGTATCCATAATAATACGTTTATTTGTAAAACTGCAATTTTGAGCATCTATATGTAGCGATCTTCTAGTTAGGTGCTGGGTTAGATACATTAGTTCTGTAATCATTGTAGCTGTGTTTGATTGTTCTGGTCTTTTCTCTGTTTCAGTGGCTGCAGGATTGATTGCTTCCACCTGGCTGCCTGAAATGTTCTGAAAGTTAGTAGGCAGGAAGAGTTTAATCAGCAGCTGAATAATTATGGAGCCCAGAGACTAAGTGCAGAGGAGTCTTTTTCCATGAGGAGGAGATCACCGCTTAGGGAGGCTGTTAGCTCGCTAGGCAGTTCTGCCATGTGCCTGCGGGTTATTGAGGTCTCAGTGGAGTTAGCTGGAGGATTACTTTGCTGAGAGTTGCTGAATGTCAGAAACCATGAATCAGACTGAGACAGAAGTACAATTAAATCACACTTGTTTATTAAATAAAAATAAAAAGGTAAATAGAGAAAGCGTAGTCAAAGCATAGCCAGAGTCCACTAACCGGATCGAGTAGTCAGCCAGTCCAGAGTTCAATAACCAGATCGGGTAATCAGCCAGGCCAGAAGTCAGGGATCCAAGTAGAGCAACAGCAAGCAGGATAAGGAGCCAGAAGGGATGTCAGCAATCCAGTCTTTGAACAGAACCGCAGGAGATGGTTTCTTGTGATGTGACCAAGGCGAAGGCAGATATGAAGTGAGCTGGACAGCTTTAAGTAGGCAGGTCTGACAAGCTGGATAAGGAACAGCTGGTAACTGTGGAGGGAGATGGGAGCTGGCAATTTGCTGACAGCTGAGCAGCCAGCCCAGAGAAGGAAGGGCTAAGCCAGCCCTGACACTGAAGCTGGCTGAGGGGCTGCCATCAGATGGTCTGGGTACCATGGGAAGAAACTGTCTGGAAGGCATTGGAAAGAGGCAACCAATTTTACAAGGACATTAGTTAGCACAGAGTGGTGTGAAAAATCTTAGAGACTGCGTGCTGTTTAAAGGGGAGATGGTGTCTGGTATCCAGAAGAGCTCAGACTATTTAATTCTAGTGATGGACGAACTTCCGACGGGACGTTTCACGAACGCGAACTGCGAACGTGGCCAAAAGTTCGCGAACCGCAAAGTTCGCAGTGGACCCCATTGACTTTAATGGCAGGCGACCTTAAAAACCTAAAGTTCAAATACTTACTAGCTGTGCACACATAGTCCCACAACATGGACACTGACATAACAAAAGTATTAAGTGAATCTGGGATCGAAAACAACAAGCATTCTTTTTTTATCTGTGAAATTTTCACAATTCAGGAGTGCGTGAAGGCCATGGAGGAGAGGCAAGGTCAGGGCAGGCTATGAAGGGGGTGCAGGAGATGATCAGTGCTACAGTCAGGGCAGCGCAGTCCTGTGCCAGTGTCCCAGTGTGCCAACCTGTGCTTGAGCCCCTCCCTCTGCCCGGCCCTTACCCCCACCTATGCAGGGCTCCACTGCGGTGGTCCGGAGGTGCCAGTCCAGTGCTGATCCTCAGCCATGGTGCTGGTACTGCCTGCTGATTGGCTTCTCCGCTGCTATCTTCCTCACTGTCTGAAACCAGCACCTCAATAGAGACTGAGCACTGACACCAGCACTGTAATAGAGAGCACTGACACCAGCACCAAGATAGAGAGCACTGACACCAGCACAGAGATAGAGAGCACTGACACCAGCACTCTTTGTAGTATCGCTGCAGAACTGCTCAGCAGTCACAATGCTGCACAGTGGAAATGCACTATACTATGCTTTCTATATGTGCAAGTATTATATACGTGTATTATACCCCTATATACTGCACACCAAATAGTACACCTATACCAGTCCTTAAAAGGACCTTTGTGGACCTAGTAGCTAGTGATTTGCAGACTGTCCCTCAGTCCTTACACTGATAAAAGACAGCTGCAGAATCCGTCAGCAGTGCACTCAGCAATCAGCAGTACAGCAGTCAGCAGCAGTGCACCAGAACCCTATATACTGTACACCTATACCAGTCCTTAAAAGGACCTTTGTGGACCTAGTAGCTAGTGATTTGCAGACTGTCCCTCAGTCCTTACACTGATAAAAGACAGCTGCAGAATCCATCAGCAGTGCACTCAGCAATCAGCAGCACAGCAGTCAGCAGCAGTGCACCAGAACCCTATATACTGTACACCTATACCAGATCTTAAAAGGACCTTTGTGGACCTAATAGTAATAGCTAGTGATTAAACTGACTGTCCCTTCTCCACACAGCATCCTGTCCCTACACTGACAAAAGACAGCTGCAGAATCGGTCAGCAGCGCACTCGGCAATCACCAGCACAGCAGTCAGCAGCAGTGCACCAGAACCCTATATACTGTACACCTATACCAGTCCTTAAAAGGACTTTTGTGGAGCTAATAGTAATAGCTAGTGATTAAACTGACTGTCCCTGCTCCACACAGTGTCCTGTCCCTACACTGACAAAAGACAGCTGCAGAATTGGTCAGCAGTGCACTCAGCAGCACAGCAGTCAGCAGCAGTGCACCAGAACCCTATATACTGTACACCTATACCAGTCCTTAAAATGATTTTTGTGGACCTAATAGCTAGTGATTTGTGTCACTACAGTATGTCCCTGCTCCACACAGCAACCTCTCCCTACACTGACAAAAAACAGAATGTAAAATGGCCACCAGATCAGGTCCATTTATAAGGTAGGGGTAATGTCCAATTGTCCATGTGCTGAAATTTCTCAATTGGCTGTCCTATACCCCATGATGGATGTGTCATGGGTCAAAGTTCTTTCACAATGTAAACGCATATGTCCGCCGCGCGAACAGCGCCAGAAGTCCTCTGGTTTGGCGAATCGCGAACACGCAAAATTTGCCGCGAACCGGCCGCCGGGCGAACCGCAAGGCCATCCCTATTTAATTCTTAGTGAAAGGACTTGGATGTCCATAGAGGAAGAAAAACCTCTTCAAGTTGCTACTACAAAGTCCAGTCGATCATTTACTTGTGCAAGGACTTGGATCACAGCCCTAAATGAGAAAATTAAAATTGTTGCTAAGGGTTACTGGAGTATCCTACCATTACTCACTACCTATCCAATTTCTTATTTGCATCAAAAAGCATACTCCTAGACTGGTTAATGAGTTTGAAGAGTGATCAGTATTGTGTGGTTGGCTGTGAGGAAACTACTGGACAAAAATATATAGTAATGATAGTAACAGGTACAGTATACTACACCTTTTAAACAAACCAAAAAACAAACAATGTCAAATTGGTACAAAGAAACAACACATGTATGAAATATGGCCACAAAAATTAGCAGGTGTGCTGATCAACAGTTTGGTATAGCCCTCCAGCTGGCTACTGGTGATAGTTAGACAGGTGAAAGGGTGCTGCTGCTCTCTATGGATCCTCTGGGTGGCAGGAACACATCTAGACAAAACACAAAAGAAGAGATCGCAAAGCCGCCCTAGCGTAACT
Source organism: Lithobates pipiens (assembly GCF_037356315.1). Taxonomy (NCBI): domain Eukaryota; kingdom Metazoa; phylum Chordata; class Amphibia; order Anura; family Ranidae; genus Lithobates; species Lithobates pipiens. The sequence continues at coordinate 123,889,671 of NW_027507788.1, forward strand.
CGGCTTTAATATGGAAAGTTAAAAACACTACAGTAGTCAAACTCACATTGTGTGAAGGTAGATACCGCATAAGGATTCCACTGTGTCCACACTCCTATAACAACCTCAAGATCCCGAAAGGGAAAGTGGGAGCCATGGACATTCCACCTAGCTGCCCAGATCCTGGCAGCACATCCAAAACTGTCCACCACCACGATTGATTCTATGCACTTATGTCTTGTCCAGCCGGCGCTGCTCACACAAACCCACATGAACAGGATACAGGGGGGGAAGAGAGTGAGGACATCACACAGTTGCCATGACAATGCATTTCAGAGACATGGCCTCCTTCCTCAGGTCATGTCCACTAACTCACTGGTAACTCGCCAATTTATAGAGGAAGAGAGACGTGCTCATGGTGACACCTTTCCTGTCTCAGATCTTGAGGGGACACAGGGGTAGGGAAGGCAAAAAATACTTATAGGCTGTCATGTACCAGATAAGACCAGAACTGTGTGGACTGCAACAGAGGAAACCCAAACGTGTATAAGTGAAATATAATGATTTATTAAGGAAAGTGAATAATATAAATACAACCACACAGTGCAAAAAATAAACCAACAGAGACCCCCAAATAACAACAGACAGATATGTACAATAAATGGGAAATACCAGGATCATAAACGATAGGCAGGCCAGGGTCATGCACAGAGGATCAGTAGATAAACACAGGGCAGTCCAGAATCAGACACAAGCCAGGCCAAGGTCATACACAGGGAGATCAGCAGATGGGGTAGAAACACAGGACAGGGAGAGGATGGACGGATCAGACTGCAGGGCAGGGATGATGATAACAGGGGGACAGGGTAGGGACCAGGACAGGGAAACAGGTTCAGGGCACAGGAACAGGTACAGAATCAGGCTCAGGATCACAAGCAGCAGGTCAGGGCACAAGGACAATACCAAGGCAAACATGTGAGTGCTTGCCAGCTATTTATAGGCCTGTGATTGGCCTCAAGTGACACCTGATTGCAGGAGGTGCTGCCTGCTCCATACTGACAGGATCCATCCACTGGTGGACACCAGTACTGCAGCCCAAAGATGACATAACATCAGCAGTGAAAAGCTCTCCTGACAGTTCCAAATTGCCAGGAGACATCTGCTGGTGGACCTCAGTACTGCATGCCAAAAGACAGATATTATCAGCAGATGGAACATTTCCTGACATAGGCATTGGTTACAGCAGTGGGACTATAGCGACTTAATAGCTAAAACATAATAATAGATTCCTTAACATATGGTAATAAAAACAATTAAACCATTTATAAAGATGTATCTGCTCCCAGCAAACACTAATATGTTAAAAAAGTTAATAATTTGAATATGCTTAATTATTCTACTTAAAGGATCAACCATGAGACAGAGAGCATACTACTGCCATTAAGAAAGGAAATTATTATGTATACTATATAAACATATTCACTTTCCTCTCCCATAAATTGCACATACAGTGCCTTGCGAAAGTATTTGGCCCCCTTGAACTTTTCAACCTTTTGCCACATTTTAGACTTCAAACATAAAGATATAAAATTTTAATTTTTTGTGAAGAATCACCAACAAGTGGGACACAATTGTGAAGTGGAACGAAATCTATTGGATAATTTAAACTTTTTTAGCAAATAAAAAACTGAAAAGTGGTGCGTGCAAAATTATTCGGCCCCTTTACTTTCAGTGCAGCAAACTCACTCCAGAAGTTCAGCGAGGATCTCTGAATGATCCAATGTTGTCCTAAATGACTGATGGTGATAAATAGAATCCACCTGTGTGTAATCAAGTAGCTGTATAAATGCACCTGCTCTGTGATAGCCTCAGGGTTCTGTTGAAAGCGCAGAGAGCATCATGAAGACCAAGGAATACACCAGGCAGGTCCATAATACTGTTGTGGAGAAGTTTAAAGCCGGATTTGGATACAAAAAGATTTCCCAAGCTTTAAACATCCCAAGGAGCACTGTGCAAGCGATCATTTTGAAATGGAAGGAGTATCAGACCGCTGCAAATCTATCAAGACCTGGCCATCCCTCTAAACTTTCAGCTCAGACAAGGAGAAGACTGATCAGAGATGCAGCCAAGAGGCCCATGATCACTCTGGATGAACTGCAGAGAACTACAGCTGAGGTGGGAGAGTCTGTCCATAGGACAACAATCAGTCGTACACTGCACAAATCTGGCCTTTATGGAAGAGTGGCAAGAAGAAAGCCATTTCTCAAAGATATCCATAAAAAGTCTCGTCTAAAGTTTGCCACAAGCCACCTGGGAGACACACCAAACATGTGGAAGAAGGTGCTCTGGTCAGATGAAACCAAAATCGAACTTTTTGCCCACAATGCAAAACGATATGTTTGGCGTAAAAGCAACGCAGCTCATCACCCTCAACACACCATCCCCACTGTCAAACATGGTGGTGGCAGCATCATGGTTTGGGCCTGCTTTTCTTCAGCAGGGACAGGGAAGATGGTTAAAATTGAGGGGAAGATGGATGCAGCCAAATACAGGACCATTCTGGATGAAAGCCTGTTGGAGTCTGCAAAAGACCTGAAACTGGGACGGAGATTTATCTTCCAACAAGACAATGATCCCAAACATACAGCAAAATCTACAAAGGAATGGTTCACAAATAAACGTATCCAGGTGTTAGAATGGCCAAGTCAAAGTCCAAACCTGAATCCAATCGAGAATCTGTGGAAAGAGCTGAAAACTGCTGTTCAGAAACGCTCTCCATCCAACTTCACTGAGCTCAAGCTGTTTTGCAAGGAAGAATGGGCAAGAATTTCAGTCTTTCGATGTGCAAAACTGATAGAGACATACCCCAAGCGACTTGCAGCTGTAATCGCAGCAAAAGGTGGCTCTACAAAGTATTAACGCAAGGGGGCCGAATAATTTTGCACGCCCCACTTTTCATTTTTTTATTAGTTAAAAAAGTTTCAAAAATCCAATAGATTTCGTTCCACTTCACAATTGTGTCCCACTTGTTGGTGATTCTTCACAAAAAATAAAAATTGTATATCTTTGTTTGAAGCCTGAAATGTGGCAAAAGGTTGAAAAGTTCAAGGGGGCCGAATACTTGCGCAAGGCACTGTATGTGTTTCATATGGAGATATGTAAAAAAATTAACTTAAATATAACAGGAGGAGGGAGAGGAAAATAATTTATGATTGGGAACTACCACTTGTATAATGAACTACTTGCATATCTCTATCTCTTTTTGCGTAACCATCTTCCCTTCTCTAATGGAGACAAAATGGATGACAAAAACCAACAAAAACAGGATCCGGGCAGCTAGGTTGAACGTCCACGGCTCGCCCTTCCCCAGTCGGGATCTTGAGGTTGTTATAGGTGTGCGACCACAGTGGAATCCTTCTTCACAAAATGTGAGTTTGACCATTGTAGTGTTTTTAACTTTACCATACCAGGGCATTTATACCTTCCTGCCCAGACCAATTTTCAGCTTTCAGCACTCTCATATTTTGAATAACAATTACTCAGTGATGTTACACTGTACCCAAACAAAATTTTTATCATTTTTTCTCACAAACAGGGTTTTCTTTTGGTGGTATTTAACCACTTAAGGACCGCCTCCTACACATATACATCAGCAGAATGCAACGGCTGGGCACAAGCATGTACCTGTACGTTGCTTTTTAAGTGCCCAGCTGTGGGTTGGGAGCGCTCCGCTGGCGGCGCCCTCCCGACCCGGTCCTGAGCTCTGTAACCATGGCCGCGGGAACAGCGGACCCGATCGTCGCTGGTGTCCGTGATCGGGTCACAGAGCTGAAGAATGAGGAGAGGTCTGTGTAAACAAACCTCCCCCGTGCTTCCTACTGAGCCTGTCACTGATCGTCTCTTCCCTTTTATAGGGAAAGATGATCAGTGGCATCACATGCCAGACCACGCCCCCCTACAATAAAAAAAAAAAACACACATAACTTCATACATAACACCTACACTGCCCCCTAGTGGTTAACTGGTTCACTGCCAGTGTCATTTACACAGGAATCAGTGCATTTAAATAGCACTGATTGCTATATAAATGACAATGGTCCCAAAAATGTGTCAAAAATGTCCGATGTGTCCGCCATAATGTCGCAGTCACAATAAAAATCGCTGATCGCCGCCATTACTAGTAAAAATAAAAATATTTATAAAAATGCTATAAAGCTATCCCCTATTTTGTAAACGCTATAACTTTTGTGCAAAGCAATCAATAACCGCTAATTGCGTTTTTTTTTTTTTTTACCAAAAATATGTAGAAGAATACGTATCGGCCTAAACTGAGGAAAAAAAATGTTTTTTTTATATATTTTTTGGGGATATTTATTATAGCAAAAAGTAAAAAATATTGCATTTTTTTTCAAAATTGTCGCTCTATTTTTGTTTATAGTGCAAAAAATAAAAACCGCAGAGGTGATCAAATACCACCAAAAGAAAGCTCTATTTGTGGGGAAAAAAAGGACACCAATTTTGTTTGGGAGCCACGCCGCACGACAGCGCAATTGTCAGTTAAAGCGAGGCAGTGCTGAATCGCAAAAAGGGGCCTGGTCCTTTGGCTGCAAATTGATCCAGGGCTTAAGTGGTTAATCACTGCAATTTTTAAAAAATGTTTGCAATATAAGCGAAAAAAAGAGAAAATTTTGAAAAAAAAAACACTTTTTTTAGTTTCTATTGTAAAATTTTGCAAAGTAATTTTTCTTCATATATTTGGCCCAAAATGTATACTGCTACATATCTTTAGCAGGGCAGCCATCAGAAATTTGGGGGGCCCCTTACACACATTTAGGCCTGCCCCCCCCCCGGGTCTGACCACCAACATTCCCTAGGGCCTGCCCACTGGCCGTCCCACCAAATCCGCCCCCTGTCATCTCACTGAGTCGCAATCCATGCCCAGCATCATCCATCGCTCTCCACAATGTATCCCCATACACGCCCAGCACCATCCATCCATCCCTCTCCACAATGTATGCATTGTGGAGAGGGATGGATGGGGATGCATTGTGGAGAGGGATGGATGGATGGTACTGGGCAGGGATGGGGATGCATCATGGAGAGGGATGGATGGATGGATGGGGCTGGGCGGGGATGGGGGTGCATTGGGGAGAAGGATGGATGTATGGTGCTGGGTGGGAAAGGGGGTGCACTGTGGAGAGAGATGGATGGATAGATGGTGCTGGGCGAGAATGGGGATGCATTGTGGAGAGGGATGGATGGATGGATGGTACTGGGCGGGGATGGGGAGGCATCGTGGAGAGGGATGGATGGATGGTGCTGGGCGGGGATGGGGGTGCACTGTGGAGAGAGATGGATCGATGGTGCTGTGCGAGTATGGGGATGCATTGTGGAGAGGGATGGATGGTGCTGGGCGAGGATGTGGATGCATTGTGGAGAGGGATGGATGGTGCTGGGTGAGGATGGGGATGCATTGTGGAGAGGGATGAATGGGTGGATGGTGCTGGGCGGGGATGGGGATGCATTGTGGAGAGGGATGAATGGGTGGATGGTGCTGGGTGGGGCTGGGGATGCATTGTGGAGAGGGATGGATGGATTATGCTGGGCGGGGATGGGGAAGCATTGTGGAGAGGGATGAATGGGTAAAGGTGCTGGGTGGGGATGGGGATGCATTGTGGAGAGGGATGGATGGATGGATGGTTCTGGGTGGGGATGGGGATGTATTGTGGAGAGGGATGGATGGTGCTGGGCCGGAATGGGGATGCATTGTGGAGAGGGATGGATGGATGGTGCTGGGCGGGGATGGAGATGCATTGTGGAGAGGGATGGATGGTTCTGGGCGGGGATGGGGATGCATTGTGGAGAGGGATGGATGGATGGTGCTGGGCGTGGATGGGGATGCATTGTGGAGAGGGATGGATGGTGCTGTGCAGGGATGTATTGTGGAGAGGGATGAATGGTGCTGGGCGGGGATGGGGATGCATTGTGGAGAGGGATGGATGGATGGTGCTGAGCAGGGATGGGGATGTATTGTGGAGAGGGATGGATGGTGCTGAGCGGGGATGGGGATGCCTTGTGGAGGGGGATGGATGAATGAATGAATGAATGAATGAATGAAATACTTATATAGCGCACAATGCGAACTGAATCGCCTCTAGGCGCTGATGGTACTGGGTGGGGATGGTGATGCATTGTGGAGAGGGATGGATGGATGGATGGTTCTGGGTGGGGATGGGGATGTATTGTGGAGAGGGATGGATGGTACTGGGTGGGGATGGGGATGTATTGGGGAGAGGGATGGATGGTGCTGGGCCGAGATGGGGATGTATTGTGGAGAGGGATGGATGGTGCTGGGCGGGGATGCATTGTGGAGAGGGATGGATGGATGGTGCTGGGTGAGGAAGGGGATGCATTCTGGGGAGGGATGGATGATGCTGGGTGGGGATGAAGATGATGGAGTTGCATTGTGGAAAATTGATGAGAATGTCTCTGTAGGGGCTCTCCACCCAGAGCCATTCTCATGAATTTTCCACAATGCAACTCTATCATGCCACTGGTGTCCCATCCAAGGAGAAGGATATTAAATAAATTCTAAATATACAGTCAGCATATTGGGCATACACACTAAACTTTTGTGACTTACCCTTCAGGCTGCTCTCTGGTATTTATCTGCATGCACCTGATAGGGCTGGGTGCATGCAGATAGATGCTGACAAGCTGACCACACCCCTTGCCCGTGTCCCAGCCAATCACATTGTAAAGCAACCTAGCAGTAGCCAGCAGGCTCTGTCTCAGCAGGGAAGAAAGAGGAACGAGCGCTGGCCGCGATCACCTGCTGAGGGGGGCGTAGTCTCGAGCTTCATGTATAGCTTCTCTCCACTCCTCCACCAGCAGCCAGTCGCCGTGCAGGCTAGTGGCGGGGCAGGTGATCGATTTATTTCATGTGCTGCTGTATGGGGAGCGGGCCCTGGTAGATGCTTGAGCCCCTTACTTGAGTCCTGCCTGTACCCCCCTGATGGCGGCCCTGATCTTTAGTAAAACATAACCCAAATTAGTGTGTATTAGTCTCTGTGAAGGTTATAGAGTCTACAATCTATGGTGCAAATCTTTGAAAATTTATCACACCTAATGTACTGAAGGCCTATCTTATTCCATGAGACCCTAACAAACCAGGAAAGTAGAAAATACACCCCAAATGACCCCTTTTTGGAAAGTAGACATTCCAAGGTATTTAGAAAGAGGCATGGGGATTTTTTTGAAGCTCACTTTTTTTCCCATAATTCTTGGGAAAATTACGATTTTATTTTATTTTTTTTACACAAAATTGTCATAATAACAGTTTTTTCTCTCACACAGTGCATACTTGCAATGACACCCCAAAATACATCCTGCTACTCCTCCTGAGTACACCTATACCACAAGTGTGAGACTTTTACACAGTTTGGCCACATACAAAAGCCCAACATGCAAGTAGCACCTCCAGGTGTTCTAGGAGCAGAAATTACACATCTCATTTGATGACAATCTATCACACTTTTGAAGGCCCTGGAGCACTAGGACAATGGAAACATCCACAAAATGACCCCATTTTGGAAAACTAACACCCCAACAGATAATCTATGAGACATAATGAGTCTTTTGAAAGGTTCATTTTTTTCAGCAAGGTTTTGGAAATGTGGGGAAAAAAATGAAAACCAATTTTTTTTTTGATCATTCGATTTTTATTGAGTTACGTATAAGCAAAGAAATACAATGAGCACATTGCATAACGGTAAACATGGTATCATGGCATGGCATTTACATAATGCCGTTACATCAAATATTCATTCAATTATTACATGGAACAGTATAACAAACTATGTTGTACTATAAGGACAATCAACAAGTATATTTAATGTTATATTTGCATTTTCCTCCCCTAGACACCCCGATGGGTACACATCTGTGTCTTGGGGGGGGTTGGTGTCATTGAAGTTGAATGCAATTAGGTACCTAAAAGTTAGTCTTGTTCAAGAACTGTGCAGTGGCTAACCTGGGATCGCTGTAGGTCTAAAGCAAGGTTTTAATTATGTGTTTGTCTTTTGTAGGAAATCAGCGGCTCCCGACCTCTTTTCCCACGGTGCCCACCAATTTTTTTTCTTTGGGTAACCTACCCTCACTGGAAACCATCATTAATTCATAGCTGTAGTGTAGGTATATGGTATTCAGAAGCTGATCGATGGAGGGAAGCTTGTCCGCTTTCCACAACCTGGTTATGGATAATCTGGCTGCCAGGAGGATGTGGGTCGTTACATGCCTGTATGCATATGGTATGTCATCTATCATCAGGTATAGGAGAGCCAAGCCTGGGGTAGGGGGAATATGAATTTGTGTTATGTCTGCTATAATTTGAAACACTACGCCCCAGAAGGTATGGATTCGTTTACAGTCCCAAAATATGTGGAATAAATCTCCTCTGGTAGGGTTACACCTCCAGCAGACATCTGACACCTTGGGGTTATATGATGCTAACCTGATGGGGTTAAGTACCATCTTAGTGACAGCTTTTGAGTCAGTTCCCACAGTGCGGAGCACTTCGTGGTTTTGTATATGGACCTTAAAGCACTTTCCCCTTGTTGTTCCGTGAAGGGCGCATACAAGTCATTTTCCCAATGTGTGTGAGATGCTGATTTTGTGAATTTGCGTTTTAGGTGTAAGGTATTGTACATGAGGGATAGACCCTTTGAGTTAGGGAGGGGAAGCAGTTAGATATTCCCATATTGCTGCTGGAATAGTGTATAGGGGAAGTGTGATGTTGCTTAGGCAGCGTTTCACGCTGATATATGTTTAGAGGTCCGACTGGGACAAATTTCATTCGTTTTGGAGTATAGCGAAGGGTTTGAGGTGTGCTCCCTGGAACAGCTGGTTAATGTAAGTGATGCCTTTCCTAGTCCACTGTAGCAGTGATAGGTCAGGGGACATATGATCTAATGATTCAATTGGGATCGGAATTTGCTGGATGTTTGGGCCATGGTGTATACTGTGGGTTATGCTTTTCCATGCTTTGGCCACAGCCACCATGGTGGGGGGGTAGGGCTTTAGGAAGATTGTGACCCAAAGGAGTGCTCATCAACCACCCCTTCAAACTAGGGCGGATTAGCAGAGCATGTTTTATCTTGCCCCAAATTTTACTCGGAGCACAGAGGAACCATTCCCTGGTTTGATCTATTATTGCCGCTGTATGATAGTCTTCAAAGTCTATCGACCCCGGATCTCCTGCCATTTTATGTTTCCGAAGTTTTGAGTGTGCGCTTCTGGGTTTGGTTCCACGCCAATTTGCACTGGTTAAGTAAGCTCTGTAATGATGTGAAGTAATATTTGAGGATGGGAATAGGAAGGGTTCTGAATAGGTATAGGATTTGGGGTAACAGCAGAATTTTGAACACAGCCAATCTGCCAGACCATGAAAGTTCTAGGGTAGTGATTTTCTGAGAGTCTAGTCGAAGTTTGTGGAGAAGGGTTTTAAAATTGGATGGGAAGAGCTGTTTTGGTGGATCTCGTGAGTTGTATGCCCAGGTAAAAAATGCTCTTATCTGACCACGCGAAGGGATACTGGGCCTGTAGTATATGTTTAGTAGTGGCATCTAATTTTAGGTTCAGGACGTGAGATTTGGTGGTGTTCAGTTTATAATGGGAGACTCGACCAAACCAGGCTAATGTTTTGTGGGCTGCGGCTAGTGATGAGGTGGGGTTTGTTAGAATCAGTATCACATCGTCCGCAAAAAGACTAATTTTATGTGTGGTGGACCCCACAGTCATCCCCATTATCTTGGGGTTCACGCGGATGTGTTCTGCCAAGGGTTCCATGACTAGGTCAAATATAAGAGGTGAAAGGGGGCAACCCTGTCATGTACCGTTTGATATATAGAAAGGTTGGGATAACATATTAGCGGAGAACACTTGTGCTGACGGATGAGTGTAGAGTGCCATGATAGCATTATAGATGTGGTCTTTGAAACCAAATTTCAGCAAAACCTTCTGCAGGTATACCCAATGCATGTGATCGAACGCCTTCTCTGCATCTAAAGAGAGAAGCAGAGAAGGCGTTCTGCTGGATTCCGCGTGGTGTACCAAATCTATCATACGTCTCGTTGCGTCCGGTGCTTGTCTCCCCTTAATGAAGCCAGTCTGGTCATTGTGTATCAGGTCTGGCATAATTGTCATTAAACGTCTAGCAATGGTTTTGGCATAGATCCTTAGGTCAAGGTTAAGTAGGGAGATTGGACGAAAGTTTTGGGGGGAGGTTGGTTCTTTCCCCGGTTTTGGTAGAATGATGTTGAGTGCGTTTAACGATTCTCTAGGGAACGTGGCCGAGGATGCAGCATCATTGAAGAGTTTTGTCAAGTGAGGAAGTAGGTGTGCAGAAAATTGTTTAAAGTATTCCCCTGTGAGGCCATCCGGACCAGGGGCCTTGCGCGGTAGTGACTTGATGGTTGCAAGGATTTCTGGGATAGAGAATGGTGCATTTAAGGAGGTCAATTGGGCTTCTGTCAGTTTAGGTAGGTTAATTTGATTAAGAAACTCGTCATTTTCAGCCTGGGAAGGTTGGTGAGTCGCTGGGCCTTTATTTAGATTGTATAAGTCACTGTAAAAGTCGCTAAATGCATTTGCTATGTCCTGAGGGTTGGACAGTTTCTCTGTGGAATGCGGGTGGACTAGGTGACAAATTTTAGATTTGATGCGTTCCCCTTTGATTTCTTGTGCTAATTTCTTGCCAGCTTTATTGGATGTGGATTAAGAGATGGCCTTTAGTTTACGATGCATATGTTCGTGTGTGTAGAGGAGAAGTGTCCCAAGTTCACGTCGAAGTGTCATTAGTTGGGCTAGTATATGTGGGCGTGGGTTGGATTTGTGTTCCGCCTCCAGCTTAGCTATTTGGGAGGTGAGGTAGTCAATTTGCTGCTTCCTTTTCCTTTTACTAACTGAGCTAAGTTTCATAATAATACCACATATGGCTACTTTATGCGCGTTCCAAACCACGACAGGGTCTTTGACCGATTTAGCATTTATTTCAAAGTATTCTTTAAAATGGTTAGCAATTTCAGTAGAGTAGGAGGGGTGTTGCAATATGTAGTTGTTGGGGCTCGCCAGAGAAAATTGTTCCGCTGGGGGGGAAGTGTCGTTGATGGTTAATGAAATAGGATTGTGGTCTGACCGTTTGTCAGAAACCATGAAACAGACTGAGACAGAAGCACAATCAAATCACACTTGTTTATTAATAAAAAAATAAAAAGGTAAATAGAAAAAAGTGTAGTCAAGCATAGGCAGAGTCCAGTAGCCAGATCGGGTAGTCAGCCAGTCCAAAGTTCATAAACCAGATCGGGTAATCAGCCAGGCTTGAAGTCAGGGATCCAAGGAGAGCAACTGCAAGCAGGATAAGAAGCCAGGAGGGATGTCAGCAAGCCAGTCTAGAAACAAACAGCAGGAGATGGTTCCTTGTGATGTGACCAACGTGAAGGCAAAGGAAAAAAGTGAGCTGGAAGGCTTTAAATAGGCAGGTCAGATAAGCATCATCGAGAACAGCTGGTAACTGTGGAAAGAGAAGAGAGCTGGCAATTAGCCGACAGCTGAGCGGCCAGCCCAGAGGAGGAAGGGCTAAGCCAGCCCTGATACAGTTACATTTTGTAACAGCCATTTGTCAACAAGAAACATGTCAAGTCTGGAGTAGGATTTGTGATGCGGAGAAAAATAGGTATAATCCCTCTCTGTTCCATGTTGACATCTCCAGACATTGTAAAAGATTGAGCGATGTCAGGAGCTGTCCCAGGGGAGAAGGTCTTCATTTTGTAGCTGAGGTGGTGTCCATATGTACGTCTGCTACCAGGTTGAAGTCTCCACAAATGAGGAGATGACCTTGTCGTATGCTGATTACTTTGGATAAAGTTTTCTTAATAAAATTAGCTTGATGAGAGTTGGGGGGCATACAGATTCAGTATCGTGTATTTGGCCCCGTTAATCGTGCATATCAGGATCAAGAAGCGGCCATTGGAGTCGTAGATTTCCTGGATAGGTTTAAAGTCTATGTCTTTTTTTAATTTTTATGAGTACACCTCTCTTTTTAGAGATGTAGTTAGAGAGGTACATATGAGGGAATTTGCTGTTATAGCAAAGGTTTGCTGACGCTGGTGTCAGGTGAGTCTCCTGTACACACAGAATGTTGCCCCCCCCCCCCCCCCCAGTTTCTCCGCTGTATGCCATAGAGAATGTCTCTTTTCCGGGTGATTAAGCCCTTTGGCGTTCAAAGAGATGACTGTGAAGGGCATAGCGGAGGCTATGACCAAAGAGAGATTTGGGAAGAGCAGAAGTACTTACAGTTCGCAGGAAATAGGTGGTTCGCGGTATCAGCGGTCAAGTCTTTTTGTGTAGGTTTATCCGGTCTTCTGGCTTCTGGATGTAGGTACACTGTGATTGTCCCTAAAACAAAATATTAATACAAAAAAGAAAAAAAACAAAAAGAACAAGTGGTAAACCGAGTGGTTAAAGTAACGGAATGCGGTGGCTTGTGTTACACACAGGAAAAAGCTGTAATCAGCTTTACCACTTTAAAGGGGAACAGTTACTACCAGTGGAACAGAAAAACAGGACATCTTCCAAGAGGGTGATGCAGATGTGGTTATTGGACCCCGTAAGAGCTGGAGGTTTCCATGGGTTGATGGTTTATGGCCCCTTGGGTACGTTGGGAGGTCGGTGGATTCTGCTGCCAGAGAGGAGGTACAGCAACTTTAGGTAGATCCGGTACTATCCCCCATTCTTGTAGGAGCCGAATGCCCTTTTGCAGATCACTGATGGCATGTGTCGTCCCATTCCTGGTGATGAGCAGAATCGCTGGGTATTTCCATTTATAAAGGACTCTGTGGATGCAGAGGCTTTTGGTTATTGGGTTAAGATCACGCCTTAGTTGCAGAGTGTATTTAGAGAGATCAGGAAATATCAGCCAACGTGGCCCGGACCCATTTCTGTTCTTCTTTCACTTCATCATGGGAGTCTATGAGATCATTAACTGTGTGTGAGCACCCTGACATTCTCCTCTCTATAGTGGATACTCTGCTGTTCAGTGATCGCACATCAGCGTTCAATCTATGGAACAGGGTTGTATAAGTCTGTCATCAGGGAGGATTGCAGCGACATCAACATGTCTTTTAAGGTGGTGTCCATGAACGGTTGCCCTGGTGTGGGGAAAGAGGACATGGATGAGTGTAGGGCCTGGTTGGATTGCAGGGGGTTGAAAGCCTGGGCCTCAATTTCCAGTTGTTCCAGCCGCGGTGCCAGTGCATCCATCCTCATCCGCGCTTTAGCGGGGCTATTCAATACAGGATCTGCCTCGGTTCTAGTGCAGGAGATCGTGGCCGGTCTCCTGTGTTTATTTCTCCCTGATGAGCTTCCGGGAGATCAGTGTAAGTGCCCTATGGCGCTGTGAGGCCGTCTGCGCCATCTTGGCCCTTACTGACCTGCTCTCCGGGTGTTCACCCATCCTCTTGCAGGACATCTGTGTGCTGAGTGACCGGAGGCTGGTGAGTGGAGATGGGGAGAGAATTGCGGTCTCTAGCGGGTCCTAGTCGATCTCTTGGTTTCCCTCGCTATGGAGCTGAATTATGCCGCGTACACACGGTCGAACTGTTTGACGTACTTAGTCCGTTGAAACACATTTCAGCGGACAATCCGCTCGTGTGTGGGCTTCAGCGGACTTTTTCAGCGTGCAGTCCGGAGTACTAAGAATTTCGGTTTTTCCAAAAATCTGTCCGTCGTACTTTGGTTTCAGCGGACAATACGGTCGTCAGTATGCTAGTCCGACGGACTAAGAATGGCGCATGCCCAGAAAGGATTTACAGGGCTTTGCTGTGTCTTGGACTTCCTATTTCTAGTCCCGTCGTACGTGCTGTACGTCATCGCGCAAGCTTTCGTCGGACTGTTTGGGTATCCGTGTGTGGTCAAGTCCGTTCAGTGGAAAGTACGCCGGATTGTACGTCGGATTGTATGACGGACTAAGTACGTCAAACAGTTCGACTGTGTGTACGCGGCATTAGAAAGCGTCCATCTTCCGTGGCGGCTGGCCACGCCCCCCGAAAATGCATTTTTTTGTTACACAAAGTTGTCCATTTATAAGTTATATCCAACACATAGCCTGCACATGGCAAAAATTACACCCCAAAATAAATTCTGCTACTCCTCCTGAGTATGGCAATACCACATGTGTGAGACTTTTACACTGCCTGGCCACATACAGAGGCTCAACATCCAAGTAGCATCTCCAGGCGTTCTAGGAGCATAAATTACACATCTAGTTTTATTCATACCTATCACAATTTTGAAAGGCCCTTGAGCACCAGGACAATGGAAGCGCCCACAAAATGACCCCATTTTGAAACGCAAACACCCCAATGTGTAATCTATGAAGTATAATGAGTCTTTTGAATGGTTCATTTTTTCCAGAAGTTTTTGGAAAATGTGTAAAAAAATTTAACCGCATTTTTTTTTACACAAAGTTGTCCATTTATAAGATATTTCCAACACATAGCATGTACATAGCAAAAATGGCACCCCAGAATACATTCTGCTACTCTTCCTGAGTATGCAATACCACATGTGTGAGACTTTTTTACAGCCTGGCCACATACAGAGGCCCAACATCAAAGTAGCATCTTCAGGCATTCTACACACACACAAATTCCTGCCAACCTATCACATTGTTGAAGGCCCTTCATTTTTGTAACACATAGCATGTACTGTACATACCATATACAAACCAAAATACATTCTTCTGAGTAAACAAAAGATTTCCTGTGGTTTTAATAGTGCAGTGGTCCACAGAGGAGAGCATCGGTCACGGTCGCAGGCAGGGATGTGGTCAGCAGCAGCGAATGGATTTTCCATGCATCAGGCAGGAATACTATCCATAGTACAGGCAGCAGGCAGAGATATGGTCAGTGCAGCCAAAGTATTGGTCCAGGCACCATGCACATGGTCCATGAAAAGTCCTGGGTCAGTGCAGGCAGAGTTATTGTCAGCACAGCCAAAGTATTGGTCCACGCAGCAGGCAGGACCATCAAGTTTAGGGCATAGGTCAGGAAAGAATGGGGACAGGGTTAGAGGCTTCTCCCACCCAAATCGCTTTGAAGCCTCCAGACAACCAGACCCTGTTCTGGGTATTAAAAAACAAAGAGAAAACCAAAAACAGTTTTTCTCAACTCAGAACACTATTCTGTGAGACCCCTGTGTGGCAGGGTGAAAGATCAGTCCAAGGGGCAGGCAAAAACATGTTCAACAGGCAGAGGTCAGTGCAGGTAAAAGGCAGAAATAGACGGTGGGCAGAGGCATAGTCGATAGTCAAGGGTCAGTTCACATGAAAGGTAGAAACATGGCTGATAAACAATTAAGATGGCAGGCAGAGGCATAGTTGATAAACAAGCCGAGGTGAGTTGAGTTGAGGCACCAGGTTGGTTGGAGGCACCAGGGAAATAATCAGCACAGAAATTGAAAACAGGGAAATGGCAGTCTATTAGAAATTTGGGCAACTAGTTTACGAGAGTGTGATAGCACCTGAAGCATTCTCTGATGCATAGGCCAGGTTGGGAGTAACATTGGGGACAATGGAAACTGGTGTCTTTCCCAACTCCTCTTTTGCTGCACACCCAACATTTTTTGGGGCATCTTCTTCCGGTTGCTGATGGTGGAATATTGTCAGGAAAATGGTGCTCATGGAGTCTTTTCATTCAAACAAGGAAGACGCTGCTCCAGGGCGAGCAGTCACTACAGTCTGAATGCGATGGGTGCAAGCCATGGTCAGCCACCAATGATCAATAGGAAGAAAAGAATGGCTACACACCACAGGAACGTCCCAACGATTTTACTCCAAAAAATAGCAATAAACAGCCAACAAAGATAGAGTGTCCAAACCCAGGAGCATTGCACACTGACTTCAGTGCTTGTTGGACATATGTTGGGCATATGTTTGGCGTCTTCATCCAGTTGCTGATGGTGGAATATTGTCAGGAAAGTGGCACTCATATAGTCTGCTGACACAATCAGAGTGAATGCTTTCTGGGGGGGGGGGGATCCTTGCTGATAGATCAGGGCAGTGACAATATGTTCGATAAATTTGATGAAGGGGTTGGGTATTTCCATTGATTTTTGATAGGTGACGTATGCATTATAAATGGCCAAATGGAAGAAGTATATTGCAACTTTTTTGTACCAGAAAAGGGACTTTCATGTTAAAAGATAGGGCTGCAGCATTTAATAGTTTTTCTTGCTATACTGCAGGCCAATGTTTTCTTCAGGTATAGGTGGCAAAAAAGGGTTAAACTGGTATAGTAATTGTCCATGTAAATGTGATACCCCTTTTGGAGGAATGGGAATAGCAACTCCCAGGCATTAGGGGGCTGGAAATGGGAGTCTTTGCCTTCGTACACATATCCAGAGGAGCTTTCACAGAGTTTGTTGAGCTTTGCCATCTTACTGGGGATATATTGCTTGATTCCCAGCCGGCTTGTGAAATGGACCAGAGATTCATCCACAGACATGTTCTGGTCAGGGATGTAAACTTTGGCAAACCTCTTATTAAAAAAAATCAATTAGAGGGCAAATTTTATACAATTTATTAAAGTTTTGGGGGGAGTTGTCACTGAAATGCAGGAGCCGAATGATCATGTCATAGCGGGACCTGGACATCACAGCTGAAAAAATTGGCATGTGTTGGATGGGGTTGGTAGACCAATATGCATGCAGTTCGGGTTTTTTTGTAAGCCCCATGTTGAGCATAAGGCCTAAAAACAATCTAAGCTCCTCCACTGTTAAGGGTCTCCATTCAAAAGGGCAGGAGGAGTATGAGTTGGGGTTGTTTTCTATGTACTGACGGGCAAAAAGATTTGTTTGGTACATGATGCTTTGAAGTAACTCATCAGGGAAAAATCAATTTAAAACATCAATTTTAGAAAAACCTTCGGTGTTGACCTACACACCTGGCTGTGTTGTGAAAGGGGGGATTGTGGCTGACCCTGTGCTAGAAAGCAGCCACGATGGGTTTGCCAAGGCATCCGGAAGATGGGTTTGGGCCTTACTTCTTTGGTGTGAAATTCCAGCTGACAAGGTGACAGGTACTCTGATGGGGAGACGGGTACTTTGATGGGATGACAAGTACTCTGATGAGGTGGCAGGTAATCCTAATGGGGTGACAGGTACTCTGATGGGGTGACAGGTACACTGATGGGGTGACAGGAACTCCTCATGGGGTGACAGGTACTCTGATGAGGTAGCAGGTACTCCTGTTGGGGTGACAAGTATTCCTGATGGTCCTCTTTATTCAGGGGGGAGGGAATCTTGGCACAGTAGTAATACACAGTAACACTGTGACTCACTGTTCTGCGTTCTCCTCCTCACACTGGATCGGTGTGTGAGCAAGGGAACCTGGTAACAGCCGTTACTCCTGGAATGTTTACACTTGTGACTGGTTGTGATTGGACACAGCCGCTCACGTGATAAAGAACCAAGCGTGGTAAAGAGCTCTTTACCCTGAACGGGGCTGGGCTTTGTCCAAGGGACAAGCCTCATCCCCGATTGCCATGATGTGTGCCCCCCCCCCCCAGGGCGTGCATGCTGAACCTCTTCAAAGTAACCGGCTGTGATTGGACACAACCGGTCACGTGGTAAAGAGCCAATTGCATTGTCTCTTTACCCTGATCGGGGATGGGCTGTGTCCAAGGGACATCCCTCGTCCCCGATCGCCACGCAAACAACAAGCTTAAAGGGGTTGTAAAGCTTTGTTTTTTATTTTCTAAATAGGTTTCTTTAAGTTAGTGCATTGTTGGTTCACTTACCTTTTCCTTCGATTTCCCTTCTAAATGTTTTTTTTCTTTGTCTGAATTTCTCACTTCCTGTTTCTCCTCAGTAAACTTCACACCATCATCCGAGTGGTGTTTAGTCAGCCAGAACAGCTTACTGAACAGCTTACTGAGGACGAACAGGAAGTGAGAAATTCAGACAAAGAAAAACAAAGAAAAAAAACATTTAGAAGGGAAATCGAAGGAAAAGGTAAGTAAACCAGCAATGCACTAGCTTAAAGGAACCTATTTAGAAAATAAAAAACTAACCTTTACAACCCCTTTAAAAGTGATCGGCTGTGATTGGACACAGCCAGTCACATGATTGGGGAGGGGCTGTGTCCCGAGTGACATGGCTAATCCCTGATCATCATGATGCAGGGGCGAGAAGTGGAGGCCATCATAGGACATCCACCCAGAGGGAGAGAGTGTTCCTGCCGGCGTCATATTACTATGTCCCGATATGGAACTGGTTAAAGCCGAGTTACACTAGGATGGCTTTGCGCTCTCTTCTTTTGTGTTTTAATGAAATATGGCCATTACAATGCTGCCATCTCCTTTCCTGGATATGAAATCCTCTATGTCACCAGTTTAACTCATCAGCCTCTGGTGAGGTTTATCATGCGGTACCATGCAATGCAGTGCAGGCATATCATTAGGAATACATTGACACCCGGAGCAGATCGCACACCCAGTGTGTTTCGATCGTGATGCAGGATCCTTTTTGTTTTGTTTTTATAAATTTATTAATGCTTGTAAGGTAAAACAAAAAAAACAATATACCGCACAGATAGACAAATGTGCATGTCACAAATACAGCATACATTTAAACTTTATGATGCAAACAAAAAGTTCACACAGAAGTCTATGCGGGTGTGTGTTAACTGAACAAAACAAAAGGTTCAACATTAACGAACTGGTGACATAAACATTCTCACGTGTAACATTCCCTGTGTCAAAATTTAACAGAAGGGGGGTCACATAAAAGAAAAAAGGGGAGGCGATAACACTCAGAAAATACACATAGCCCATTAAAACATTAAGATGATTATTCTATAAAGTTTTCTCCAACATCAAAGCCCTTTTAGAAAGTAAAGACACTAAAGACAGTAAAGCAAATCTCTAGATCCCCTGACACAGCATTAATCCATCCCGACCACATTTTTTGTCCGTTTTTTTAGGGCATCCTCGAGCAAGGTAAGTTAATTTATACATTGGTAATGTTTTGTTAATTAGGTCAACCCAGTACAATGCTTTTTTTAGCATAAAAAAATAGAGGGCAAAGTAGAGAGACTTTTGGGATTCTCTGAGCTCCTCCTACGCCAGGACTCCCAGTA
Source organism: Lithobates pipiens (assembly GCF_037356315.1). Lineage (NCBI taxonomy): Eukaryota > Metazoa > Chordata > Amphibia > Anura > Ranidae > Lithobates > Lithobates pipiens. The sequence goes on from NW_027507788.1 coordinate 123,908,842, forward strand.
GGCGCAGTGCAGGATCCTTAATCGCTTGGCTTTTAATTTTTTACTGTATTTATTTATAGTTTTCACTGAGCTCTGTGAATGTTGTTTATGAAGAATATGAACATAATAAACTCAAAGAACCAATTAGAGACTCTCTTCTACTTGATTATATGTGACAAGGGCTGCAACATCCAGTACTTATCCTACCAATTATATTATCTATTATAACAGTATATATATTGACCAGGTCATTGCAAATAACCAGTTATCTTGATCAAACTAGATTTTTGTTTAAAACCATATTTTTATGAAAAGTACATTTACTTTTTCTCCAGTTTGAATTCTAACTTTATTTTTTAATTTTTAGATTATTTGTTGGGGGCAATATTTGAAAGTCAAAAGACAGGGGGCACCATACTAAAGAATGACAATCTTAGGCCTTATGTACACTGGGGATTTGCCCATCTCTCCTGCCTCCAGCGTAAAAAATGTGCCTAAAGACGCATTTTCCAAACACATCTACAATGCCTTGAAAAAGTATTCATACCCCTTGACATTTTCTACATTTTGTCATGTTACAACCAAAAACATAAATGTATTTTATTGGAATTTCATATGCTAGACCAACACAAAGTGGCGCATAATTGTGAAGTGGAAGGAAAATGATAAATGTTTTTTAAATTTCTTTACAAATAAATATGTGGCGTGCATTTGTATTCAGCCCCCTTTACTCTGATACCCCCAACTAAAATCTTGTAGAACCAATTACCTTCAGAAATCCCCAAATTAGTAAATAGAGTCCATCTGTGTGTAATTGAATCTCAGCATAAATACAGCTGTTCTGTGAAGCCCTCAGAGGTTTGTTGGAGAACCTTAGTGAACAAACGGCATCATGAAGGCCAAGGCACACCAGACAGGTCAGGGATAAAGTTGAGAAGTTTAAAGCAGGGTTAGATTATAAAAAAATATCACAAGCTTTGAACATATCAAGGAGCACTGTTCAATACATCATCCAAGAATCTAAAGTGTATGGCACAACTACAAACCTACCAAGACATGGCCGTTCACTTAAACTGACAGGCGGAGCAAGGAGAGCATGATAACTCTGGAGGAGCTGCAGAGATCCATAGCTCAGGTGAGAGAATCTGTCCACAGGCCAACTATTAGTTGTGCACTCCACAAATCTGGCCTTTATGGAAGATTAGCAATAAGAAAACCATTGTTGAAAGAAAGCCATAAGAAGTCCTGTTTGCAGTTTGCAAGAAGCCATGTGGGGAACGCAGCAAACATGTGGAAGATGGTGCTGTGGTCAGATAAGACCAAAATTGAACTGTTTGGCCTAAAAGCAAAACGCTATGTGTGACAGAAAACTAACACTGCACATCACATTAAACACAACATCCCCACTATGAAACATGGTGGTGGCAGCATCATGTTGTGGAGATGCTTTTCTTCAGCAGGGACAGGGGAGCTGGCCAGAGTTGATGGGAAGGTGGATGGAGCCAAATACAGGGTAATCTTAGACGAAAACCTGTTAGAGTCTGCAAAAGACTTGAGACTGGGGAGGAGGTTCACTTTCCAGCAGAACAATGACCCTAAACATACAGCCAGAGCTACAATGGAATGATTTAGATCAAATCATATTCATGTGTTAGAATGACCCAGTCAAAGTCCAGACCTAAATCCAATTGAGAATCTGTGGCAAGGCTTGAAAATTGCTGTTCACAGATGCTCTCCATCCAATCTTGAGCTATTTTGCAAAGAAGAATGGGCAAAAATGTCACTCTCTAGATGTGCAAAGCTAGTAGAGGCAATCCCAAAAAGATGTGCAGCTGTAGTTGCAGTTAAAGGTGATTCTACAAAGTATTGGTTCAGGGGGGCTGAATGCAGATGCATGCCACACTTTTCAGATATTTACTTATAAAATTTTTTGAAAATCATTAATCATTTTCCTTATACTTCATAATTGTATGCCACTTTGTGTTGGTCTATCATATAAAATCCCAATATAATACATTTACCTTTCTGGCTGTAACATTAAATATTTGGAAAATTGCAAGGGGTATGAATACTTTTTCAAAGTAAAGTTTAGACGCATCAAGTATTTTGGTGTTAATTCATTCCATTGGCCAGAATATTAGTTTATTCTGGTTATTGAAATTAATAAACATGCCTTTAGGTGTGTCGTGCGTTTTTCTGTCCAAATGCTCTTCCCGTGAACACGCAAGGGATGTTTTTTTTTCTGCCTCTAAATGCTTGTAAATGGCTATGTGTGCATGGACATATAGGCTAACATAGAGGGGTGTTTAGAGGCAGAAAAAAAGCCAAACGCCCTTAAAAGCAGCATTTTTCACATTCAGTGTGCACGAGGCCCAAAAGGCAACATGTAATCTGAGGCAAGTCTAATCTTAGGTATCCTGATTAGCACCAAATTATTCTCTAAACAGAGTCATTTTTTATTTCCTTCAAAGAGTGAATTTTCAGTCTTCATTGCCTGAAGACAAAAGGCAGATGTTTGGGAAAGAAAAAAAGACAGTATGTCCTGCTTTGATCTTTCTTTTCTTGACATCTGTGCTTGGAACAGTGCAAAGTACAGTATGCAAGCGATCTGCAGCAGCCAGTTAAAAATAATATTTTAATGGTTTGCTTACTAAAACACGACCGGTTTCCCCGTTGGAATAAACTCTGAAGGTTTTTTTGACGGAGTTCCAATGGAATTCCGCTGAAACTGTCTTGCGTACACACGATCACACCAAAGTCCCACCTCCAAGAATGCGGTGACATACAACACGTACGACGGGACTAGAAAAGGGGAGTTTGATAGCCACTGTGCCACCCTTTGGGCTCCTTCTGCTAATCTCGTGTTAGTAGGAGTTTGGTTAGAGGCGATTTGCGGTTTTCAGACTCCTGCTTTTTCAGATAGTTTTACTGCTGTTCACTTTGTGCTTGTGGGTATGTATCTGGTTTTCAGTGTGTGCAGTCAGTTCTTATCTGTTTTTCAGTGCATTCTTGTCTGCTCGTTGCTGATTTTCAGCTCGCTCTTCACAGGCCTTGCTGTTCTTCAGTGTGTTCTGTTAAGTTCATTCTGACCATCCAAACGTTTTGAAACCATGTTGCGAGTACGTACTCGTTGTAGAGTTCGTGCTGTGTGGGGGCTTGGTGTTGGGGTTTATACTTTGACCCAAGTCTGTTTTGGTTTGGCTTTGCTGACCCCTTATGTTAGCAGGCAGGACACCTGCATGCAGAAAGCCATCACTCCCGAGCAGAGGCTAGTCGCCACCTTGTGGTACTTGGTGACTGGGAGAAGGTTGCAGGACCTCAAGTTCTGCCATCATTCAGGTCCTGCAGAAGGACTATATTTGGGTAAATTTTATCCTTTAACATCACATTATATGTATTTAATGTTTGCTAATGTATTGTATTTCTTTCATCATTCCCTAATTACCATGATTGTAATATGCTGCGAATGCCCCCTTTATCCTCATGCATGCTGTAAGCTTTTAATGCTCCTTTTTTGGCCTTCATGCATATTTGCCTTCACTAACCTCCATTGAATGCTATCCTGGGCCCATATACACCTGTAGCCTAGTCACTTAACAATGTATTTTGTCAGCTCCATTGTAGTGCTTTACCCAAAACACCCCCTAAAATGTGTACAAATGTTATGTGTATTCCTTAAATTCAGGCAGAGTGGCAGAGGCTTTTTTGGGCTCCCAACGTCACCTCAACCCCCCCCCCCCAATTATTTTACAATGGGCCATCGGGGGGGGGGGGATATGATAAGTGGACCTTAGATTTTTGTGTGAAAATACTCCTTTTTCTTTTTTGACTCCATAGTTCCCTTCAACGCCACAGGAGTGGCAGACTGTGGCTTCCCATTTTGCCAACCGTTGGGACTTTCCCAACTGTGGAGGGGCCTTATTATTATAACTATAAGTCGTTTAATAGTATAGTGTTAATGGTGGTGGTGTCGGCACAATATGAGTTCCTCTATGTGGATGTGGGGAAGAATGGTCGGATGTCGGATGGAGGAATCTTCACCCAGACTGAGTTTTACCAACATCTCCAGACTGGTGGCCTGGCATTGCCACCTGATGGACAACATGGAAGGACTCCCATTGGTCTTTATTGCTGATGAAGCGTTCGGTCTGGGCGAGCATCTGATGAGGCCATTCCCCCAAAGGACCCTCACCCCAGAGAGGAGGGTTTTTAACTACTGTCTGGCCAGAGCGAGAAGAGTTGTTTAGAATACCTTCGGGATAACGGCCAGCTGGTTCCGCCTGTTTCTGACAGCAATCCATATGACAGAGACTAAAAAATCAACCATATCGTCCTATCCTGCTGCATATTGTACAATTTTTTTAAGGAATAATGGCCAAAATTATATTGCCTCAGTTGGGCCTGAGGCCGGACTTCCTGTTAATCCCCTGACAGGCCTGGATACTGACCGTACTGGCTTGGTCCCCCAAAGCGCCTGTGAAGTTTGGCAGAAATAAGTAAATAATTTTATGGGTGGGGGGCCATTGCTATGTCAGACAATGTAAAAAAAAAAAATTTAATAAAAAAAACAATATCCGATAAAACTATTTCTTTATTGCTTGTGTTTGTTTTTGCCTGTCTCCTAGATTCTCCTAGTGCACTTGTAGTGCCAAGTGGATTTTCCTTTAGTAAATAAGCCCCATTGTCACTGTAAACACAAAATTACTTCAAAAACTCGTATTGACCATTAAAAGAAGAAGCCACACATCGTTGATGAGCAAAGTTTTTGTGCACCTTTACACATGTGCGTTCTAAATTTTGTGTAAACATATTTTTCTTTTCAGTTCTTTTACATTTTGTTTTTGTTTTTTTGTTAAAAATAGGCATGTTAATAAGATAACATACAAAACTCTGGAACTTACAAAGTTCAGCGTAGAAAACCAGAAGGCAATATCAAACATTAAAGTATGTCCTAAATGTCTGGATATTGCCTTCATCAGATGGGCTGATGTCACCCCTGTAAAATCCAAATTTTGTAGATGCACACAATTTGGGAGTCAAAATGGGTATTTACCTCCTGATTCCATGCCAAATGTCAACATGTGCTATCTGCCATCATGGGGGATCAATGGACATGTTGTGGGGGTGCAACCCCTTCCTCTCACCTACATCATTTGGAAGGAAGGGGTTGCACCCACAAAACCCGTACATTGAAATCCCCTGATGGCAGATAGCACATGTTGACACACTGTGTGCATCTTCAAAATTTGGCTTTTACGAATTACAAAAAAATAGTGTTTTTAGAACAACAATTGTTAAAATGGTTGCATTTTGAAGATCTTTTAAATTCTCCCCAACACATCAATCATGTTCTTCATTTGTTGTTCAAGAAAATTTTGTTTCTTTCTTATAATGTCGATTTCACGATTCCATGTCATAATGTCCTGGATTAGAAGTTGTGCATTTCCACTTGTACATTTTGGAGCTTGCTCTTCCACAACCAACAAATCACCTACATATATTACCTGAAGCTGGGGTGTCAGACACTCACCTGTTGTGGTGACAAGTTTGCCCACTTCCACCACCTCTCCTTCCTCGGGGTGTGGTGTTTTTGGGAGTTCCTCTTCTTTGTCAGGTGGGGGGTTCCTGGTGTCCTCTGTTGAGTGGAGTCCTCCAAGTCTTTGGTCCCCTATGAGAATGAAACAAAAGGTATACTTTAGCAAACAGATATTTAGGCATGACCAAGTGTATTTAACCTGTATCTGCCCAAAACATCTTATTTAATGAGAGAATGATGTTTACTACAACTGATTACTGTGCCCACTAACCTGAAACTTGCCATTTTAAAATGTCCTACAGTAAAGACAATCACATGGCGCAGCATGCAAGTAATAACAAGAATCGGAACACATGACAACTACTTACTTTTTGTAAGCACTTTCTTGATCCTTCTATACTGATCTAGCTCCCTCAGTTTCACGTCTGACCAGCGTTTCCTTATTTGCTCCTTTGATCGTCGTACCCCAAAATTTGTGTGCAGACTCTTTACAACTTTCGTCATGATTTTGTCCAACTCACACTCGAGTTGGTGTATGGTCCATTCTTAGTCGTTCCCCCTCAAGATGTTCACCATCTCAACAAAGGAGATATTTTGAGACCTTAAATCTTCGCCTCTGGGATCGGGACGTTTCTGCCTCCGGGCTTTCCTCCTCGTTACTCAAATTATTATCACACACCTGCTGTGTCTCCACCATATCGCTCCTACTGTGCGTCGAAGAGAAGGGGCGGGAAATACACTAGAAAGAATTTCAAGGGCAGGCGACGCATGCGCAGTATATATAAAGTAACACGCATATGTACATACGTTCGGTGTGCTGAGGAAGGAGGACGAATATTCTAACAAAGGGAAAATCTTAACTTTGGTACATCAGTGGCCTATACTGCTTCAAGATTGAGGCCTATATTGGGATAAGATTACGAGAGTTTAGGCTAACATTAGTGTTTTTGTCTTGTGTATTGTCTTACAGAAAATATGAATCACTTTAAGGACCCCGAATTTATGGCCAGTTTCATTGACAGGTACACGGAGATGAGGAATTTGTGGGAGGTGAAACACATCTTATATTATAATAAACAAGCTAGGAGGTCAACGCTGGAGAAACTTCTGGAATTTGTGCTCGGGTCCCCAATGAAACCATTGTGTTCTTTGAAAATAAAAATGGGATCTTGAGGAACATGTATAAGAAGGAGCATAATAAGATCCAGAAATCACTTTGATCAGGAGCATCAGCAGCACAAGTGTATGTCCCCAGGCTATGGTACTTCAACAAACTGCATTTTCTGGATGACCAGACTGAAGCCAGAAAATCACTTTCTACCCTTCCCTGCAGCCTTCCCTCCACCCTTCCCTCAACCCCAACAGAGGCTGACAAGGAACAACCTGGGCCTTCCATCCTGGAATAAATGGATGTGCCCAGCTGGAGCCAGGTATATTATTTTTAGACATATTTATTTTCCTAATATTAATGATGTTAACTAGATGTTATAATTGATAACAATGAATGATTTAAAAAAAAGTGATTTACATATCAGCAACAGTAGGATCCAAAAATGTTTGTGACAAGAATGAAAAATGCTGGGGTCAAAATGATAGCTTTTTCTATTTATTAACATTCAATTTACAAGTCATGAGCTAAAAATTGTGTGTGATTAACGAACCAAAAACAACCAAAAGTCCCAGGAAGGGGAAAATGACAGAGGATGCAGCACTGGGCCTCATTAGGGAAGTAAGCGATGTCCTCAGGAGCCACCCCAACTCTAAAGAGGCCTATTAGACTAGATTGCTGAAATTGGAGGAGGGCCAATACCTCCTCTGTGAGGGAATTAGTGATGAGGCCCTTCAGAAGGGGTTGAGGGGCCAGCTCACTGAGAAAAGCCACATATATGAGCTGGCCCATCCTCCTCCTCCTGCCACAAGTCCACCTCCAGAGGCACAGGCTCCAAGGAAGGCCGCAGGGAAAGGTGCAAGAAAGGCTGCAGGCAAATGTGCAGGGAAGGCTGCAGGGAAGGCTGCGGGGAAGAGAAGAAAGCGATGACCTTGCTTCAGTCTGTTCTGACAGAAGATGCAGGCTGGTGTAGTACCACAGCCTGGGGGACAGATATGTCATCTGCTGCTGGTCCTAATCTCTGGGATTCCTGAAATTATATGGACTCCTCAAGCTACCAATTTTATTTTCCACAGACTTCATGTGTGCCCTGGGGGCCAAAAGGCTTAGCAAATTCCAAAAGTTTCCCAGCGTTGCCTCCCTTTTTATTTTGTTGCCCAGAATAAATGGAGATTTTATTTTCTGAAAATACTTGTCTATGTGTTTTTCTTCAAATAGGACAGTTTGTTTGTGAGTAGGCAGGTGCTTTTCTAAAATACATGACAAATGTCAAATTAACAAGGGACACCAACCTCCTTGAGGTTAATAAAAAATACAAGATAATAATTTTATTGTGGTAACTTGACAAAAACAAAAACAAAAATATATATATGGAGATCACTGGAAAAAAAAAATTTCAATAATACAAAAAAGGAGATCTTGATGAAATAAAGAAAAATAAAAGATGGCTATAAAAAATAATTGTAAACATTATTATGGAGATCGGGCTTTTAAAAAATACAATATTTATGAGATCAGGAGAAATAATCAGGAAATAAGTTTGTGAGAACTCTGTGTGAATATGAGCAACAAAACAACTTCATTACTCTAGCATTATAAAGAAGAAAAGAATGTGCTGCATCAAAAGCTCACAGAATTTGCAGCGCAAGGAATGTGCCAGCTCTATTACGAACGCTAATTTTACCACACCAAGCGCTTCCGCCTCGTACTTGCTTTAGAGCATGCATCGTTTTTGGTCAGTCGGAACAGCATACTTTTTTATTTTATTTTTTGGTTCGTAGGCTACCCCAAAGCACCCTCGCCAAGTTGATGGCATGTGGCCTGGTACAGTTCGGGGGGGCGCTCTCTCGTCTCCCCTCTTTTCCTGCAGCCTGGTAGTTGCGTGCTGGGTATGTAAACGGGTGGCCCCGGCGGATCTTTTTTATTTTATCTTTCGGTCCGTCAGCGGAGCCATAGAAGAAGATGAATGAACTTCGTGGGACATTTTTATTTTTTAATAAAGGACTTGTCCCAAGGTGTCTTGTTTTTTTTTTATTTTTTGACATTTTGACACTTTTTGTGAAATAGTAGGGTACAGTATTAGTGCAATGTACCCTTTACCATTTCAAACAGGGGGGCGGGATCTGGTGGTCCCCTTGTTAAAGGGGGCTTGCCGATTTCAATAAGACCCCCACAACCACTGGGCAAGGGTTGTGGGGATGGGGATGAGGCCCTTGTCCCCATCAACATGGGGACAAGGTGCTTTGGGAGGCTACTCCAAAGCACCCCCCCATGTTGAGGGCTTGTGGCCTGGTACAGTTCAGGAGGGGGGGGGCACTCTCTTGCTCCCTTCTTTCCCTGTGGCCTGCCAGGTTGCATGCTCGGATAACTGTCTGGTATGGATTTTTGGGGAACCCCCACGCAATTTTTTAAAAATTATGGCACAGGGTTCGCCTTAAAATCCACACCAGACCTGAAGGGTCTGGTTATGGATTTTGAGGGGGACCCCTACGCCATTTTTTAAAAAAAAATTGGCGCAGGGTTCCTCTTAATATCCATACCAGACCTGAAGGGCCTGGTATGGAATTTGGGGGGAACCCAACTAAATTTTTCCTTTATTTTGGTTCAGGGTTCCCCTTAATATTCATACCAGACCTAAAGGGCCTGGTAATGAACTAGGGGAGATCCCATGCCATTTTTCCATGACTTTTATCTGTGTTGCCAGGACACGACAATTCATTATAGCCGTGATTAGTTTTAAATTACTTTTTTTCCTTTAGAAATTTCATTTTGGGCAGGGACTGTTCTAAACACCGGAAAAAATGTGCCACTTTACAGGCAAACTATAGACACCCCCCATTGCCGGAGGCATGGCCCCCTTCTTCAGGTCTGAAGGAGGCCGCGCCTCAGAAACATGTCATAGCAACCATTTTCATGTGTGTTAGAGGAGATAGCAGACTCAGATTCCCCTTTACGGCCACAAGTGACGTTACGCAGCGCCGGCTGGTCCGTGCGAGTGTTGAGCGGCGTGTGAGATGAGGAAGTAGGTTACTAGAATCAACACTAACATGCCTTCACTAAACCGCAAGTCCTTGTAAGCCAATCGATTTACACAGACCAGGAGAGGAGGCTTGAATCGAGCTGTACATGCAAATGTACATTCAATATTTCTCAGTGCAATCCTCGGTCCTTAATGATGGCCCGTACACACGGTCTGAAAATTGGACGACAGATCGTCAGTTTTTTTTTTTTTTGCTTGATAGTCACATATCAAAAATGGAGGTTACTAAAGTGATGAAAATTCTTGTACTACAGAATAAAAATTTGGAAGTGATGTAATGTGTTGTAGTGTATTTCTATTGTATTTTCAAACAATAACTGTATTGATTAAACGGAAATCGTGCAATCTTGTATTGTACGAGAAAAAATGTTGTGTTTGTCTGATCCGATAATGTTGGATAAACTGTATTGATCGGCTCTCGAAAGCTCTATACTAACAATCCGATTATCGTACCATCGCTTTGTAGGATCGCTTTGTACAGGCCATTACCCGCAGGTAGTTGCTTGGTGGGTGGCTTCATGCAAACTGTGATGCCCTCTGTTAGCCTGTCATTACTTTACACAGGCTGCAACCGCCACTATTCAAATTCACCTGTCATTTCAGCCTCAATAATCCACTGATTGTTGTCTCAGGAATCCATGTGTGGGGCATGCCAGAATTCCAGCCTCCATGTTCTTCTCAGAAAAAGTGTTCCCAAAGAAGACCATTAATTCCAAATTGGTCACTTTCGTTATATTTTGTTATACCATTTTAGATTAACATCTGCAATTTTTTCCAGCATAGTGTTTTTCAGTTTGTATCCCTATGCGGCCAACATTAAAATTTAAAATGCTGCATTACTTGGAAATCAAGGAAATGTATTGGAAGATCATATTGCTTTGGATGCAGAAGCAGGATCAATGAAAATACCATGTCAATGAAATCGCAAGTTAAGCCTTTAAAGGAGTTAACGTTATACCTTAAAGATCTAGCTCTAGTACTGTGGTACCAGCATTCCTGGTTGCTAAGCAACTCTACCATCTGCCACAATGCTCTTCACTGCAGCTTTAGATATACAAACTTGCAACACCCTTTAATTCCTGATCATTTTTAGATTCATAATAAAACACTTATGGCAAACTTTTTTTTAGCTGTCAAGCTATAAATAGGGTGTGCAGAATTATTTCAGATGTGCACAGCTGACACTAAAGTGGATATCCTCAAATGAAAATAAACCCAAAAGCAAACATTTTTATATTTTGCAGCCTGACAATTTTTTGGGCTTTTTTTCCCTTTTATTTTCACTTGGTGATCCTTTCAGTAATACACTGCCTGTCTTAGGGTGTCTCCCTTCTGGATGAAAGTGCAACGGTGACACCTTTGGACAGCAGTATTGTCAATCTGGGAAGAGGGTTGTATAATGCCGTGTACACAGGACCGGACTTTCCGGCAGACTAAAAGGGGTAAGAAAGGAAATAGACCTGGCGCTATACCATATACCACTACAAATCTGTACGTGAAAACTCTGTTATGTGTAATTTTCAGCGTGCTGGCAATTAAATGGAAATCATAAAATAAAAGTCATAGAATAGGAAATGCTCATCCAAATATTACTATTAATAATACTAAAGTGCAAGTGATAGACCTGTGCATAAAAACTTTGTAATGGTCAGCGTGCTGGCAATTAAATGAAAAACATGGAAAAAAACATAAAGTGGAAATTGCTTATTCGAAAGTGACTCAAACAATATGTTGCTAAAGTGCAAGTGCCAGTGAATTTACATGTGCCAATAACTATATGTTATCATTCGTGAATTAAAAATATGGAAACAAAATAAAATGTGTTATCTCAGAACTATTAAAAATATGGTGACTATATTTTGTTTATAAGGTGTATTGCACAAAATATCATGCAAAGTATAGTCAGAAATAATTTCGTGATGACTGACACACTGCAAAAATTGAAAGTGAAGATATGTGCAGTGCAGGAAACAATGAAAAAAATAATAAAAATATATAAAAATATACAAATATAAAAATATAAAAATAAAAATAAAATAAAATAAAAATAAAAGTCTCTGGTGAGTGACGGAATCTTCCGTGCGTGAAGGAGAGGGAAGTGATAATTTCCAAAATGATTTCCCGTGTTCAATGGTCACTTCTATATTATGCTCTCACCGGAAAAATGACCCCATCCGGTGGATCAGCCTTCACAATATTAGCTATTGTGTCGCTCTCTGGCTTGCTTCAGATGCAATGCTGGGGATCCCTCGTTTCTCCGTGAATATAGTGTGCCACGTTATGTATATTAAAAGAGAGGCATATCCATAGTGTGATAACATTTAAAAGCTCATTTTTATTCAAAAAAGATTAAAACTACTTACAAAAGCAGAGTTTGCAAATGCGGTTGTGTTTACAGCTTTAAGACGATTTAAAAAGTCCTGCTCAGCTTCCTGGTGTGTGCTAGAGGTGTACGTCGCTTGGCCACGCCCTACGCGTTTTGTCATACAGACGTCACCCGGAGTGGCCCTCTTCATACACCTTTAGCTTTATATAGGGTGTATTGTTTAATGGCCCGTAGGTAGGATTCTTTGTACCCTTTATGTATAAATCTTCTGATAATTGCTTCTGCTTGTGTATCGAAGTCATCTTTCTTAGTGCAGTTTCTATATACTCTCAAAAGTTGTCCAGTTGGCAGTGAGAATCTATTTTAACTCATTCCATAATTAACGTTTATAGCATAATTGCAATAGTGAGTATTCATTTTAATTCAATATAAGTCTTCCATAATTAAATGACCCGGTAACATAAATAGAGAATCGGGTATCCCAATTTAATATTGTTTTAAATCAAGTCCCCACACAATATCTACCTAGCTTCTCGTTTAAATAAAACCATACCTTTTTTAACATAACCATCTTCTCTACTAGTTTCCTCACTACAGCAGTTTCCACATTCGTTTTCTGGTTTATCTTGTTTTGTTTTATTGTTTAGTTTCTATGCATTAGAATTTGACTCTGATAAAGTCTGAGTATAGAGTGGGTCAAGTTGCAGCTTCAAACATAGCGGTGTATTGCCCATCGTACAAGCAGCGAATGAAATGGGTATTCCCTGACTGGAAATGGCGGCGACTGACCGCACATGCGCAATAGGAACATCACACGGCGCAGTACTAAAGAATGAGGGCATTCCCTCACTAAAAATGGCAGCGATTGACCGCGCATGCGCGATAGGAACAATACACCCTATATAAAGCTAAAGGTGTATGAAGATGGCCGCTCCGGATGACGTCTGTATGACGAAACGCATAGGGCGTACACCTCTAGCACACACCAGGAAGCTGAGCAGGACTTTTTAAATCGTCTTAAAGCTGTAAACACAACCGCATTTGCAAACTCTGCTTTTGTAAGTAGTTTTAATCTTTTTTGAATAAAAATGAGCTTTTAAATGTTATCACACTATGGATATGCCTCTCTTTTAATATACATAACGTGGCACACTATATTCACGGAGAAACGAGGGATCCCCAGCATTGCATCTGAAGCAAGCCAGAGAGCGACACAATAGCTAATATTGTGAAGGCTGATCCACCCCGGATGGGGTCATTTTTCCGGTGAGAGCATAATATAGAAGTGACCACTGAACACGGGAAATAATTTTGGAAATTATCACTTCCCTCTCCTTCACGCACGGAAGATTCCGTCACTCACCAGAGACTTTTATTTTCATTTTATTTTATTTTTATTTTTATATTTTTATATTTGTATATTTTTATATATTTTTATTATTTTTTTCATTGTTTCCTGCACTGCACATATCTTCACTTTTAATTTTTGCAGTGTGTCAGTCATCACGAAATTATTTCTGACTATACTTTGCATGATATTTTGTGCAATACACCTTATAAACAAAATATAGTCACCATATTTTTAATAGTTCTGAGATAACACATTTTATTTTGTTTCCATATTTTTAATTCACGAATGATAACATATAGTTATTGGCACATGTAAATTCACTGGCACTTGCACTTTAGCAACATATTGTTTGAGTCACTTTCGAATAAGCAATTTCCACTTTATGGTTTTTTGCATGTTTTTCATTTAATTGCCAGCACGCTGACCATTACAAAGTTTTTATGCACAGGTCTATCACTTGCACTTTAGTATTATTAATAGTAATATTTGGATGAGCATTTCCTATTCTATGACTTTTATTTTATGATTTCCATTTAATTGCCAGCACGCTGAAAATTACACATAGCAGAGTTTTCACGTACAGATTTGTAGTGGTATATGGTATAGCGCCAGGTCTATTTCCTTTCTTACCCCTTTCAGTATCTTTCCACCCGTTTGGGTGGAAATAAATAGAGGCTGCTCTTACCCAATTTTTCATTTTTATATATATTTCTACCTTTTGTATTGAGTGGTCCATAGCGCAATCTAACCCCCCCTAACCTTTCCGGCAGACTAGGTCTGACGGTCTTCGAACCTTCCAATGGACCTTCCGGACGAACGGACTTGCCCACACATGAATGGACTAAGTCCGTTCGAAAGTCCATTCATTTTGAATGTGATGACGTAAGACGAGACTGAAAAAAGGAAGTTCAATAGCCAGTAGTCAATAGCTTCCCTTGCATCGTATTTGGTCCGTCGGACCAGCATAGAGGCAAATGGTTTTCCTGATAGAAATGTAATCCGTCGGACAGATTTGAAACATGTTCTATTTCTAGGTCTGTCTTAAAGGAAGTTCACATACTTACTGGCAGGATAAACAAAAAAAGCATAAAAAGAGAAAATGAATACAGCTACCACATCTAAAAATTGGTTTGTTTATCTGGATTTCATACTGTTTTTATCTCAATTCTAATTATAAAACAACTGATTCTCAGAAAATTAAAACAAAGTTGAACTTCCCAACTTATCAAAACTAAAATTGTGAAGAAAAGTGAAATATGAAACTGTTCAGATGTAGTCAGCTCCTTGTACCAACTTTATTCCATTGTGGGACCTATAAAATTAGACAATTCCATTATAAGTAACATAACGGCTAAATATGTTGTAACCTGGGCAGTAGCTAATAACTGTTGCAGAACTTCTTCCTTTGTGGCTGCTGTATTATCCTTCTGCAGTGTGGACAGGGTTAAACTGAATATTCATCAATGCAGAAGTGAAGCAGCCATCTTTAAGGTGACCACTTTGCAATGCTCATCTATGCATTGTCTCCAGTACAGAGGGCAGCCATCTTGGGTGGGTCTGGATTGATCCTGGAGGAAGGTAATTAGCTAATGCAACAAACCAAGCAGAGTGTGTCTGGAGACTGCTGAGAGGAAAGTAAGGGGGCAATCAAATATGCTTGCAGAGTGTTGGAAAAAACTGAGCTGCTAGCTGAAAGAACCAAACAGACTGCTTATTGTGTTGGACCTTACTTTGGAGATTGGGAATTTTCTACCTGGGAGGGCATCTGATCAGACTGTACTAGTAAGAGCACTCCTACCACTTGTAAGGAAGGCAACAAGGGATTGTCTTAGCAGGATTGAATGAGGGAAATCACAGCAACTATTTTCCTGTCTGAGGCCTTGAACTGAACCAGAGCACATGTCCAGAGACCCAGAAGAGGGAGCCCTAGGTTGTACAAGTTCATCTTTTGTCTGCTGGGAACTGTTATGCTTTCTTCATGGGCCCCAACTGTTCAGGCCAACACTTTTTTTCATCAATCACTAGCCAGTGGGATCAAACTGGGACTGTTATAACAAGTTAGGTAAAAGCAATTCAGTTCTGCCAATTACTGTTATTCAGAATACTGCAGGTATTTAACCATACCTCTCAGAGTAGTATAGTCTTATTGTTTTTGTTTTTTTAAGTACACATGCAAATCCTTTCTTGTTTTAGGCTATGCTTGGTCTTATAAATCCTTTGAAATGACTCAAGGTGTGTCAGTAAGTGTTGGGTGAGTGAGGTGTGTCATATTTAGGTATGCAGAGAAATCACAAAACAATTCAGTGGCTCCTCTGAGGAAAGCACTACAATGTCATAGCACATCTGTCAGTCAAATTCATTGTTTAAAGCAAAAAATTCATTTTTATGCTATAGAGAGCAGTTTGATTTTTGCCTTTTTTTCCATAAACCACTCTATCTGTCCTTTCAAGCAAATCAATGTTTGATGCATAACCAATAAGATAAAAAAAAAAGGCTAACGAAAAGGCTCACATTTGAGGTAGACCTACTTTAAAAAAATGAACATTTGTGTTATAGCAAATGTAGTACTTACCTCTGAATGAGCTGCTATTTCTTCCCCTGTTCCCAGTCTCGACAACTCTCTGAACCATACCACATTCACGGATACACCCATGCTGAAGAGTGAATAATCATTGTATTAACACACAACAACATAACACCATAAAAGATGATAGAGTAGTAAATAACACTTCAACAGTAAACAGAAAGTTTCAAATAACGTGTGACTTAGTAAATAACCAGCAAACTAATAAATGACCGCCCATCCCTATGGGAGGTTCTAACTAAGGGGCAATGCTAGTCAGTGGCCCAGCCTGGTTGTGTCCCCTACACTGCAGCAAAATATCCCATCAGCAGCCTGCTGCGCTGTGTACTCTACATAGTTACATAGTAGGTAAGGTTGAATAAAGATAGTCCATCCAATTCAACCTATGTAGGTGTACGTGTGTCAGAGTGAATAATCATTTCCCATATGCCTGTATGTTGTGTTCTTTAGAATGCACATCCAGGAATCTTTTAAAAATACCAATACTCCACCCTGACACCACCAGTTTTGGTAGAGTGTTCCACATCCTTATCGTCCTGACAGTGAAAAACCCCCTGCGCAGCTTAAGGTTAAACCGCTTCTTCTCCAATCTCATGTGGCCCCATGTTTTCTTACACTCCCTGAGACTGAATATTTTTTTCCTATGCTGGGATCACCATTAGAGTGTGGTCCCTGGACTATGTCACCCAATCAAGACAGTCCGGGATTTATGAGTATAACATAGTCATTACGATGCCATGTTGACTTTTATGTTATTCAGCCACTTATCTTGTTTCTATGTACACATTCTATGTACACATGTACACATTATATATGTATTTAATAAAATTATATATTTTTCTACAACTTTTTTCCTATTATACATTGTGTATTGCATATTGTGATTGATTCTTCAGTTACTAGGGCCATTAAAGTCCCGTTAAGAGGGAACATCTTTTCCACTTGATTTATGTCATTGGGATCGTCCCTTTTTCGACCCCACCTCAACTTTTCTGCATATTGGGATCACCATTGAGGTATTTGTAAATCGCTATCATGTCCACTCGCAAGCATCTTTTCTCCAGCGAGAATACATTTAGTGCTTGTAGTCGTTCATCGTAATTGAGATCCTCCAGTCCACTTATTATTTTAGTTGCCCTTCTTTGGACTCCAGCTCCAGCACATTCCTTCTGGGGACTGGTGACCAGAACTGAATGGAATACTCCAGATGTGGTCTAACCAGAGTTTTATAAAGTGCCGGGATTATAGTTTTATCTCTGGAGTATATCCCCTTTTTTATGCATGTTAAATTCTGCCACCTTTGGTAGCTGCAGCTTCACATTGCATGCTATTGCTCAGTCTGTCCTCTACTAGTACCCCCAGATCTTTCCCCATTCTTGATTCCCCTAGAGGTTCTTTCCCTAGTGAGTAGTTTTTGTTTATTTTTTTTAGCCCCCAAGTGCATTACCTTACATTTCTTCACGATAAGCCTCAATTGCCATGTAGTTGCCAACCCCATTATTTTGTTCAGGTCTTTCTGTAAAATGTCTATATCCTGATGTGAAGTTATTGCCCTGCTTATTTTTGTGTCATCTGCAAAAACTGAGATTGAGCTATTTATCCCATCCCCTATATCATTTATGAATAAAGTAATTCGAATTTGTCCCAAGACAGAGCCTTGGGTTACCCCACGTACTACTCCAGACTAGTCTGAGTACACGTTATTTATCACCACCCTTTGGACATGCCCCTGTAACCAGTGTTCTATCCAAGAACAAACCTTATGGTCCATGCTTGCAGACCATATGCACATGCTCTACAATGTCCTCCCAATGATTGCCCGCAGAACAGAAACAGTCCTTCCTTTTCCTCCTCTGCAGGGCTCTGATATTTCTGGGATTTGTAGTTGCAGAGCCAATATGATATATAGGCTCAGTCTCCCTGGGGACTACATTCCCCACAAGTCATAGCCCTTCCCAGCAGGCTCTGCACAGCAGTTCAGTTTACTCTTTCTCTGCTTTTCCCGGGTGGTGGGCAAGGCTTCTTTGGGCTACACAGAGGTCTGCAGCAGTAGTGTTCTTTCTCTCTCTCCTCTCCTTTAACATAGACATTTAAGCTCCCTAAAAAACTTGAGAGGGGGAGAGAAGATGTGGGAGTGGCTGCAGCAGTAGTAGTAGTATGGTCTGTTCTGCCAAGCAGGGCAGCACTGCACACTTCGTAACTGCGTACCAAGGGCTACACAAATCTCAGCTAAGGTTTTATTTAGATAAGAGGTACAATGAAGAATGTGCCTTAAAAAAAAAAGTAAAACTTTCAAATTCAAGAGTCAGATTTACATAGTGTGTTGTTGCATAGCTCCCAACTGTCCCTCATTTGGAGGGACTGTCCCAATTTTGAGACCAAATCCCTCTATTCCTTGTGTTATCAGGTCCTTCCAATATGCCCTGTGTGTTAAAGGTTTTTCTTCTATTGGGGTATGTACTCTGAGTCTGCTCATTCTACTTGTATCTGTGTGGAAAGGCCACTTGTTACAATGTAAGCTTATTACACTGTGTATTTGGTTGACCTGTGAGTTGGCGGGTCTGAGAAGGAAGAGTTAACACTGCTGGCCAGGTTTTCACACTCTTTTCAGGAAGGTTACCATCCCCTACTGGTCATTTCATATAAAAAGGGGCTCATTAGTGCCCTGAAGAGATTGGTGAGGAGATATTCTGACAAAATTTAGCTGTTATTTTGTTGGTTTGTACCACTGCTTTGGGGGAGTGCAATTGGTGTTCCCAATTGAGTAGGAAGCCAATTGACTTCCATGGACTTGTGCTACTTGTTGCTTATGGAATACTTCTACCTCAAGTGAATTACTGCCAATGATGAACTCTTGTGGATGGAAAAGGACTCTTTATGGGTCATCCAAATTGCCTGGTATGAAGTCTTTAAAGGGGTGCATGTAAGCTGTATCAAAAGAAAAAGACTTACTACAGGGGACTGAAGAAAATTTGGAGAAAATACAGTACATGGGTCTAATGAGCAGAGAAGCTGTCCCAAGGAGGCTAAATTGCTGTTGCTAAGGACTACTGTATTTGTGTCACTTGTGAACACAGCCAAACAGCCAGGAAATGTCTGACATGGCAGGGAGCTGTATTCTGGTAGTGAATGGGTGATGTGCTTGGCCCCTTCGCTAGTGATTGGCTTCACATACTGGGACCGACCTTGCATCACAGAGTACCAAAGCGCGCGGGCGAGAGAGAGAGATGTGTTCGGGCCCCCAGAGAAGAGAACAAGAATGGAGTTCTA
This sequence comes from Lithobates pipiens, assembly GCF_037356315.1. Classification (NCBI taxonomy): domain Eukaryota; kingdom Metazoa; phylum Chordata; class Amphibia; order Anura; family Ranidae; genus Lithobates; species Lithobates pipiens. Next base: position 123,928,036 of record NW_027507788.1, read on the forward strand.
TCCATTAGTAACATACAGAATATTGTCACTGGAAGGTAACGTGACTGCTAAGTTGATGGAAACCAGTACAAGCATTGCAATACCATCTCAGAAATACTACACACCTGAGCTGAATTTGAACAGAAGTTGTGTTCGTAGTACATTAGTACCAACAGTGTAGGAAGTATGGCCATGGATTACAAAGTGTAAACTGTGAAACTTGCCCCACTCCCTGCAATGTCTGGAGTGCCAACTTAAGGTGGAATTCACATGACCGTGGCTCTGGCCTGTGTTACAGGCATTAGTAAGCTCAGTTCCACAGTGTCCCCACTAGAGCACTTTGAACCCCGTCTATACTCATTGCTGAATACATATATGTTTTTACTACCATAAGTGGTCCCAAACCGATGGCCCTCCAGCTGTTGCGAAACTACAAGTCCCACCATGCCTCTGCCTGTTGGAGTCATGCTTGTAACTGTCAGCCTTGCAATGCCTCATGGGACTTGTAGTTTCGCAACAGCTGGAGTGCCGCCAGTTTGAGACCCCTGCTCTAGTGAATGTTGTAACTACCAAAATGACCATGGATGCTAAAGTAATACTTCAACTAGACCTACAAGGTTGCATGGAGGCAGTTTTCCATGTAAAGTGAATATATGTATTGGTGCTTCAGACTTCAGATTGTAAGTGTTAAGGTGGTGGGGTCCACTGCTCTAGACCACTCAGACCTTGATGTATTTGGAAAATATAAATCCTCAGATTGACTTCCTTTCATATATTTTTTTTATGTAGACTTTGTGACATTGTACTGTTCTTTTTTATCTTTATTCTTTAAAAAAATACTCTGCGGGGGAAGTCAAAGATCAACAAGAAGATAAATGTCCACAGTCAACATGGCCTTTGGCATAGTTTATGTTCTCTTTTATTCTAGTAACTGGTTAATCAGTAACACTTCTTCTAATTTATATAGAGGGAACAGATTTGTGAGATATGATCTAGTACAGCTTGACATTTGGATGTTCACAGTTCCAAAAATGGTTTGGAAATTATATTCCACAGTGGCAGCCTTGCTGATCCTTAATGTGTCTGCTGTCTTCAGTGATCAAGGTACAGTATGGTCCAGAGATGTAACTAAAGGTGTGCGGGAGGTGTGCAGTAGGTGTGGGCATAAGATCGAGGGCTCATAAAAGAAAAATTATGCTTATTGATGTGGCTGACAGGCGACTCTTGTCGTTATTATATTTCACCCAGACTGACCCTTCTTTGGATAAAATAACATGCTATAGGGGCACAGTATAACAGTATATTAAAATGTAGTGCAACTTTTTAGATTTCTTTATTAATTAGCACAATTGTATCTTTTTCTGATATAGCTGTTTTAATAACTATAATTTTTCTGTCTCCCATCTTTATCAATGTATACTCAGACAGTTTAAATTATAACAAATCCATTGGCCGCATTACAGCATTACTAAGAAGTGTAAAGGTACAAAAATGCAGTAATCATAAGCCCCCTGAGAGACATTATTTTATAAGCAGCAGGGATGAGCTTTATGTTCGAGTCGAACATGAGTTGGACTCGAACATTGGCTGTTTGCCAGTTTGCCGAACAGCGAACAATTTTGGGTGTGCGTGGCAAATTCGAAAGCCGCGGAATACCCTTTAAAAGTCTATGGGAGAAATCACTCATTTTAAAGGCTTATATGCATGGTATTGTCATAAAAAGTGTTTGGGGGTCTGGGTATCAATGCAAAAAAAAGTTTTTAAAACTACCATTTTTTCCGGGAGCAGGGATTTTAATAAGGCTTAAAGTGAAACAATAAAAGTGTAATATTCCTTTAACCACTTAACAACCGGCCCATAGTCGATTAACGGCTTCAGGGCAGTTGTCTAACTCTGAGAGGCCGTTAATTAACGGCCTTCCAGAATTCAGCTCTCGCGCGCCCCCCCTGGGGCGCGCACTCAAGAGCATCCGTGACTGCCGGGTCCACAGGACCCGACGCATCACGGATCACGGCCGCTCATCGCGGCCGCTTACCAAGTGATCGCTCCGTCAAATGATGGAGCGATCACTTGTAAACAAACCGGCGTCATGTTATGATGCCGGTTCCTCCCTCCACCTCTCTGTACCAATCGGTACAGCAGAGGGGGGAGAGATCGGTGTCAGCAGCGCTGTGGGCTGCACCTGCAGTGCCCACATCGCTGCTCACCGAAATGTAACCCCTTAATTCCCTGCCAATACTCTGCAATACCCTGTCAATACTCTGCCATACCCTTCCAATCTCTGCCAATACCCTGTCATACCCTGCCAATACTCTGCAATACCCTGCCAATACTCTGCCATACCCTGCCAATACTCTGCATTACCAAATACTCTGCCATACCCTGCCAATACTCTGCATTACCCAATACTCTGCAATACCCTGCCAATACCCTGCATTACCCAATACTCTGCAATACCCTGCCAATACTCTGCATTACCCAATATTCTGCAATACCCTGCCAATACTCTGCAATACCCTGCCAATATTCTGCAATACACGCCAATACTCTGCAATACCCAATACCCTGCCAATACTCTGCAATACCCACCAATACTCTGCAATACCCTGCCAATACTCTGCAATACCCTGCCATACCCTGACAATACTCTGCAATACCCTGCCAATACTCTGCAATACTCTGCCATACCCTGCCAATACTCTGCCATACCCTGCCAATACTCTGCCATAACCTGCCAATACTCTGCCATAACCTGCCAATACTCTGCCATAACCTGCCAATACTCTGCCATAACCTGCCAATACTCTGCCATTTTTTTTAATTTATTTTTTATTTCAGGCTTCCCAGCCTAGAGGTGAGATGTGGGGTCTTATTGATCCTATATCTAACTGTAAAGAGGACCTGTCATGCCTATTCCTATTACAAGGGATGTTTACATTCCTTGTAATAGGAATAAAAGTGATCAAAAAATGTATTTTTGGGGAAAAAACGTCAAACTAAAATTAATAAAGTAAAATGAACAATAAAAAAGAAAACATTTTTTTTAAAGCGCCCCTGTGCCCATGTGATCGCATGCAGAAGCGAGCGCATACGTAAGTCCCACCCACATATGAAAACGATGTTCAAACCACACATGTGAGGCATCGCTGCGAACGTTAGAGCGAGAGCAATAATTTTGGCCCTAGACCTTCTCTGTAACTCCAAACATGTAACCAGTAAAAAAAAAAAAATGTATAGCGTCGCCCATGAGGATTTTTAAGTAGCGACGCTTGGCGCCATTCCACGAGCGTGTGCAATTTTGAAGGGTGACGTGTTAGGTATCTATTTACTCGGCGTAACCTTCACATTATGCAAAAACATTGGGCTAACTTTACTGTTTTGTTTTTTTTAAGCACAAAACCGTTTTTTTTTAAACGCGTTCGAAAAATTGTTGCGCAAATAACGTGCGTAATAAAAACAACCACCATTGTATTCTATAGGGTCTTTGCTAAAAAAAAAAAACATATGTAACTTCCGGTTCCGGCGCCGCATGGAGTGACTGCTCTCCTCCTCAGCTCCCGCATCACGACCCCGAAATCGGCTTTTAAATCCCGCTGAGCGGCCGGGCACCCACCGAAATACCCCCTGGAACCACCCCCCATAGCCATGGACCGGTTCGTGGAAAAAAACGGCCCGCGAGCGCATACGGCGCCGCCCGCGACCGCGGCGCGGCCGCAAATCGAGGCCCCGGCTTCGGCCTACTCGGCTCCCTTCTCCTCACAGCGCGCAGCGGACATGGAGGTGAGCTGTGATCCTGCTTCTCCCCCCTCTTCACAATCCCTGCCAGCCTCTCCAGCCCCTCCATCCCAGGGCAATCTCTCCACACAGCCTGCAGGGGACTCCACTACAGAGCGCATTGCCCAGGCCGTGGCCGCTCTATTATCCCCCATGATAACAGCATCTGTGGAAAAGGCTGTAAATGTAGGCATGCAACAGCTCAAGGCCCAAATAGGCGAGCACCACACCAGATTAAATGACCTGGAACACCGTCTGTCAGATATGGAAGAGGAACTTTACCAGGCCCAAGCTACGGAGCGCTCCCAGGACAGGACAAATCAATACATTCTACAGAAACTCGATGACTTGGAAAATAGGGCCAGACGGAGTAATCTGCGATTCGTAGGCATCCCCGAGTCGCTACAGTCCTCCGAGCTATCTGACTTCTGTGCAGTGCGCATCCCAGAAGCCCTGGGCCTTCCGGGCCCCTGCACGGTTTAACGCGCCCATCGTATGGGTCCCCCTGCACCTGAACGCAAATCCCCTAGACCCAGTACCTCAACTACTCTGACAAGGCCCTGATCCTGCAGAAGTTCAGGCAAACGCGCTCTCTCCAACTGGATGGAATCCAGGTCCTAATCTTTGCTGATTACTCCATCGAGGTCTCCAAGAAAAGGAAAGCATTCCAGCAGGTGTGCTCGGAACTCTTCAAAATGCAACTCAAATTCTCCCTGGCCTTCCCGGCTATCCTTCGCCTAAAGGCTCCGAATGGTGACCAACTAACTTTCCAAGATCCCTCCGAAGTGGAGGCTTTTCTACGCTCTCTTCACCAGGGTACGCACCCCCACACCCCATCTAAGTCCTCATCGCTCAATCGCTCCCTGGACCAAAGGAGCCCCCGGAAGGACTCGCCCAAACGCTTCAGGCCTTCTGCCCCGGATCACCAGCATCGGGGTACCCCTCGGTGATGACATATCGGTCCCCTTGGATCCTCCTCTCTTCACCTCACCGGTGACCCTTTCGTCAGCACCACCAGCCTGACTTGACTATGTAAGTTACTTTATTATTTTTCTGTTTCCGTTCAGGCACGGTCACTGTTATGCCGGTTGTTCCTAGTTTTCATCAGCCTTAAGCTCTGCTCCCATTTAGCAGATGCACTAACGGCGTTATTGGCCACCTCTGTCTCGATTGGCATCCTGGCTTCGGTTAAAAGAGACCCTGCCGCTTTTGCGGCCACTTTATACTTTTGTATCTTATATTTTTGTATTTTATACTTTATATTTTATACTTTCTAGTTTATATTTTTTATATGTTATACCTGTGGATCATTCCACTCTCTTGGGTCTTTATACTGAAATGTTTTACGTTGCACGTATGTACTGCAACTCTTGGTTCACGTGTCTTTTAACTGTACTGTACTCCCCCTGGACTCACTGTGCATGACTACTGCCACACCATGGCGCGTGCCCTTTTTGGCTCTTGATTTACAGCCGCACCCTTGTTCATGCTCACCGCCCGGACGCTCTTGTCCTATACCTTTGGGTCGTGCACTGGGGGCTGGCCTACACAGTGACTCCATGCGGAAAAAAGCGAAGTTCGCTCCAGTGTTTATGTTTTTGTATGTGTTTAAGTTTGCTCCCCGCCTCACCTACCCCCCCCCCCCCCACCTTCTGTCGGAGACAACGTCTCCTTCCTGATCATCATGCTTAACGTTTTACCACAGCCCCACCAGGTCCCTCTTATCTAGTCAAAAGTTTCTCCTGCCCTGCCCACCGGCTGGCGACAAATCTTTAAAATCGGCCCAATTCCTTTTCTCGACCCCCCTGACATCAGAATAGTCTCCTGGAACGTGAAAGGCCTCAGGTCTCCTAATAAGAGAATGAAAGTCCTCCGGCACCTAAAAAGATTGAGAACGGATATCGCCCTATTGCAGGAAACCCATTTATCCGCTCCAGATTTTCATCGCATGAAGAAACTCTGGGTCGGTAAAGTCCTAGGCTCCGATGCCGTTAGCCGTAAAGCGGGTGTTCTCCTGCTGATCCACAAAAACCTCCCATGCGAGGTACTGTCCATGCACTCAGACTCTCAGGGAAGGCTTCTCTCATTACATGCCCGCCTGGGAACCAAAGAACTAGTGATCACTAACGTTTACACTCCCAATAACCCTAGCAAGTCTTTTTATAGTGACCTGACCTCCTGGCTACTCCGCACCACTCAGACCCCCCATTTAGTTGGCGGTGACTTTAATGACATCTTGCACCATACGGACGACAGATCCCCTCCCCCACACCGCAGGTTGAAAAGTGCTTCTTCTACTCCCTCCCACTTTGCATCCACCATGGAATCTCTTCATCTTCGTGATCTGTGGCGCCTAACCCACCCAGCGGACAGGGAATATACCTTTTACTCACACCCCCATAATATGTTCTCAAGAATCGACTACTTTTTTGGCTCTGACGATCTCATCCCCAATTTGTCTGAAGCAGAAGTGCTCGACATAGCTATCTCTGACCATGCCCCGATCGCAGTTAGACTTGACAACCTAGATCTCCCACCTCACCCAAGACTGTGGCGCTTCCCCTCGTATCTCCACAACAACCCTGACTTTCAACATTTTATGGCTGACTCCTGGCGTGAATACTCGGAGGCAAACTCCCCCCACTCGGACTCCCCGAACCTCTTCTGGGATGCCGGTAAGGCGTTCCTCAGGGGCCGGATCATCTCCTATGCATCCTCCTTTAAGAGAAATGCCCTGTCCCATTACAAACGGGCCAGTGCGCGACTACATCTAGCCCAAAGATCCCTCTCCACTAACGATTCCCTCGACAATAGAGCCGAATGGCAGGCAGCCAAGAAAAGTTTCGACACTTGGGCGGATACACTCGAACAAACTAAAAGATCCCAACTCGACGCAACGTTCCACAAGTTTGGAAACAAGGCGGGCAGGCTCCTAGCGAGGCTGTGCAAGGGCCCATTCCACCCGACGCACATCACTTCCCTTAAAGACGCGAAGGGTGTTCTGCAATCCACCCCACAAGCAATTAACAAGGTGATGCTAAACTACTATACGGCCCTCCACGCCCCAGACCCCATAGATAATGCCGCTGCTCGTTCCTTCCTAGATAGTGTGCTCCTATCTAAAGTTACCCCTGAACAACTAGAAGCTCTCAATGCCCCCATCTCCCTTGATGAAATCTCCACGATCCGCAAACTAACCCCGTCCAAAGCACCAGGCCCTGACGGGTTCACCAGTGAATTCTACAAAACCATCTCCTCCATCACGGAACCCACTCTCCTTAAGGTGTACAATGGCATCTGGTCAGGTGGTCCATATCTCCCCTCTGGAAACCAGGCCGTTATAAAACTCCTTTCCAAGAAAGGGAAAGACCCCCTTGACCCTGGCTCATATAGGCCGATTTCCCTCCTCAATCTGGATGTCAAAATCCTGTCCAAAATCATAGCCACAAGACTAGCTGCCATTATACCCTCCCTTATTCATCCTGCCCAATCTGGCTTTGTGAAAGGCAGAACTGCCACCTTGAATATACGTAAGGTCATGCTCGCTTTGGAACATGCTAAAAATAACCCGGATGGGGATTTTGCCATTATAACGTTAGACGCGGAGAAAGCTTTCGACAATGTCAGTTTTGAATGGCTCTCTATGACTATATCCGAAATGGGCTTCTCGGGACACTTCTACCACCTCATCAAAGCCATGTACTCTTCCCCAGCAGCTAAATTAATCGCAGCTGGGGTTCTCTCAGATGAATTCCGCTTGCATAAAGGCACTCGCCAGGGCTGCCCACTCTCCCCGCTCCTCTTTAATATCGCCCTAGAACCCCTGTCCAGATATTTGACCCAAAAAGCCCCTCTTTACGGTATCCGCATTGGCCAACATGACCTGCGCACCTCCCTTTTTGCTGATGATGTGCTCATCTTCTCGTCGGACCCCGCTTCCGACATGCCCGCCATTAAAGAGGTCTTTGATGTCTTTAGGTCCTGCTCAGGGCTTCGTATAAATTATGGTAAAAGCGAAATTCTCCCGATAGGGTCCTCTCGCAAACCCCCCTGGACACAACACTCTAGCTTTTCAACCGCCAGCTCATACATCACCTACCTAGGTATTAAAATTGGAAAGTTGCCTTCATCCCTTTACCACCTCAACTATCCCCCTCTGATCACGAAAATCTCTCAGGAAATGGTGAACTGGATGGATCTGCCTCTCTCGCTTCTGGGAAGATGCCACCTGCTAAAAATGGTTAGCTTTGCCAGGCTACTGTACCCGCTTCAAACCATTCCTTTGCTCCTTCTTCACAAGGAAATCAAGATTCTGGAATCGGCTTTTTCTTCCTTTATATGGCAGGGCAAACGCCCACGTATAGCCTTAAAAAAGTTGCATCTTCCCAGACGCGAGGGGGGTATCAGCCTGCCTAATATAAGACTGTATAATCTGTCATGTTTATTGCGAACTGGCCTGGACTGGATCTCTCAATCCTCCAGATACTCCAACTACTCCATGGAAGCCGCCATGGTCTCCCCACTCTCGTTGACAGCTCTCCTCCACTGCAGGTGGAAGTTGGTACCATCTCTGCTTCAACATAACCTCCTACTCAGAGACACTGCCATAGCCTGGAGGGAAACCAGGAAGTGCCTCAAACTCCCCCCTTTTGTCTCCAGACACCTTCAGATACAGGGGAACCCCACTTTCTCCCCTGGCCTACTCCACAAGCCATTCCACATCTGGAAAGAGAAGGGCATCACCAGTTTTGCTGCACTCTGTGATCTGGACTCTGGCCGCCCTCTGCCCTTTTCACTCCTAGCGGAAAGGTTCTCCCTTCCGCCAGCTCACGCTTTCCACTACAGGCAATGTGTCAGTTACTTAAAGGATATCTGCAGCGAGGAGCGTAAACGTTTCCCCCTAACCTTTTTGGATCGACTGCTCAAGGACGGTACTTATAAAATTTCAGACATCTACAAACCCCTGCTCCAGCGGATTTCTTCTCCACTGACATCCTCATCAGTCGCCAACTGGGAGAAAGACTTTCCTGACCCGGATTTAGTAGATAAAATTTTGCAAGGACTTAACAAAGTTTACCGCCTAACTCCTAACGAGCTAAGGAGAGAATCGCAACTAAAAATTGCCCACAGGGCATACCTTCCCTTCCTTCCATCTAACACCGATCAGGACAGCACCAAGTGCCCCCACTGTCTCCAGAACAGGCCCTCGCTGGCTCACCGTTTCTGGTCCTGTTCCTTTATTTCATCTTTCTGGGACCGGATCCTCTCCTACATCTTCAAAGTAACCCTGCTGAAACTGCCAAAGGACCCCCTCCTCCTCATCTTTGGATACTGGGACCCTCTCCTGCTTCCGTGGTCTTCCATCAAAAACTGCGCGCCCATAAGCTGCACACCGTACAAACCCTCCCACGTGGACTGGTCTCTGCTATGTTTACTACTAGCCAGGAAATCCATTCTAAAGAGCTGGACTTCATCTCTTCCTCCTTCCGTCGCTCAGACGCAGAAAGAACTCCTTTCACTCCTATACAAAGACCGATGTAACGCAAACTTCCGGGACGAAAAAGCGAAGTCTCGCTTCTATGCGCTGTGGCTTCCCTTCATATCTGCCACTCTCCCCCCGGTGGACATCATTAACTTGGACCACTTCACCTTTTTCTACCACGGCACTCGACAATTGAACTCGGGGACAGATCCCACCCCATCTACTATCTAATTAGCGCCCAGCAACCTACTGACCTCCGGGACTGCTCTTTGGAACCTCCTACCTCAGGGACTTTACACAAAAACCTCATACCCCCCCCCCCCCCCTCCACCCCTTTATTTTCTTTATGTGTGTGTCCCCCTCTTCCCCTCCCCCCCCTTTTTTATTTTCTACATTCAGCAGCTACTCCTGATCCTATGATATGTTACTTTACTTAATCTTGGGAAATGCCATTATCCTGGTATATATATACTACTTTTGCAACTATCTCTTAACTCAGGATCCATCCAGTTACGGTCAAACTGCTGCTTTGTTCTACTAGTTTCACTACCTTCCGTTCAGTTCAAGTATTTCAGTTTATGGTATAAGTTCATTGTGATACAGCTACAATCTGCTCTCATTCTTATGCGCCTCATCTGCGATGATGGTCCCACAATATCGTACATGTCTCTGTTGCATCTGTACTGTTGTCTTTATTTATTTCTCAATAAATACTCTTTAAAAAAAAAAAAAAAAAAAACATATATAATGTTTTGGGGTTCTATGTAATTTTCTAGCAAATAAATTATGATTTTTACATGTAGGAGAGAAATGTCAGAATTGTCCTGGGTGCTCCAGAACGCCTGACGGCGCTCCCTGCATGTTGGGCCTCTGTATGTGGCCACGCTGTGTAAAAGTCTCACACATGTGATATCGCCATACTCGGGAGTAATAGCAGAATGTGTTTTGGGGTGTAATTTGTGGTATGCATATGCTGTGTGTGAGAAATAACCTGATAATATGACAATTTTGTGAAAAAAAAAAAGGAAAAAAAATCTTGATTTTGCAAAGAATTTTAGGAAAAAATTACAACCTCAAAAACCTCCCCATGCCTCTTACTAAATACCTTGGGATGTCTTCTTTTCAAAAAGGGGTCATTTGGGGGGTATTTGTACTTTTCTGGCATGTTAGGGTCTCAAGAAATGAGATAGGCCATCAGTCCTTCGAGTGTGATCAATTTTCAGATATTGGCACCATAGCATGTGGACTCTATAACTTTCACAAAAAACAAATAATATCCACCAATTTGTACTAATTTTTACCAAAGATATGTAGTAGTATAAATTTTGGACAAAATTTATGAAGAAAAATTACTAATCTGCTAAATTTTATAACAGAAACAAAAGAAAATTTCATTTTATTACAGAATTTTCGGTCTTTTTTCTTTTATAGCACAAAAAATAAAAAACCAAGCAGTGATTAAATACCATCAAAAGAAAGCTCTATTTGTGTGAAAAAAATGACACAAATTTCATATGGGTACAGTGTTGCATGACTGAGTAATTGTCATTCAAAATGTGAGAGCACGTAAAGCTGAAAATCGGTCTGGTTATTAAGGATGTTTAGGTGCCCAGTGGTCAAGTGGTTAAAGTTCATACCTGGGGGGTGTCTATAGTTTGCCTGTAAAGGGGTGCATGTTTTTAGAACAGTCTGACAGCAAAATTACATTTCTAAAGGAAAAAAAGTCATTTAAAACTACTTGCGGCTATAATGAATTGTCAGTCCGACAATACACATAACAGTTCATTGATAAAAAGGGCATGGAATTTCCCCAAAGGGGAACCCGCACCCAAAAAATGTTTTTAATGTATGGGGGTCCCCCTAAATTCCATACCAGGCCCCTCAGGTCTGGTATGGATTTTAAGGGGAACCCCGCGCCAAAATTTTTAAGAAAATGGTGTGGGGTCCCCCAAAAATCCATACCAGACCCTTATCCGAGCACGCAACCTGGCAGGCCGCAGGAAAAGAGGGGGGCCCCCCCTCCTGAACCATACCAGGCCACATGCCCTCAACAGTGGGAGGGTGCTTTGGGCCTCATCCCCGCAACCCTTGCCTGTTGGTTGTGGGGGTCTGCGGGCGGGGGGCTTATCAGAATCTGGAAGCCCCCTTTAACAAGGGGACCCCCAGATCTCACCCCCCTGTGTGAATTGGTAATGGGGTACAAATGTACCCCTACCATTTCACAAAAAGTGTCAAAAGGGTTAAAAAACACAAGAGATGGTTTTTGACAAGTCCTTTATTCATTTCTTCTTCTTTCCACTTCTTCTTCCATCTTCTTTCTGCTGGTCTTCCTTCTGTGTTATTCTTCCTCGATCTTCTTCTACCTCCGCTCTTCTCATCCCGTATCTTGCTCCGGCTTCTTCTCTGTTCCGTTCCGCATGATCCGCCTCAATGGGAGTCTTCCACCGTGTGACGCTTCTGTTCTTCTGACACTTCTTATATAATGGAGGATGGGGCCACCCTGTGACCCCCCCCCCCCCCCTCTGACGCACGGGAAAGCCATAGGGAAGTCCACAGATGAGGATCTTGCAGACGGAGTGGAGAAGAAGCCGGAGCAAGATGCGGGACGAGAAGAGCGGAGGAAGAAGAAGATGAAGAAGAAAATGGAGAAAGAAGAACACCGAAGGAAGACCAGAAGAAAGAAGAAGCAGAAAGAAGAAGAAATTCATAAAGAAAGATCTTGTCAAAAACCGTCTCTTGTGTTTTTAAACCCTTTTGACACTTTTTTTGTGAAATGGTATTACCAAGTCACACGGGGGTCGGGATCTGGGGGTCCCCTTGTTAAAGGGGGCTTCCAGATTCCGATAAGCCCCCCGCCCGCAGACCCCTACAACCACTGGGCAAGGGTTGTGGGGATGAGGCCCTTCTCCCCGTCAACATGGGGACAAGGTTCTTTGGGGGGACGCTACCCCAAAGCACCCTCCCAATGTTGAGGGCATGTGGCCTGGTATGGTTCAGGAGAGGAGGCACTCTCTCTCGCCCCCCCTCCCCTCTTTTCCTGTGGCCTGCCAGGTTGCGTGCTCAGATAGGGTCTGGTATGGATTTTTGGGGGGACTCAATGCCATTTTTTTAAATATTTTGGGGCGGGGTTCCCCTTAAAATCCATACCAGACCCTCAGGTCTGGTATGGATTTTGAGGGAGACCCCCACACCATTTTTTTTTTTTTTTACATTTTGGCATGGGGTTCCCCTTAATATCTATACCAGACCTGAAGGGCCTGGCATGGAATTTAGGGGGACCCCCATGCAAATTTTGGTCCGGGGTTCCCATGTGGGGAAATTCCATGCCATTTTTATCAATGAACTTTTATGTATATTGTCGGACCGACAATTCATTATAGTCTCAAGTAGTTTCAAATGAACTTTTTTCCTTTAGAAATGTAATTTTGCTGTCAGACTGTTATAAACACCAGAACATGCGCCCCTTTACAGGCATACTACAGACACCCCCTCAGGTAGGAAATTTAAAGGAATATTACACTTTTATTGTTTCACTTTAAGCATTATTAAAATCACTGCTCTGCCTTTAAAATTAGCACTTCTGATGAATGGGAACACCTATATTGGAGATACAGCGCCTTGAAAAAGTATTCATACCCCTTGAAATGCTCCACATTTTGTCATGGTACAACCAAAAAAACGTAAATGCATTTTATTAGAATTTTATGTGATAGACCAACACAAAGTGGCACATAATTGTGAAGTGGTGGGAAATGATAAATGGTTTTCAAAATGTTTTACAAAGCAATATGTGAAAAATGTGGCATGAATTTGTATTCAGTCCCCCCTGAGTTAATACTTTGTAGAACAACCTTTTACTGCAAGTCTTTTTGGGGATGTCGCTACCAGCTTTGCACATCTATAGAGTGAAATGTTTGCCCATTCTTCTTTGTAATATAGCTCAAGCTCTGTCAGATTGGATGGAGAGCCTCTGTGAACAGCAATTTTCAAGTTTTGCCACAGATTCTCAATTGGATTTAGGCCTGGACTTTGACAGGGCCATTCTAATGCATGATTATGCTTTGATCTAAACCATTCCATTGTAGCTCTGGCTTCTATGTTTAGAGTCGTTGTCCTGCTGAAAGACGAACCTCCGCCCCAGTCTAAAGTCTTTTGCAGACTCTAACAGGTTTTCTTCTAAGATTGCCCCGATTGTGTCACTTTGTGTTGGTCTATCACATAAAATCCCAATAAAATACATTAATGTTTTTGGTTGTAACATGACAAAATGTGGAATATTTCAAGAGGTATGAATCATTTTTCAAGGCACTGTACATATAGAACTTAGTTTATTGACAGAAAGCTTCCATTAAATTTACTACTTGTGGCTAGGTGGGTGGGGAAAGCAAGCACATTTTTCTGAAAGGCATCATCGAGAACACTAAGGTTATCCTAGCCTCAGTCTATAGTCCTAATTCTTCCCAAGAGTGCTTTGATAAATACCATCTTAGAACAACTGACCTCCTTCATTCAAGGCATACTCATCCTGTGTGGAGACAAGAACTTCCCCTTGGACCCGATCTTGGACACATCCTTCAGTAATTCTTCTTTCCCCCATTATTACTGTTAACTTATCTCTAGATTGCTTCATGAAGCCCAACTGATCGATATTTGGCAGACCCAACACCCGGGGCTACACATTTTACTCTCTACCACATACCCAGTCCTGGTTTAAGCAGCCCGCAAACCCTATATTAGGGGTATTCTCAAAACCTTGTACTCCCCTTTATAATTTGCTATAATTGCTGCTATCTCCCTCACTGACACCAGCACTGAGATAGAACACTGAAACCAGCACCTTGATAGAGAGCACTGACACCAGCACTGAGATAGACAGCACTGACACCACACCAGCACCATGATAGAGAGCACCGACACCAGCACCGTGATAGAGAGCATTGACACCAGCACCGAAATAGAGAGCACTGACACCAGCACCGAGATAGAGAGCACTGACACCAGCACTTTGATAGAGAGCACTGACACCACACCAGCACCATGATAGAGAGCACTGACACCACACCAGCACCGAGATAGAGAGCACTGACACCACACCAGCACCGAGATAGAGAGCACTGAAACCACACCAGCACCTAGATAGAGAGCACTGACACCAGCACCGTGATAGAGAGCACTGAGATCACACCAGCACCGAGATAGAGCGCACTGACACCACACCAGCACCGTGATAGAGAGCACAGACACCAGCACCGAGATAGAGAGCACTGACACCACACCAGCACCGAGATAGAGAGCACTGAAACCACACCAGCACCTAGATAGAGAGCACTGACACCAGCACCGTGATAGAGAGCACTGACACCACACCAGCACTGAGATAGAGAGCACTGATACCACACCAGCACTGAGATAGAGAGCACTGAGACCACACCAGCACTGAGATAGAGAGCACTGACACCACACCAGCACAGTGATAGAGAGCATTGACACCAGCACCGTGATAGAAAGAGAGCACTGACACCAGCACCGAGATAGAGAGCACTGACAGCAGCACTGATACCAGCAACTCGCTGCGGAACCAAAAAATATGTCACCGCTCAACCTCTTCAAACAGGAGGGTATGGACATATAGTACGGTGTGCTTTTTTTGTACAAGGAATTGAGCCAAAGGTAGAAAAAAGGTCCGTGTGCTCGATTAAATAAATTGTTTATAGAGTTATGCATATACATGGTCTACTTGTCACATGTATTGAATTCCTCCGAGATCCATGCCTCATTCATTTTTATAAATGTGAGGTAGTCAACACTGTCGTGAGCTAGGCGAGTGCACTTATCGGTCATGATCCCCCCTGCTGCACTGAACGTCCTTTCGGACAGGACACTGGACGAGGGGCAAGCCAACAGTTCCATTGCAAATTGGGCACGCTCTGGCCAGAGGTCAAGCCTGCCCACCCAGTAGTCCAGGGGTTCATCACTCCTCAGAGCGTCCACATCGGCCGTTAACCCGATGTAGTTGAACACCTGTCCAACCTGGATCCGGATGACACCTGTCGATGGGTCGGCTGAAAGAATGACCTCATATCAGAATTCACCAACACATCTTCAAACTGCCCTCTTCTTGCAGGCGCTGTTGGATTGGTACCCACAACTCTTTCTCTGGGAGTGGGAATCCCTCCTCTGCCAGCGCACGCAAAAACAGAATGCAGTAGTTGTCGAAGTCAGGTCTGTAAGTGCTCCATTCTGACAGCCCTCTGTGATGGTGGTAACATTTCTGCCATTTTGTGTTTGTACCGGGGGCTAAGTACGTTGCCACCCAGTACTGGTCCTTGACCTTTATGCTTTTTATACGGGGGTCCCTGTTAAAACACTGGAGCATGAAGGCACCCATTTGCACTAAACTGGAAGCGGTGTGGTGGCCTGGCTCCTGCTCAGCATCCAGGATAATGCCGTCCTCCACGTTCTCCTCTCCCCATCCATGCACAGGGATCCCAGAAAGGTTTAAAGCATGCTCTTCTTGCTCCTCCTCATCCGCCCCGACGCCATCCTCCTCTGACTCCTCTTCAGACTTCTGTTGTTGACTTATCTCAGATAGAGTAGCCCCCCCTGGGAATTCATCCAGCATTGCGACTTCCTCATCTTCCTGCTCCTCCACGGCTTGATCAATGACACGACGCAATGCACGCTCCATAAAGAAGACATAGAGGTACAATGTCACTGATGGTGCCATGGCTGCGACTGACCAGTTTGGTGATCTCATCAAATGGCCGCAGCAGTCTGCATGCGTCACGCATAAGCAGCCACTGGCGCAGTGAAAAAAAAAACAAGCTCCCCAGAACCTGTTCTGCCGCAGAGTTCGTACAGTTAGTCGTTAACTGCACATTTCTGCTGGAGCAGCCTATCAAGCATATAGAAGGTTGAGTTCCATGGCGTCGGGCAATCGCAAATAAGACGTCTGACCGGCAGATTGTGTCACCGCTGAACGTCAGCAAGGCGAGCCATGGCCGTGTAAGATCTTCTGAAATGGGAAAAGATTTTCCTTGCCTGCCGCAAGATGTCCTGGACCCCAGGGTATTTGACAACGAATCGCTGCACGACCAAGTTTAATACGTGTGCCATGCATGGCACGTGCGTAATTTTTCCCTGTTTCAATGCGCTAAGCAGATTGGCACCGTTGTCACACACCACTTTACTAACTGTCAAATTGATACTGATTTGCCTGTGAACGCAAAGCTGAAAGGAGTGCCGGGCCAGTGTGGCTATTGGCTTCCAGGCACGACAGACGCAGCACAGCATGGCAACGTCTCACCTGGCATGTCGAATAGGTTCTGAGGAGTATGGGCGGCGCAGTGGAAGAGACGCTAGCAGCGGAAAAGGAGGAGTCAGCCGAGGAGGAGAGGGAGGAGGATGGAGTAGGAGGAGGAAAAGAAGAGGCAGGCCTGCATGCAATCTGTGGCGGTAAAACCAAATCTACATGGGTGCCACGCGTTGCATGCTTTACGGCCATCAGAAGGTTCACCCAGTGGGCAGTAAAAGTGATATACCTTCCCTGCCTGTGTTTGCTAGACCACGTGTCTGTGGTCAGATGTATCTTGGCACCGACACTGTGTGCCAGAGATACATTCACTTGCCACTGAACATGGCCATATAGCTCTGGGATGCCCTTCTGTGAGAAATACTTCCTTCCTGGGACCTTCCATTGTGGTGTTCCAATGGCCACAAATTTTCGAAAGGCCTCCGAGTCCACCAGTTTATATGGCAGTAGTTGGTGGGCTAATAGTTCTGACAAGCCAGCCATCAACCGTTGGGCAAGAGGGTTATCCGGCATCATCATTTTTTTACACTCGAACATTTGGCCCACTGAAGCCTGCCTTTTTGCAGAAAAACGTGAGGATGGCATGATGGAAGGTGGAGTGGAGGACAATTGTGAGGAGAGAGAAGAAGGAGAAGTAGAATATGAGGCTGGACGGTGAGAGCCTGGAGTGTGACTTTGTGGGTTCCGTTGCTCCCACTGGGCTCGGTGATGGCAGCTCATGTGCCTTCTTAAGGCGGTCGTCCCTAGGTGAGTGTTGGGCTTACCGCGAATTATGCGTTGACTGCAAAGGCTGCAGATGGCAACACTATTGTCAGCAGCGGACACGTTAAAAAAAGCCCACACTGCGGAGCCATGTGCCGGCATCCTGGGAGCGCCAGATGTGACCGTACATGGTTGATGCCTCGCTCCTGATACATTTGCAGTCTGCTTTGTCCCTCCTGTGCAATCTAAGTTCTGCCTGCTTCTCCTCCCTATCTGCTGGTCCATATCTCCCTCTGAACTCCCCTTCTCTTCCTCTCTTGTGGGCACCCACGTGACATCACTAGACACGTCATCATCGACATCACCTTCCCTACCGCTATAATTAGAGATGTCGGAGTAGGCAGCAACACCGGGGACAAACCTCCTCCTTGGGCTGATCTGGGTACTGTCGTCGGACTGCTGAGTGGCGGTTGTTGCTACCTCCTCTTCCTGATCCAATGCCAAGAGTGGCTGCGCATCGGCAATGTCTTATGATGGATCGGAAAATAATTCCTGTGACTCAAGCGGAAGGTATATGGTGGTGGTGGTGTTGGTGGTAGTGTCTTTGGGGGTGCACACAGCAGAGAGTGAAGAAGAGGGTGCAGATCGAGAGGATGAGGAGGGTGCAGAAGAGTAAGGCTGAGTGAGCCACTCAACCAAGTCTGGTGCGTCCTTTGACGTAATTGCACGCACCTTCTGCAATTTGCCACTTTGGCTCAAGTCTGTTGCTCCTGCCCTACCCCTACCACCCCTGCGGAAGGGCCTCCCTCTTCCTCTGCCTGTCATTTTTTAAATGACCCTGTGACAAAAGTCTCTAGAGAAGTGCAGTATGTATGTGGAAGGTGGTATATAACACCCCGCTTCAATCTGTCCTTTTTGGGGGCCACTGGTCTATCACACCAGTTATAATACTTTTTTTAATTGCGTTTGTCACTCTTTGTAGTATCACTACTGAACCGCTCAGCAGTCACAATGCTGCACAGTGGAAATGCACTATACTATGCTTTCTATATGTGCAAGTATTTTATACGTGTATTACATCACTATATACTGCACACCAAATAGTGCACATATACCAGTCCTTAAAAGGACCTTTGTGGACCTAATAGTAGCTAGCTAGTAGCTAGTGAATTGCAGACTGTCCCGGGTCCAAAAACCAAACTGTCCCCCCCTACACTGAGAAACGACTGCAGAATCGGTCATCAGCACTGCATGCAGTGCACTATAATATGCTTTCTATATTTGAAAGAAAGTATATTATACGTATTCCACCCTATATACTGTACACCTATAAAAGGACCTTTGTGGACCTAGTAGCAAGTGATTTGCAGACTGTCCCTGCTCAGAACACCAAACTGTCCCTCAGTCCTTACATTGATAAAAGATAGCTGCAGAATCGGGCAGCAATCAGCTCAGCAGCACAGCAGTCAAGTATAATATGCTGTCTATATTTGAAAGAAAGTATATTATACGTGTACAACCCTATATACTGTACACCTATACCAGTCCTTAAAAGGACCTTTGTGGACCTAATAGTAATAACTAGTGATTAAACTGACTGTCCCTGCTCCACACAGCGTCCTGTCCCTACACTGACAAAAGACAGCTGCAGAATCGGTCAGCAGTGCACTCAGCAATCAGCAGCACAGCCGTCAGCAGCAGTGCACCAGAACTCTATATACTGTACACCTATACCGGTCCTTAAAAGGACTTTTGTGGACCTAATAGCTAGCGATTTGTGTCACTACAGTCTGTCCCTGCTCCACACAGCAACCTCTCCCTACACTGACAAAAGACAGAATGTAAAATGGCCGCCGGATCAGGTCTATTTATAAAGGTAGGGGAAATGTCCAATTGTCCATGTGCTGAAATGTCTCAATTGGCTGTCCTGTACCACATGATGGATGTGTCACGGGTGAAAGATCTTCACAATGTAAACAAATATGGCCACCGCGAACAGCGCCAGAAGTCCGCCGGTTTGGCAAATCGCAAACGAGCAAAATTTGCCGCGAACCGACCGCCGGACGAACCGCAAGGCCATCTCTAGTTACTAATTGTTACTAGTGGTAGTAAAGGCAGTAGATTTTTTTTTATATAATAAAGCTTACCTGTAGGTTAAATTAATAACTCCTAAATGTGCACTGTTTAGAAGATATTTGTGGGAGCAGTAGCTGGTGATGTCACCTGTGTATGAGCTCTGAAGGAACGACTGTTTCTTCAGAGCCCTGTGCCGCTGCCGTGACTTCTGTATGTGCAAGAGTGACGTAATTGCGGCTCGGCCATTCAAGCAGCCGCAGTCTGCAAACCGGGAAGGAAGACCGGGTGAAGATGTAAGTCTACAGCGGTGACAGGGTTTCATTTCAAGGTAAGCCTTTCATAATGTGCTAGTAGGCAATGCCTACTAGCACATTATGCCTTTACTGTACCTTGCAGAGTTTTTGTTTGTTTGTATCTTTATAGCCTTTACTACCACTTTAACTCAATGGAACCAACTCAAAGGATGATTTAAATATAATTCAAATTATACCTAGTTACACTTTACCCGCCTACCAGGTTTTCTTGCTAGTTGGGAAGTAAGCAGGATCCCTGGAGAACAGCTGTCAAAAAAACACAGGGAACACTGGGAAGGGGACTTTCCGGGTCATCAGCTTATGCCACTGAGCACATTGCTTTAACTGGGTATAATGGCTAATATGACAAGTGAACTGAGGTATCATCTGGCACCATTGCTTCTGTTTTGCAAATTTATGATTTTCTTGGTAGGGAAATGTTAGTGCTTGTAAAAAGATTTATTATGCAAAGTACAAAAGAAAAAACAACCACACATCTGGCAAGCACTGTTTTATATATAGCTAGCCTAAGAGAAGCATGTAGAACGGAGCTCAAACAGCATTAGAAAATGTTGATGTGTCACAAAAAATAATGTATTCACACGGAATCTCTGTGTACCTTTCATCCACTGCATGTCAACCGCATAATACAGAAAGGTTGTGGTGGGTGTGATTTTCATGCATACCAAGATACATTACATTCACATTAAGTAAAGTAAAAAGGTATAGCCGAGCTGATTAATATTGTTCTTCCAAATGCAGTAGCTTGAGAAAATTAAAAAACTGCTGCATCTCTAATTGTCTTCTCCAATAAAGATCAGCTTTGGCAAATAAATCTTAATTTCATAAATAAATGCCAGATCAATATTTATCGCTCAGTTGACTATCAGTTTGCAGTAATAGGTAGCACAATCCAATCAAAATTGTTCCGAGGGCCAATCTTACTGTGAAAAGCAGGCTATAGGAAGGCTGATGCCCCCAAAGAATAATGGGCAGGAAGATGAATGCCACTGGGGCACTAAACTTGCTATGATAGTCATGCCCGACACATGCAGTACTTTCAGCTTTCACTCTCCTACCTGGATGAGTGTAAGATTGAGTGCCATACAGGGAGAGTTTTCAACAAATGGGGCATTCTTGATTCTACTACTACTCTATATAACTGCTAACAGTATTTCTAACAAATGTCAGAATTGGAAGGTAGCTAGTATGAGCCAGCTTCTAGTTATCCTTTCATCAAGCAAACAGAATATTGGTTAAAGTGAATCTGTCTGCTAGAAAGAAAAGTAGCCAAAAAGCTGTCCCTGCAATGGAAGAGAGTAAATATGTTTCTCCCTGTGCGTATCCACTAGTTAATGGCAGTGCCGTGTATGTACTAAGTGTAAAGTAAGGCATACAATAGGGCATGTAGTTTGAGGCATATACTTGCCATCTACTTTAAGGCCACAGGTCACCTTTAAATTTTACATAACAACCTTCAATACTCCTATTAAAGCGGAGTTCCACCCAAATTTTTCACTCCTCACCATGCAGCACAAATGTGCATCCTTAAAATGAATTGGCAATTAATTTTTTTTTTTCTGTTCACTTACCTGATTTATGCCTATATCAAATTTCACTCCCCCCTCAAGGGAGACGTGGCTGCAGCCACAGACGTCACCTCTGGTTTTTCATTAGCTCCTGGGAGATCTGGGTCAGCTTGGCATGGCATTTATGGAAATTCCTGGCCAGATTGGCATTGCACGGCTCCAGTAACATTTAACATTGGCGTCTATGGAAAATCTTGGTCAGCTTGGGATGGCAAGCTAACCAAAATTACACAGCACTGCACGTGCGTGAGAACGGCATGGGAGTTAAGGGAAAAGGACGCAATGGGGGTTATTTACTTAAAGGCAAATCCACTGTAAGTGCACTTGGAAGTACAGTCGCTCTAAATCTAAGGGGTAGATCTAAAATGAGTGGAAGCTCAGCTGATTTTATCATCCAATCATGTGCAAGCTAAAATGCTGTTTTTTGTTTTCCTTGCATGTCCCGATCGGATCTACAGTGACTTTACTTCCAGGTGCACTTTCAGTGCAAAGTGAATTTTTCCTTTAGTAATTAACCCCCTATGGCTTCAGAGGCCCAAACGGGAGATGACCACACTGTGCAGAAACTTCACAAAATAAGAAAACAATGCTGCACAGATAGAAAACTGGGCATAGTTTACAGCATACCTGTGTTACATTGCATGAGGCATGAGTATTCTAGGGGTATTTTTATCTTAAAAGTCATATTTCGGCCGAAATTCAGCTTTAAGCCACTTATTAAAATTAGGTATAGTTTGTCACTACAAATAAAATATCATGGATTATGCTCCATGAAAAATTGGTAAGCATCCTGAGGATGCAAGCTAAATTTGATAGGGTGTGATCTCCATGTTTTAAATATTTACAGTCGCCTACATAGCAAGGGAGTCTGGGGGGGATGGGGGGGGGGGGACTGGGCTAGTAGGGGTCGATGAGAGTGTTGTTGGACACTATTCTCTTTCTTAATCGTTTCTTTTTTTCTTCCTTTTCCTTACTCCTTACCCTCCTCTTTTTTTTTTTTCAAATTTTTCACTTTTACTTTTATTTCATCTTCCATAATACTTATTCAGATGGTCATTTGTAGCTTACATATGTATGTCTACATATAATATGTATATCCACATTTTGCCCATTGCGACAAGCTTTGGGCCTATATTTATAATTTATAATTTTGTGCCCTTCTTGGGTGGCAGGTCCTTTACTGGCCTTATATAATTTCCTGTACTGGGCGATACTATCCTGCCCACTTGTTACTACCAGTTGGTATCCTGACTTAAAATTAAAACATGGGGGGGGGGTTTATTTTGCGAAAGGCAAATCCACATTGCAATACAAGTGCACTGCAAGTGCACGTGGAAGTGCAGTCACTGTAGATCTGAGGGGGACATGCAAGTAAAATAAAAAACAGCATTTTTAGTTGCACGTGGTTGGATGATAAAATCAGCAGAGCTTCCCCTCATTTCAGATCTTCCCTTCAGATCTACAAGGACTGTACTTGTAGTGCAGAGTGGATTTTTTTAGGAGCAGTGATTTTAATAAGGCTTAAAGTGGAGGGCCGTTTAAAAAAAAAAAAAAATTTAAAGTCAGCATCTGCAAACACTGCAGCTGCTGACTTAATAAGCACACTTACCTGTCCAGGGTGCCCGCGATGTCGGCCGCCCGAGGCCGACCCGTCCCTCGGCTCTCGGGTCCCAGCGCCGCCATTCTTTCTAAGGGAAACAGGCAGTGGAGCCTTACGGCTTCACTGCCCGTTTCCTACTGCGCATGCGCGAGTCGTGCAGCGCTTTGTGAATGGGACGCGCTGTGTTCTGGAACACACAGTTCCCAGAACACAGTGCGACCCATTACCCAGAAGACAACGCGACGAGGAGAGAAGAAAGAAGATCTTCGCGGAGGAGGAAGAGGAAGATTAGGATTATATGCCTAGCAACAGGCATTTCTGGTAAGTAAAAAAAAAAATGTTTTCATTTTTTTTTTTAGTTTTTTTTTGTAATTTTTAATATTTTATTTTTTCAGGTTGGCCCTCCACTTTAAATTGAAACAATAAAAATGAAATATTCCTTTAAATGTTGTGTCTGGGGGGCAGGGGGGTCCCCTTAGTCTGCCTGTAAAGTAGCGCATCTTTCCGATGTTTATTATAGTACCACAGTAAAATGACATTTCTAAAGGAAAAAAATGAATTTAACCACTTCACATCCATGCCAATTCTGACATTTCTCTCCTACATGTAAAATTCATAATTTTTTTGCTAGAAAATTACATAGAACCCCCAAATATTACAATGGCGGTCATTGCAACTTTTTATCTCACACGGTATTTGCGCAGCAATTTTTCGAACACGTTTTTTTCAGAAAAAAAACAGTTTCATGCTTTAAAAAAAAAAAAAAAAACAGTAAAGTTAGCCCAATTTTTTTGCATAATGTGAAAATGAAGATACACCAGGTAAATAGATACCCAACATGTCACACTTCAAAATTACACACACTCGTGGAATGGCGCCAAACTTTGGTATTTAAAAATCCCCATAGGAGACGCTTTAATTTTTTTTACTGGTTACATGTTTTGCGTTACAGAGGAGGTCTAGGGCTAGAATTATTGCTCTCTCTCTAACGTTCACGGTGATACCTCACATGTGTGGTTTGAACACTGTTTTCATATGTGGGCAGGACTTAGGTATGCGTTCACTTCTGCGTACGAGCTCACGGGGACAGGGGCGCTTTAAAATAAAAAAAAATGTTATTGTTAATTTTACTTTTATTTTTTTAGTTTGACACTTTAAAAAAAAAAATTGATTACTTTTATTCCTATTACAAGGAATGTAAACATCCCTTGTAATAAGAATATGGCATGATCGAACCTATTTACAGTGAGCTATGGAGTCAATAAGATCCCACATCACCTCTAGGCTGGGAAGCCTAAAATAAAAAAAAATAAAAAATGATCACGGCTTCCCAGCCAAGGTGGCGCCATTATTTTGAATGCAGAGGACGGGCGTGGCTTCATAACATCGCGCCCGGCCTCCGAGCGATCATAGAGACTCCGGGGACCATCTGGTCTGCCGGAAATCTCTATGATACCATCCGGGGGCTGGTGGATCCTGTGACCGACTCGCCGATGGAAGCGGTGAGTCGGTAGAAGCACCGGAGGGCGGCGGGAGGGGGGGATAAGTCGCGGTAAGCCCAACACTCACCTAGGGATGACCGCCTTAAGAAGGCACATGAGCTGCCATCACCGAGCCCAGTGGGAGCAACAGAACCGACGAAGCCACACTCCAAGCTCTCACCGTCCAGCCTCGTCTTCTACTTCGCCTTCTCCTCTCTCCTCACAATTGTCCTCCACTCAACCTTCCATCATGCCCTCCTCACGTTTTTCTGTAAAAAGGCAGGCTTCCGTGGGCCAAATGTTCGAGCGTAAAAAAAAATGACGCCGGATAACCCTCTTGCCCAACGGTTGATGGCTGGCTTGTCAGAACTGATAGCCCGCCAACTACTGCCATATAAACTGGTGGACTTGGAGGCCTTTCGAAAATTTGTGGCCATTGGAACACCACAATGGAAGGTCCCAGGAAGGAAGTATTTCTCACAGAAGGGCATCCCAGAGCTATATGGCCATGTTCAGCGGCAAGTGAATGCATCTCTGGCACACAGTGTCGGTGCCAAGATACATCTGACCACAGACACGTGGGCTAGCAAACTTGGGCAGGGAAGGTATATAAAACTTTTACTGCCCACTGGGTGAACCTTCTGACGGCCGTCAAGCTTGTAACCCGTCGCACCCGTGTATATTTGGTTTTACCACCACGGATTTTATGCAGGCCTGCCTCTTCTTCTCCTCCTCCTACTCCATCCTCCTCCCTCTCCTCCTCGGCTGACTCCTCCTTTTCCGCTGTTAGCGTCTCTTCCGCTGCGCCGCCCAAGATCCCCAGAACCTATTCGACAAACCAGGTGAGACATTGCCATGCTGTGCTGCGTCTGTTGTGCCTGGAAGCCAAGAGCCACACTGGCCCTGCACTCCTTTCAGCTTTGCGTTCACAGGCAGTTCAGTGGCTAACACCGCTCAATTTGACAGTTGGTAAAGTGGTGTGTGACAACGGTGCCAATCTGCTTAGCGCATTGAAACAGGGCAAAATTACACACGTGCCATGCATGGCACACATCTTAAACTTGGTCGTGCAGCGATTCGTTGTTAAATACCCTGGGGTCCAGGACATCTTGCGGCAGGCAAGGAAAATCTCGGCCCATTTCAGAAGATCTTACACAGCCATGGCTCGCCTTGCTGACATTCAGCGGCGACAATGTGCCGATCAGACGTCTTATTGGCTATTGCCCGACGCGATGGAACTCAACCTTCTATATGCTTGATAGGCTGCTCCAGCAGAAATGTGCAGTTAACGACTACCTGTACGAACTCTGCGGCAGAACAGGATCTGGGGAGCTTGGTTTTTTTTCACTGCGCCAGTGGCTGCTCATGCACGATGCATGCAGACTTCTGCGCCCATTTGAGGAGATCACCAAACTGGTCATTTACAGCCATGGTGCCATCAGTGACATCGTACCTTATGCCTTCTTTATGGAGCGTGCATTTCGTCATGTCATTGATCAAGCCGTGGAGGAGCAGGAGCAGGAAGATGAGGAAGTCGCAATGCTGGATGAATTCCCAGGAGGAGCTGCTCTATCTGAGACAAGTCAACAACAGGAGTCTGAAGAGGAGTCAGAGGAGGATGGTGCCCTGGAGGATGAGTAGGAGCAAGAAGAGCATGCTTTAAACCTTTCTTGGATCCCTGTTGGATGGGGAGAGAAGAACGAGGAGGACGACATTATCCTGGATGATGAGCAGGAGCCAGGCCACCACACTGCTTCCAGTTTAGTGCAAATGGGGGCCTTCATGCTCCAGTGTTTTAACAGGGACCCCGTATAAAAAGCATAAAGGTCAAGGACCAGTACTGGATGGCAACGTACTTAGACCCCCAGTACAAACACAAAATGGCGGAAATGTTGCCACCATCACAGAGGGCTGTCAGAATGGAGCACTTACAGGCCTTGCTTAGAGAAATGCTGCATTCTGCTTTTGCATGCGCTGGCAGAGGAATTCCCACTCCCAGAGAGAGAGTTGCGGGTGCCAATCCAACAGCGCCTGCAAGAAGAGGGAGGTTTGAAGATGTGTTGGTGACTTCTGATATGAGATCATTCTTTCAGCCGACCCATTGACAGATCTCATCTGGATCCAGCATCAGGGAACGCCTAGACCGACAGGTGTCCGACTACATCGGGTTAACGGCTGATGTGGATGCTCTGAGAAGTGATGAACCCCTGGACTACTGGGTGGGCAGGCTTGACCTCTGGCCAGAGCTTGCCCAATTTGCAATGTAACTGTTGGCTTGCCCCTCGTCTGGTGTCCTGTCCAAAAGGACATTCAGCGCAGCAGGGGGGCTTGTGATCGATAAGCGCACTCGCCTAGCTCACAACAGTGTTGACTACCTCACATTTTTAAAAATAAATGAGGCATGGATCTTGGAGGAATTCAACACATGTGACCAGTAGACCATGTATATGCATAACCCTATAAACTATTTATTTAATCTAGCACACAGACCTTTTTTCTACCTTTGGCTCACTTCCTTGTACAAAAAAAGCACACCGTACTATATGCCCGTACCCTAATGTTTGTAGAGGTTGAGCGGTGTCATATTTTTGGGTCCCGCAGCGAGTTGCTGGTATCAGTGCTGGTGTCAGTGCTCTCTATCACGGTGCTGGTGTGGTGTCAGTGCTCTCTCTCTCTCTATCTCGGTGCTGGTGTGGTTTCAGTGCTCTCTATCTCGGTGCTGGTGTCAGTGCTCTCTATCACGGTGCTGGTGTCAGTGCTCTCTATCACGATGCTGGTGTGGTCTCAGTGCTCTCTATCTCGGTGCTGGTGTGGTCTCAGTGCTTTCTATCATGGTGCTGGTGTCAGTGCTCTCATGGTGCTGGTATCAGTGCCCTCTATCACGGTGCTGGTGTCAGTGCTCTCACGTTGCTGGTGTCAGTGCTCTCATGGTGCTGGTGTCAGTGCTCTCTATCACGGTGCTGGTGTCAGTGCTCTCCATCACGGTGCTGGTGTCAGTGCTCTCCATCACGGTGCTGGTGTCAGTGCTCTCCATCACGGTGCTGGTGTCAGTGCTCTCCATCACGGTGCTGGTGTCAGTGCTCTCCATCACGGTGCTGGTGTCAGTGCTCTTTATCACAGTGCTGGTGTCAGTGCTCTCTATCACGGTGCTGGTGTCAGTGCTCTCTATCACAGTGCTGGTGTCAGTGCTCTCTATCATGGTGCTGGTGTCAGTGCTCTTTATCTCGGTGCTGGTGTCAGTGCTCAGTCTCTATCGTGGTGCTGGTTTCAGACAGTGAGGGAGATAGCAGCAGAGAAGCCAATCAGCAGGCAGTGCCAGCACCATGGCTGAGGATCAGCACTGGACTGGCACCTCCGGACCACCGCAGTGGAGCCCTGCATAGGTGGGGGTAAGGGCAGGGCAGAGGGAGGGGCTCAAGCACAGGTTGGCACACTGGGCCCCTGGTACAGGACTGCGCTGCCCTGCACTGTGGCACTGATCATCTCCTGCACCCCCTTCATAGCCTGCCCTGACCTTGCCTCTCCTCCATGGCCTTCATGCGCTCTTGAATTGTCAAAATTTCACAGATAAAAAAGAATGCTTGTCGTTGTCGATCCCAGATTCACTTAATACTTTTGTTATGTCAGTGTCCATGTTGTGGGACTATGTGTGCACAGCTAGTAAGTATTTTGTGGCTTAAAATATGACCTGGAGGTTTTTAAGGTTCGCCTGCCATTAAAGTCAATGGGGTCCACGTCCAAGTTCACGTTCGCTAAACGTCCCGTTGGAAGTTTTCCCATCACTAGCTACCACTCACAGGACAGCGATCACTGCTCCTGATGACAGGGAGCAGTGATCTCTGTCATGTCACTAGACAGAACAGGGAAATGCCTTGTTTACATATTCATCATCTCGTTCAGCGACTCCATGACACGATCACTGGGAGACCGGCGGACATCGAGTCAACAGGTCCCGCGCACCTGCTAGACCCGTCACTTAAAGGGGACATACGGGTATGGCCATTTGCCCACCGCTGCCATTGTGCCGATGTATATCGATGTGTAGCAGTCAGCGAGTCGTTAATTTTCATCTGGTGATTCAGCCAATAAGTTATTGTTCAAAAGGACAAGTTCTCCAGCAGAATGTATCAGTTACAGAGATGAGGCAGAGGTGCTTAAAATGGTTAGCTTTTATTTATTTATGTAAAACTCAGTGTTCATTTTGTCGATGAAAACATTTTAGTCAACTAAAATGTACTGCAGATTTAGTCGACTAAATACAACTAAAACTAAAACAATTGCAGGTGACTAAAATGGAACTAAAACTAAAATGGCATTTTAGTCAAAAGACTAAGCCCTTGTACACACAGTCGGACATTCCGACAGCAAAACCGACGGATTTTGTCTGAAACTGGTGTTTCATACACATGGTCAGACAAAGTTGACGCTCGTTCGTTGCGACGGGACTACGCTAGTAGCCAATAGCTTTGGTCTCGAAATTTGATATGAGCATGCGTGGCACTTTGTCCGATCGGAATTCTCTATCATGCTGTCGGAAAATTTTATATCCAGCTCTCAAACTTTGTTGGTCGGACATTCCGACAGAAAAAGTCTGATGTAGCCCACACACGGTCGGATTATCCGACAACATGGTCCGATCGGACCTTTTCCGTCGGAATTTCTGACCATGTGTACAGGGGCTCAGACTAAAATAGATATTTGCTGCCAAAATTAACACTGGTAAAACATATATCCCAAAAGGCTGTAACAGCTTATAAAATGTTAGCTGGAATTCGGCTTCAGTTTGTTCATGTTTTTAAATCTACTAGTACATCTAACACTTCTCTCTCCTCAGATTAGCAATGCTGCTGTCCAAAGGTGTCCCCTGTACTCATTGATCCAAAGTGGGGGCGCTCTAAAGCCCCATACATACTATCAGATTTTCTGCTGATTTTTGTCTTCAAATTTACCAAAACCATATAAAGTGAGGTCAAACCTTAGGAGTTTCAATTTGTATGCAATCAGGCAGGCCCTTGCACTACATGGTTTTGGTAAATCTGGAGACAAAAATCAGCAGAAAATCTGAAGTGTGTATGGGGCTTAACCACTTCCCGCCCGTGCTATAGCCGAAAGACGTACGAAAGGCATACCTGCTGGGAGGGCGTCCCTGGACGTCCTCCTATTTACTTCCGCAATGCGCACTCCTGAGAGCGCGCATCTGGGAAGCTCTGTGCTGGCCGTGTCCCTCGGACACAGCCAGTCACAGATCACTGTAAACGGCCAATCACAGCAGCCGTGGGGACACAACTATTTCTGGTTCAAACAGTATTACGAACAGAATAAAGGTGTAGGTATCGGTAACAAATACGCTCCCAGCATAGCCAATATCTTCTTGAACAAGTAGGAGGGAAGCAGAGGAAGTGTTTGGGAGAGATTGGCCACAGCTGAGAGCGTATAAAAGATTTAATCGATGATATCTTAATAATCTGGGAAGGAAACCAGGATGAACTAGATGAATTTGTGCGACATATTAGAGACAACAAGTATGACATAAAATTCACGGTGAGTGTGAACGCAATGAACATAAGTTTCCTAGATTTGGAGATATTCAAACATGGAAACCAGCTCTACACCAGAACGCATTTCAAGGAGACAGACAGAAATGGATACATCCCCTATAGCAGCTGCCACCACCCACACTGGAAAAGGGCAATCCCTAAGGGACAGTTCATTAGAATTAGCCGGAACTGCAACCTACGGTCAGATTATTACATACAAACAGAGAACTTAATAAACAGGTTTGCAAGTAAGGGATACAAATCAAAAAGAACTTGAAGTATTAAGAAAAAAAATAGGCAACACCAGAAGGGAACGATTACTGAAGGGTAAAAATGAAAAGATGACGGAGAGCGCAAAGGGGGTACCATTTATTATGGGCTTTAACAAACAACATAGAAGCATGGAAGAGGCCGTTAAGAAGCATTGGCCGATTATCCGTAGTGATCCCCAATTAGGTAAAATGCTCCCCAAAAGACCTACATTTATTTATAGGAGAGCGAAAAGGTTAAGAGATCATATTGTCAAAAATGTCCCTGATCCTCCCAAGAAAATGACAACGTTCTTTGAACAAAAAGGATTCTTTTGATGCAAGAAATGTAAACCATGTAGATTAACAAGCAATAAGGAATGGATGGAGTGTAGCTGTGGCCTCCAGTATGTGGGCAGAACCACTAGGAAACTGTCCATACGCATAGGTGAACACATAAGAAACATCAAAAAAGGCTATAAACACCACAGTGTATCTAGGCACTTCAGAGAAGTACACAACCGAGACCCAAGGTTTTTAAAATTTTACGCAGTCGATAGAATAGAAAGAGATTGGAGGAACTGTAATATGAGGCGTGAGGTATTGAAAAATGAAACGTTTTGGATACATAAATTAAGCACCTTAAAACCTTCAGGATTGAATATAGAAATTGATTTAAATTGTTTTATTGAAAATTTTTGAAATATTTTTTTTTTTAGGTTTTTTAGGTTTTTATACATTTTTTCTGTACATTTTTAGATTTTGTGGTAGATTTGTTAAAGCCTATCCAGTAATAGGAAAAGCAGGTTTTAATATATTAAATAGATGGGAATGGGACATAATATTCCTGGAATTAATAGGAGAGCCCTTTAAATTAAAAACAGGAGATCCCAATAAGATAACGAGATTAAGTAATACTTCCTTAATATAAGGTTGGGATTCTGGGGGGGTTAATAGCAGGATGCTGTACATACCATCTTTTAAAATACATATAAACATAATTATGCCAATATCCAATATGGTGGATGAGCAGGTCCCGGGATCGTTAAACAAGGATCCCGGCACTTCCGGAGTCTTTGTTTTGCTTGTAACGTCAACAGCGGGAGATGTCGCCACTCCTGGATATGGGCGAGCGACATACCAATACTTAAGATGGTGGTGGATGACATCCGGGGACCAACTTCTGGGGTAAACAAGGAAGGGGCAGCAGGATGTCATTTCCAGGTGTTTCGGGAATGACGGTGATCTTTATTAGCCTGGCGGGGGGTATACATGGAAGGGGAGGGTGGATTATACCTTCAAATGTGCTACTCGAGATGTGGAAATAGTGGATCGTTAACTGGGGATTATTAAGAGGAGGGAAAGGTTGGGATAAGATAAGTAAGGGAAAAGTTGCCCTAAAACAAGATGGCGATATCCACCTTCCATTCCGATGAGATGGGGATATAGGTTCCAAACAGAAATATTATGAGATTTAGAAAAATATGTGAATGGTATATAATATCAAAGAAAGAATTGGCCCAACCAGTAAAAGAAAATTAGAAAGTAGAGGCTTAACCTCCCTGGCGGTAATCCCGAGTCTGGTTCGAGTTGGGATTTCAGTACCATAAGCGGTAACCCCAAGCCCGACTCGGGATCACATCGCTGGATACAGGACGAAGTTACTTTCCTTGTCCCCTGGATCAAACGATGTCCTCCACACTGTGTGATCGAGCTGTCCTCCGCTCGATTCACACAGTGTCCGAGTGCCGCCGAGCTCCGTTCCCTGCAACGTTACGGCGCACGGGAGCGGAGATCGGCGCCAAATTCAAAAAACACACAAAACACATACAGTACTGTAATCTTACAGTACTGTATAAAAAAATTGCACACACCCTTTGTCCTTAGTGGTCTGTCCAGTGCCATGCGTGCGCTTTTATATTATAATTACTGTTTTTTCTGCCTGGAATTTGGAGATTGCCCATAGCAACCAAAAACTGTCCCTTTATGTCAAAAGTGATTTTAGACCAACTAGAAAACAGCGATAATAAATTAGAATCACTTGCAGAATTGAGCGATAGCGATTTGTGGGAAAATTCGTCATCAAACACTAAATCTAATGACAGTGACAATTCTGCAAATTAGCAAATTTCTGTGTTTTTGGATTTGATTACATTATTGAATAATTTTTATTATTATTTATTATATTATACATTTTATCATACCCGGGATGTCTGCTAGACTATGGTTTGAACAGATTTAAGAGAGTTATTCCTAAGAATTGCAGGCCTACAATATAAAACGCAAAATTTCCATGCAAAATAATTGTACCGCTTTCAGCACCTAAAATCAGAACTAATTATACCACCAGGGAGGTTGAGAGGGGTATTTTGGTGAAAGGGTAAAGGTGAAACATACACTTCCGGAATCAAGATGGCGGCGACACCACTTCCGGTGACACCTTAACAGGTAATTGAGGGTAATATAAATTGAGGGGTTGGTAGGGGTTCCCACAGCTTCCTGACGACGCTAAACTGCGAAACGCGTAGCGAACATACTTTCTTTGAGGAACAGCCAGGAACAGGTCGGTTGAGTGGAAGGAGGAGAGTACCACTTGCGGAACATCATTGGCTTGCCCGATCCTATGCTACTTTCTTATGGCTGGATAAGCTTGGTGTCGGCTAATAGACACACTGAAATGTGTTTTAAAATAATTTCCTAATTAAAGGTGAAACGGTTTTACACTATATTGGTTCTATTTATCTTTGTATGAATACACGGTTATTGAGGAATTGCTAACGGGAGAAGTATATTGAGGATTGGTTATCCGTTGAATGAACCGAAGGCTTACTGTATGGTGATGTCTGGTGAGTGGCCATTCTATAAGGTGGTGGTGGCATTTTGGTTTTCCTTTGGTGACACATGTGGAGTATTCATCAGAAGATGAATGGGGATTGAGATGACACAGTTGGAGATGATTGAAACAACCATTGCTTATCAAGGACTATGATTTATTCAGACACTAATTTGCATTTAGATTTGATGATATAAACAGTTTTTTTGTATATTTGGGGACCACTTTGGGGGTTCACAATGCATTAAGGTAACATAGTGATCACAAGTGAGTTTTTGCACATATTGAGTTAAAGTATTCTTAGAGGCTGGGGGGGGGGGGGGGATATCAGAAGGAGGCGCAATCCCCTAGTATATACTGTGCACAGCTCCCATTTACAGCGCGATCTGCCCCCACTGCCATCTGCCCCCACTGCCACCTGTCCCCAGTGCCACCTGTCCCCAGTGCCACCTGTCAGTGCCATCTGTCCCCAGTGCCACGTATAAGTGCCATCTGTAATCAGTGCCACATATAAGTGCCATCTGTCATCAGTGCCACATCAGTGCCACATCAGTGCCACATAGTGCCATCTGTCATCAGTGCCACATAGTGCCATCTGTCATCAGTGCCATATCAGTGTCACGTGTCATCAGTGCCACATATTAGTGCCATCTGTCTCAGTGCCACGTATCAGTGCCATTTGTCATCAGTGCCACCTGTCAGTGTCACGTGCCATCTGTTATCAGTATTACGGGTCATCAATGCCACGTATCAGTGCCATCTGTCATCAGTATCACGTGTCATCAGTGCCACGTATTAGTGCCATCTGTCATCAGTGCCACGTATTAGTGCCATCTGTCATCAGTGCCACGTATTCGTGCCACCTGTCATCAGTGCCACATATTAGTTCCACGTGTCATCAGTGCCACGTATTAGTTCCACGTGTCATCAGTGCCACGTATTAGTTCCACGTGCCATCAGTGCCACATATTAGTGCCATCTGTCATCAGTGTCACGTGTCATCAGTGCCCCGTATTAGTGCCATCTGTCATCAGTGCCACATCAGTGTCACGTGTCATCAGTGCCACGTATCAGTGACATCTGTCATCAGTGCCACGTTGGTGTCACGTGTCATTGTCCTGGTGCTCCAGGGCCTTCAAAAGTATAATAGGTAGTCAACAATTTAGATGTGTAATTTATGCTCATAGAACACGTGATGGTGCTCCCTGCATGTTGGGCCTCTCTAAGTGGTCAAGCTGTGAAAAAGTTCCACACATGTGGTATCGTAATACTCAGGAGGAGTAGCAGAATTTATTTTGGGGTGTCATTTGTGGTATACACATGCCATGTGAGAGAAATAACCTATTACAATGACAATTTTGTGAAAAAATAAATAAATAAAAAAATCTTAATTTTGCAAAGAATTGTGGGAAAAAAACCTCACCATGCTTCTTACTAAATACCTTGGAATGTCTACTTTCAAAAAAGGGGTCATTTGGGGGTATTTGTACTTTTCTGGCTTGTTCGGGTCACAAGAAACGAGATGGCTGCCAGTACATCAGATGTGATCAATTTTGTATGATTCGCACCATAACTTGTAGACTCTCTAACTTTCACAAAGACCAAATAATATCCACTAATTTGGATTATTTTTATTTTTACCAAAGATATATAGCAGTATAAATTGTGGCCAAAATTTATGAAGAAATTTTTTTTCATTTATAGCGCAAAAAATAAAAAACCCAGAGGTGATAAAATACCACCAAAAGAAAGCTCTATTTGTGGGGAAAAAAAGGGACAAAAAATTCATTTGGGTACAGTGTTGCATGACTGAGTAATTGTCATTCAAAGTGTGAGAGCACCGAAAGCTAAAAATTGGTCTGGGCAGGAGGGGTGTTTAAGTGCCCAGTAGGCAAGTGGTTAATACAGGAGGTGTGTTTTTTTTTCTAAATTTTTGTTCTTTTTTCGTTTATATAATTAAAAATAAAATACCCAGTGGTTATCAAATACCTCTTAAAGAAAGCTCTTTGTGTGGAAAAAAAATGATACAAATTTTGTTTGGGTACAGCGTTGCATGACTGTGTAATTAACAGTTAAAATAGCGCAGTGCTAAATAGCAAAAAAATGCCTGGTCATGAAGGGGGTAAAACCTTCCAGAGATAAGGTGGTTAAAGAGGAAGTAAACCCTGATGGGTTTACTTCCTCTTTGATTCCCTGCAAAGGTAAAGCATAATGGATTATGTTTCACTTACCTGACACAGGAGCCAGCGAAGTCACCGCTGTCCCCTGTAGTCCGGAGCATCCATCTTCTTGGTGGGCCTCACTGCTCCGCCGCTGCCATTCGACGAAGCCGCGATGACGTCACTCCCGCACATGCGCACGGGAGCCGCCACTCGCGGCATATCGACGTTGACAGCGGTGCCTGTATTTTGGCAAATATCTCCTAAACCGTGTAGGTTTAGGAGATATTTCTTGGACCTACAGGTAAGCCTTAATCTAGGCTTACCTGTAGGTCAAAGTGGTTTGTAAGGGTTTACAACCACTTTAGGCTGCTTTCACACTGGGGCGGTGCGGGCGTCGGCGGTAAAGCGCCGCTATTTTTAGCGGCGCTTTACCGTCGTTTTAGCGGCGGTCTGCGGGCGCTAGCGGGGTGGTTTTAACCCCCGCTAGCGGCCGAAAAAGGGTTAAACCCGCCCGCAAAGCGCCGCTGCAGCGGCGCTTTGCCGGCGGTATTGCCGCGCTGTCCCATTGATTTCAATGGGTAGGAGCGGTTTAGGAGCGGTGAATACACCGCTCCTTCACCGCTCCAAAGATGCAGCTAGCAGGACTTTTTTCACTGTCCTGCCAGCGCACCGCCCCAGTGTGAAAGCCCTCCGGCTTTCACACTGGAGTGAGAGGGGCCGGTTTTTTTCAGGCGCTACACAGGAGCTATTTTTAGCGCTGTAACGCCTGAATACGCCCCAGTGTGAAAGCAGCCTTAAAGCAGCTACAGAATATTTCATCAGAAATTAAGGCAAAGGATAGCTGATCAGAAGAAAAACAAGGATTTTGACAGGTACACGGCGGCCAGTGTAGGTGTTATAAATTTTCTTCTTTTTTAACTCCAGTGACTAGTTGAAAGAATTCTGATCTTACTTTAAACTTGTGGTAACTCAGTGAAACATTTCCTTCCAATTTTTTTTTCTTTTTTTGTGGTGTTTGCAGACTTTCTCTTTATTTATTTTTTCTCGCCAATGTTCGGCACACTTACTGACTGCTGCATTCACAGAAGTGTAGTCTTTAATAAACACCTCTGTTTAGATGCCAGAATTTTTCTCTGATGCTCTTGAAATGACATATTTCAAAGATAACAAAATAGAACGAGATAATCTGTCTACAAAATCAACCTCTAGAGGGATTCTCAGACATAAAAAACAATCTAATTACACTAAACACTATCAACCTGGGAGCCCTGTGTATTTTTCTGATAACAGCTCAAGGAACAGACCTGTTCCAGCCAATATCCAGAAGTAGTCCCTTAAGATTACTTTGTAGTTAGGCCCCACCATTTAAAACTGCCCATAGCTTTCCATTGCCATAGATATTTTATGGCAATACAAAATGTATGGAAACCATACAAAACATTTTTACACATACAGGTTTTGCATAAGTAAAAGTATAGTTTTTTATGTGCATATGGTGTTATTTTAGTATTTAGTATTAAAAAATAAATAAAATTAAAAAATAAATAAAAATAAACAAATAAATAAAATAAAAAATATCATACAATCCCATATACCCAGTCCTATACCCACAGTTGATCCAGAGGAAGGCGTAAACCTCCCCCCCCCCCCCCCCCCCTGAAAAGCAGGATCCAATTTGCTCCAGCAGGGGAAAAAAAGTCCTTCCTGATCCCTAGAGAGGGATTTTTCCTGGATCAACTTTACCTATAAATGTTAGTACCCAGTTATTTTGTGTACATTTAGGAAAGAATCCAGGCCTTTCTTAAAGCAATCTATTGAGCTGGCCAGAACCACCTCTGGAAGGGAGTCTATTCCACATTTTCACAGCTCTTACTGTGAAGAAACCTTTTTGTATTTGGAGATTACATCTCTTTTCCTCTAGATGTAAAGAGTGCCCCAGTGTCCTCTATGTTGACTGTAAAGTGAATAACTCAACACCAAGTTCCCTATATGGACCCCTTCTTACTGTGAAATCTTACTGGTTGACTGACCGATACTTCCTGTTTTTGCTGTTTTGCGGTTTTTACTGGATACGCAGTTTATTATATGTGTACCATACAAAATTCTTCAATACAAATTTTTTAATAAAAAAATAAAAATAAACTCCTGACAAACTTTTAGCTCTTATACAAGAAAAGGCCGCGCTTATGGAATAGGCCACAATCAGACAGCGATATATGTGAATATTTATATCCCCCCAGGCCCTATTTCTCTTAGTAATTTATTATTAATTTCAGTTTTTTTGAGAAATATAAAAAAATATATATACAATTTTTTTTTTTAATCTATTTAAATTAGTTCTTATAAGGTTGCTGCCTCCCTGAAAGCACAATCTACATCAGACCGACTGTGTTTAGAAATTAGATAATTGTTGTGGGCTGCTGGCGCTACCTCAAACTGATGTTACATCCAAACCTACATTACCTTTTATCTTCCCTAGAGACTCTATGTAAACTAAATCCGTGTTTGCTATAATATCCCAATTTCTGTAATTGTGTCAAACAGATTTTTACTTATTTATCCTAAATTCAACCACATGCGACTACACAACATTTGTATTAATTACCCTACATAAATAAACTCCCTGAGTTCATCACTTTTTCACCAAAAATAATTGATCAAAAATCCCAAAAATTAATTAAATAATTAATTAATTAAACCCAAAGCACCCCAAGACCACATATAAAAAACAAAAAGAGTCAGAAGGAATCGAGCAATACTCAACATTTTTTTGTGATACTAAAAAAAACCACTTTATGATACTAAAAGGAACCCCTTATAGGGGAAGTGTAACACCTGCGCAGTTCCTGTGCTACTAATTATTTATACTGTGCGCAGTTCCTATGCTAATTATTATTTATACTGTAAGGCCCCAAAGCCCAATAAGTAAAAAGGTTATTATAGTGTAAAAAATCTGAAAAAAATTACGAATAATTATAACCCCCTTAGAAATACAAAAAACACAAAAAATGCAGAAGTCATATGAAAAATAAATGTGAATAAGGTAAAAAAATATTTATAAATATGTGTATATAGTCCACAGAAAAGTCTCTTATCAGGTATTTCCAGCTGTACAATTATTCTGTTTCAGATAACAGGAAGGTGACTTTTGTGATTAAGCCTGCTTATTGGTGACTTCCGTGCTCATTCCCCCTCAAGGGTCCCCACTCACCGAATCCACGCACCCCCTAGGGGGTTTTTCGCCTGTAGTCTGTATTCCACTTATTGAGGATTCCACTGCTTGGCTCAGTCTTCAACAGGTCCTCCCCAGGATTTTTTGGAGGAGATGAGAAAAAGAGGCTCTGTTGTCCACCAGTAGTTCCTCAAAATAGAAAAAATCTGCTCATGGTGTAGTATTTTAATTACTGGACACTTAGGGGAGGGGAAGCAGGCTGCAAAAAAACTTTTTCAAAAAATATATATATATTTTCTTTATATATATATATATATAGCGGAGGACTAATAGCCACTTGGAATATACTTTATTACAAAAAATGTATATAATTACAAAAACGTTAAAAAGGACTTTTACATATACCAAAAAGATTATTTTACAGCGCTTTGTACAAAAAAAAAAAATATTTTACAAAAAATTCTTCTCTTCTTACAAAAGTGCGATCTAGACCAATTGCACTGAGGGCCTGCAAAATTGTGTATATGTACCAGTACTGCAGCTCAAAAGAGTATGCCAATAAAAAATGAAAAATAGAAAATAAATAAAAAAATCAGAAAAAATAAAAAATAATAATAAAAAGTATTTTGTAAAAAATATTTTTAAAACCAACAATGCAGTCCTTTTTTATGCAAAACGACACTATGCTCAGTCATATAGAGCCTATTTCCCCCGGATCTGTATCCTCCTTCTATGGCGGAGAGCCCCAAACGCTCTTTAAGGGGGTACTGTTTTTCAGGCTGCTCATATGCTGAATAAAAGGTTACTTAGCTTCATAGACACTTGGCATCCTTGCATGAATAGAAGCTAGAAAACCTAAACACCGCACCGGTTCGCCAATCCACAAGGGTAGTCACCCTGATCGAACGGCGTGCGCTTCAGCTGTGCTCCACCGGGTCAGGCGCACCGGAAATGACGTGGTGTGCGTAATGACGCTGTACGCGTTTCATCATAGACGTCCTCGCTGCATCATAGACGTCAGCCTGCTTCCCCTCCCCTAAGTGTCCAGTAATTAAAATACTACACCATGAGCAGATTTTTTTCTATTTTGAGGAACTACTGGTGGACAACAGAGCCTCTTTTTCTCATCTCCTCCAAAAAATCCTGGGGAGGACCTGTTGAAGACTGAGCCAAGCAGTGGAATCCTCAATAAGTGGAATAC
The DNA here is from genome assembly GCF_037356315.1 of Lithobates pipiens. Classification (NCBI taxonomy): domain Eukaryota; kingdom Metazoa; phylum Chordata; class Amphibia; order Anura; family Ranidae; genus Lithobates; species Lithobates pipiens. Next base: position 123,967,477 of record NW_027507788.1, read on the forward strand.
AGACTACAGGCGAAAAACCCCCTAGGGGGTGCGTGGATTCGGTGAGTGGGGACCCTTGAGGGGGAATGAGCACGGAAGTCACCAATAAGCAGGCTTAATCACAAAAGTCACCTTCCTGTTATCTGAAACAGAATAATTGTACAGCTGGAAATACCTGATAAGAGACTTTTCTGTGGACTGTATACACATATTTATAAATATTTTTTTACCTTATTCACATTTATTTTTCATATGACTTCTGCATTTTTTGTGTTTTTTGTGTTTTTTGTATTTCTAAGGGGGTTATAATTATTCGTAATTTTTTCTGATTTTTTACACTATAATAACCTTTTTACTTATTGGGCTTTGGGGCCTTACAGTATAAATAATAATTAGCATAGGAACTGCGCACAGTATAAATAATTAGTAGCACAGGAACTGCGCACGTGCAGTGGAATTATAGGTGTTACACTTCCCCTATAAGGGGTTCCTTTTAGTATCATAAAGTGGTTTTTTTTAGTATCACAAAAAAATGTTGAGTATTGCTCGGTTCCTTCTGACTCTTTTTGTTTTTTATATGTGGTCTTGGGGTGCTTTGGGTTTAATTAATTATTTAATTAATTATTTAATTAATTTTTTGGATTTTTGATCAATTATTTTTGGTGAAAAAGTGATGAACTCAGGGAGTTTATTTATGTAGGGTAATTAATACAAATGTTGTGTAGTCATGTGGTTGAATTTAGGATAAATAAGTAAAAATCTGTTTGACACAATTACAGAAATTGGGATATTATAGCAAACACGGATTTAGTTTACATAGAGTCTCTAGGGAAGATAAAAGGTAATGTAGGTTTGGATGTAAGCAGGGCCCTCTTAATCCTCTTGTATTTTATTGTATTATAACTGTACTGTCTCCTTTTTATATTGTAAAGTGCTGCGTAAAACTGTTGGCGCTATATAAATCCTGTATTATAATAATAATAATAATATAAACAATATATCTTACTTTTCCCATCAGCGGCTAAGCAACTCTGCTATTTTATTGGGATTGGGAGATGCCGCTTAATCTGATTTACTGTAGCTGCAGGAGAAATGTGATATTACAACCTGATCAGATATGATCATGTGCCATAAAGGCCAGAATTGAGTTCATTGGTCAGAAGAAACTAACAAAGAAACTCTTTGATGGGATCTTAATCATATTTGCCAACATTGGGACATTTCTGTGTTCTGTGCTATAACACGGAGAGGTCAGAATCAGTGAAGACATTTTAATGTAGCATGGAAAACTGCTTTAATGCTTATTGGATTAGAATGAGAAAAGTGCTTTGAAACATTATCTATGCTGCTGCTAGGGTAATGAGGCTGTTCATACTGTCACAGTGGGAGTGAGAGTTTTCCAGGATACTTCCGGTCTCTCTGGTTACCCGTGGGTTTGTTAATGACTGTACTTGTGTCCTTAACGATGAACATTAATGTAATCCCTGTTTGATAAGACTGTACAATATAATAATCAGCAGCTTCTTTTCAAGTTTCCATTGACATCTAGTGAAAATAATTAGTATTACATGAATAATAAAAGCAAGAAATAATGACTGGAAAGCATTCTAGTTCAGAATTTGCATTCAGCTCTCAGCTTTTCTTAGACCCCAACATATTTCAGTATGTGACTGTGCTAGCTTGGGAAAAAAAAAAAAAAAAAAAAAAAAATTATATATATATATATATATATATATATATATATATATATATATATATATATATATATATATATATATATATATATATATATATATATATATATATATATATATATATATATTTTTTTTTTTAGATATAGATATATATAAAAATTAAATAAAAGCTGATTTCTGCAGTTACTCAATGATGAATCCATGATAAGCAAAATGCAGTACCCTATAGCAATCAGTTACATCTTTCAATTATCTGACTTCAGTAGCCCTAAATCTGACTTTACTTTGTACGAAAGCCTCGTATACACGATCGGATTTTCCAACGGCAATTATGTGATGACAGGCAGTTGGCAGAAAATCCATCAGACAATTTTTGTCGGACTTTCCGCGGACAAATGTTGGCTAGCAGGTTTCTAAATTTTCCGCGGACAAATGTCTGTTATCGGATTTTACGATCGTGTGCACACAAGTCCGAAGTACAAACATGCATGCTCGGAAGCAAGGGCGAGCCAGAAGCGGTCGGTCTTGTAAACTAGCGTTCGTAATGGAGAATTAACATTTGTGATGTGGCAAATTATGAAATCTCGAAATGCAGCGCATATTCTCTTCTTCTTTAAGTGGATAATAATGAAGCTGCTTTGCTGTTGATACTGATGGAGTTCTATCAAACGTATTTTAAAAGGCTTTTATTTTCTAGTGATATCAAGAATATTATCATTATGCTGTTTTTTTGGTCAAGTTACCTCAACACCATTATCCTGTAGTTTTTAAGATCAAAGATACAACTATGTTGGTGTCCCTTGTTAATTTTACCTTGTATTTTTTTTTTTTTATGTAACTGCCTACTCCCAAACTGTCATTTGAAGTAAAACACATAGCCAAGTATTATTCTCCACAATTTTTTTATTTTTTATTGTGCATTAAAAAAAGAAAACAAATAAAATTAGACATGCTATCTGCCAATAGAACTTAACCAAAAAGTACATTCTATGCATCCAAAAATATAGAAAATATAATATACCATATCAAATCATTATTCAACGAAAAAATAAAATAAAATCCTCATGCATGTGTCCTGCTTCTTAATATAGGGGGTCAACAATGCCAAGAGTTTGGCGAAAGCAGGGGTCCGTCACCCGGAGATCATTCCGAAAATCCTCCGGATTATTCTCCTGGAGCTCCCGCAGCAAAGGCATATGATATGAATGGTCACGATTAATAAAGCAACCAATGTTTGGTCCAAGAAATCCTCCTCCTCCTGTTCCTGGACTGGACTTGGGTTAAAGCAGTAACTCCAAGGCCGATAATACATGTTATCTCCTCTGATTCCGCAACATGTCTGGTTGACGAACGGCCTTTCAGAAACAAACTGAAAAGCATGAAATGAAAAACGCAAGATGAAAAGCGCAAGAGAAAAATCACGAATCAACACTCAAACTTCTACTAACACAAAATTAGCAGAAGTAGTCCAAAGGGTGGCGCATGACAATTAAACTTCCTCTTTATTGGCTCGTCTAGCGTGTCACTCTATGTTCATGTTTGTTTGCAGACAATTGTGTGCTAGACAAGTTTTTGGACAAAAGTCCAAGGCTTTGTCTGTGGAAAATCTGATTATGTGTATGAGACTTTAAAGAGGAACTACACTGCATCTGACTATCAGAAGCCAAAATAGATATTTACTTAATTTTTAATATTCAAAGAAAACTCATCCATCCATCCATGTCTCCATGCTTTATTTTGCAGAGAAATCACTTTTGCCCCGTACACACGAGCGGACTTTTCGACATCCAAACTCCGACGGACTGAGTCCGGCGGACTATCCGCTCGTGTGTGGGCTGCAACGGACTTTAGCTTCGCAAAAGTCTGACGGACTTTAGAAATGAAGCATGCTTCAAATTTTCCCGACGGAACTCCGCCGGACCCGGTCCCCTTCGAAAAATTCGCTCGTGTGTGTGCTACTCCGACGGACTAAAACCGACGCTAGGGCAGCTATTGGCTACTGTCTATGAACTTCCTACGTCGAATCCAGTCGTACGTCATCACGTTCGACTCCGTCGGAGTTTGGTGTGATGGTGTGTGGTCAAGTCCGTTCGGTCGAAAAGTCCGCCAGAACTCCGGCGGAACTCCGCTAGAACTCCGTCGGAAGTCTGTCAGACTTAATCCCTCTCGTGTGTACGGGGCATTTGAAAAACACCCTCTAGCATTCCTGACTGTGTCCATCTTAAATAAGGGAAGCTGATTCATGTAGCATTTATTTCCTGAAATCCATCTGCCCTGAGCTCAGGCGTGCAGACAGGAAGGTGTAGCTGAGAAAATCCCTCCTCCCCTCCTGAAGACTCATGGAATGAATGAATGACATAATTTACCCAGGCTTGGAAACCAGAAGATAATTGAAGAAATATAAAAAAAGGTTTAAAAAGTAAATATGATATACTTTACTATCTATTTGCTAATGCTAGCAGCATAAGGATCAAAATAGTCAATGTTGATTGAGAGACTGAAGTTCTGCTTTAACCACTTCAATACAGAGCACTTTTACCCCCTTCCTGCCCAGGCCAATTTTCAGCTTTCAGCGCTGTAACATTTTGAATGACAATTACACGGTCCTGCAATGCTGTACCAAAATAAAAATTTTGATCATTTTTTTCCATACAAATAGAGCTGTCTTTTGGTGGTATTTGATCACCTTTGTGGTTTTTATTTGCGCTATATTTAAAAAAATAAAGTGACCATTTTGAAAAAAATATATATATATATATATTTTTTTTACTATAATAAAATATCCCAAATTTATTTTAAAAAAAGTCCTCAGTTTAGGCTAATATGTATTCTTTTGCATATTTTTGGTTAAAAAAAATAAAAAAATAAATAAATAAATCGCAATAAGTATATATTGATTGTTTTTTTTTTTTTTTTGGTACTAGTAATGGCGGTGATTTGCAATTTTTTTATGGTGACTGTGACATTGCGTCGGACAGATCAGACACTTTTGACACTTTTTTGAAACCATTGACATTTATACAGTGATCAGTGCTATAAATAGCCACTGATTACTGTGTAAATGTCACCGGCAGAGAAGGAGTTAACACTAGGGGGTGATCAAGGGGTTAAATGTGTTCCCTGACTGTGTTCTAACTGTGCGGGGAGGGGACTGACTAGGGGAGTAGACCGATCAGTGTTCCTATATACTAGGAACACACGATCTGTCTCCTCTCCCCTGACAGGACATGGACCTGTGTGTTTACACGTTCCTGCTCTGTCACGAGCGATCGCGCGTGCCCAGCGATGAGGCCTTAGCAATTGCCTTTTGCAGGCAGGGACCGCAAGCCCCTATGGTGTAGCAAGTAATGAACAGCCTATAGTTCTAACTGTCCTACTGGTGGACTGCTACTCCCAGTCAGCCCTCTACAGACCCTGCCAGCCCTCCTGGCTCCAGCTCCCCCGACTCCACTGCCCATGACATTGCAGTCCTCGCTACTGGCTCTGCACCCATCTCTGACTGCATGCTCCCTGTCCTCTCAGGCTTCCCCCCCCCCCCCCCCAGTCCTCCTGACTGCATGTCATTTACCAGCCTTCCTGGCTGCAACTGGTGGTTCCGTCTTGAAGAATTGTCCGGCAACACTAGCTCCTGTTGTCCTCTTTTGCTCCTCCTGTGCCTCCTATTCGGAACCTCCACAATTTCCTGAAGTGCTCCGTCCAGTACCCGAGCCCAAGCCCAAGGTCACCCCCCCACCCCTGACTGGGGAGCTCCCTTAAAGGCCCCCCAACAGCCTAGTACTCCATCTTCAGTTCTTCCACCCCAGCTGGGCCAACTCTAGGTATTTAAGGAGGCCTGCCCCCTGCCAATCAAGTTTGGAGATTGGTCAGGGGTTGTTAGAACACCCCAGGCAGCTCAATGTCTCTTCTCCTCCTCTCCTTCTAGAATTCTCTTGAAGAAAGAGGGAGGTCTCAGTGACAGTGGCTGTGAGTCACCATCTGCTAAACTCTGAGCCACTCCCAGCCCACATAAACCAAAATAAATAGGCCTAAATTTACCTACTCTCACAAAAAGAATCCTAATCTAGCACCTACCTATGTAGAGTGTGTTACTCATGCATACTAGGGTTTCTAATGAGAAAACCCAGCACTACCTTTTAGGCGGCCATACATTATACAATTTTTTTGTATGCTGGCTGCAAGGGTACATATGAAATTGTATTTAATATATCAATTTTACCCATCTAACTGATGACTTTTTTATTTTTATTTTTTAATCGTGAGCATATCCCATAAATACAGAAACTATATATAAAAACTCAGTATAGTCCCTTTAATGAATTTCATCTGCTCCAGGATCCAAAAATACCCAAGTCAGATTTAAAGGAGTTGTAAACCCTTGTGGTTTAAAAACCTAGCAGTGACTCGGCCCCCTAGCCCCCTCGTTTTACTTCCCTGAGCCCTGTATTTCCCTTGGCGAGGACATGCTGTCCCTCTATCCACAGTGTCCCGGCTCTTGATTGGATAGATTGATAGCAGCGCAGCCATTGGCTCTCATTGCTGTCAATCAAATCTAATGATGCGGGCGCCAGTGGGGCATGGGCAGAGTCCAGATTTCGTGTGTTTATATATGCAAATGCTGGACTCAGAAGTGCGCCCGCGAGGTAACCCCCCCCCCCCCCAGGAGAACGCTTCACCTAGCAGCTTATCTGATGCGGGGAGGAGCCACAGGGGGACCCCAGAAATGGACAATTGGGGCCACATGGTGCAAGATGAGCTCCACAGTGGAGGTAAGTATGATATGTTTGTTATTTTAAGAAAAAATAAAAAACGAGCCTTTACAGTGACTTTAACTTTACTCTAATGCAGTTCATTAACAGATGATCTCTCCTGGTTGTTATCAGTTGTTGCTGCACTATTCATGTTTCTATTGCTCTCTGCACTGCCCAGTCAAATAGACCTGAATGAACTGCATGCAAGACATTTAAGTAAATGTAGGAATTGCTTTATGTGTTGTACTTGCAAAGCAAAATAGTATAACACCTTTGTTTGTCTTTTAATTTGTTTTAGATGTTTCAGATGTCTGTCCCACAAGAAAGAACAATCTTATTGGTCAAACCTGCCAGAAAGCTTGTATACAAGATCAAGAGTGCACTAAGAAAAAAGCGAAATGTTTGTGTGATGGAGACTGCGGAATGAGCTGTATCAAACGTAAGTCCATATTAAATATTTTGAGAATCTTTTACAAATGAATTGCTTAATTTTTAATAATAACAAATAGGTCTTTAGGATGAAGAAGGTGAAATTGAGCAATTACGTATGTGTGCTGGCAATGATATTATTTTCAATGATACAGGCAGGGATTAGCCTAAGACCCCATACCCCACACTATTAGATTTTCTGCAGATTTTTGTCTTCAGATTTAAAAACAATATAATAGGAGGTAAAACCTTAAGATTTTCAAGAAAAAGAGGCTTTGGGACTTTAATAGAGGTAGATCTATGACGGCTAAAAGAGGAGTCAATGTAACAAGACATGTTTTAATCATTAAAAAACATGCCATGGCAATAAGAGTAAATAGGCATAATAATCACATATTACTGACCAGATATTCATAAAAACAATCATAGCAACTTGAAGATGACATATTGAGGTATCAGACAATTGTCCATAGTAAATAATCGCTTGAATAGCAGCATGGTGGGGTAGCTTGGGAGTGGATGAAATAAAACCATATAAAAAGAAAATGGTGCATCAAAATTAGCCCGACGCACGTTTCATGGTTTCCTGCCACATCATCAGGGGCAAGTGCACCAGTGTCTGTAAAAAAGCATAAACAATCAATATGGTCCAAAGTTATACCCAAACACAATGGAGAAAATATATATAAAAAAATATATATATATATGTGTGTGTGTATTGAATTGTATTGTAACGTCTGCCCTAATGTTGTAAAGCGCTGTGTAAACTGTTGGCGCCATATAAATCCTGTATAATATATATATAAAGGAGGGGGAATAAATTCATCCCACTAAGTACTTACATGTCAATAAGTCTAGACCACGTGAACATCAAAACTGGTGGCTATTTAAAATGTTCATCCCGGGAGCTGAGGAAGGGGCCCACAGGAGAGCCGGACGCACACAATAATCCTCAGAACAAAAGAAACCAGTCGTCAAAAGGAAAAAGCATTAAACAGCAAATGGAGCCCAACAAGAAAGCCCAGCCAGGTAATTACCTAATGCTGTGACAGAGAACCTTGATCCACAGATCTGTTCAGTCTGCCATGGACAGCTTTGGTCGCTCTGGCAGGAGGGCATTCCCCCTTTTTGCCTGCTAGCGTGACGCTGGTAGGAGCCCATTTGGTCATGCTGAGCACATAAGGATCCTCAGTTCTCTTGGCAGCATCTCCCACAGCAGTGTAAAAAGACACACCCGACGCTCCAGGTGAGACTAGGAAGCCTAATGATCTAGTAGGTGCTCACCTCGGCACACAATGAATTTAGAAGAAATGGCCGCACACCATTGTAGATTAAAATTGTTTTTTATTTGGACATCCCAAAAACTACAGGAATCAGAATGCCGGGTAAACGCGCTTTGCATACTTCACGTGTGCTTAGTCATTACTACCTCCTACAGCAGACTGCACAGATCTGTGGATCAAGGTTCTCTGTCACAGCATTAGGTAATTACCTGGCTCGGCTTTCTTGTTGGGCTCCATTTGCTGTTTAATGCGTTACAATTATACAGTGCACCTTCATGTATTCATGGTCTGCCTGATTTGTTCACTTTTGCAACATTTGGGCCCAAATTGGTTTCGTTTTGACTACTGGCTTCCTTTGTTCTGGGGATCATTGTATGCGTCCGGCTCAACTGTCTTGTTACATTGACTCCTCTTTTAGCCGTGCTAGATCTACCTCATTTAAAGTCCCAAACCCTCTTTTTCTTGTATATAGACAGGGATGGAGCTGTGTGATCCCACACACCTCATTTAAAGTCCCAACCACCCCCACCCCCTCTTTTTTGTTCTATAAAAGTTTAAATTTGTATGCAATCAGGCAGGCCCTTGCACTACATGGTTTTGGAAAATCTGAAGACAAAAATCTGCAGAAAATCTAATAGTGTGTATGGGGCTTTAGGATGGCTATAGAGGGAGCAATTTTTTTTTTCCTGCAACCATGGGGAATCCTTCCTTGTGTATAACAACCAATAGCAATAATCCTATGTAAAATCTAACAGGCTGGTTGTAACCAAGTTGCTTGATCAATCAACTTGGGTACAACCAGCCTGACCATACATGGTTCAAATTCTGCCCAGTTCCTGCTGAACCGGCCAAATTTCAAACCGTCTATTGCTGGCTTAAATTAAATATTCTGTTTTATTGGGTTTGGATAGACTTAACACTTTTTTAAGGATGCACTACCTTCCAGGTCACCTGGGGAAGATTTCCCAATACCACTGATACAAGATTAGCTGAATAATTTGGCCTAAGCTCTTCAGATGGCCATGTGTATGGCCTAGGCTAAATGTTTTGGCTAAGCTTGTTTCAGGACTATGGAGAAAGCTGCAGCAATTTAACTCTTTCCATAGACCAGGAACTAAACTTATGATCGAAAATTGTTTGCATCAAACCAAGCAAGCTACCACTCGCAATTTTGATCGACCACCTTAATTAACGGCATTAAAAATTTGATGAAAAGCACACCTTGTTGTATTTGTACTTTTTTTTTATTAAAATCAATTAAAATATTGATCAAGAAAAAAGTAGATCAAAGCCAAGGGAAATTTACGATTTAGTTAATGAATTATTTAGGTTATCAGATTTTTACACTGGATTTGAGCTAAGCAGGTTTGATCCCATTTCCTTGCTGTAGATGAAAAACCATCATTTCCATTTTTGTCAAAATTTTGATTTCCGCTTGATTGAAAGTGCCAAAAATTTGCCACTTGTATGGACAACACACGGTCCGTTTACATGTAAGAACCCCAGCGGGGGTTCCTGCAATTAGATGAGAGAGGCAGCCTTATTGAAGCTAATGGGAAGCTGTCGACTCCTTCAGCTAATCTCACCTACTTCACATGTAATCGATTATGCAGCGATCACATGCAAGTGAACAGCCCTGGACACAGGCCATCTGTAGCCAGGCATCCAGGGCTGATCACTTGAATGCAATTGCTGCAAAACAAATAACCTGTAAATGGGCAGAATTATCTGCGGCAGTCTACAGCCTCCCATTACTTTCAATGGGGCTACCTCTTTCAGCTACTCGAGGTAACCCCCGCTGGGGTTTTTTCATTTTATCAGACTGTGGATGCATTCTCAAGTGTGAACGCACCCTTAACCAAGATTTACTGTAGCAGCAAGCTAAGGTTCTGTCATATGAATAGGTGGCAGCAGCCAGTCGTGGTATTGGTGGGTCCATTACAGTCACTTTGACTTTATTTGGTAAAGAGGGCATGGTCATAAGGGACTAACAATGGTACAAACTGTTTGCAAAGTATCAGCAAACATATATGCAAATCTGCAAAGGAATCAGCACAGAGCAGATCTATTTGAACCTAATGCAAAGTATTTTAATCAGTTTGTTTAGGAAGTATGGTCAATCCCATGTAAATTAAATAATTAAGTACAAATGAGGTTTTCAAAATATTAACCCATGCTTTTAAGATTTACTAATATTTACTTTAACTTAAACATTGGGGTTGATTTACCAAAGCCAAATAGACTGTGTACTTTGAAAAGTGCAGTTGTACTCTGCAAGAGCAGTTACTCCAGAGCTTAGTAAATGAGCAGAAGCTCGGCTGACTTCCATTATCCAGTCATATGCAAGCAAAAAAAGCATTTTTTTTTTTATTTTACTTTCCTTGCATGTGATTGGGTATTCTTTGCAAAGTGAAGATTTACCTCAGTTACTAAGCTCTGGAGCTACTGCCCTTGTAGAGTGCAACTGCACTTTGGAAAGTGCACAGTCTATATGTCTTTAGTAAATCAAACCCATTGGGGGTTATTTACAAAAGGCAAATCCACTTTTTGCACTGAAAGTGCACTTGGAAGTGCAGTGGCTCTAAATCTAAGGGGTAGATCTGAAATGAGTGGAAGCTCTGCTGATTTTCTTATCCAATCATGTGCAAGCTAAAATGCTGTTTTTTTTATTTTCCTTGCATGTCCCCCTCGGATCTACAGCGACTTTACTTCCAAGTGCACTTGCAGTGCAAAGTGGATTTCCCTTTAGTAAATAACCCCCATTGTGTCTAATAACCCTCAAATTGTGTATACATTTTCTTTTGACACCTACAGAGAATTTTTTTTTTCTAGAAAAATATCTTGGCTAATATTTTCAGATCACATCACAATAACAAACGTATTGACCCTTGACTTCATTCTACATTATTTCAGCTTGGCAGAATGACATTCCATATTACTTCCATTTACATCTTTATAATTTTGCTTCACACCAGACAGTGGCTGGGTCACTAAAGCTAGTTGATTACGGAGAACTGTTCACCCTACTGTCTAATGTCCATACATCATAATTATACTAATACAGCCAAGCTGCAGAATGTGAAATATCACATCACATCATCTAGAAACACATGAATAAAATATCAAGTGACTGAAAAAAAGCATTTAATGCGCCATGGGAAATGTGCTGTAAAATTACAGTTCAGTGGTATGTTTATCACAGAGAAACATTGGTTTGACTCCGTGGCACACATGTTACAGAGAAGGGCATTGTGGTAATCCAGATGCTCTGTCTGCTAGATGACTTTTATCACCAAAGGGAAGGTGACCAGATGGTGCTGCCTCCTCTCATATCATCATTCACATCTGACTTATTAAAGGTACACAGTGTGCTCAAATGATTTTATACGACACAGAATTCACAGATAACATTAAATGTATTTGCATTTTACCTCCATCCTTCTGGTACAGCGGGCATTACTGCCCCTATTTTATAAGGTGCAAAGCACGCTTAGAAGGAGCTTTATTGCATATATTTACAAGATTTTAGTTGAATCACACACCCTTTGTCAAGTTTTAGATGAAGGGTGCAACTGAAAGCTTATGGTTATATCAAATAAACCTAAGAACAAGAAAAAAAGCTGAGTGCTGTAGCTTTGGATAGACTATACTTTTTTTGAGTTCGTAGGGACACTGCTAACAGTGAGGCAAACTTAGGTTATTAAAGGTGAAAATTTTCGGGATAACTTAAAGCGGTATTAAACGTAATATAATGCCTTAAAATGTCTTAATGCCTTAAAGCAGGGGTCTCAAACTGGCGGCCCTTGTGGGAGTCATGCTTGTAACTGTCAGCCTTGCAATGCCTCATGGGACTTGTAGTTTTGCAACAGCTGGAGGGCCGCCAGTTTGAGACCCCTGCCTTAAAGTATTTATACCCCTTAAAATTTTCCAAATTTTTTCATAAATGTGTTTTATTGGGATTTTATGTGATAGACCAACACAAAGTGCCACATAATTGTGAAGTGAAAAGAAAATGATAAATGGTTTTCAACATTTTTTTTACAAATAAATATCTGAAAAGTGTGGCGTGCATTTGTATTCAGCTCCCAAAGTTAATACTTTGTAGGACCACCTTTTTCTGCAAATACAGCTGCAAGTCTTTTAGGTTTGCAGTTGTGCCATACTCTTTCTATTTTCGTATGATGGATTGAACAGTTCTCTGTGAGATGTTCAAAGCTTGAGATATTTTTTTATAACCTAACCCTGCTTTAAACTTCTCCACAACTTTATCCCTGACCTGGCTGGTGTGTTCCTTGGCCTTCATGATGCTGTTCGTTCACTAAGGTTCTCTAACAAATATCTGAGGGCTTCACAGAGCAGCTGTATTTATACTGAGATTAAATTATACACAGGTGGACTCTATTTACTAATTAGGTGACTTCTGAAGGCAATTGGTTCCACAAGATTTTAGTTAGGGGTATCAGAGTAAGGGGGCTGAATACAAATGCACACCAGATATTTATTTGTTAAAAAAAAAAAAAAAACATTTATCATTTTCCTTCCACTTGACAATTATGTGCCACTTTGTGTTGGTCTATGTAACATGACAAAAATTTGGCACATTTCAAGGGGTATACTTTTTCAAAGCACTGTATATTGCAGTTTGCCAATCATTAGATGTGTTGGCTTCATCCGTTTTCTTTGGCTTCCCCTCTGATTTCACCTGGTGATCTGGCCAGTAATATGATATTAGTGAGACACAACTCCCAGAAGGAATTAAAATAGTAGGCACAGAAAACAGCAGCATTTTCAGACTGAGGGGGAGGGTTGTGTTAAATGTTTCAGCAGATTTAAAAAGACTAACAAATTGAAGCCAGAGTCCATCTCACACTTTATAAGCAAACATTTATTTTCCTTTTGGGATAAAGGTTTTGCATGAATAAATAAAAGCTGATAATTTAAACACCCCTGCCAGTGTTAAGTGATTGTCTTATCAATGTAAACTGATAGATTCTGCTGGAGAATTTGTGTTGTGAGAAAACAGATTGCTGGCTGGATTACCAGATGTAAATAGAACAAAGAAAGCCTAAAAAGGAAACTAATACAACCATCTGATCTCTACTCTTCCAAATACTTTTATTCAAGCATCAAAAGTATAGCTGCAATCATGGTGTCTCCATTCAGAGAAAGGACCACTTCCTTAACCAGTTTCACCATGAATGGTTTGATTGTGATCAAACCATCTGTGGTGAAACATGTTCAGGAGGTGGCCATTTCTCTAGGTGGAGACACCAGAGAAACGTTGATGCTTGAATAAAAGTATTTGAATGAGTGAAGATTGGGGTGCAGCTCTCATTCATATATTATATACAGTAGGGGGGCACATGGGCGACGAATGTGCCTGAACACAGCTCCACCAGACCCAGACTGCCAAGCTCCATTCCCAGGGCCATCAACCTCCGAATCCTCCCGAAAAACACAAGCACCCCCGTGGGACACTCTCATGCATGGCATCGGGCAACAAGGCACGCGGTCGCCGCCCCCAGCAATTCGCTTACCAACTATCTTCTCAACACTAGGAAATCTCTATCAAAGATGTCCCAAAATGGCGCCGGTACATCCCCACCCTTGAACACACTCCCACGCAAAGAGACTGAGTACAACCCTCCGCTTTGTAAGGCTGATTTAGATACAGGCCTTACTACAATATATGAAAAGTTGGTTGACAAAATACAGCTGAAACTACACAGATTTACTATCGCTCTCTCCCAGGAGATTGCAGCTAGAGAAGGCAGCACTGACATTCTAGAGACCATGCATGATGAATTCTCTTTAGCACATAATTACCTAAGGAAAGATTATGAAATGCTGGCAGACAACTTCTCATGCAGGCTCAGGTTGGAGATTTAGACAATCGTAATCGCCGGAACAATACAAGGAAACGTTGGATCCCTAAGTCTGTTACAGATCTCACTCCAGCCATATCTAAACTCTTTCATAACTTTTTGCCTGATAAACCTTTCTCTGCCTTTACATGTGACAGGATCCATAGGGCTCTTCACCCAAAACCTACTCCTGATAAACCTCCTTGTGATCATGTGCATTAAAGATTTTGTCATCAGAGGATATAATGCGTGCATTCACAATACAATATAATAGAAGGAAAAGATCTTCTGGTTAAGCTGGGCCTGCTGGAGCCAGAACCTCCAAATAGACCTCCCGCCACTCCCAGATCATCACCCATTTGGTCCACACCTTCTTCTCGTCGCCACCAGAGAGACCAAAGAAAATGGCGTCAATCCTTCCAAGATCAAGCAGCGTAATCTTTTTGGTTCTATTTGACATTTCACCAATTTTTTGGTTTGGTTTGTTTGATATTGAATTTTTATAGCCAGATTGCCTGAATTGTTCTTCATAGGCAGACTCTTTGTGCTTTTATGATTAGGCATGTCTGCTTTCTTCTACCCGTGATTGAAATGTCAGAAATAATGACGACGCCATAAGTCATCTTCATCACTATACCACATACCTTGGCACAGGAATGTACTATGACCCCTTATTTTGATATTCAGCCCTGATAAACCTATTTGTTGCTACATTGAACTATTTGGGTCATCCTGCAGTCAATCTTTGGGGACTGGCGCTGTTTTCAAGTTATAATTTAAAGTTATAATAACTTCACTAACATTTTTGTAGCTCTCATTGAGCACCTTTATAGTCTCCTAAATAGGGAACCTCCTAAGGAAAACACCACTTTTTTTTTGGGGGGGGGGGGGGGGGGTCCAGAAATATTCAATTTCTACATGGTTATCAACCTATCTATACGTTTAAAACACCTTAGCTCTTTGTGTTGATTTTAGATCTGTTATACTAACATGTACAATTGTTCTTCAATATCTTTATCTTGGCACATCCGCCGTTGCCGGTTTGTCCCCCTACTTACTCTCAGAGCCTGGTGCCGCCCCTTCACAACAGGGATAGCGTTCTAGGCTCGGATGGTGGGTTTAAGACACTTTTGTCCTCTTGTTCATTATAAGTGGTAAAGTCACATGTTGCCACTTAACCTCCTTATTTTTCATTTTTATTATTTTGCCCTTTTGGCTTATACTATATGCATTTCACACAATATTACTAGCCAACTCCTCCAAAGCCCACATCTACACTTGCTCATGGTCTGACCACCATATTATCTCCTTTGACACCTCACATATAGGTTTAGCCCCTACTCCATTTAGTTGGCGCTTAAATGACTCACTCTTAACAGACCCCTCCACTATTCAACAGATTTCTTTGCATATTGAAGAATACTTCTGCTATAATACAACAGATGATATACTTCCCTCCTCTCTCTGGTTTGCCCATAAAGCTGTATTAAGGGGACACTTAATTAACATAGCAGTTACCAAAAACAAAGCCAGACTTTCAGAAATGAAATGCCTTACCAAAGACCTGAATAACCTATACAATAAAATGAATCAATCTCCTTCCCATGACCTTACTCATCAAATTCAAATTAAGCGCCAAGCTTTAGACTTAATCTTATCAGCTGACACGGAAAAATCCCTTCGATTTTCCCAAACTAAATTTGTGCTACATAGAAACTCCACCTCTGCAATGTTTGCGAGGAAACTAAACCAAGAACATAAACCACCCCATGTTTACAAATTACGAGATCAGAGGGGTAAATTGGTCACCCCCCCCCCCCCCCCCACAAATGATATTCTTGATATATTTTCAACCTTTTATATAAAAAAAAATCCTCTCAGGACCACACATCCACCCTTCATCACCCTCACTTAACTGGTTGGATGGTCTGCAACTCCCTACACTATCCAGCCAACAAATTGCCTCCCTCAATGAACCTCAAATCTCTGAAAACATCCACTGCTCCAGGCCCTGATAGTACCCAAACTAACCAAATTATTCAACCATATCTTACAAGGCAACCACTTCCCTGATGATATGCTATTAGCTAATTTATCCCTACTTCCAAAACCACATAAGTACCAAACCCTCCCACAATATTTTTGCCCCATTTCGGTCCTTAATAACGATTTAGAAATCTTTGGTAGAACGCTGGCAGATAGACTAGTGGGGGGTTGTCAAATCCTTGATTCATACAGACCAAACCGGTTTTATCCCAGGCAGACAAATAGTAGACAATATTAGGTTGATCTCAAATATCATCCAAGATGCCAATCTTCTCTCACGTTCCGTTTGCCTGACATACACAAGGCCTTTGACAGCGTAAATTGGTCTTATCTCAATTACCTACTCCCTAAATATGGAATTTCAGACAAATTTATACATGGATTTAATACCCTTTACCATTCCCCCCAAACAAGAATCAAAATTCTAGGCAATTACTCAGAATTTTTCCCATTGAGCAGAGGCAACAAACAGGATTGCCTGCTATCCCCTTTGCTTTTCGCGTTAGCAATTGAGCCCCTTGCACAAGCAATAAGAAACAATATTAATAGAGAGGGGATGAAGGCTCTTTGAACCTCCTTTAGGGAAAGGAAGTGTTTACTGCAGGAAGAATGGCACCACTGTGGGTGTGTACCTAAAAGGGAAGTTAAGTGGACCTAAGGTGAATGGGTGGAGCCTGAACTCTAGGAAAAGGCTACACTGAGGAGATTCAGCTGTTACAAGAGTTGCTCACCCTCCCGCCCGTTTTAATATTTTGTCACACCTTTATTGGCGGTTTTTACCTTGCCAGCAATTGATGTTGCGTTATAGGCTATGTCCTCAAGTTAAATTCTGGGGTCTGCCCGATGCCTGTCTGGCACTGATCATAAGAACGGCCTCTTAGACTATGTGAGTTTTTTTATGGGTGCTCACAGTATAACTTTGATTGGCATTGTTGTATGGTACATTTGGATAGTTGTCACATTTGGGAAGTTGAGTAAAGCTGTGGACATGCCCTACTTCCAACCTAATCAGCTTCCGTGTCTTTTTGGGGGACAAGGTATTGGCTTATTGGTCATAAATGAGCCTATGATACTCAATAACCATGAGCTGTGACCTGCTAAGATGTAGCACACCATAGCAACCAATCAAAATTAATTGTATTGCATTCTTTTTAAGAGCTTAAAGTACAACTTAAAGCAAAACTTTCTTTTTAGTTTTGGATAGAGTGGAGAGGGGTTAGAATACCTGTCAGTTTTTATTGCTGTCTTTGCTCCCATTAAGGAGTCACCCTCTCCATTTGTCCTGTTTACTGTTACCATTGAAAGTATAAGTAAAAGAAAATCCCAAATTTTGGGTTGTCCTCAGAAATGTAATAGAGGGAAAATATTCCAAAGGGCACACTAGCTCTGGTGACCTCAGGGTCCCCAAGAAATACCCTAATTTGCAGGGATTTCCTCTCACTTCCTGGTTGGCTATGGGATAGGAAGTGAAGGGAAATCTTCGCAATGAAACAAAGATGGCGAGAAATAAACCTGACGGGTTATATTCTTCCCTTACTCTATCCAAATGAAATATATTTTGCCCATAGTTCTGCTTTAACTCTTAAATGGTTGTTTCTTATTACTGCAGTTTTCACACAGACTGAACACTTTGCAATTCAAATGGTTCTTCAACAAACAAGGCAGTAATATTGTTGTTTTTATGTTAAAGCTCGCAACAGCTGCCCCTGGCCTGTGACCATCGAGAATGCTAATACAAGTCTGAATCAGAACATGAAAAACTTTGGTGATCATATGACAGTACGCTGTAATCCGGGATTCAAAATGGCCAATGGACAGGAGATGGCACACAGCCGTTGTCAAGGAGATAAGAAGTGGAGTGTGACAGCACCCTGTGAAGGTAACAGCAACATGACATGATTCATTTTTATTTTAGCGCTGTAATCCCTTCGCATTTTTAAACACATTATCAGTGGGAATGCCAGATGGGATGGACCTGGGAACAGCTGTTTCCCTGCTTATCTATCGCCATCTATTCTAAATCATCACTATTTAACAATTATAATTACGAATGCCTTGACAATATATATATATATATATATATATATATATATATATATATATATTTTTTTTTTATATATATTATATTAAATACAGTAAAAGTTTCCTATTAACAGATATGTAGCGTTACCCCCCGAAAGGGCCACTGGCCGATGATGGTCAAAGGTACAGTTACTGTACAATTCCAGCACAGATGATGATGATGTCAGCGGAGTTCTCCCTCACTAATGCAGAGGAAGCCAGCACACATAGAGCACAGTTCAGCAACACTGACATAAAGAGCAGCCTAGAGGTGTCTTTTTGTGTTTTTATTCTTAAACAACTTAGATGAGGTGTAGGGTAGTATGGGATACTCCAAAACCACTAGCAGAAACAAGAGGACACTCTTCTCTATGTTGCAAACTTCAGGAACAGTTCTTCTGCTCAGCGCAGAGTACAATCTTCCCATAAGAGACCAGTAGAGGCCAGAGGTATGTACTCCTCAGGAGGAGAACTACTTGGCCCAGCTTTAAAGAACAGTTCTCCCATTGAGAAACTAGAGGAAACTAATGTATATATCTCTCAGGATAGGAACTACTTAGATCAACTTAGTGTAAAGTCTTTCCACTAAACTAAAGTGAATTAGTCAGTGTGTCCCTCAGAAGAAACAACGAGGCCCAGCAATCCCAATAGTACACAGTCAATTGGACCTTGCAGAAAAACATTACCAAAGTAACTGTGCCCATTCAGCTTATTCCAAATGCCAACCTCTATGGAGACTGGATCCTTAGGTGAAGTTTCAGGGTGCCGATACTCTCTCAGATCTAGGCCCACAGCCAGGACCTTGATTAACAGCAACTTGAAACAGAACGGCTGGAGGTGAGAGGTAACTACCTCCCACTTGAACAGGTGGAATTCCTTGGATAGGTGGATACTGCTGTTTTACAGCTCAGACTATTTATTTGATTCCCTTCCACCTTCTGGGTACACCAAATCAGGGACTGGCTGCAGCACAATATATATTCATGCTTCCCATTTGCTTTGCTCCACTCCTTCAACAACTTTCTAGAAGAAGAAGATCAAGCACCCCTGGAAGGGTTGAATGCAGTGGCAGCTGCTGCTCTATTTTTTTGAGGGGGCGGCAAACAAACCACTTGACACCCACCCCCCGTTTGGTCAGTCGATCAGTCAGTCAGTCAAATAGGGGTATTAATATAGTTGGTAGTCAGTGGGATGCCTCCCATTTGGCAGAGCTTCTTTTTGTTTCAGGTCCGTTGGACGCCGTAATTGAAGATGGATTGACATCGCAGGACACTTTTTTTTTTTTTTTTTTAATAAAGGAATTGTAAAAAACTGTGTTTTGTGGTTTTTACTTTTTGACACTTTTTTTGGTAAATGGGTAGGGGTACAATGTACCCCATACCCATTCCCATATGGGGGGTGGGATCTGGGGCCCCCCTTGTTAAAGGGGGCTTCCAAATTCTGATAAGCCCCCTGCCGCAGACCCCCACAACCACTGGGCAAGGGTTGTGGGATGAAGCCCTTGTCCTCATCAACATGGGGACAGAATGCTTTAGGGGGGACCCCAAGCGGCCCATCATGATTATGGAGGGGGAGGTGCTCGCTCACCCCCCCCTTTCCTGGCCTGCCAGGCTGCCTGCTTAGATAATGGTCTGGTATGGATTTTGGGGAGGGGCCTCGCAACTTCTATCATAAAGTTCCCCTTAACCACCTCAATACACTGTATTATAAACTGTACACTGACTGCACTGTGTATATATATATATATATATATATATATATATATATATAAACTGCCTGCATGCCTCTAGCTAACTTCTCTCATTCATAACACTATATACAGCCACGGTGTAAGCAGCCTTATATAGTGTGGGGCGTGGACTTGAGCCATGATTGGCTAAAGGTACCCTGCCTTTGGCCAATCATGGCTCTTATAGCAAAGCGCGCTGTGATTGGCCAAAGCATGCAGGTCGGGTGCATGCTTTAGCCAATCATCGGACATCAATACACTGATCTCGTAGTGCATTATGGGGCGTTCCGCGGATCTCGAATTTCCCGCGAATGCCCCATAATGTTCGATATTCTCCCGAACGGACGAACACTCAATGTTCGAGTCGAAATTATATCACTGTCCATTCAATCTACAATTATATTTCAACATTTCTGGTATAAAAGAAGAATTTAATTCCAATACTTTTACTTACCTTTGTATTCCCACTGTCCTCTCATGCATGCATTTTCTCTTGCCATCTCCTTCCTTTAATGCAAACAATTTCTCATCCTTATCGGATTTTCAAGAACTGGTTTTGGCTAGTTCAGGAGATTGTTTTAAAAAAGAGCTGGATGCATTCCTAAATGCACATAAATATAACTGGATAGTAACATGTATAGGTAATAACACCGGAGATTATTGACGCAGTGAATATCCAAGTGCTTTAAGGGGGATCAGGAAGGATTTTGGATTTTGTCCCCTTTTTTTTTGTTTTCATTGGTTGAACAAAATGGACTTTATTGTGTCTTTATGTAGTTGGCAATTTTTATTTCCATTGTTCTTGTATTCAGCAAAGTTCTTCCATATAATTTGTTAGATTACTGTAAAAAGTAAATTTACTGCCTAATGATGCATTTTTAAGAGCAAGAGTGTAAGAGTGTTACATATTTTATATAACCAAGATACTTAATTATGATAAAGGAGGCCAGCGCACATAGTACAAACCCTACTAGAAAACCAGTAAGCTGTCATGCTTAGCCCTAACAGACACTATAGCTAGCTTCTGTGTTCTTCACATATAGCTGCTCCCTCTCCCATAAGGCAAGCATGCCTACTGGCACATGGTTGTCCCCAGGCACGAACTGAGCAAACAGGTACTTGCGCTTGGCAGACAGGCAGAGTGTTTCAATGACAGTTCAAGTACAAGGCAGGCAAGGTTTAGAATATTCAGCGTCAATTGGTAGCCGAAAGGCAGGCAGAATTCAGAGAGTAGTTGATATCTGATCTGAGGTTGTCAACGAGGGAATCCAAACAGCACAGCAGGACAGACAAACAGAGAGCTTGGAGCACTGTTACAAACGCAATATCACAAGCATGAGACTGCAGGCTTGAATGACTACTGCAATAAAAATATGCCCTTTTCTGGGTTCTACCATGGAATATGTATATGTAGATAGATAGATAGATAGATAGGTCAAGGGACACCGAGAATGAATGACGGGGCATCAACTGAGTAAGTTGAAGCAATTGTAAGGGCTTACCTTGGTTGGAGTCCATAGTGCAGAGATGTATGCTCACCCTTGCAAATACAAAGTGTGAAAGTGCTGAAAGGTGAAAATTGACCTGGGAAGTCTGTTGAGAAATCACAGGCACCCACTGGCCACATCACATTCCCCCAACGAAAACAATGCCCAAATAGTTGATTTGCGTTCAGATTTGGGGCAGCCCATTAAAATTAATATTATATATTAAAATTAATTTGCTGTCAAAACCGAAAGTCCACACGTGTTAACCGGCCCTCAAACATGAACTTCAGGAAAAATCTATCATTCCTCCCTTAACCATTTTCCTACCGCTCTATTGTCCTATGACGCCCGCAGGAACCCTTCGTCCCTCCGGGCGGGTATCATATGACGTCCTGGGTTCCCTGCATTGTGGAGAGTGTGCACACGCCACCAGGGGCGCGCGCCCGCCGCATCGTTTGGGACCCGATGTGCATGCCCGGCGGCCACAATGTCCGTCGGGCACCCGCGATTGCCCGTTAACCGAGCAGGACCGTGGATCTGTGTGTGTAAACACACAGATCCACGTCCTGTCAAGTGAGGAGACCGATCCATGTGTTCCTATTACAGAGGAACACCGATCGGTCTCCTCCCCTTGTGAGTCCCCTCCCCTTACAGTTAGAATCACTCCTAGGACACACAGTTAACCCTTTGATCACCCCCTAGTGATTAACCTCTTTCCTGCCAGTGACATTTATACAGTAATCAATGCATTTTATAGCACGGATCGCCGTATAAATGTCACTGGTCCCAAAATAGTGTCAAAAGTGTCCGATATGTCCGCCGCAATATCGCAGTCACAATAAAAATCACAGATCGCTGCCATTACTAGTAAAAAAAAAATAATAATAATAAAAATGCCATAATTCTATCCCCTATTTTGTAGATGCTATAACTTGCGCAATCCAATCAATATACGCTTATTGCGAATATTTTTTTTTATTTACAAAAAATATGTAGAAGAAGACATATCGGCCTAAACTGAGGGAAAAAAAAATGTTTTTTTTTTTTAAATTGGATATTTATTATAGCAAAAAGTTAATAATAAAAATATTGTGTTTTTTTTTTCAAAATTGTCGCTCCTTTTTTGCTTATAGCGCAAAAAATAAAAACCGCAGAGGTGATCAAATACCACCCAAAAAAAATTTGTGCGGGAAAAAATTATCAAAATTAATGTGGGTACATCGCATGACCGCACAATTCTCGTCCAAAGTGTGACAGCGCTGAAAGCTGAAAATTGGCCTGGGCAGGAAGGGGGTCAAAATGCCCTGTGGGGAAGTGGTTAATACCCACATTGAATATCCGTCCAATTTCTGAGCTCCAAATACCCTTGCAAATTCAGAAATTATGAAATGATCACTGTGCTACACAGCCTGTGCGGAAAATAGAATGGTGGGTCTCAGCAGGTCCTCTCACTACAGGCTGCTTGCAGAAAACTACAGGGGGCATATACGAGACCAGTCACCCTGAACAAGGAGAGAGAAGCAATGATCAGCCTTAATTAAAGAAAACTCTTGCATAGTGGCAAAGTCCAGGAGTTGTTTAATGCTGGAATATTGCAAATATCTGGGAGAAATATATAATAGAATCCAAAGTTCTTCTTGTATTTGAACAACATTTGTTTAGCTTGGATTTTAGCTTTAAATAATTACGCAGCTATGTTTCCGGGTGGCAGTCAACAATGCATATTTTCACACAATTACGGGTAAAATGATCATCATTATTTTTTTTCAATGTACAGGAACATTCTGACAGTTTGCTGCTTTTTACTCTCATCGTAGTCTTAATTATATCCTTGATTAGCAAAATTATATATATATATATATATATATATATATATATATATATATATAGTCAAAGCTCTTCAGCCGAGATGGATATGAACCACATAGACATGTCACAAGACTCACAACTAGGGATGAGCCGAACAACCCCCATTCAGTTCGCACCAGAACCTTCGAACGGACTGAAAGTTCGTACGAACTTTAGAACCCTATTAAAGTCTATGGGACTCAAACGTTCGAAATCAAAAGTGCTAATTTTAAAGGCTAATATGCAAGATATGCAACAGACAACACCAGCAATAATGGGTATCTTCAGGTGTATACTGTGGTGAAGGCACACAACACCCACTTTAACTCCTGCAGATGCCTGTATTAGAGAACACCAGCAATAAAGGGTAGATACAAGTGTATACTGTGCTGTGCTGGAGGCACACAACACCCACTAACTCCTGTAGATGGCTGTATTATAGAACACCAGCAATAAAGGGTAGATACAGGTGTATAATGTGCTGGAGGCACATAAAACCCACTAACTCCTGCAGATGGCTGTATTATAGAACACCAGCAATAAAGGGTAGATACAGGTGTATACTGTGCTGGAGGCACACAACACCCACTAACTCCTGCAGATGCCTGTATTAGAGAAAAACAGCAATAAAGGATAGATACAGGTGTATACTGTGCTGGAGGCACACAACACCACTTTAACGTTAAGATGCCTGAGAAAAGAACACACTGTCCCGGCCTATCTAGCTCTTTCCCTGCACGCCGGAACACACTACACAAGGCCGCCGTGCTGGCGGCCTTATATAGTGTGGGGCGTGTACTAAACCCCCTGAGCTATAATTTGGCTCTCCTCGCTGCCGGCACTGTGATTGGCCAAGCATGCGGGGTCACAGTGCATGCTTGGCCAATCATGAGCCAGCAATGCGCTGCGATGGTGTAGTGCATTGTGGGCCGCTCGTGCCACACGAATTTGGTGCGAACGGTCCACAAAGTTCTGAATTCACCAAACGGTCGTTGTTCGAGTCAAACATGCGTTCGAGTCGAACACCGAGCTCATCCCTACTCACAACATAACATAGACCTGAAGTGTGCCCTGGTCTGCTGGCCAGTATACCAAAAAAGGGGGCATACCCAAGATAAGTAATACATGCTTGTGGAAATAAATGTGCTGAGAAATGCCCTGAAAAGGGGAATGGGAGGGAGGGTATCACGTACAGGAACCGACAAAGACCACAGATGAGTGGGCTGCTTAAACTCTCAGAACATAACATAGACCTGCTGAAGTGTGCCCTGGTCTGCTGGCTGGTATACCAAAGAAGGGAGCTCTTTATTGGTCTAGTGTTACTTACTGAGCAAGTTTAGTAAATGCCTGCAACATTTCTACCTGAGGGGCTGGAATGTACTGGGCAAAGCAGGCGGATTTCCACCTTCCTAAATTCTTGATGATGTGGTCTGTAACCCCATGCTGAGATGCTCCGTTTCAGAAGGAATTTTCAGAGTACCGGCTGGGGTCGAGGCCTAGGTTACGCAGGAGGATCCTGCAATGCTTGATGAACTGGCTGCCACTCAAGGGGTTGGTCAGAAAAGGTAGCAGAGGACTAGAGTTTGACTGGCTGAGTAGGAGGGACAATGGACGGTCGAGTATCACTACTGGGCACCAGATGTTGTTGGTCTGGAAAAGTTGGATGTTGACCCCAGGGCTGGATTTTTGGGTTTTGGATACTGCGAGGTGGAGAATGAAGTGATCTTGGAATTGAACCATGTGATGTCTACACAGTACCTGGCCGGTAGGGCCATTACAGGTAAACTCGCTAGGCTGCAAAAAGACATAGAAGGCTAGGTAGATAGCAGATTGAATGACCAAGCGGAGAATAAACCCAAATGGGTAACGAGAGAGGATAGTGGACATGTCTCTGAAGATGGTACTAGTGATGGGCAAGCATTTGGAGTTGGTTATGGGCTGCTTAATGTCTGCTGACGTTGCCCAGGGGCAAGATGCCAGAAACTTGCAGAAGGCATTCCAAGTAGTGCGGTAGGCCTTCAGTGTGTTGCGGGATAAAGACTTATTGATGAGCTGGGTCGTGCTGTGAAGGTGTGGCATTAATTCAATGTCAGCTGAGACAAAGGTGGGATAGGAGATGACATTGGGTCGGCTTTGAGTTTCTACTGAAAGAATGAGATGAATTTAAAACGGGACAGTGCATCTACTGCAACCTTGCACTTTCTCAGAATGTTCATGCAGCAAACATTGAATTGATGCCACACAGATAATTGTACCAGCCTGCCTAGGAAGGACATAATGGGGAGCAGCTTGGATCTGCCCTTGTAAATGATATCCGCCGTGGCCTGGTTTACTGTGACGAAGGCCACCGTTTGTCCGGGCCAGGTATGGCCCCAGACCTTAGCGGCTGCCATGATCGGGTACAGTTTGAAAATTGAGGAAGACTGGATAAAACTGGGGATTAGGAGGATCCCTGGAGGCCATGGCCCTGCAAACCAATGATGGCCAAAAATTAAAGCGAAGCCTGTGGAGGCGGGGGCATCTGTTACTACCTGAGATGATAGGCCAGTGCAGTTCCTCCACCCCAAACACACTCATCTGTATCTTTATGGACCTTGTTTTGAACACTGGTCCAAATCATTTGATGGAAGGGGGAATATGATGTGGGGTTGTTTTTCAAGGGTTCGGCTTGGCCCCTTAGTTCCACTGAAGGGAACTCTTAAGGTGTCAGCATACCAAGACATTTTGGACAATTTCATGCAGTTTGGGGAGGGCCCTTTCCTATTCCAACATGACTGCGCACCAGTGCACAAAACGAGGTATATAAAGACTCGGATGAGCGAGTTTGGGGTGGAGGAAGCTTACTGGCCTGACAGAGTCCTGACCTCAACCCGATAGAACACCTTTGGGATGAATTAGAGTGGAGATTGCGAGCCAGGCCTTCTCATCCAACATCAGTGCCTGACCTCACAAATGCGCTTCTGGAAGAATAGTCAAATATTCCCATAGACACACTCCTAAACCTTGTGGACAGCCTTCCTAAAAGAGTTGAATGTTGTTATAGCTGCAAAGGGTGGGCCAACTTAATAATAAACCCTATGGACCTAGACAGATTGATAATGGCATTCACATGTTTTCCTTTGTTCACACTCATTAAAATGAAATGCTTTATTTCCCATCTACTGTATATCTGTATATCACTATGCAGTACGTTGCTATACATCATGCTGTTGTATTGATGTTTTTGTTTTTTTCAAAAAAACATTTTCACATTTTTTTTTTATGTAGCAATATCTCTTTGTGGTGATCCTCCCGTAATTGTGGATGGCTCCTTTGTGAAGTATGGAAATCCTGTGACAGGGATTAGAGCCCAGTATATATGCAGTTCAGGGTAAGTTTGGATTTTTAGTTGGTTTGATTATCAAAGGTCTATATGTATGATTATACTTTTGTTAGACCCTGTTTATACTATTGTGTTTGCGGCTTTTCATTGCACTAAAAAATTTACATAGTAATCCAGATCAGTGGAGGTCAACTTGAAAATTATTGACGGTCTCAAGTGCGGCTCCTAAAACTTCACAATCACATTTTTGTGTGTATTAACCCTTGTACACACGGTCGAGGAATCCGTCGGAATGTGTCCTATCGGACCGTGTTGTCTGATAATCTGACTGTGTGTGGTATGCATCGGACTGATTCCATCGGAATATCCGTCGGACCCAATTTTCCAACTTGTTGGAAATATTTTCCGACAATCTGGTCCAATCGGACATACTCCGATCATGTGTAGCCTACTCCGACGGACAAAGTACCGCGCATGCTCAGATCAAATTCCTACACCAAAGCTATTGGCTACTAGCCTGAACGTAGTCCCGTCGTAACAAAATAAAAGTCATCACGTTCTGAACGATCGGATTTTCCGACAACTTGGTCCGACCGTGTGTATGCAACAGTTTCGGACACAATCCGTCGGACAAAATCCAACGGATTTGGTTGGCAGAATGTCCGACCGTGTGTACAGGGGCTTAAGGTGCATTACATCAAGTTAGATCAGTGTTTTTCAACCCTTTTTCATTCTAGGCACCATTCGAAATTCTGCACAATCTTGAGATACCCCATTCTAAAATTTTAAAAAACTAAAGTAATAATTTGTAATGGTTTTACATAATGCAGCAATATCCCCACATGTAGAATGTGTGGGGATATTGTTAGAGGTGATTTATTCTTCTAAAGCAAATAAACCTTTGCACACTGGTATTGCAAACAGATTTTCCAGCGTTTCTCTTCTCCTTTGGTTTTTCTTCCTCACTCGGCTAATATGACCCAAGTGCTGATGGAGAGGGGCAAGGAACAAGCAAACAAGGATTCTGTGCAGTTACCCGACATTGCCCTTATCAACCGGTGATGTCACCAGTAGTTAGGATGCTGGCGTCTGGAAGGATGCAAGGGTGCACATGAAAATCCATGGCTTTGGGGGACTAAAAGGCAGGCTTCATCCACCCTCTGGCTTGTACACAATTTTGGGGCAATATTTAGGCATTTTGCCTGCTAAAAAACCTGAAGGTACCCTGACTGAAAGAGGCTGAGTTAGACAACCTGTTCAAAATAAATAAGTTATTGCACACCTCAGCTCCTGAAAATGTTGGGCTTGCGGTGTTATTTGTAATGTACTCTAATTCACATTGAAGAGAAAACAAAAAAAAGTAAAAAAACAATAACTGGTGTCAATGACAATAATAATAGCCCCCATCATTGGAGTCAGTGACAATAATAATAGTCCTCATCCTTTGAGTAACTGGCAATAATAATAGCCCCCATCATTGGAGTCAGTGGCAATAATAATAGCCCCCATCATTGGAGTCAGTGGCAATAATAATAGCCCCCATCATTGGCGTCAGTGGCAATAATAATAGCCCCCATCATTGGAGTCAGTGACAATAATAATAGTCCTCATCATTGGAGTAAGTGGCAATAATAATAGCCCCCATCATTGGCGTCAGTGGCAATAATAATAGCCCCCATCATTATCGTCAGTGGCAATAATAATAGCCCCCATCATTGGAGTCAGTGGCAATAATAATAGTCCTCATCATTGGAGTAAGTGGCAATAATAATAGCCCCCATCATTGGAGTCAGTGACAATAATAATAGTCTTCATCATTGGAGTCAGTGGCAATAATAATAGCCCCCATCATTGGAGTCAGTGGCAATAATAATAGTCCTCATTATTGGAGTCAGGAGCAATAATAATAGCCCCCATCATTGGCGTCAGTGTCAATAATAATAGCCCCCATCACTTGCGTCAATGGCAATAATAGCCTTCATCACTGGTGTCAGTGACAAAAATAATAGCCTTCATCACTGGTGTCAGTGGCAATAATAATAACCTTCATCACTGGTGTCAGTGGCAGTAATATTAGCCCCCCAGCATTGATGTCAGTGGCTGCAATAGTAACCATCAGCCCTGGTGTCTGTGGATGCAATAAGTCCCTGCATTGATGTCAGCGTCAGCAATAATATCCTCCAAGAATGATGTCAATGGTTTCAATAATAACCTTCATCCCTGGGGTCAGTGGCCGCAGTGATAACCTCCAACATTGGTGTCATTGCTCACAATAATGTCCTC
Source organism: Lithobates pipiens (assembly GCF_037356315.1). Lineage (NCBI taxonomy): Eukaryota > Metazoa > Chordata > Amphibia > Anura > Ranidae > Lithobates > Lithobates pipiens. The sequence continues at coordinate 123,996,250 of NW_027507788.1, forward strand.
CAGCATTGGTGTCATAAACCACAATAATAAACCCAATGGTCCTAATATAGAAAATATATCAGGAAAGAAAACCTTTCCTATACAAATAAATAATCACATTTTCTCCCTATACAGCTTCAGGCTTGAAGGTCAGGATGTAACAGAGTGCCTTGAAAACAACACGTGGACGAATGCTGCTCCTCTGTGCCAAAGTATGTTCTGCACGTTTTGTTGTTTCGCTAAATGAATTAAATACATACTTATATGTAAAAGTCTAAAACATTTTATTGCATTCTGCACTATAGTATACTATATTAACTATAACAGAAGAACACCATGGGGGTTATTTACTAAAGCTGGAGAGTGCAAAATCTGGTGCAATTCTGAATAGTAACCAATCAGCTTCCAGGTTTAATTGCTTATTTGAACAAGCTAAGGTTAGAAGCTGATTGGCTACCATTCCCACAGCTGCATCAGATTTTGAGTGTACCAGTTTTAGCAAATCGCCCCCTGTTTGTTTGTCCTTAACCTTTGCTTGCATTTTGTTATTGCAAGTTTGGCCTTTGTTGGCAGGTGCCCTGCTGTATTTCTAGTTTCTGTCTCCAAAACAAAGTTTTTTTGTGTACCATGTGACCTTTTCACACTGTCATTAACTAATGTAGTAAAGCATATCTTCCAACTGTCCCTGATTTCGAGGGACTGTCCCTGATTTGGAGCAATGCCCCTCTGTCCCTCTTTCCTCCTCATTTGTTCCTCATTTTGGTCTGATCTATATAGTTGTATATGAAATGCACTTTTTATCCTTCAATAAGTGTTTCCCAGTGCTATACCTTTAATCTGATTTCTAAATTGCTGCATTTGTACATTTTAAAAGCCAATATAAAGAAACAGTAGTGGTAAAAAAAAAAGCACTCGTGGATATAATTAACCTTTTTTGGAGTTAATTTTCCTTTAACCTCCCTGGCGGTATGATTATTTCCGATTTTTTTTATTTTTTATTTTTTTAGGCATATATATAAAAAAACAAAATAAAGAGAGGGCACTGTGGACTTTAATTGGTGCATATGGACAAACAATTGAACCACTTTAGGACTGCCGCATGTAATTATATGTCGGCACAATGGCAATGACAGGCACAAGCACGTACCCGTACGTGCTCGCCTTCCAGCGGGTGGGGGGTCAGATCGGACCCCCTCCCACTGGCTGCGGTGGTCCGTTTTGCTTCAGGAGCGATCCGGGATGAGGGGATGGCCGTTGGTTTCTGGCCATCCCCTCTCGATCGCTCCTGGCGAATGAGCAGCTTCCCCTGCCTGTGTAGTGTAAACACAGGCAGGAGGAAGTGATGTCACTCTCCTCGGGGCGGTCTTTTTGACCGGCCGGCGAGGAGAGAAGACATCCTAGTAAGTGCACCAACACTAAGTGTTAGGTCCAGGGTAGCCCCCTACCCCCCCATAAAGGTTTAACCCCCTGATTGCCCCCCAGGTAACCCTTTCACCCCCTTTTGCCAGTGTCACTAAGTGATCATTTTTCTGATCGCTGCATTAGTGTCACTGGTGCCGCTAGGTAGCTAATTATTTTTTAGGTTCACCGCCAGGTTTTTATAGCGTCAGGGACCCCCATATACAACCTAATAAAGGTTTTAACCCCCTGATTGCCCCTAGAGTTAACCCTTTCACCAGTGATCACTGTATAAGTGTCACTGGTGATGCTGGTTAGCCAGTTAGTTATTTTGTTATTTAGGTTCCCCGTCAGGTTTTTCTATAGCATCAGGGACCCCCATATACTACCTAATAAAGGTTTTGACCACCTGATTGCCCCTAGTTAACCCTTTCACCAGTGATCATCGTATAAGTGTTACGGGTGATGCTGGTTAGTTAGTTTGCTTTTTATAGCATCAGGACACCCACCATTTATTATCCAATAAAGGGTTAACCCCCTGATCACCCGGCGGTGATATCAATTAGGTTTTAGGGTCAGACAGGGTTTGCGTTGCCCCAGGCAGCGCTAGGTTAGTGCCGGTACCGCTAACACCCACGCGCAAAGCATACACCTCCCATAGTGGTATAGTATCTGAACAGATCAATATCTGATCTGATCAGATCTATACTAGCATCCCCAGCAGTTTAGGGTTCCAAAAAAATGCATTGTTAGTGGGATCAGCCCAGATACCTGCTAGCACCTGCATTTTGCCCCTCCGCCCAGCCCACCCAAGTGCAGTATCGATCGATCACTGTCACTTACAAAACACAGCTAGGCTCCCAAAAAGTCCCCCCCATGTGGTATCCCCATACTCAGGAGAAGCAGCAGAATGTACTTTGGGGTATAATTTCACACATGCCCATAGCATGTGTGAGCAATATATCATTTAGTGACAACTTTGTGCAAAAAAAAAAAAGTTTGTAATATTCCCGCAACTTGTGGCAAAACATAAAATATTCCATGGACTCAACATGCCTCTCAGTAAATAGCTTGGGGTGTCTACTTTACAAAATGGGGTCATTTTGGGGGGGGGGGGGGGGGTGTTGTGTTATTTTGGCATTTTATGGCCTTTCGAAACTGTGATAGGTAGTGAGGAGTGAAATCAAAAATTTGCACCCTTAGAAATCCTGAAGGCAGTGATTGGTTTTCGGGGGGCCGTACGTGGCTAGACTCCCAAAAAGTCCAACACATGTGGTATCCCCGTACTCAGGAGAAGAATATATTTTGAGGTGCAATTCCACTTATAACTATGGCATGTGTGAGCAATATATAATTTAGTGCAAACTTTTTGTAATTTTTTTTTTGTCATTATTCAATCGCAAAAAAAATATTCAATGGGCTCAACATGCCTCTCAGCAATTTCCTTGGGGTGTCTACTTTCCAAAATGGGGTCATTTGTGGGGGTTTGTACTGCCCTACTATTTTAGCACCTCAAGAAATGAGATAGGCAGTCATAAATTAAAAGCTGTGTAAATGTACTCTAGTTTGTACTCTAAGAATGTACTCTAGTTTGTAGACGCTATAACTTTTGCGCAAACCAATAAATATACGCTTATTGACATTTTTTTTTACTAAAGACATGTGGCTGAATGCATTTTGGCCTAAATGTATGACTAAAATTGAGTTTATTCGATTTTTTTTATAACAAAAAGTAGAAAATATCTTTTTTTTTCCCAAAATTTTTTTCCATTTATATCGTAAAAAATAAAAATCGCAGAGGCAATAAAATACCATCAAAAGAAAGCTCTATTTGTGGGAAGAAAAGGACGCAAATTTCGTTTGGGTACAACATTGCATGACCGCGCAATTACCAGTTAAAGCAGTGCAGTGCGAAATTGTAAAAAGACCTCTGGTCCTTAGGCTGACAATTGGCCCGGGGCTTAAGTGGTTAAAGAAAATTTTACAATCTTTATTCACATAAGATTAATGGATAAAAACATGCATATAAAATGGGTGAACAATAAAATCCTTATTCAATATGGTGGACTCCCTTGTAGACTCCAACTATGTACAGGAGGTCCTAATTCACCTTGATATTACCTTTAAGCATTTCATAGGGATAATCAGCTTTTTCAGGAGGGCTCCAAGGGGTAATTGTCTATGTAGCACTGACCCCCGAAGGAGCTGCTAATTTGAGTTGGGCCTGCACTCTTCTGAGAAACCCCCTTTCTGTATAACTCTGTCACCTTGGCACAGCTGTGGTGCAATAATAATACAGTATAATATAAACAGTATAGGGTACCTGTATCGATCCCTCAGGATCCTCTGGCTCCACCTGGTGGGACAATTGGCAACGGTCCCACTAGATTGGGAGGGATCCCACTGGATGTAGTTCCTTTGGCCGGTTTGGTGGCCCGTATCTTCGCCTTTGGCTTTGGGGGTCTTTTAGAGGTGGAGGGTGTTGGAGTCCGTATGAGAGGTTTTCCAATAGCCAGGCACCCAATTGACTCCTTCACTGGGGCCCTCTGAAGTTTTCTGCTGGCTGTTTGGACTTTCTCCCGCTCGGCTCAGGCACATTCGCCTGAAATGTCCTATCCCTCCACATTTAAAGCAGGTTCTAGGTGTGGGTCTGGTAGGGAGGTCGAAGGTCTCTGGGGTGTCTTTTGATAGTACTTTCTCCAAATGAGGACTTGCCATTTAAGTCATCAGTATTGTCATCATTTCCAGAATCTCTCTCTGGGTCTGGAGCAACTTCTCCCATCCGGTCTGACTTGCGGAAAGGTGATGATTGGGCGAAAGCCATGATCCTTGTTCAGCCTTTGCTGCCAGTACACTGGGCTCCCAGACATCCGAGGGAGCATCCACTTGTCGTACCTCAACACAGGAAGGGCTAGGGGGATGGAGTTTCCTCTGTTTCTGGTCTCTCTCAAGCTCTACTTTCTCTGCTTCGTTCACCTTCTCTATAAGGACTTCATCTGGTGTGGAGGGGTTCTCCGAGCTACCTTGACATGGTCACTCTTTAACCCTGTGGTCACTGATCTCCGGAATTTCCGTTTTATGAGTTCAGCCCCAAAGTGATCTCCGAGTGCCTCCTCTTGCGTGGCTGCCAACAGGTGATCCTTGAGTTCAATAGCCCGGAATAGAACGTTTTTGGGAGATCTCGTTATCGCCTTGCGTAATGTTCATCAGTTTATAATACAACTCGGGAATATCTTCCTCCTCATAGTAGCTCTTTAGAACCCTCATCAACTGGTTCAGGGCCATTCCAGCTTTCCTTTCCAACATAGCTCTGACGCTAGACCCGGGACTGATAGCCTGAATTACTGCCTCCTTAATTTCAGAGTCTGAATATCCTTTCTCTAGTCCCAACTCTACTTGGTGTGAGAGACTGTTTATCTTTCTGTCCTTTTTCTCCTATTTGACCATCTATGCGGAAATCTTTCCAAATGGTTATTTCTTGCAAAGGGCCCAAAGTGTGCATCTTCTGCACTGGGCTAGGGCTCTCAACTTCCTGAGAGGCACGGGCTCCACCAATGCGTGCAGCCATACGTCCGGAGGCCTCCTGAAATTTCACATTTATTTCTTCAAAGTGTCACTTCAGATCAGCTACCTGTTGCCCCCACATCTCCACAGACTGGCCCCCACATCTCCACAGACTGGCCCCCACTGGCCCCCACAGACTGGCCCCCACAGACTGGCCCCCACATCCAGACTAGCCCCCACAGACTGGCCCCCACATCCAGACTAGCCCCCACAGACTGGCCCCCACATCCACAGACTGGCCCCCACATACTACACAGACTGGCTCCCACATACTACACAGACTGGCCCCCACATACTACACAGACTGGCCCCAACATACTACACAGACTGGCCTCAACATACTCACTGCACGGACTGGCCCCCGACAGAACATATGATCTCCTGTCCTCCAAGTGGCAGCCGTCGTTGCCGCACTGACTTTGAACTGTGGCGCCCACTGCTCTTCACACACACACACACTGGCAGCGGGGGTGGGCCGCACCACAGGTTCTCTATTGAAGACCAGCTTCTGGTCTTCTTAAAAATGGCGGCTGGCGGAGACATTGTCTCAGCCAGCCGCGGACCTCTAGCGGCCGGCGGCGAAAAACTGGAAATTTGAATTTCCCGGGACAAACCGAATTTCCCGGGACAAAATTAATTTGGGACAAATGTCCTAATCCTGGGAATGTCCCAGGAAATTCGGGACAGTTGGCAACTATGCTTCAGTACATATGTACGCATACAAAGAATGTATGCAAGTGTACATACAAATACACCAAACATTACAATGCATTGTGCTTATTTACTCCCTGGAGTCATGCTTTTACTCTACTAAGATGCCAACCAGGAAAATGCATCCCTTCCTGGAACCCCTGATTTGTCAAAAGTAGGGGCCTCAAATGAGACCAGCTAGGGGGAAGTTAGGGGACAGGAGATTAAACTCATAAATGTATAGATCTATATACATTATATGTAGCATATCAAGATCTATACCTATTTAGTAAGTACCTGCTTAGTTACAATAAATGTGTAGTGCCTGTATCGTATGTGAATAAAGATTGTAAAAATAACTTTAAATTGTTTGTCTTTATGAACCAATTAAAGTTCACAGTGCCCTACCTTTGGGGTCTTTTTTTGATATACAGTATGTAATAAGGATGTAGTGTTGTTTTACATATCTATAGATTTGATTATCTTATTTTTTAAAGTATCTTTCCTAAAAAATTGTCTTTCCTATCCGACCAGATTCAAACTATTGGCAACTATATTTTTTTCAGTGACATTTTGAATCAGATTTTGTTAAGTTATACAGACTATTATGAAACACACTTTGATACTTGAGAACCGTAGTTATAAGCCTGACTAGGAGCCTGTTATAAAAACACTTCAAGATCAGACTGCAGCCAGGGATCTTTTCAAGTCCTGACTAAAATCATGATTGTTAATGAGCTAAGGTTTGGCCCGAACCCACTGGAAACTCCCAAGTAACAACATGCTGCCATTCCAATCAGCTGTGTCCTGCAGAAGCATGTAACAAAGGTGCAGGGATGCTGATGACACCATTGACCTAATATGCCCACATGACCATATTTGATCACTTACATTGTCCAAACATGGCCATCTGCCTGTATTAGGTCAATGATGTCACTAACATCCCCAGACTCAGCTTGGCTGGAGCCTTAGCTCACCCCTACTCATGATGACAAATTAGGCTCAAGCTACAAAGCTAACACATAACAACAGATTTACATACTCTTTTTTTTATTTTATTTTATTTTAAAGCAATTTTTTTTTAGCTGGTTTCAATGATAGTTGAAAATTAGAGTCACATGTCTAAAATAAAGTTCATAACCCTTGTTCAAAACCTTTGTCAAATGAACATATTTGGTCTCATAGCTACGTGTAATTGGATCACCATTGTGAAAATATTTAATTCTGAAAACTGCATGTGGTAAATACTAATGATAGCATTGAGGATAATAACTTCCTATATTTCTTTGATGTTGAAACAAAGTATAATTAAGGGAATATTCAATTATTCCCATGGTTTAAATAAAAACAGTTGCTGTTGCAGTTCAAGCACCTCTGGCATAAGGTTGCCATTTGTCCCCATTTTCCACATTTTCAGGGGTCTTTTCCTAGAAAACAAATGTCCTTGGCACATACTGGCCACAAAGAAAGTGTAAACATTACACTATGCTGGTGCCTTGGCTACCCCTGTATGGCACTGCTGATCTGTATAGACAATTGCACATACAAGCTAATATGTATGTATTGTCATTTTGAGGTGACTGAGGCACCTGCACATCTGACATAATTATTCCTGACATCTGTTCTCCATGTGATACCTACTCTTGAACTCTGCACTCTGTACGTCTTTTAACCCTTATCTCTGAACTGTGTGCCTCACTTATTCTTAAGACCTGCTCCCTGTGCATCACTTACCCCTTACTTTTGAATTCTGAGCACCTATTATTCCTTCCCCCTGCACTCTATACATTACTTTATCCTGACCTATGCTCTCTGTGCATTACTTACTCTTGATCTCTGCTCTCTGTAAGTCACTTACTCCTCACCTCTACCCTCTGCATATCACTTGCTTGTGACCTCTGTACACTATGGGGGTTATTTACTAAAGAAAAATCCCCTTTGCACTGCAAGTGCACTTGGAAGTGCAGTCACTCTAAATCGAAGTGGTAGATCTGAAATGAGTAGAAGCTCTGCTGATTTTATCATTCAATCATGTGCAAGCTAAAATGCTGTTTTTTATTTTCCTTGCATGTCCCCCTCAGATCTACAGCGACTTTATTCCCAAGTGCACTTGCAGTGCAAAGTGGGTTTCCTTTAGTAAATAACCCCCATTGGGGTTCACTTAGTACTGACTCCTGCACTCTTTCACTTATTCCTGACCATTGCGCACTATGCATCACTTACTCCTGACCTCTGCTCTCCATGTGTTACCTACTCCAGACCTCTGCACTGTGCATTAAGCATTCCTGACATCTGCACCCCATACAAAAAGGCAAAAGAAAGATATTATCAACACTATACATTTCAGTACAGGTAATTACTGTATACATAGCAGAATACAATATTTTTTCTGTAGATGTTTTCCAACTGTATGTTTCCCCTAGGCCACCAGTCATACAAAATATTAGCATTAGAATCTGGACTATCAACAAATGGCTTTGGGGACATACCATAACATGTATTTATTAATATTACTGCTGCTCCTGAGTGAATAACATTTAATTATTGTACTTTAAATTAGTTCAGTCCAGAGTCCAGAAAATGTATAGCATAGTTGCCAACATTGTAAAAAAAAAATTCGGGACACTTTTTGGGCAGTAGGTGTAGTTGTGTTATAATTATTGGGCAGGCATGCAGTTCTAGGTGTGACATAGGAAAAGGTGAGAAAATATGGGCGTGGCTTACGCAAAATGGTGGACGTGGCTTACATGGGGCGTGGTTAGTGTCTGAGATGAATGCGGGATGGAGAGGGAAAGGAGGGTGGAGGGATGGAGGGACAGCAGCCCCCCCAGATCCTACACCACAATAGCAATATGTGTTTTCCAGAGTTTGACAATCAGCAGATAAAGATACTCCAAATACCTGGTGTTAGCGCTTCAATCATCCCGGCACCATGATTGTTATGGTGTCAGGATGATTGAAGCGCATTATTTCTATTATTACATTGTAATATGAAATGAAATCATTCAACTCACCATAATGCAGAATCAGTGGGAGCCATGAGCGCGTCACTAGCCACGTTGCCTGCCACCAGATGCCATCAGGTGCCCCCAGTAGAGTCCCTCCTTACCCTATGCGGCTTTAAGCACACTACCAAGTCACAGCAATCAATTCAAGGTCACTATTCACAAGTCCCCAGGAAGTTACCTCCTTCCAGGATCACCTGGACAGAGCCCAGTGAGTGAGATGGGACCTCTCAGGACCAGATCCTTTTGTGGTGTGGTTTTGAAGTCAGCTCCAAGTAGAGTCCTTCCAGTGACACGTCAAATTCTTTCTTATAATGTAATCTAGAATCTGTAATGTAATCTGCCCAGCCATGCTAATTCATGTCCAGCTATGCCCAGCCATGTTCATCCATGTCCAGCCATGTCCAGCCATGCTCATCCATGCCTAGCCATGCTCCTCCATGCTCATCCATGCTCATTCATGCTCAGCCATGCCCAGCCATGCCAAGCCATGCCCACCCATGCCTAGCCATGCAAATTAATGCCCAGCCATGGTCACCCATGCTCCATCCATACCCAGCCATGCTCATCCATGCCCAGTCATGCACAGCTATGCCCAGCCATGCCCATCCATTCTCCATCCATTCCCAGCCATGTTCATCCATTCCCAGCCATGCTCATCCATTCCCAGCCATGCTCGTCCATTCCCAGCCATGCTCGTCCATTCCCAGCCATGCTCGTCCATTCTCATCCATGCCCAGCTCTGCTCATCCATGCTCAGCCATGCTCATCCATGCCCACCCATGCTCATCCATGCCCAGTCATGCACAGCTATGCCCAGCCATGCCCATCCATTCTCCATCCATTCCCAGCCATGCTCATCCATTCCCAGCCATGCTCATACATTCTCATCCATGCGCAGCCCTGCTCATCCATGCCCACCCATGCTCATCCAAGCCCAGCCATGCTCATCAATGCTCATTCATGCTCACCCATGCTCAGCCATGCTCATCAATGCCCAGCCACGCCCATCCATGCTCAGCTATACCCATCCATGCCCAGCCTTGCTCATCCATGCCCAACATGCTCATCCAGACATTTCCATGCTCAGCCATGCTCATCCATGCTCAGCCATGCCCATCCATGTTCATCCATGCAAGCCATGATCATCCATCCCCATCCATTCTCATCCATGCCCAACCGTGCTCATCCATGCCCAGCGATGCTCTTCCATCCCCTTCTGTGCCCATCCATGGCTCATCCGTGCCCATCTTTGGCTCATCCATGGCCATCTATGGCTCATCTGTGCCCATCCATGGCTCATCCATGGCTCATCCATGCCACATGTGTGCTCACCCATGCCTCATCCGTGTCTCATCCATGCCACATCAGTGCTCATCCATGCCACATCAGTGCTAATCCTTGCCACATCCATACCACATCAGTGCTCATCCGTGTCACATCAGTACTCATCCATGCCACATCAGTTCTCTTCCGTGCCACAACCATGCCACTACAGTGCCCATCAGTGTCTCACAAAAGTGTAATAGGTAGTCAAATTAGATGTGTAATTTATGCTCCTAGAACACCTGATGGTGCTCCCTGCATGTTGGGCCTCTGTGTGTGGCCAGGCTGTGTAAACATCTCACACATGTGATATTGCCATACTCAGGTGGAGTAGCAGAATATATTTCGAAGTGTAATTTTCACTATGTACATGCTATGTGTAGAAATATCTTATAAATGAACAACTTTGTGTAAAAAACATTGGGGTGTTTGCTTTACAAAATGGGGTCATTCTTTGTGCGTTTCCATTGTCCTGGTTCTCCAGGGCCTTCAAAAGTGTAATGCCTCGTACACACGGTTGGATTTGTTCGATGGGAGCCTTTTGTTGGAAATTCCGACCGTGTGTAGGCTCAATCGGACAGTTTTCATCGGAATTTCCGTCACACAAAATTTGAGATCTGGTTCTCAAATTTTCCGACAACAAAGTCCGTTCACGCAAATTCTGATCGTATGTACACAATTCCGATGCACAAAGTGCCACGCATGCTTTGAATCAAGCAGAAGAGCAGCACTGGCTATTGAACTTAATTTTTTCATTTTTCTCGGCTTGTCGTATGTGTTGTATGTCACCATGTTCTTGACGTTTGGAATTTCCGACCAACTTTGTGTGACCATGTGTATGCAAGATAAGTTTGAGCCAACATCGTCGGAAAAAAAACATGGGATTTTGTTGTCGGAATGTCCGATTGTGTGTACAAGGCATTAGAGGTAGTCAATAAATTAAATGTCTAATTTATGTCCCTAGAACACCTGATGGTGCTCCCTGCATGTTGGGCCTCTGTATGTGACCAGGCTGTGAAAAAGTCTCACACATGAGGTATCACCAAACTCAGGAGGAGTAGCAGAGTATATTTTGGGGTGTAATTTTTGGTATGCATATGCTGTGTGTGAGAAATAACTTATGACAATTTGGTTGATAAAAAAATCTTTTCTTTTGCAAAGAATTGTGGGAAAAAAATACAAATTGAATAAACTCACCATGCCTTTTACTAAATACCTTGGCATGTCTACTTTCCAAAAAGGGGTCATTTGGGGGCATTTGTACTTTCCTGGCTTGTAAGAATTGAGATAGGCTGACAGTAAATCACGTGTGATCAGATGTGATCAATTTTCAGAGATTGGCACCATAGTTTGTAGACGCTATAACTTTCACAAAGACAAAACATTATACACTTATCTTAGTTATTTTTACTAAAGATATGTAGCAGTATACATTTTGCCCAAAATGTATGAAGAAAAATTACTAATTTGCAAAATGTTATAACCAAAACGAAGAAAAATGCATTTTGTTTTTTTTTTACAAAACTTTTGGTCTTTTTTCATTTATAGCGCAAAAAATAAAAATCCCAATGGTGATCAAATACCACCAAAAGAAAGTTCTATTTGTGTGAAAAAAAAGGCCACAAATCCAAAGTGTGAGAGCACTGAAAGCTCAAAACTGGTCTGGTTAGGAAGGGGGTTTAAGTATCCATTGGGCAAGTGGTTAAAGTGGTTGTATACCCACATTTTTAACTTTTACCTACAGGAATAGTGATGGACGAACTTCCGACGGGACGTTTCGCGAACGCGAAACGCGAACGGGCACAAACGTTCGCGAAAACGACCGTTCGCCGCGGGCTCCATTGACTTCAATGGGAGGCGAATTTCGCAAACCTTTAGGTCGAATTTGCGGCCACGGGGTAATTATTAGGGGGTAGCACGTAGTCCCACCACCTGGACAATAGCATAATACATGTATGAGGTGAATTTGGGATCGATAACTACAAGCATTTTTTTTTTATTTGGGAAATTGTTCTGACAATTCAGGACTATGGAGCTAATGAAGGCAATGGAGGAGAGGGAAGGTCAGGGACCAGGGTAGGCAAACAAGAGGGTGCAGGAGATACAGAGCACTGACAGCAGCACCGTAATACAGAGCACTGACATCAGCACCGTGACATACAGCGCTGACAGCAGCTCCGTGACATACAGCGCTGACAGCAGCTCCGTGACATACAGCGCTGACAGCAGCTCCGTGACATACAGCGCTGACAGCAGCTCCGTGACATACAGCACTGACAGCAGCTCCGTGACATACAGCGCTGACAGCAGCTCCGTGACATACAGCGCTGACAGCAGCACCGTGACATACAGCGCTGACAGCAGCTCCGTGACATACAGCGCTGACAGCAGCTCCGTGACATACAGCGCTGACAGCAGCTCCGTGACATACAGCGCTGACAGCAGCTCCGTGACATACAGCGCTGACAGCAGCTCCGTGACATACAGCGCTGACAGCAGCTCCGTGACATACAGCGCTGACAGCAGCTCCGTGACATACAGCGCTGACAGCAGCTCCGTGACATACAGCGCTGACAGCAGCTCCGTGACATACAGCGCTGACAGCAGCTCCGTGACATACAGCGCTGACAGCAGCTCCGTGACATACAGCGCTGACAGCAGCACCGTAAGCAGCCCCAGGAGGAAGTCAGCACAGCACAGGGATGGTGTGATCCCCTCATAATAAGAACCCCCAGGAGGAAGTCAGCACAGCACAGGGATGGTGTGATCCCCTCATAATAAGAACACCCAGGAGGAAGTCAGCACAGCACAGGGATGGTGGGAACCCCTCATAATAAGCAGCCCCAGTAGAAATATGACACCGCTCAACCTCTTCAAAGAGGAGGGTAGGGGCATATAGTACGGTGTGCTTTTTTGGGTCAGGGAAGTGAGCCAAATGAATTAAGAAGGTCTGTGTGCTTGATTCCAAAAATTGTTTATAGACATATACATGGTCTACTGATCACATGTGTTGAATTCCTCCGAGATCCATGCCTCATTCATTTTTAGAAATGTGAGGTAGTTAACACTGTGGTGAGCTAGGCGAGTACGCTTATCGGTCACAATCCCCCCTGCTGCGCTGAACGTCCTTTCGGACAGGACACTGGATGAGGGGCAAGCCAACAGTTCGATTGCAAATTGGGCAAGCTCTGGCCAGAGGTCAAGCCTGCCCACCCAGTAGTCTAGGGGTTCATCACTCCTCAGAGCGTCCACATCGGCCGTTAACCCAATGTAGTCGGACACCTGACGGTCTAGGCGTTCCCTGATGCTGGATCCGGATGACACCTGTCGATGGGTCGGCTGAAAGAATGACCTCATATCCGAAGTCACCAACACATCTTCAAACCGGCCTCTTCTTGCAGGCGCTGTTGGATTGGTACCCGCAAATCCTTCTCTGGGAGTGGGAATTGCTCCTCTGCCAGCGCACGCAAAAGCAGAATGCAGCATTTCTCGAAGCAAGGCCTGGAAGTGCTGCATTCTGACAGCCCTCTGCGACGGCGGTAACATTTCCGCCATTTTGTGTTTGTACCGGGGGTCTAAGTACGTTGCCACCCAGTACTGGTCCTTGACCCTCATGCTTTTTATACGGGGGTCCCTATTAAAACACTGGAGCATGAAGGCCCCCATTTGCACTAAAGTGGAAGCGGTGTGGTGGCCTGGCTCCTGCTCATCATCCAGGATAATGTCGTCCTCTTCATTCTCCTCTCCCCATCCTCGCACAACAGGGATCCCAGAAAGGTTTAAAGCATGCTCTTCTTGCTCCTGCTCATCCGCCCCGGCACCATCCTCCTCTGACTCCTCATCAGACTCCTGTTGTTGACTTGTCTCAGATAGAGTAGCCCCCCCTGGGAATTCATCCAGCATTGCGACTTCCTCATCTTCCCGCTCCTGCTCCTCCACAGCCTGATCAATGACACGACGCAATGCACGCTCCAGAAAGAAGGCATAAGGTACCATGTCACTGATGGCGCCATGGCTGCGACTGACCAGTTTGGTGATCTCCTCAAATGGCCGCAGAAGTCTGCATGTGTCGCGCATGAGCAGCCACTGGCGCGGTGAAAAAAAACCCAGCTCCCCAGAACCGTTTCTTTCGCAGAGTTCATACAGGTAGACGTTAACTGCACGTTTCTGCTGGAGCAGCCTATCAAGCATATAGAAGGTTGAGTTCCATCGCGTCGGGCAATCGCAAATAAGACGTCTGACCGGCAGATGGTGTCGCCGCTGAATGTCAGCAAGGCGAGCCATGGCCGTGTAAGATCTTCTGAAATGGGCCGAGATTTTCCTTGCCTGCCGCAAGATGTCCTGGACCCCAGGGTATTTGACAAGGAATCGCTGCACGACCAAGTTTAAGACGTGTGCCATGCACGGCACGTGCGTGATTTTGCCCTGTTTCAATGCGCTAAGCAGATTGGCACCGTTGTCACACACCACTTTACCAACTGTCAAATTGAGCGGTGTTAGCCACTCATCTGCCTGTGAACGCAAAGCTGAAAGGAGTGCCGGGCCAGTGTGGCTCTTTGCTTCCAGGCACAACAGACGCAGCACGGCATGGCAACGTCTCACCTGGCATGTGGAATAGGTTCTGGGGAGCTTGGGCGGTGCAGTGGAAGAGACGCTAGCAGCGGAAAAGGAGGAGGCAGCTGAGGAGGAGAGGGAGGAGGATGGAGTAGGAGGAGGAGAAGAAGAGTCAGGCCTGCATGCAATCCGTGGCGGTAAAACCAAATCTACACGGGTGCCACGGGTTACATGCTTGACGGCCGTCAGAAGGTTCACCCAGTGGGCAGTAAAACTGATATACCTTCCCTGCCCGTGTTTGCTAGACCACGTGTCTGTGGTCAGATGTATCTTGGCACCGACACTGTGTGCCAGAGATACATTCACTTGCCGCTGAACATGGCCATATAGCTCTGGGATGCCCTTCTCTGAGAAATACTTCCTTCCTGGGACCTTCCATTGTGGTGTTCCAATGGCCACAAATTTGCGAAAGGCCTCCGAGTCCACCAGTTTATATGGCAGTAGTTGGCGGGCTATGAGTTCTGACAAGCCAGCCGCCAACCGTTGGGCAAGAGGGTTATCCGGCGTCATCATTTTTTTACGCTCAAACATTAGGCCCACGGAAGCCTGCCTTTTTGCAGAAAAATGTGAGCTTGGCGTGATGGAAGGTGGAGTGGAGGACAATTGTGAGGAGAGAGGAGAAGGAGAAGTAGAAGACGAGGCTGGACGGTGAGAGCCTGCAGTGTGGCTTTGTGTGTTCCGTTGCTCCCACTGGGCTCGGTGATGGCTGCTCATGTGCCTTCTTAAGGCGGTCGTCCCTAGGTGAGTATTGGGCTTACCGCGACTAACGCGTTGACTGCAAAGATTGCAGATGGCAACGCTATTGTCAGCAGCGGACACGTTAAAAAAAGCCCACACTGCGGAGCCATGTGCCGGTGTCCTGGGAGCGCCAGATGTGACCGTACATGGTCGATGACTCGCTCCTGATACATTTGCAGTCTGCTTTGTCCCTGCTGTGCAATGTAAGTCATTGCTGCTTCTCCTCCCTATCTGCTGGTCCATATCTCCCTCTGAACTCCCCTCCTCTTCCTCTCTTGTGGGCACCCACGTGACATCACTAGACACGTCATCATCAACGTCACCTTCCCCACCGCTATAAGTAGAGTAGGCAGCAACACCGGGGACCAACCTCCTCCTTGGGCTGATCTGGGTACTGGCGTCAGACTGCTGAGTAGCGCTTGTTGCTACCTCCTCTTCCTGATCCAATACCAAGAGTGGCTGCGCATCAGAAATGTCCTCTTGATATGGATCGGAAAATAATTCCAGTGACTCAAGCGGAAGGTATGTGGTGGTGGTGGTGGTGGTCGTGTTGTTGGTGGTAGTGTCTTTGGGGGTGCACATAGCAGAGAGTGAAGAAGAGGGTGCAGATCGAGAGGATGAGGAGGGTGCAGAAGAGTAAGGCTGAGCGAGCCACTCAACCAAGTCTGGTGCATCCTTTAAAGTAATTGAACGCACCTTCTGCAACTTCCCACTTTGGCTCAAGCCTGTTGCTCCTGCCCTACCCCTACCACCCCTGCGGAAGGGCCTGCCTCTTCCTCTGCATGTCATTTTTTAAATGACCCTGTGACAAAACTCTTAGTCCCTATACCGCTGAAGGACTGCTGCAGTATAGGTGAGCGGTCAGCAGTGGTGCACGTCAACCCTATCTATTGTGGACCTATAGCGGTCCTTACAGAACAGCAGACTGTACCGCACTCAAGCCTATGTACCGTAGCACCCTATACCAAGTTACCAGTCCTTATAAGAACTTTTGTGGACCAAGCAGGTTGTGTGTTAGTGATTAGCAGACTGTACGTCAGTCCCTATACCAATGAAGGACTGCTGCAGTATAGGGCAGCGGTCAGCAGTAGTGCACGGCAACCCTATGTATTGTGGACCGATAGCGGTCCTTACAGAACAGCAGACTGTACCGCACTCAAGCCTATGTACCGTAGCACCCTATACCAAGTTACCAGTCCTTATAAGAACTTTTGTGGACCAAGCAGGTTGTGTATTAGTGTTTAGCAGACTGTACGTCAGTCCCTATACCGCTGAAGGACTGCTGCAGTATAGGGCAGCGGTCAGCAGTAGTGCACGGCAACCCTATGTATTGTGGACCGATAGCGGTCCTTACAGAACAGCAGACTGTAACGCACTCAGGCCTATGTACCGTAGCACCCTATACCAAGTTACCAGTCCTTATAAAAACTTTTGTGGACCAAGCAGGTTGTGTATTAGTGTTTAGCAGACTGTACGTCAGTCCCTATACCGCTGAAGGACTGCTGCAGTATAGGGCAGCGGTCAGCAGTAGTGCACGGCAACCCTATGTATTGTGGACCGATAGCGGTCCTTACAGAACAGCAGACTGTAACGCACTCAGGCCTATGTACCGTAGCACCCTATACCAAGTTACCAGTCCTTATAAGAACTTTTGTGGACCAAGCAGGTTGTGTGTTAGTGATTAGCAGACTGTACGTCAGTCCCTATACCAATGAAGGACTGCTGCAGTATAGGGCAGCGGTCAGCAGTAGTGCACGGCAACCCTATGTATTGTGGACCGATAGCGGTCCTTACAGAACAGCAGACTGTACTGCACTCAGGCCTATGTACCGTAGCACCCTATACCAAGTTACCAGTCCTTATAAAAACTTTTGTGGACCAAGCAGGTTGTGTATTAGTGTTTAGCAGACTGTACGTCAGTCCCTATACCGCTGAAGGACTGCTGCAGTATAGGGCAGCGGTCAGCAGTAGTGCACGGCAACCCTATGTATTGTGGACCGATAGCGGTCCTTACAGAACAGCAGACTGTAACGCACTCAGGCCTATGTACCGTAGCACCCTATACCAAGTTACCAGTCCTTATAAGAACTTTTGTGGACCAAGCAGGTTGTGTGTTAGTGATTAGCAGACTGTACGTCAGTCCCTATACCAGCAGACTGTACGTCAGTCCCTATACCAATGAAGGACTGCTGCAGTATAGGGCAGCGGTCAGCAGTAGTGCACGGCAACCCTATGTATTGTGGACCGATAGCGGTCCTTACAGAACAGCAGACTGTAACGCACTCAGGCCTATGTACCGTAGCACCCTATACCAAGTTACCAGTCCTTATAAAAACTTTTGTGGACCAAGCAGGTTGTGTATTAGTGTTTAGCAGACTGTACGTCAGTCCCTATACCGCTGAAGGACTGCTGCAGTATAGGGCAGCGGTCAGCAGTAGTGCACGGCAACCCTATGTATTGTGGACCGATAGCGGTCCTTACAGAACAGCAGACTGTAACGCACTCAGGCCTATGTACCGTAGCACCCTATACCAAGTTACCAGTCCTTATAAGAACTTTTGTGGACCAAGCAGGTTGTGTGTTAGTGATTAGCAGACTGTACGTCAGTCCCTATACCAATGAAGGACTGCTGCAGTATAGGGCAGCGGTCAGCAGTAGTGCACGGCAACCCTATGTATTGTGGACCGATAGCGGTCCTTACAGAACAGCAGACTGTACTGCACTCAGGCCTATGTACCGTAGCACCCTATACCAAGTTACCAGTCCTTATAAAAACTTTTGTGGACCAAGCAGGTTGTGTATTAGTGTTTAGCAGACTGTACGTCAGTCCCTATACCGCTGAAGGACTGCTGCAGTATAGGGCAGCGGTCAGCAGTAGTGCACGGCAACCCTATGTATTGTGGACCGATAGCGGTCCTTACAGAACAGCAGACTGTAACGCACTCAGGCCTATGTACCGTAGCACCCTATACCAAGTTACCAGTCCTTATAAGAACTTTTGTGGACCAAGCAGGTTGTGTGTTAGTGATTAGCAGACTGTACGTCAGTCCCTATACCAATGAAGGACTGCTGCAGTATAGGGCAGCGGTCAGCAGTAGTGCACGGCAACCCTATGTATTGTGGACCGATAGCGGTCCTTACAGAACAGCAGACTGTACTGCACTCAGGCCTATGTACCGTAGCACCCTATACCAAGTTACCAGTCCTTATAAGAACTTTTGTGGAACAAGCAGGTTGTGTGTTAGTGATTAGCAGACTGTACGTCAGTCCCTATACCGCTGAAGGACTGCTGCAGTATAGGTGAGCGGTCAGCAGTGGTGCACGTCAACCCTATCTATTGTGGACCGATAGCGGTCCTTACAGAACAGCAGACTGTAACGCACTCAGGCCTATGTACCGTAGCACCCTATACCAAGTTACCAGTCCTTATAAGAACTTTTGTGGACCAAGCAGGTTGTGTGTTAGTGATTAGCAGACTGTACGTCAGTCCCTATACCAATGAAGGACTGCTGCAGTATAGGGCAGCGGTCAGCAGTAGTGCACGGCAACCCTATGTATTGTGGACCGATAGCGGTCCTTACAGAACAGCAGACTGTACTGCACTCAGGCCTATGTACCGTAGCACCCTATACCAAGTTACCAGTCCTTATAAGAACTTTTGTGGACCAAGCAGGTTGTGTGTTAGTGATTAGCAGACTGTACGTCAGTCCCTATACCAATGAAGGACTGCTGCAGTATAGGGCAGCGGTCAGCAGTAGTGCACGGCAACCCTATGTATTGTGGACCGATAGCGGTCCTTACAGAACAGCAGACTGTAACGCACTCAGGCCTATGTACCGTAGCACCCTATACCAAGTTACCAGTCCTTATAAGAACTTTTGTGGACCAAGCAGGTTGTGTGTTAGTGATTAGCAGACTGTACGTCAGTCCCTATACCAATGAAGGACTGCTGCAGTATAGGGCAGCGGTCAGCAGTAGTGCACGGCAACCCTATGTATTGTGGACCGATAGCGGTCCTTACAGAACAGCAGACTGTACTGCACTCAGGCCTATGTACCGTAGCACCCTATACCAAGTTACCAGTCCTTATAAGAACTTTTGTGGACCAAGCAGGTTGTGTGTTAGTGATTAGCAGACTGTACGTCAGTCCCTATACCAATGAAGGACTGCTGCAGTATAGGGCAGCGGTCAGCAGTAGTGCACGGCAACCCTATGTATTGTGGACCGATAGCGGTCCTTACAGAACAGCAGACTGTAACGCACTCAGGCCTATGTACCGTAGCACCCTATACCAAGTTACCAGTCCTTATAAGAACTTTTGTGGACCAAGCAGGTTGTGTGTTAGTGATTAGCAGACTGTACGTCAGTCCCTATACCAATGAAGGACTGCTGCAGTATAGGGCAGCGGTCAGCAGTAGTGCACGGCAACCCTATGTATTGTGGACCGATAGCGGTCCTTACAGAACAGCAGACTGTAACGCACTCAGGCCTATGTACCGTAGCACCCTATACCAAGTTACCAGTCCTTATAAGAACTTTTGTGGACCAAGCAGGTTGTGTGTTAGTGATTAGCAGACTGTACGTCAGTCCCTATACCAATGAAGGACTGCTGCAGTATAGGGCAGCGGTCAGCAGTAGTGCACGGCAACCCTATGTATTGTGGACCGATAGCGGTCCTTACAGAACAGCAGACTGTACTGCACTCAGGCCTATGTACCGTAGCACCCTATACCAAGTTACCAGTCCTTATAAGAACTTTTGTGGACCAAGCAGGTTGTGTGTTAGTGATTAGCAGACTGTACGTCAGTCCCTATACCAATGAAGGACTGCTGCAGTATAGGGCAGCGGTCAGCAGTAGTGCACGGCAACCCTATGTATTGTGGACCGATAGCGGTCCTTACAGAACAGCAGACTGTAACGCACTCAGGCCTATGTACCGTAGCACCCTATACCAAGTTACCAGTCCTTATAAGAACTTTTGTGGAACAAGCAGGTTGTGTGTTAGTGATTAGCAGACTGTACGTCAGTCCCTATACCGCTGAAGGACTGCTGCAGTATAGGTGAGCGGTCAGCAGTGGTGCACGTCAACCCTATCTATTGTGGACCGATAGTGGTCCTTACAGAACAGCAGACTGTACCGCACTCAAGCCTATGTACCGTAGCACCCTATACCAAGTTACCAGTCCTTATAAGAACTTTTGTGGACCAAGCAGGTTGTGTATTAGTGTTTAGCAGACTGTACGTCAGTCCCTATACCGCTGAAGGACTGCTGCAGTATAGGGCAGCGGTCAGCAGTAGTGCACGGCAACCCTATGTATTGTGGACCGATAGCGGTCCTTACAGAACAGCAGACTGTAACGCACTCAGGCCTATGTACCGTAGCACCCTATACCAAGTTACCAGTCCTTATAAGAACTTTTGTGGACCAAGCAGGTTGTGTGTTAGTGATTAGCAGACTGTACGTCAGTCCCTATACCAATGAAGGACTGCTGCAGTATAGGGCAGCGGTCAGCAGTAGTGCACGGCAACCCTATGTATTGTGGACCGATAGCGGTCCTTACAGAACAGCAGACTGTAACGCACTCAGGCCTATGTACCGTAGCACCCTATACCAAGTTACCAGTCCTTATAAGAACTTTTGTGGACCAAGCAGGTTGTGTGTTAGTGATTAGCAGACTGTACGTCAGTCCCTATACCAATGAAGGACTGCTGCAGTATAGGGCAGCGGTCAGCAGTAGTGCACGGCAACCCTATGTATTGTGGACCGATAGCGGTCCTTACAGAACAGCAGACTGTACTGCACTCAGGCCTATGTACCGTAGCACCCTATACCAAGTTACCAGTCCTTATAAGAACTTTTGTGGACCAAGCAGGTTGTGTATTAGTGTTTAGCAGACTGTGCGTCAGTCCCTATACCGCTGAAGGACTGCTGCAGTATAGGGCAGCGGTCAGCAGTAGTGCACGGCAACCCTATGTATTGTGGACCGATAGCGGTCCTTACAGAACAGCAGACTGTACCGCACCCAAGCCTATGTACCGTAGCACCCTAGACAGACCAAGTTACCAGTCCTGATAAAGAGCTTTGTGGAACAAGTGAGTTGTGAATGATTAGCAGACTGCAGCAGAAGGGCAGCAGTCAAGTATAATATTCTTTCTATATTTGGAAGAAAGAATATTATACGTGTACAAGCCTATTACTGTACCACTGATACCAGTCCTGAAAAGAACCTTTGTGGAACTAATAGTAACAGCAAGTCTTTAAAATTATCCTCACTGCCTGACACACTGCTTCCTGCCTGTCCCTATACAAATTGGCAAAAAAGAGTAGGCTGGAACGATTAGCTGGAACAGCTCTTTTGTGGACCTGATAGTAACAGCTAATGATGATGATGATGATGATGATGAAGAAAGACTAATCTGGCTGAGCTGTCCCTAAAATAGCAGCATACAGCGCTCTGTCCCTTTATCTAAACTGACAAAAGAAACTCAGGCTGCTGACCTAACACCTATACCAGTCCTGAAAAGAACTTTTGTGTACCAAATAGCTAGCGTTTTCTCTGTCCCTACTCCACACAGGATCCTTTCCCTACAGTGACAGAAGAAAGAATGTAAAATGGCCACCGGATCGGGTGTATTTATAGGTTAGGGGGAATGTCCAAGTGTCCATGAGCTGTCATGTCTCAATTGGTTGTCCTGTAACACATGATAAACGTGTCACGAAAGGTTAAAGTTCTTGTATACATTAAACACGTAAGTCCGCCGGGGCGAACGACGGAAAAAGGCGTTCGAACCCGCGGACGGCGAAAGTCGGAAATTCGCCGCGAAACGACCGCCGGGCGAACCGTTCGGCCATCACTATACAGGAAAGCCTATAATAAGGCTTACCTGTAGGTAAAAAAAATATCTCCTAAACCTGTACGGTTTAGGAGATATTCCCCTCGGTATGCCCCGCTGACTGCAGCGGCGCATGCGCACAAGGGGTTTCTCGCCGTCAAAATCCGGCAGCGGCCGAGCGGCCGGACTGAAATCTCGACGATATCGCGGCTCCGGCCACTCACAGCGCCGGAGCCGCGATACCCGGAAGAAACACCGAGGGAGCATATCAGCTCCCTCGGCGGGGATCGGGCCAGATCTCGGGGCCTCGTTCTAAGGCAGGGGTCTCAAACTGGTGGCCCTCCAGCTGTTGTGAAACTACAAGTCCCATCATGCCTCTGCTTGTGGGGAGTCATACTTGTAACTGTCAGCCTTCCAATGCCTCATGGGACTTGTAGTTCCGCAACAGCTGGAGGGCCGCCAGTTTGAGACTCCTGTTCTAAGGTAAGTATTTCATAATGAGCTAGTATGCGGTGCATACTAGCTCATTATGCCTTTTGCTTTGCAGGTTTAAAAAAATAAAATAAATGTGCGGGTTTACTACCGCTTTAAACATAACACGTAGGGCAGAGCTGATGACCTCAAGCCGAGGTACTGGAAGTACATGTCTTAAAGGAAAATCAACCTTGTTACTTTAGTGAGTGAGTTTTATTCAATTATTTTAATAAACATTGGTGGAAATCGTTAATACACTATGATGGTCTATTCTTTTTAAACTTTGGAGGAGAAATTGGATTGATCTCTGGTGGAGATCCTGTGCAGGAGAGTAACTATAGCAATACCAACCCTGGTTAAGGGGAAAAGCGCATTTTTCACCTAAAATAATTTTGGGTAAAATACAGCAGGTAAGAGTATATATGTATGTCAGTGAAGGGGATTGCACAGCATATGGTGGGAATGCACATGATATATATATAGGAGACTCGTGTAGCGTGTCGATCGACTGATTAATGAACAATCGATCATAAATAAGGACACAGACACTGAAATTTTCACAAAAGTTTTATTTTGAATGACTTAACAAATAGTGTTTATTCACTTTATTGTTTCTTCACTTATTGTATTTGAGGACTTGTGTATAAGAATACATTATAAGAAAACAATATTGAGCTATGCACTAGTATAATAGTGTATTTTGATAGCTATATGTGGGGATGCATACAGTGTCAGCAGCAGTAGATTTTGTGTCACAAGATTAGGGTAATACATGTCTGCGCGGAAGTCTTTTTGTTTTGGAGTTCTTCCAGAGCCAGAACCTCAGCTAGGGTTGCCATCTCTACAGGAATGATCTGTACAGTCCAGGTTTTGACATTTGTGCCTGGTTTCCGTCCTCCTAAAACCCGGACACAGCAGCACACCTCCAGTCCCACAAACAATTGCAGCTGGTGAAGTTTTAGGATGGGGGGGGGGGCGCCAGACCCCGCCCTTCCTTTTTGCCCCCTCCCACTTGGTGAAAATGGGCGTGTTTTCAGCGAGATAGCGGGTGTGGCTCTAAGGTGGTGTGGTTAGCGTCTCAGAGGGAGGGACAGCAGGCCCAGATCCTACACAACAATAGAAATGTGTGTAGTCTAGAAAGTTTAACAATCAGCAGATAAAGATACTCCAAACACCTGATGTTAGCACTTCAATCATCCCGGCACCATGGTTGTTGTGGTATCAGGATGATTGAAGCGCATTATTTCTTGTAACACATTTTATTAACATGCATTATAACAGTTACACAGTGCATATCACTTGTTGAAGTGCGGGATTACAGATCATTTTGCGATAATGTAACAAATACTTTACATTCACAATGGGTGTCAGAACCCGAACAGTAAAATAGAGTGGTCACGGAAGGATACATTAAAAAAAGCACAACCAATGTATGATAAGGAAGGTTATAAATTAAAAGATACTTAAGGACGAGGGACAGAGCCTTCCTGAATTTGTGGGTCGATCCCATGTAGGGATCGTGGTACTGTGTGGTGGAAAATTTTCGGTGGGGGGGGGGTAGAAAGAGAAAAGGAGAAGAAGAGAAAGAGGTAGGAAATGTGAAGTAGGGGGGGTGGGGAAGGGGAAGGAGAGTGGGCAGAGGGGGGGAGGCCGGCCGGTCCACCCGGGCACGGGGGTCCGTAAAGAACAAAGATTTGTGTAACGTTGAACAAGCTATGTCAGCAGTCCAATGTATCTAAGTCAACATCAAGAGGCAAAAAGTGATCGGCCCATGGTTGCCAGATTTTATTATGTCTGGGGATAGGGATGAGCCGAACACCCCCCTGTTCGGTTCGCACCAGAACCTGCGAACAGACCTAAACTTCGTGTGAACTTTAGAACCCTATTAAAGTCTATGGGACTCGAACGTTCACAATCTAAAGTGCTCATTTTAAAGGGTAATATGAAAGTTACTGTCCTAAAAAGTGTTTGGGGACCTGGGTCCTGCCCCAGGAGACATGGATCAATGCAAAAAAAAGTTTTAAAAACGGCCGTTTTTTCAGGAGCAGTGATTTTAATAATGATTAAAGTGAAACAATAAAAGTGTAATATTCCTTTAAATTTCGTAGCTGGGGGGTATCTATAGTCTGCCTGTGAAGGGGCGCATGTTTCTGGTGCTTAGAACTGTCGCTGCACAAAGTGTCATTTGTGCAGGAAAAAAAGTCTTTTAAAATCACTTGCGGCTAAATTGTCGGGTCTCCGTAATACAGAGAACACTCAATGAGTGTTCTCTGTATTAGCCGACAATTCATTCATTCATTGATTAAAAAAAAAAAAAAGCGTGGGGGTTCCCCTAAATTCAATCAAAAGGCCCTTCAGGTCTGACATGGATATTAAGGGGAACCCCGTGTCAAATTTAAAAAAATAATTGACGTGGGGGTCCCCCCAAATATCCATACCAGACCCTACAGGTCTGATATGGATATTAAGGGGAACCCCGCATCAAATAAAAAAAAAAAATTGACGTGGGGGTCCCCCTAAATATCCATACCAGACCCTTTATCCGAGCACGCAACCTGGCAGGCCGCAGGAAAAGAGGGGGGGACGAGAGAGCGGCCCCCCCTCCCTCCTGAACCATACCAGGCCACATACCCTCAACATTGGGAGGATGCTTTGGGGGTCTGTGACCCCTCAAAGCACCTTGTCCCCATGTTGATAAGGACAAGGGCCTCATCCTCACAACCCTGGCCGTTGGTTGTGAGGGTCTGCGGGCGGGGGGCTTATCAGAATCTGGAAGCCCCCTTTAACAAGGGGACCCCCAGATCCCGGCCCCCCCCCTGTTTGAAATGGTAAGGGGGTACAAAAGTACCCCTACCATTTCACAAAGAAAGTGTCAAAATGGTTAAATAAGACAAACACACTTTTGAAAAATTCCTTTATTAAAAATAAAAAAAAAAAAAATAAATTCCAGCGGTGCTAATCCACTCTTGCTATCCAGCGACGGGTCTCCGGGGTCCAGCGATGGATGATCATATCCAGCGACGGGGGATCTCTCAGTCCAGCGCTGTCCATACCTCCTTCTTCTGTCTCCACTGCGGAGACACTGCAGAGAGCCGAGCGCTGACATTTCTTATATTGGGAGGGCGGGGCCACCCGTCACCTGACCCCCCCGTGTGGGTGACCCCGCCCCCTCTGATGTAACGCAGGTTTCCGTTACATCAGAGGGGGCGGGGTCACCCACACGTCACTGGGGAACCCCTGGCTTCCCTCTCCTGTGTCAGAGGGGCGGGGTCAGGTGACGGATGGCCCCGCCCTCCCAATATAAGAAATGTCAGCGCTCGGCTCTCTGCAGTGTCTCCGCAGTGGAGACAGAAGAAGGAGGTATGGACAGCGCTGGACTGAGAGATCCCCCGTCGCTGGATATGATCATCCATCGCTGGACCCCGGAGACCCGTCGCTGGATAGCAAGAGTGGATTAGCACCGCTGGAATTTTTTTTTATTTTTTTTATTTTTAATTTCAAACAGGGGGGGGGGGCGGGATCTGGGGGTCCCCTTGTTAAAGGGGGCTTCCAGATTCTGATAAGCCCCCCGCCCGCAGACCCTCACAACCAACGGCCAGGGTTGTGAGGATGAGGCCCTTGTCCTTATCAACATGGGGACAAGGTGCTTTGAGGGGTCACAGACCCCCAAAGCATCCTCCCAATGTTGAGGGTATGTGGCCTGGTACGGTTCAGGAGGGAGGGGGGGCCGCTCTCTCGTCCCCCCCTCTTTTCCTGCGGCCTGCCAGGTTGCGTGCTCGGATAAAGGGTCTGGTATGGATATTTAGGGGGAGCCCCACGTCAATTTTTTTTTTTAATTTGATGCGGGGTTCCCCTTAATATCCATATCAGACCTGAAGGGTCTGGTATGGATATTTGGGGGGACCCCCACGTCAATTATTTTTTTAAATTTGACACGGGGTTCCCCTTAATATCCATGTCAGACCTGAAGGGCCTTTTGATTGAATTTAGGGGAACCCCCACGCTTTTTTTTTTTTTAATCAATGAATGAATGAATTGTCGGCTAATACAGAGAACACTCATTGAGTGTTCTCTGTATTACGGAGACCCGACAATTTAGCCGCAAGTGATTTTAAAAGACTTTTTTTCCTGCACAAATGACACTTTGTGCAGCGACAGTTCTAAGCACCAAAAACATGCGCCCCTTCACAGGCATACTATAGATACCCCCCAGCTACGAAATTTAAAGGAATATTACACTTTTATTGTTTCACTTTAATCATTATTAAAATCACTGCTCCTGAAAAAACGGCCGTTTTTAAAACTTTTTTTTGCATTGATCCATGTCCCCTGGGGCAGGACCCGGGTCCCCAAACACTTTTTAGGACAGTAACCTGCATATTACCCTTTAAAATGAGCACTTTAGATTTCTCCCATAGACTTGTATAGGGTGTTCCGGCTTTTCGAATTTGCTGCGAACAGCCCAAATTGTTCACTGTTCGCTGAACAGGCGAACAGGCAATGTTCGAGTCGAACATGAGTTCGACTCGAACTCGAAGCTCATCCCTATCTGGGGAGGCGGTCAAGGAATTTGGCCTCAATCCTGCAATGAATCATAGCCTGTGTTACCCTATTCTTAAAAGCGGGCAGGGGTAAAGTTGTGGTCTTCCAGGCGTGTGCTATGGTTTGTTTCGCAGCGGTGGTGAGTTGGAGGAAGAGCTTCAGTTGATTACGAGTGCAGCACTCAGGAGATTTGTTAAGTAGAGCAAAGACAGGGTCTGGTTGTAGAGTGAATTTGAATAGAGTAGATGCCATTTGAAACACCGCCTCCCAGAATTGTTGGACTATCGGGCACGTCCACCAGATGTGTAAGTGGGTGCCAATGTCGGTGCAGCCCCTAAAACAGAGCGCCGAGTATCCTGGAACGTATTTAGCGATTCTAGCTGGAACTAAATACCAACGCATTAGTACTTTAAAATTAGCCTCTGAGGCAACAACATTTTGAGATGCGTTTTTGGTATTAGCCCAAATCTCGTCCCAGGTATCAACGTCTAGGTCTCTAGAAAGATCAGTCAACCATCTCGTTGCATAGGGTGGAAGGGAAGGGGGGGGTGGAGAGTGAGGTGGGCATATAGTTGTGATATGATGCCTGGGGCATGCGGATCTGAGTCGCATGTTTTTTCATAGAATGACATGTGGTGTTGAGTCGGACTGGGCTTAGGCAGGGATTGTAAGAAATGTAGAATTTGAAGGTAACGGAAGTATTCCGTACGGGGAAGGTGATATTGTTCATGGAGTTCCTGGAATGTTTTTGGCAAGCCACCCTTCAGGAGGTCTGAGACTCTAGTTATGCCTGCTCCGGACCAGGCTGTAAAAAGGCCTGGTTCAGTGAAAGCTGGGGGGAAGAGCGGGTTACCAAAAATAGATAGTAATGGAGTGTGTGTGGATATGAGTGCGGAGGATTTGCGAGTTACGTCCCAGACTTTCAAAGAATGCACAGTTACTGGGTTTGTAAGGGAGCCTCTCTTGGAATGGGGTAACCAGAGTAGGTTAGAAATGGCAATGGGGTGGACATCTACAGCTTCAAGGCTAACCCATAGGGGAACTTCTGACTTAGCGTGATAAAGAGCTAGTTGGGCCACCTGAGCAGCTCGATAGTATTGTGAGAAGTTGGGCACCCCTAAGCCGCCCTGTGTCCCGTGGCGGAAGAGGACGGATCTAGCGATTCTCGGTCTGGTTGGTTCCCAAATATATTTAAGAGTTTTATTTTGTATAACACGATGGAAATATGGGGGAACCGTGATGGGGAGGACCCTATAGAGATAGAGTAGTTTAGGTAGAAGAGACATTTTGACCGCTGTAATTCTACCCAGCCACGAGACACAAAGCGGTTGCCAAGAAGCCAAGATACTCGCAAATTTCCTGAGTAAAGGGAGGTAATTTGAACGGTAAAGGGAGGACAGGTCGCTTGTCAATTGAATGCCTAGGTAGGGAATAGAGGACGAGGACCATAAAAAAGGGAAATTACTTTGCAGCCGTATAAATTCATCTGTTGGCAGGGACACATTGAGGGCTCTGGATTTAGTTTGGTTAACTTCTAGGCCTGATATTGTAGCGAAACTATCTAAAAGTTTACAAAGATTAGGTAAAGTAGTATGGGGGGCTGTGATGAAAAGCAGGGCGTCATCGGCAAACAAGCATAACTTATGGGATGTCGAGGCTAGTTCGAGACCGCGTATATCGGGGTGCGCCCTAATCAGAGCCGCCAGGGGTTCTATCGCCAGAGCTAATAGGATGGGGAAGAGGGGGCATCCCTGCCTCGTCCCCCTTTGTATAGGGAAGGGTAATGAGCGTGAGCCAGCGTATCTAACGTAAGCTTGGGGTTGGGTATACAAAGCATCTATCCAATGTAGAAAATGGGGGCCGAAACCCCAACGTTGTAAAATGTAGTGAAGGTATTGCCAGGATACCGTGTCGAATGCTTTGCGTATATTGAGCGAGAGCAGATGCATAGGGATGTTTCTTGATTTTGCTATATGTTGGAGGAGAATCACACGACGGATATTATCACTAGCCTGCCTCTGAGGGATGAATCCCACTTGGTCTTTATGTATCAGCCTACCTATAAACGGGTTCAAGCGTAGAGCCAAGACCTTAGCAAGGATCTTGACGTCTACGTTGAGCAAAGAAATGGGCCTAAAATTGGACCATATTGAATGGTCAGAATTGGGTTTGGGAATCATGGTAATAATGGCTGTCAATGTGTCCCTGCCTAGAGATTGGTCTTGGAGAAGAGAATTAAAAGAGTTAGTTAGGAGTGGGGCTAGTGTGTCAGAGAATTTTTTGTAATAGGATGCAGGTAGGCCGTCAGGTCCGGGGCGCTTATGGGGTTTGAGGGTTTTAATGGCTGCCAGAACTTCAGTCAAAGTAATAGGGGCTTCAATAGAGTCGAGATATGTAGAAGATAGTTGGGGTGCATTATTTCTATTATTACATTGTCAATTACACCATCAATTTTACCAAGTGCTTATTAATTAAACCGGTCATTGTCACCAAAGGGCATCTGTAGTAATCCAAACCTCAATACCTAAATTGTTATAATAGTGCAGCTTTACCTTTGAGATATTAACCACTTCAATACCGGGCACTTAAACACCTTCCTGCCCAGACCAATTTTGAGCTTTCAGCGCTGTTGCAATTTGAATGACAATTGCGCGGTCATGCTACACTGTACCCAAATGAAATTTTTATCATTTTTTTCCCACAAATAGAGCTTTCTTTTGGTGGTATTTGATCACCTCTGCGTTTTTTATTTTTTGCTAAACAAATAAAAAAATACCGAAAATTTTGAAAAAAAAAATGTTTTTCTTTTGTTTCAGTTTCAAAACTTTGCAAATAAGTAAGTTTTCTCCTTCACTGATGGGCACTGATGGGGTTACACTGATGGGCAATGATAAGGCGGCACTGATGGGCACCAATGAGGTGGCACCAATGAAGTGGCACTGATGAGGTGGCATTGATGGACACCGATATGTGGCACTGATAGGCGGCACTGATGGGTGGCACTGATGGGCGACACGGATGGGCACTGATAGGTGGAACAAATTGGCACTGATAGCTGGCACGGATTGGCATGGATGGGCATGTATAGGTGGCACAGGTGGGCATAGGTTAGTCGGCACAGGTGGGCATGGGTAGGCGGCACAGGTGGGCATGGGTAGGCAGCACAGGTGGGCATGGGTAGGCGGCACAGGTGGGCATGGATGGGCACTGATAGGTGGCATGGATGGGCACTGATAGGTGGCACAGATGGGAACTGATAGGCGGCATTGTATTATAATATATTGTACTAATGGATGCCAATCAGTGTCAAACAATAATGCATGCCAATCAGTGATGCCCATTGTGGGCACTGATTGGCATCCATTATGGGCACTGATTGGCATCCATTGTGGCACTGACTGGAATCCCTGGTGGTCTAGGGTGGCATACCTTGTCCTGGTATTCCCTGGTGGTCTGGTGGCGTCCCTGGTGGTCCAGTGTGGGCATCCTCGGGGGGGCTGTGCTGATAATCGATCAGCACAGACCCCCCCTGTCAGAGGAGCAGCCGATCGGCTCTCCTCTACTCGTGTCTGACAGACGCGAGTGAGGAAAAGCCGATCACCGGCTTTTCCTATTTACACTGTGATCAGCCGTGATTGGACACAGCTGATCACGTGGTAAAGAGTCTCCGTCGGAGACTCTTTACCGAGATCGTAGTTGCCGGGTGTCAGACTGACACCCCCGCAACAACGATTGCCGCGATGCGCGCCCCCGGGGGCGCGCAGCGGCTCATAATCCTGATCACGTCATATGACGTCCGATCAGGATTATGCAACCACTTTGCCACCGTCTATTTGTTATAGGGCGGGCGGCAAGTGGTTAATAGACATTTCATTGCTTGAAAGTTGCTACAAATATATCTTCTATTACAGGCAAATGCTGCTGGACACAAGGCTGAATTATACACCAAATAGCTGCTTACTGCACTCAATAAAAGTGCTCTAGTGCAATAACTTCAAATTATCAAACTGCTACAGTGCAAATTGTTTCACATTATTAATACGCTATTAAACAAAAAAATAAAGTACCCTTGTGTATTCCAAATAAATATAAATATTCCATCTGGCTTCATAAAACATAAATTTAACTGATACTGTGATAAATCCACACTAAAGTGTAATAAACAGACTCCAACAAAGTGCTCCTGTGCCATTAAATATAAATAAAACGAGTCCCAGAAAGTTAATAACTAGTGAACTGGTGAACTAGTGCAATAAGCATCAACTTCAGCTTCACTACTGTGCAGCCACCACTACGCATGCACAGTTCAGAATCAGACATTTTTTTTCCCCCAAAGTGTTTTACTGACAACCATTTGTGAGTTGTGGTTGGCCAGGCTGCGAAGGGAGCCAGAAGTACTGGCTGCATGCTTCCCCGCAGAAATTGCAGGTAGCAGGGCCAGAATTCGTGATGACAGGCCAGGCTACTGCTGAGCAAGACAGATACTCTTAGGCTTGGTTCACACTGTAGCGATGCGTGAAACCTGCAAATCCAGTATGGGTTCCTGCATCGCATACAACTTGCAGGCAGTTCACACTGCCCTTTGCAAACTGCTGGGGGTGTCAATACAATGTTAATGACACCTTCAGTAAAGTTTTCATATTGCAGTGCGAACTGTGAATTTGGACAGGAATTGGATCACATGGGTGTGAACACTCATGTGATCTGATTCTGGTGAGGACCAAAAAATGGGTCCTGTGTGAGTTTGATCCGAATGCAATTTCAGCCATTTGCATCACACAGACATCACATGAGATTTGCACAGCAGTATGGTGCGAATCGCATGTGATGTCTGACATCGCAGCAGTGTGAACTGGCCCTAAATGTGCCCCTCTTCTACTGTGGTATTTGAGGGATCTCAGGGAGATCACAGCAACCAGGCATGCAGAGAAAGCAAGGACAGGAGGTGTGCAGTCTGTGAGGCTGAAAACGAGCCATTATAGTGACCTCTGTTATCAAGCACCAAGTAGAGGAAGGGGAGAGCATGAGGGAGGATCAGAGAGGCACCGTGCAGTGGTTGGAAGAACATCAGAGACAGTAGCTGGCTGGAGAGGACTTCACCTCCATTATCAAACACAGGGAGAGGAGGGGGGAGCGCATGGGAAGGATCAGAGGCTTCTGCTTTGCAGCTACAGGGCTAGAGTTTTGTCAGGGACAGGCTGGAGCCATGTGATATCAAGTGTACTCACACTAGGGTGACCACAATTCCAAACTGCTATTCAGGGACAATCTTGCCAAGGGGGGGGGGGGTGTTGAATGTAGTCTCGGGGTTGACGGGGATTTCAGGGGCGAGTGATCAAATCATATTATTTCTATTACTACATTGTAATATATAATGAAATAGTTCAACTCACCATAATGCAGAATCATTGGGAACCCTGAGCTTGTCACTTGCCACAAGATGCAGCGTGCCACCATAGGCTGCCACCAGATGTGGTGTGTCACTTGCCCCCATAGCCTGCCACCAGATGCAGTGCCACTTGCCACCCTGCTCTTGCTGGGTAAGTCCCTTGATCCAAGTGCCTACCTGATTCCTACACTGACCTACCTGTCCACTACACTGACCCCTACACCGACCTACCTGTCCACTACACTGACCCCTACTCCGACCTACCTGCCCACTACACTGACCCCTACGCTGACCTACCTGCCCACTACACTGACCCCTATGCCGACCTACCTGCCCACTACACTGACCCCTACGCCGACCTACCTGCCCACTACACTGACCCCTACGCTGACCTACCTGCCCACTACACTGACCCCTTAATGCGACCTACCTGCCCACTACACTGACCCCTACGCCGACCTACCTGCCCACTACACTGACCCCTACGCTGACCTACCTGCCCACTACACTGACCCCTACGCTGACCTACCTGCCCACTACACTGACCCCTACGCTGACCTACCTGCCCACTACACTGACCCCTACGCTGACCTACCTGCCCCCTACGCTGACCTACCTGCCCACTACACTGACCCCTACGCTGACCTACCTGTCCAGTACACTGACCCCTATGCTGACCTACCTGTCCAGTACACTGACCCCTACGCTGACCTACCTGCCCACTATACTGACCTACCTGCCCACTATACTGACCTACCTGACCCCTAAAATGGCATACCTGCCCACTATACTGACTTCCCTGTCTCCTGCACCTAGCTACCTGACCCCCCTTCCACTACACTCCTTACTGCACTACTCACACTACTGACTACTCCCCCACACAAATATAAGGTAGATCGGTGGATTTCACTCACCACTCCAGGCCAGGATTACATGAAGATGATCCATAGATGTCTGCTATCCCCCAGTCGCTCCTCTGTATCCCCCGCAGGCCGGGATCTCCCCCAACAGCCGCCATACACTCGTCTGCATCGAGCACCGCCCCTCCCCCTCACACACATGGGCTGCCTGTGGCCGTACCTGAGGAATCATGGGGGACAGCCAGGGCAGGCTGGACCACTGGAGTCCCTGAGCGGGGGGGGGGGGGGGGTGCTGAGGAGTGTCTGCCTCATTGGAGGTGTATGGTGTTTATATGGGCTGGAGCCTGGAAGAAGTTACTTGGGCTGCCCACCCCCACAGTACACCACTGGGCTGGCCCGGCCAAATGACATCATTGACATTCAGCAGTCAATGGAAAATCACAAACGGCTGCATCAGTTTCATTCCGGGACACTGTATTGTCCCGGAATGAAGGTGCCCGGGACCCGGGACAGACCTGCTAATTGCGGGAATGTCCCGGGCAATCCGGGACACGTGGGCACCCTAGTACTCACTGGCACAGCTCTTCTATTTTCTGTTATGTCCAAAGTTAGTGCAGGAGGGAGAGCAAAGTTACAGCTGCCCAGGAAACCTGCAGGTCAGAACAGCAGAGCTCTCTCTATGTGTTCTCTCCAGACAGTCAGGAGCAGGCTCAATTGCTCAGACAAAATAAAACCATAAAAAATCCAGCAGCTTTAAATTTTTTATAGATACTCCCCCTCCACGGGAGCACAGCATCAGCACTTACCTTGATGATGACTGTGTTCTCCGCTCCTCTCCTGCGGTGTGCTCTACTCCTCTTACTTCCTGTTTTCTCTCTCGGGTGCAATGGGAAAGAGAAGACAGGAAGTGACATCTGAGTCAGATGTCAATCAAACCGCCCGGCCGTAGTAATACATACTACAGCACCGGGCGGAAACTACTCAGCGCTTCAGAAAGCGCCACAAGGCGGGCTAAACTCCCGCAAATGAAGCGCCACGTCTGCAATCTCATGATTGCATTGACGTGGCGATTTCCATAGTGCACTGTGTCCGGCGCTCGAACACAGTGCATTTCCTTAAAGAACTTTTTTTTTTTTAAAGGAGCAGTTTTAAACTTTTTTTTTACTTTTTTTTTGTGACTACACAGAAGGGGGGGGGGGGGGGCGGCGCCCGGGCGCCCCCTATGGATGGGCCGCCACTGCCCACGAATGACTAGAGCCAGTATGGGAACTAAATGGGGGGTAGCCTTCAATGCAGTGGCTGGGGTTTCAGTCCCTCGCAACCCCACGCCCGCCTGGATGATGACATGAGCAGGAACTCAGCAAGGAGTATCCTTCACTGATTCACTCTCTTCTTGCACTCTGCCTCGCATACGGCCGCCGCCAGTAGGGATGAGCCAAATACCCCCCGGTTCGGTTCGCACCACAACTTTCGAACGGACCCCAAATTCGTATGAACTTTAGAACCCCATTAAAGTCTATGGGACTCGAACGTTCGAAATTAAAAGTGCTAATTTTAATGGCTAATATGCAAGATACTGTTCTAAAAAGGGTTTGGGGACCTGGCTCCTGCCCCAGGGGACATGGGTCAATGCCTAAAATGTTTTTAAAAATGGCCGTTTTGGCGGGAGCACTGATTTTAATGACGATTAAAGTGAAAAAAAAAAGTTATTATGAAATATTCCTTTAAATATGGTGCCTGGGGGTGTCTGTAGTATGCCTGTGAAGTGCCACGTGTTTCCCGTGTTTAGAACAGAATGCACAAAATGACATTAAACGGAAATAACATCATTTAAAACTGCTTGCGGTTTTAATGTTATATCTGGTTCCTGCAATATGGTTGAAAATCATTGAGAAAAATGGCATGGGTAGCCCTCCCTGCCCATTTCCAGCCCGTTTGGGTCTTGTACGCATATTAAGGGGAACCCAGTACCCATATTAAAAAAAGGAAATGCGTGTGGCCCCCAGGCCCTATATACTCAGAACAGCAGTATACAGGCGGTGCAAACAAGACAGGGACTGTATAGGTTTGTTGTGTTAAGTTGAATCTGTTTGTAATTTTCAACTGGTACATTTTTAACCACTTGCTTACTGGGCACTTAAACCCCCCTCAGTCCCAGACCAATTTTCAGCTTTCAGCGCTGATGCACTTTGAATGACAATTGCGCGGGCATACAACACTGTACCCAAATGAAATTTTTATAATTTTTTTCCCACAAATAGAGCTTTCTTTTGGTGGTATTTAGTTACAGCTCGGAGTTTTATTTTTTGCTAAACAAACAAAAAAAGATGCAAAAAAAAAAATCATGTTTTAATAGTTTGTTATAAAATTTTGCAAACGGGTCATTTTTCTCCTTCATTGAAGTGCGCTGATTAGGCGGCACTGATAGGCTGCACTGGTGGGCACTGATGGGCTGCATTGGTGGGCACTGATGGGCTGCACTGGTGGGCACTGATGGGCTGCACTGGTGGGCACTGATAGGCATAGTTAAGGCGGCACTAATAGGCACAGATAAGGCGGCACCGATGGGCACAGATAAGGCGGCACTGATGGGCAAAGATGGGCACAGATAAGATGGCACGGATGGGTGGCACGGATGGGTACGGATGGGCACCACTGATAGATAGGACTGATGGGCACTGATAGGTGGCACTGATAGGTGGCTCTGATAGGTGGCACTGCTGGGCACTGATGGGCGGCACTGCTGGGCACTGATGGGCGGCACTGCTGGGCACTGATGGGCGGCACTGGGGTGCAGCACCTTTGAGGCAGATTGTGGGCACTGCTGGGTGGCACTGTGGGTGGCACTGTGGGTGGCACTGCTGGGTGGCACTGTGGGCACTGCTGGGTGGCACTGTGGACACTGCTGGGTGGCACTATGGGCACTGCTGGGTGGCACT
Organism: Lithobates pipiens; assembly: GCF_037356315.1. NCBI lineage: Eukaryota > Metazoa > Chordata > Amphibia > Anura > Ranidae > Lithobates > Lithobates pipiens. Next base: position 124,032,602 of record NW_027507788.1, read on the forward strand.
GACGGGGGGCACTTACTTTTATTAAGTGGGGCACTGCAGGGGGCAGGTGGGCACTGTCAGGGGGCAGATGGTCGCTAGCAGGGCTGGCCGTGATCGGGACTGATGTCCCGATCACGGCCGCCGGTGATCGGCTTTTTTTTTTTCTCCTCGCGCTGTGAGCGCGAGGAGGAATAATAGCCGATTACTGGCTTCGTTATATCACATGATCAGCTGTCATTGGCTGACAGCTGATCACGTGATAAGGGGTCGGGATCGACCCCTTGCACGGATCGGTGATCAGGCGAGTCTCATGGACTCGCCGATCACAGAGCGCGCCGCGCGCGCCCCTCAGGGGGCGCGCAGGGCGCTCATACACGGGACGACGTCAATAGACGTAGTCCCGGAAAAGGAGATCCGCGCTGTAGCCGTCAATTGACTATAGCGCGGATCTCAAGTGGTTAAAGTGTAGCTCCAGTCAAAAAAACTATTTTTAAGCTTTTTGGAAAACATAGGGAAGGGTTATTACCCCTGTATAATTTGTTTTGTCGTACATCTTTTTTCATCTCACTTGCTGTTGTCTCCTTCCGTTTGCAAGTAGGAGATGTTTGTAAGTTGGATGTTTGAAAGTAGGGGCCTGCCCTATATGCTCTGCAGAAATGGCGGAACAAGGTGTTGGTTTTGCCACAACATTGTAAGCCCTGAAAGTGACTCTTGGTGGGCGCTGGAGCGCCCTGTTGTGAACGATTATATCAAGAATTGTAATTACATGCCATTGTTGAACAGTGGTAGAAAAATTGACCTTTGGTGGTTGTGGTGCTGGTGCCACAACACTATAAGTCCTCACAGTTACTCTGGGTGGGCACAGGAACGGGCCCTCCTGTGAAATATTATATCAAGAATTGTAATTACATGTCCCTGTTAAACAGGGGCAGAAAAATTGGGCCTTAGGCACTGGTGCTGGTGCCACGACACTGCAACCTTTCCCATATACTCTAGTGTTATTGCAGGAATTAGCCCTGCTGCAAAGCATTGCATCAAAAATTTTAATTAAACGCCCCTGTTAAACAGGGGCAGAAAAATTGGGCCTTAGGCACTGGTGCCACCACACTGCAACCTCTCCCATATACTCTAGTTTTATTGCAGGAATTAGCCCTGCTGCAAAGAATTGCATCAAAAATTGTAATTAAACGCCCCTGTTAAACAGGGGCAGAAAAATTGGGCCTTAGGCACTGGTGCTGGTGCCACGACACTGCAACCTCTCCCATATACTCTAGTTTTATTGCAGGAATTAGCCCTGCTGCAAAGCATTGCATCAAAAATTGTAATTAAACGCCCCTGTTAAACAGGGGCAGAAAAATTAGGCCTTAGGCACTGGTGCTGGTGCCACCACACTGCAACCTCTCCCATATACTCTAGTTGTATTGCAGGAATTAGCCCTGCTGCAAAGCATTGCATCAAAAATTGTAATTAAACGCCCCTGTTAAACAGGGGTAGAACAATTGGGCTGATGGCATCACCCAGAACCAGAAATGTTCTTCCAACATATCAGCGGAGGAGGAAGAGGATAGACAATCAACATAACAGGACAGTCACTCAACATCAGCATAGGCAGTCTTGAAGGGATGTGATATTTAAAAAAAAATTAGCTTCAGGTGCTTGGTAGCTGTGGGTGATCCAAGACTGATTCATCTTGATGAAGGTCAGTCGATCAACTGATTCGGTGGACAGGCGCACCCTGTGATCGGTAACAAAGCCACCAGCAGCACTGAAGGTGCGTTCCGAAAGAACGCTGGATGCAGGACAGGCCAGTAGCTCAATTGCATACTGTGCAAGCTCTGGCCAGTGATCCATCCTCAAGACCCAGTAAGCCAGAGGATTTTCGGTGGGAAAGGTGTCCAAGTCTGACCTTGCCCCTAGGTATTCCTGCACCATGTAAATCAGACGCTGGCGATGGTTGCTGGAACCGATCATACCTTGGGGCTGCGGACTAAAAAATTGTCTGAAAGCATCAGTCAGACGGCCACCTTCTCCACCGCTCCTTCTGACCGATGCCTCAGCAACACGTTGTCCAGGACCAGGAGTTTGTAACCTCCCAGTTTCTGGGAACGCGTTGCACAGACCTTTCTGCAAGGCCTCCCGGAGATGTCTCATCCTCTGCTCCCTCTGCGATGGCAAGATAAGGTCGGCAACCTTACCCTTGTACCGGGGATGAAGGAGAGTGGCCAGCCAGTATTGGTCCCTCTCCTCGATCCGAAGAATACGAGGATCCTTCCGCAGGCTTTGCAGGATCAGGGAGGCCATGCAGCGTAGGTTAGCTGAGGCATTCGGTCCGGAGTCCTCTGGGTCACTAAGGACAACATGATCCGCAGCTACCTCCTCCCAGCCACGTACAAGTCCACGTGTTTCTTGGGACTGTAAATCATCCCTACAAGACTGCTGCTGCTGCTGCTGCTGAGTGCCAGCCTCCACCTCCATGCTGACACAATCATCCTCCTCTTCCTCCTCCTCTTCCTGTGTGATGGGTGGCACAGCAGGAACACTGTCTGGATAAAGGGGGCCTTGAGAGGCAAGGAAGTCCTCCTCTTCCTGCCTCTGTTCTGCCTCAAGTGCCCTGTCCATTATTCAACGCAGCGTATGCTCCAAGAGGTGGACAAGAGGTACAGTGTCACTGATGCATGCACTGTCACTGCTCACCATCCTTGTGGCCTCCTCAAACAGTGACAGGACAGTGCATGCATCCCTGATAATGCCCCACTGGCGTGGTGAGAAAAAACCGAGCTCCCCTGACCCTGTCCTGGTGCCGTAGTCGCACAGGTACTCATTGATGGCCCTCTGCTGCATGTGCAGCCGCTGCAGCATGGCCAACATTGAGTTCCACCTGGTGGGCATGTCACATATAAGGCGGTTCTTGGGCAGGTTCAACTCCTTTTGGAGCTCAGCCAGCCGAGCACAGGCATTAAATGATCGGCGGAAATGCACACAGTCATTCCTGGCCTGCTTCAGGACATCCTGTAAGCCCGGGTACCTGCCCAAGAACCGCTGCACCACCAGGTTAAGGACGTGAGCTACATAGGGCACATGGGTCAGTTGTCCCTGTCGGAGGGCGGATAGGAGGTTGGTGCCATTGTCGCAAACCACCATTCCTGGCTTAAGCTGGCGTGGCGTCAACCACCTCTCGGTCTGCCCCTGCAGAGCTGACAAAACATCCGCCCCAGTGTGGTTCCTGTCCCCCAAACAAACCAGCGCAAGCACGGCATGGCATGGTTTTGCCTGCGTACTTGCGTAGCCCCTGGAACGCCTACGGAGCACTGCTGGTTCTGAGGACAGAGCACTGGAAGAGGCCATGGAGGAAGAAGAAGAGGAGGGGGTGGAGGAGAGAGGTGTGTCACAACCAATAGTAGCATTTTGGAGGCGTGGTGGCGGAACAACCTCCAACACTACTGCACCTTGTCCTGCATACTTCCCAGCTGCCAGAAGAGTGACCCAATGGGCCGTGAAAGACAGGTAACGTCCCTGTCCATGCCTGCTGGACCATGAGTCAGCGGTAATATGCACCTTACCGCTGACCGCCCTGTCCAGCGAGGCAAGGACATTGCCTTCCACATGCCGGTAGAGAGCCGGAATCGCCTTCCGTGAAAAAAAGTGGCGTTTGGGGACCTGCCACTGAGGAACCGCACATTGTACAAACTCACGGAAGGGGGCCTAGTCTACCAACTGAAAAGGCAGCAGTTGAAGTGCTAGCAATTTAGCCAAGCTAGCATTCAACCGCTGGGCATGTGGATGGCTGGGAGTGAACTTCTTTCGCCGGTCCATCAGCTGGGGCAGGGATATTTGCCTGCTATAATCGGACGTGGGTGTACTGCTAGCAGAGTGCCCGGAAGCACTTGGCTGTGACACACCTAACTCTACACCTTCATTCCTCTCAGAGCAGGTTTCAGAGAGGACTGAAGGTCTAGTGGGGTTGGAGATGCCAGCTGATGAGGAGCAAGGAGAGGTCCGCTTTGTTCTTTGGTGTGGGTCTTTGAGGTACGCTTGACAAAAAGCTGCATGGCAGGTCAACATATGTCTGGTCAAGCATGTGGTGCCCAAGCGGCTGATGTTTTGGCCACGCGAGATACGCTTGAGACATATGTTGCAAATTGCAGCGGTGCGATCTGATGCACTCGTCTCAGAAAAGGCCCACACCAAAGAACTTTTAGAATAATGCGCAGAGGTAGCGCCCTGCACAGGCGGAGCTCTGCGGTGTGATTCAGTCGGTGTGCTGCCCCTAAGCTGGCCCCCGGAGGGCATCCTGCCTCGTTGGACATGTGCCTCCTCCTCCTCCTCCTCCTCCTCTCTCCTACCAGGCACCCACGTGGAGTCAGTGCCCTCATCATCCCCTCCCTCTTCATGGCTGTAGCAAACCTGGCAATATGCTGCAGCTTGTGGAACATGACTGCCAGATTGCTGTTCTTCTTGAGCATCCCCTCTCTCTGCATTCACGCTACTGCCTTCCTCTAGCTGATTATCATCATCAGAGCCTACAAAACACTGGGCATCCTCCTGGAGCATGTACCCAACACTGTGCTCAAAGAGTTCAGGAGACTCGTCAGGAGGACGTGGTGGGTCTAGGGAAGGAGTCACTGATGATGACATTGAGAGGAGGGACGACGATGTGTTGGCAGCTGCTTTTCTACTACCCTGAGACTGGGTGAGAGAGGATGAGGAGGATGAAGAGGGCTTGGTCATCCACTCTACCAAGTCGTTGGCATGTTGCGGTTCAACATGTCCAGCTGCCGAAAAGAAGGACAAGCGTGTCCCATGGCCACGTGCTGATGACAATGCACCGCGTCCACGACCAGCACTGTTGTCTCTAGACACAGAGCCTGCTTGCCCTCTTTTATCGGCTCGCGCCTGTCTGCCTCTCCTTGCTGGCCTTCCAGACATGGTAATGGCCTGAAGGGAGTTGGGTAAAACAGCAGTTGGGTAGTGTATATTGTGCTGGAGGCACACAACACCCACTAACTCCTGCAGATGCCTTTATTATAGAACACCCGAGATAAAGGGGTATACTGTAATGGAGTCACACAACACCCACTAAGCCCTGCAGATGGCTCTATTAGAGAACAGCAATAAAGGGTAGATACAGGTGTATATTGTGCTGGAGGCACAAAACACCCACTAACTCCTGCAGATGGCTTTATTATAGAACACCAGAGATAAAGGGGTATATACAGATGTATACTGTGCTGTGCTGGAGGCACACACAACTTCCAATAACTCCTGCAGATGGCAAGTGGGCTCAAATAGAGAAGAGCTATGTAGGTGGATATAGAGGTGTGTACTGGGTACAGAGCACGCAGACAGCACGCACAAGCTCCTAACACTACTGACTGCAAGCTCTATTATAAAAGATAGATCACTAGCTATATAGGTGAGGTGAATATAGCGGTGTATACTGCGGTCAGGACACGCAGACAACAACCACTACAGAAGAGCAAGATCGAAAATCGGCCGATAATGATCGGTGTATACTGTGTTGAAGGTAAGACGCCAACACACTACACAAGGCCGCCGCACTGGCGGCCTTATATAGTGTGGGGCGTGTACTACACAGCCTGAGCTATGATTGGCCACAGGCATCCTGCCTGTGGCCAATCATGGCTCTCCTCGCTGCTGGCGCTGTGATTGGCCAAGCATGCGGGGTCACAGTGCATGCTTGGCCAATCATGAGCCAGCAATGCACTGCGATGACGCAGTGCATTGTGGGCTGTGAGCGCCACACGAATTTGGCGCGAACGGCCCATAATGTTCGGAATTCGCCGAACGGGCGAACAGCCGATGTTCAAGTCAAACGTATGTTCGACTCGAACACGAAGCTCATCCCTAGCCGCCAGTGTGTGAATGCTCAGCTGTGCTAGAACACCTCCAGTGACGAGCTTGCAGAGGAACCCATGGGAGACAGTCGCTTCACCACCTAGCTTAACACCTAACTCCGGCCCTGTCCCCAACTTCCCACACACATCTTTGCAGCAGCTCCAGTGATAGCCCCTACTCCTGCAGGTAGGTCTCGCTCTAATGGGGGTCTGCAGGGCAGGGGGGGGCACTGATACAAGGGGGCTCTGAGCTAATGGCAGGGTCTCTAAGGTTGGGGGGGTTTGTAAAGGGACTCTAATATAATGGGGGTCTTTAAGGGGGGGGGGCTGACATAAGGTTGGTTCCCTCTGACAGTGCTAAGATGAGGGGGGGTCACAGTACATCCCATGTCTGATCACATCGTACTGACTACAGGAAAGCTGGCCTCCCCTCCACCTAGCTGTCATGCAGATACTCATGTTCAGAAGGTATTGAAGCCGGGTGATCAAAATGACAGCCAGGAAAGTGGTATTTTTGGAAGAAAATGCTATTTATACCAACATATCTATTCAGGGCGCATTCACACCACATGTGCTATATATATAGCATGGATTGTTTACTTGTTTATATACAGTATATATGAGTTGTTTTACCATGCAAAGAATTTTTAATACTGTACATCCAGTTCTGAGATTTACACAGCTCTGCTAAGCAGGACAGAAGATGTGTTTTTCTCTGTTGCAGTTAAAGTATTACTAAACCCACAACAATAAAATCAGTCCATATATGCAGTAAAGTGTGCTTGTTATCTACTGACTGTGAAAGCTAAGGAGTAATCCATTACATTGTATAAAAAGGCTGTTTGATCCTGTCTTCTCTGATTCTCCCCTTCTTCCACATGCCTCAATCCATCTCCTAGTAGTATGGAGCCTTGGTGGCACTCTGCACATGCTCAGTTTGGTGTGTAATGCTAGAGTTTTTTTTATTTTTTTCTTGGGAGAGTACATGTGATTGGCACAGGGCCAATCGGCACTGTCCAGGCAGAGGGACAGGGGTCCTGCGGACTCATAGGACAGTCAGAGGAGTGAAAATTGTTCCTACAAGCGTTAACCGGACACTGATAGAAGTCACAAGACTGCTATATACTGCTGATGAGGTTTTTAGCAGTTTATATTTACTAAAATAATTGCATTTCCATGTTCTGTGTACTGTGGGAGACCAGATATAGTGAATGCAGGGTCCTGGGTTTAGACACTTACAGGTCTTGTCTATTTCTTAGCCAGTGACTGGATAGTAAAGATAGAAACAGCAGACTGATTAACTCACCTGTATGTCACTCTGCTGTCAGAATGCTTCTTGTTAGCTCATTAACGATACATTCCAATTGACTGGCTCATTGTGCTTCTTCACTTTCTGTGTGCCTGAGCTTAAAGCAAAAAGTCATACTCACACTGCTTTCCTTAGAAAGAATGAATTTACCCCTTAACACCACCTCCAAGCAGCTCTATAAGTTATGTCCAGGAGGTATCATGTGACCAATGATCTGGAGCCCATCTGAATGCCTCTTAATCAGGAGCATTGAGAAAGAGCTATTGGTCACAGCTTGGTCAGTGTGCTGGGAGCGCGCAGTGCGCATGCTCTCAGCAAAAAAACGCATGCCACCATTAACGCAAGTGTATGGTGGCTGGACATTAAAGCCCACCTTTCTTGCAGCTGCGTAAATGTGTCATGTGGTCAGAAATATGATGAGGATATAATAATGTTTACAGAGCTACATTTATTTGCATTTTTTTTACACCTGTCTGGAGTTCGGCATTAACACGTTTCGCAAATTAACAAAACATTTTATTAGTCGCCTCCCAACCTGTTATACTCTTGATGATGCATATTTTCTACATGCAAGGCTCTACAAAAAAAATTCTGTAAATTTTTACTAAAAATCAATACTGTGGACATGTAGGCTTGCATCGCGTGTCTGCCAGTATGTTCTGCCTGTAACTGAGTTTATTTTATTTTTTTCAGAAATATATTGCCCTCCACCTCCAGAAATCAATGAAGGCATTCTTGTGGCAGTGAAGAAAAGAGAGTATGAAATCTCTGAAGTAGTATATTATATGTGTAAAAGAAACTTTATTATAGATGGATCATATAGTATAACCTGTTTGGCCAATGGGCAGTGGTCTGAAGGCCCTGCTTGCAGAGGTAAGTTATACAACTTTGTGGACTTCCACTAATCTAATCAAATACTCTGTGGTATGCAATGCAGGCTGACTATCTAGTGCAGGAATCTCTAGTCCTATGCCCTAACCTCCCTAGCGGTAATCCCGAGTCTGGCTCGGGTTGGGATTTTAGTTCCACGAGCGGTGACCCCGAGCCAGACTCGGGATCGCATCGCTGGATACAGGGAGGACACAGGGAGAGTTACTTACCTTGTCCCCTGGATCCAGTGATGTCCTCTGCGCTGTGCAATCGAGCTGTCCCCCGCTCGATTCACACAGTGCCGAATGCCGCCGAGCTCCGTTCCCTGCGACGTTACGGCGCACGGGAGCGGAGATCGGCGCCAAATTCAAAAACGTAAAGAGACACAAAACACACACAGTACTGTAATCTTACAGATTACAGTACTGTATAAAAAAATTACACCCCCTTTGTCCCTAGTGGTCTGTGCAATGCCCTGCATGCACTTTTATATTATAAATACAGTTTTTTCTGCCTGGAATTTGGAGATTGTCCATAGCAACCAGAAAGTGTCCCTTTTTCAGTGTTTTAGGATTTGATTACATTATTGAATAATTTTTATTATTATTTATTATATTATAAACTTTATCATACCCGGGATGTCTGCTAGACTCTGGTTTGAACAGATTTAAGAGAGTTATTCCGAAGAATTACAGGACTACAATATAAAACGCCAAATTTCCATGCAAAATAATTGTACCGCTTTCAGCACCTAAAACCAGAACTAATCATACCGCCAGGGAGGTTAACTGTTATGTGGATTTCAGCACTTTTCCATGTTGCAATATACAGTACTTAAGATCATGAAACCAAATATAGACTAATATATATTCATTAAACTGTACATTTTACATTATAAGATGGGGTTTCGATATGTAATACCTGATGCTTAGTATATACTTAAACGTAGAGATGAGCAGAACACCCCCCCCCCCCCCCCCGGTTTGGTTCGCACCAGAACTCGAGAACAGACAAAAAAAAATTGTGCGAACACGTGAACACCATTAAAGTCTATGAGACACGAACATGAAAAATCGAAAGTGCTAATTTTAAAGGCTTATATGCAAGCTATTGCCATAAAACGTGTTTGAGGACCCGGGTACTGCCCCAGGGGACACGTATCAATGCAAAAAAAAATTTTTTTAAACAGCCGTTTTTTCAGGAGCAGTGTTTTTAAGAATGCTTAAAGTGCAAAAATAAAATGAAATATTCCTTTAAATATGGGGGGTGCCCTTAGTCTGCATGTAAAGTAGCACATTTTCCCAGGTTTAGAAAAGTACCGCAGTAAAATTACATTTTTAAAGCAAAAATTTTATTTAGAATTGCTCACGGCTGTAATGTATTGCCAGATCCTGGCAATATACATAAAAATAATTTTAAAAAACAGCGTGGGTTTCCCTCCTCAGTCCATACCAGGCCCTTCAGTTCTGGTATGGATCTTAAGGTGAACTCCACACCAACATTTTTTTTTTAAATGGTGTGGCCCCCCCCCCCCAAAATCCATACCAGACCCAAAGGGCCTGGTATGCACAGGGGGAACCCATGAGATTTTTTTTCTTAATCCTGTCTCAAGGCTCCCCTTAACCACTTCAATATACTATATTATATATTGTACACTGTATTATATATACTACACTGAGTACACTATATACTCTGAACTGCAGTATATATACTATACGGACTGCACTATATACTCAGAACTGCAGTATATATACTATATGGACTGCATGATATACTCTGAACTGCAGTATATATATATACTATACGGACTGCACTATATACTCGGCTGAAAAATTGGGCCTTAGGTGGTGGCAGAACACGGTAATCCCTCACAGTTACTCTTGTTAGGTGCAAGAATGGTCCCTGCTGTTAAATATTATTTCAGAGGCTGCTGCTTGACTGTGTACACTGCCTGCACTGTATTAGAAACTGTACACTGCCAAATGCACTGTATATATAGGCTACGCTGAATGCAGAATATATATACTAATATATATACATATATATATATTATATTTTATATATATATATAAATATATATATATATATATATATATATATATATATATATATATACACAATCAAATACACTGCCACTAACTAGCCTGCCTAATCTAGCTCAATCTTTCTATCTCCATCCATTATAACACACTATACAGGCGCTGCGTAACCAGCCTTATATAGTGTGGGGCATGGACTTAGTTCCCCTGAGCCATGATTGGGGAAACTGACAGTGAAGCCTTGCAGCTGGTTCCCTACTGCATGTCGTGAAGTGTGGCACGGGGGAAGGTAGAGGGGGGCTGAACATCCTGCTGAGTTTGCCGCAGCAAAGTCATCCGGAAGTGAGAGCGGGTACCTGTCAAAACCAGGTACCCCCGCCCCCCCACTGAAAGGTGCTGAATGTGCCAGTGGATGGGCGGGGGGGGGGGGGGTGGCAAACAAGCAGAGCTTTCCCCTTTGGTTGGAGCTACACTTTAACTACAGAAAAAAAGAGTCAGGTCTTCAGCTTGTCTGTGCTTTCCATCAGGGCTTTGTAAACATAAGGTCTTGATGGACAGGTATACAAATTATTTATTGGCTAAAACAGCTCCCTTGTATATATTTTAATAGTGTATATATTTGTTTGCCTGTTTTAATAATCTAGGGCTCCATTTGGGTTAATAAATAATGTAATGTATCTTATATTATTGCTACCAGCAATGTCTAACTATCCAGAGTGTTATCTACACTTTTTCTACATTTTGTTCATTGATAATCATGAACCATACACTGAAAATACTGCAAATGTTGCTTAAAGAGTGTACCGCTAACTGTGAAGTTTGATCATTGCTATTCACACAGCTAGGTGTAAAGTGCCAGTGCAGAGAAGCCGGGTCATCTACAAAGGGAGAAAGGTGTGGGTCACGGAGATTGAAGAAGGCCTAGTGCATCATGCCGAGACTGTTACATTTTTCTGCCGAAACACTACGCAAGCCTGCAGCTATACAGCCTCCTCCAAGTGTTATGATAGTGTTCTTTCCCCTCCCAACTGCTATGAGGGTAAGCTATGTGTGAACTTATTTCATTGGTAGCATGCAGAGGTATTTCTTAAAGAGGAAGTAAACTCTCCCACTCTGATGCTTCTCTTCATTTAGTCCATTATAATAAGTAATTATCAGACTATAGCCACTGTAATCCAGCCCAAATCGCATATTGCTTACTGTTTAAATAAACTTTAAAAAACTTGTTTCCAGGGGTTAGGCAGCGCCATCTTAAGTATTGTTTTCTGAGTCCACAGTGGAGTGTATTTCCGCCCTTACATTGAGCACATCCTGTACTGTTAACCAAGCCTCCTTCTCAATCCAACGTTTCTATGGCAACCCTGCTTTCCTGTTCATAGCTGACTTGTTTTATTTCATAATATTTACTTGTGGCGATGTCTGTTTCCCTTTGTGGGTCTTATCAGCTTCAGCTGATAAGACTGCAGTAATGGCCAGGTTTACATTGTATGTCATGTCACATGGTGTGTAGGAGGAAGCTCTGAATGAGTCTGAAGTCTCCTGGGAGTTAAGTGTTGTGCAGTAGGAAGTCCTGATAACAGATAGATAAGACATAGAGAGTGTGCCGTAAATCAGGGGAGATCTGGGCATGCTCAGTGACTTAATTCTAAAGAACAAAAAGGGTTACAATACTAAGCAAGTAAGGAGATATCTACAAGCAGTGTTCATTAGGGTTTTTTATGCTAATTTACATGGGACAAAGTTGTGGGGGAGGGTTTACAACCACTTTAAATGAATGCAATCAGCAACTCCAGCAAAATGTACAAAATTCTGTATAAACTAGTTTGATTTCACCTTTTATCAGGTAAGAGCAATCAGAGCAGTAAAATGGGGATTTCTTGTAATATATAAAGCAGCTCCAGATTGTCAGGAATAAAATAGTGGCCAATTACAATGATCTTAGCAGATTTCATTGCAGATATATAACTGCCAATGTTCAGTAGATACTGCAATAGACTATGGCAGCAACTGCTTCAAACAGACTGCTAAGCAGAAGGGTCTGCCTGGAAAAACCACAAGATCAGGTCCAGTGGGAAAAGATATAATAGCTGCATCTCTGTGACTTCTGTAAACTTGCAATGGCTTTGGCTAGTATATCCCCAAGGAGGGAAGGCTCACTGTATCAAAGCTAAGTGCTGGGAATGCCTAAGATGTTACCATAAACTCTGTGCAGACTACTGGGAAAATCAGTGAGCCAATCACAGGGGGCAACATATCTAGAGATGTCCTCTTCATCTGTGCAGAGCAGTGTTGCCATGGTTGAGAAATATGTGAAGTTTGCATTTTTTTCTGCAGTTTTACAGAATCTTAGCTAGCTGCAGATTAAACGGGAAGGGCACTTTTTAAGGGGATGCTATAAAATGGTTTAGGGTCAGTTTTATTTAAATTTTTAAAGTCATGGGTGTTCAAACAGGTGCTTAAAAAGGAATTTATTAATAGTACCTATGACACGTTTTGCAGATAAGAATTGATGTATAAAGAAATAGAAAAGCAGTAGATTTTTTTTTTTTTTTTTTTTAGAATGTCTCTCACTAATCCTACGTTTGTATGTTAATGTGCATATTAGGGAGTAATTCCACCAACTCATTCAGCTGTGGGTGTAATCTAAGCTTCTATAATAAAGCTCTATAAACAGCAGATTTTTCCTGCAAGATATTTAGGTATCATTCACAAGGGTACTCACACCCACACTGCTTGAATGAGGTGTTTATTTTTCAGAGAGATGTGCCCCTGCTCCTGCATGCCTGTTAAATTTTGAGGTGCCACTGTCTGAGCAGCCACTGTGTCTGCACTCACTTCCATAGACTGCCTGCACATAGCTTGGCATGGATGCAGAGGCAAAAAAAAATGCTTCAATCTCGCAGTATGGATGTCAGCAGAGGCATAGCTTGAAGCTTGTGGGCTCCGATGCAAAAGTAGACATGCCCCCCCACCCCCCACTACCACCCACCACTTCCACCGGGCTTGCAGATACACCCACCACATGCCAAGATACTCAAAGTGGCTTAAGAGTTTTGAGTTCCCAGAGTTCCGCCTTACATCAGAGGACAGGGATTACCGCTGGAGAATCAGAGGACAGGGACCCCTAGCAGATCACTTGGCAGAACTCCTATCCCATCCCAGCCCTGTATACAGCTCCCCCCCCCCCCCCCACAATACACAGGGCTGGAATTACATTCCTTTACACACAGTCTGTCAGCCTTCACAGGGTGTATCTGGGTTTTATGTTGGCATTCTGACCTGTGAAATTCTCTGGTCTGAACGGCAGCATAGTTGCAGTAGGCAGATACACCCTGTGAAGATCGTGGCTGACTGGCTGTGTTGTAAAGGAATGTGATTTCAGCCCTGCAGAGGAGGCACAGTATAGAGTGCCGTAATGGGAAAGGAGCTCAGCAGCCGTAAATAGCATCCAGGGTGGAGGGGGTGGTCAGAAAGGCTTTGGGGGGGCACAACTTAGATCTGGGGGGGGCAAAGCCATGTGACACAAAATCTGGAGCCTGCAGCCCCTCAGCAATTTCTGAAGGTTTCTTTGTCAGTGTTGGCAGGTGTTGGGGGAATCTCCCAGAGGTGTGTGTCTTTTTCCCAGTTGTCAGGAAAGTTGGGTAAGCAGACATCTCCGGGTGGGGGGTACAAAGTATCCCAGCTGGTGACTAGAAGACACTGAGCGGTGTTTTACCTCACCAGTAACATCCGTCCCATCATAGCTACAGGATGGCACTCTTCTCCTCTTAACTCTCTGAGCTAGGTTACCATTCCATGTTGCCAGTACACAGCACAGACACTTCCCCATCCTGGGCTGTTCTCATGCCATGCTCCTCTCCATTCAGGAAAAAGTGCACAGCTTCTCTCCAGGCAATGATAACAGAGGGGTGTGGACTGTGGAAGGCAAAGTGAAAGCCCAGTATTGGAGCATGGCTGTTGGGCCCTAGGGCAGATTGGAGCTGGACTTTGTGGAGGATATGATAATCTGACAGGGAGACTGCAGGGGCCCCTTGGAGTTAGGGTGCAGTTGCGATTGTGACCTCTGCAACCCCTTATGCTACGCCCATGGGTGTCAGCACCTGTGTAAATAAGGCCTTAAGGTTAGCCTAATAAACACGTGAAAAGGATCCCCATCTGATGGTTGTAATAGTATGTAGCACTGACCCCCGAAGGAGCCGCTGGTTTTATTGGACTTACCGTTACCTAGACAAAACAGTCTCTCAATGAAGGGTAGAGGGTTAGGTAGGAAGTTCAGGTACTCTTGAAACTGCAAAACATAGGAAGTCTTTTACTATAAAAATCCAGAGAATTACCGTTCACAACTGGATTCTCACAGCTACTGGATAGACCTCCTCTCACTAGGCCTAGCAGCCGATAGAGTGTTTGAATAGAGAAAAGTCTCTGCCACAGACTTGGATGTAGAACACTTGTGAATAAAGTCTCTGCCACAGACTTGGATGTAACTGAAGGATGTAGATAAATTTATAGAGCTATCATATGGTACCAGTACAGTGGGGATCGAAAGTTTGAGCACCCCAGGTAACAATGTGTATTAATGTGCATAACGAAGCCAAGGAAAGATGGAAAAATCTCCAAATGGCATCAAATTACAGATTAGACATTCTTATAATATGTGGAAAAAAAGTTAGATTTTATTTCCATCATTTACACTTTCAAAATTATAGAAAACAAAAAAATTGTGTCTGCAAAAGTTTGGGAACTCTGCAGAGTTAATATCTTGAACTGCTCCCTTTGGCAAGTATCACAGCTTGTAAACGCTTTTTGTAGCCAGCCAAGAGTCTTTCAATTCTTGTTTGAGGTCTCCTTGCCCATTCTTCCTTACAAAAGTGTTCCAGTTCTTTGAGATTTCTGGGCTGTCTGTCACGCACTGCTCTTTTAAGGTCTATCCATAGATTTTCAATGATGTTGAGGTCAGGAGATTGTGAAGGCCATAGCAAAAACTTCAGTTTACGCCTCTTGATGTAATCCCCCGTGGATTTTGAGGTGTGTTTAGGATCATTATCCATTTGTAGAAGCCATCCTCTCTTTAACTTCAGCTTTTTCACAGACGGCATCAAGTTACCATGCAAAATTTGCTGAAATTTTATTGAATCCATTTTTCCTTCTACTCGTGAAATGTTCCCTATGCCACTGGCTGTAATACAACCCTAAGCATGATTGATCCACCCCCATGTTTAACAGTTGGACAGAGGTTCTTTTCATTAAATTCTGTGCCCTTTCTTCTCCAAACGATACCTTTGCTCATTCCGGCCAAAAAGTTCTATTTTAACCTCATCGGTCCAAAGAACTTGTTTCCAAAATGCCTCAGGCTTGTCTATATGTTCATTTGCAAAGTTCAAAATCTGATTTTTTGTGGTGAGAGGTTTTCTTCTGGTGACTCTTCCATGAAGACCATATTTGTACAAGTATCTCTTTATAGTGGAATAGTGTACCACAACTCCAGTGTCTGCCAAATCTTTCTGGAGGGATCGTGCAGTCAAACTTGGGTTTTGAATTGCTTTTCTCACAATCCTGCGAGCTGTTCTGTCTGATATTTTTCTTGGTCTTCCAGATCTTGCTTTAACTTCCACTGTTCCTGATGACTGCCATTTCTTAATTACATTCTGAACAGGGGATATTGACATCTGAAAACGCTTTGCTATCTTCTTATAGCCTTCTCTAGCTTTGTGAGCGTCAACTATTTTCAGTTTCAGTTTTCTAGACAACTGCTTAGAAGAACCCATGGTGCTGATTGTTGGGGCAAGGTCAGATGAGTCTGGCCATTTAAAACCTTTGAGATTGACATCACCTGGTCTTCCCAGACGATCATTGAGAACAATCCGTGACACTGGCAGGTCTCAGCTTTGCAAAGGGAGCAGTGCATGCTATAAATTCTGCAGGGTGCCCAAACTTTTGCAGATGCCATTTTTTTGTTTTCTGTCATTTTGAAAGTGTAAATAATGGAAATAAAATATAACTTTTTTTTACATATTATAAGAATGTCTAATCTCTGATTTGATGCCATTTGGAGATTTTTCCATCTTTCCTTGGCTTTGTTATGCACATTAATACACATTTTTACCTGGGGTGCCCAAACTTTCGATCCCCACTGTATCTCGCAGCCGGTCCGGCGATACCGTATGAGTGTAGATTCATTTGGTGTCTTTCAACTGAGCCTCCAGGCTCCTTCTGAGAAGCCAGCCTTATGCGTGGCCTTCTCCCGAAGAGTCCTCCCCTGGTTACTTCTCCAGTTGCAGGGCCTCTCCACAGATGAGACGGCACCAACCAACCTTTGAATCCTCCTCCCAGTTACTTTGCCTTGGGCTAGCCGGCCCTGAGACTTGAAATTGGATGGATCTGCACCCCAGGCCATGAGGGCCATGGGGGCTGGTCAGGAGGACCAGGACCAAGCAGACAGAAAGATCTTCTGGACCCAGAAGCACATGATATCAGTACCTTAAGTACTCTCTCCCAGAATGCACAGCAAGATGACACTCCTACTGGGCTGGTTCTGAGAAAGAATGGCACTCAATAGGTCCAGCTAAACTGCGTTCTCGCACTTGCCAGTGGTGACAGCAACACCTGTGGCCAAGCAGAATCCAGTGCAATCCAGCTAGACTGGTACTGAAATCATAATTTGGTATAATTAACCCTAAAACCTGGCTTTGGGAATTTTAAATAGGAAAAACACATAGCGCATGCTCTTCAGGAGCCAGCGCTACAAGTAAATACTATTAATAACATAGCTCATTGAAATATTTTTGAAAATTGAATTTGGAGGCTCCTAATATATAACCCAATATACATTCCCTATAATCACATACGTTTATATAATGGCTTGAAAAACTAAAAATACAAATGTATGTTCATTAGGCTTGTGCAATTCGTTTCGTAACAAATCGAAAATTCGGCCGAATTTTGCATCTTTCGGACATTCGGATTACAATGAATAAGAAAGAAATGATAGCGGATATAATAAATGAATTCGACATGATTCGGTAATTCTTTAAAGATCTAATGAAACAAAAGGTCAGCTCAAAGTAAATCTTATAGTTCAATCAGCTGATTCATTTTGTGCTGGAGGTTGGATTACTGGCAAAGTGCATTCCTGAGAACTGAGTGAGAAGGGTGTTGTATTGTATTTGAGTCAAGGAGAAGAGACGTTGTCATTGTGTGTGTTAAAAGATTCAATAAACAAACAACTTTTCAAACTACTAATCATTATCACGAATGTATATACATACATAAATATCGAATTTCAACGAATACTAATGAAATTATAGCGCATATAACGAATGAATTTGACAGGATTCAAGATTCAGTATAACGAATATCGACACTCTACGAATAATAAAGAATTATTTGAAAACGTATTAACGTAACATAACGAATATAACAGAACAAAATTATGTATTTTACAAATGACAACGAACCGAAACTAAACAAAAATTTCCGTTGTGCACAAGTCTAATGTTCATAGTTAAGCTGGTTTGTTTTTTGGGATTGGTTGCACATATTCCATTCATTCTGCAAATGGTTTGACCAGTTAATTGAATAGGGTGATTCATAAAGGCAAAAAGGATGTTCATTTTGCAAGGGAAGTTGCACTTTGCAAGACAATTTGCCCCAGAGCTAAGTAAATGAGGTGAAGCTCTGCTGACTTCCCTCATCCAATCGTGAAAGCAAAATTGATGTTTTTTTGTTTTTTTTATTATCCCTTTCATGAGCCTATTTTTGACGTTTGGTGTTTACAAGTTAAAATCCATATTTTTTGCTAGAAAATTACTTGGAATCCCCAAACATTATATATATATATATATATATTGCAATATTTTATGTCACATGGTGTTTGCGCATCGGGGGGGGGGGGCGCTTTAAAAAAAAATCTTATTTATTTTATTTATTTTAAAATTAATAAATTGTTTTAAAAAAAAAAAGAATTTGATCATTTTTATTGCTGTCACAAGGAATGTAAACATCCCTTGTGACAGTAATAGGTGGTGACAGGTACTCTTTATGGAGGGATCGGGGGTCTAAAAGACCTCCAATCCCTCCTTTGCACTTCAAAGTATTCAGATCGCTATTTTTGGCGATTCTGAATAGTGTATATATTTTTTTAATCCGGCGCCATTGGCAGCCGAGTAAACCGGAAGTGACGTCATGACGTCGCTTCCGTGTGTACAATTAGGAGACTGGAATGAAGCCGCTTACGGCTTCATTCCAGTCCCTCCCTAGCCGCTGGAAGCGGCGGATCGTGCATCGGTGCTCCCGATTGAACGGGAGCCCCAGTAAGAGCGGCGGGAGGCGGCGGGAGGGGGGTACGTCCCTCTCCTCGGCATAACAGCTGAGCGGCTTTTAGCCGCATCGGTTGTTATGGCTGGAAAGCCAATCGCCGGCTCTGAAAAACGGTACCGGGATGATGCCTGCAGGTGCGGGCATCATCCTGGTATAAGCCCCGGAAGCTGAGTACGCACATCTGCGTACACTTGGCGGCAAGGGGTTATTTTCCTTGCTTGTGATTCTTTGCAAAGTGAAACTTGACCACATTCACTAAGCTCTGGGGAAAATAGCCTCGCACGGTGCAACTTCCCTTGCCTTTAGCAAATCAACCCCAATTTATTTTTGCTAAAAGAGCAACTAGAAGTCCCAAAATCTATAAGCCAAATATTGTTTTACACAACATCAGGTGAAACTACAAACCCTATTGAATAAAGCTTTATAGAAATCTTAATTTTAAGGGCAAAGTGATAGTTCTCGTGATAGAACACCACCCCTTACTAATACATGTGCTGTGATTTCCTGCTGCTCTGTTCTCCTGGCAGAGACTTTAAAAATACCTTGTACTTATACCGATCACGATCAGCCATATCATTACAACTATCCACCATAACGTGTTGAGGCATGGCCTTCACTAGGCCCCTGAAGGTATGCTGTGGTATCTGGCATCAAACCATGAGTAGCAGATCCTTTAAGTCCTGCCTGTTGCGAGGTGGGGCCTCCATGAACTAGACTTGCTTTTCCAGCACATCCCACAGATGCTTAATTGGATTGAGATCTAGCAAATTTGGAGGATAAGTCAACACTTCAAACTTCTTGTTGTGTTCCTCAATCTGTTCTTGAATTCATCAGACCAAGCCATTGCTGGTCTGATGAATTACATTGCTCCAGTGGTCCCGTTTTGATAGTCACACGCCCACTGTAGGTACTGGTGGCTGTGGACATGGGTCAGGATGGACACACTGACCAGTCTGCGGTTACGCAAACCCCATGCACAACAAACTGTGATACACTGTGCTTTGTCTATTGGAACCAGCATTAAAGCGGAGGTCCACCCTAAAGTGGACCTTCCGCTCATTGGAACCCTCCCCCCCTCCGGCGCCACAATTGGCACCTTTCAGGGGGGAGGGGGGTGCAGGTACCTGTACAGTACAGGTATCTGCACCCACTTCCGGCGTAGATTCTGCAGAAGGTACGTCCCTTTCTGCAGAATCTACGCCCCTTTCCGAAGGTCCCCCGCTGCCTGCTGGGAAACACACAGATCCCAGAGACAGCGGGGACCATCCTTATTGCGCAGCGCAGTAGGGAACCGGGAAATGAAGCTGAAAGGCTCCACTTCCTGATTCTCATAACCAAGATGGCGACGGCAGCACCCGAGAGACGATCGAGAGATCGGCTTCGGGTGCCGACATCGCGGGCGCGCTGGGCGGGTAAGTGTCATTATTTTAAAAGTCAGCAGCTGTAGTATTTGTAGCTGCTGGCTTTGAAAAAAAAAAAAAAACGGCGGACTCCCGGCGGACTCCCGCTTTAACTTTTTTCAGAAATTTGAGCTAGAGTATCTCTTCTATTGGATCAGACTACATGGGCAACCCAGTAATACTGTAACAATTTAGAATAATATTCTTTATCTATAAATGGTAATCTGCAAACCAGCATTAAACAATGACACAGTAAACAGTAATTGCAATAGAGATTAGTGCTCCTGAGACTTTTCTGTGCCCAGTATACTGTAATAATAGAGTGTACTCTACAGTATGTGAAAAACTCTGCTAAGACCCAGACTTTACTTCAGAGGTACCCCTATCTATCAGCAACAAGTGAAGTCCTTCTAGAGAATCTATTTGAGCAGACAGTCCATTGGCCTAGTTCTTCAGCTGGTTAGCATTGGGGCTCAGTCTTTATGGTGGTGCAAATAAGTACATTCCTAGCAGTGACGGCCCATTCATTAGGGGAGCTGGGGTGCCACACCCCTAATCCATGCGTCTGGCCTCTAATTTACATGCAGGGTGCCGGACGCATGGATTCCAATGTTTTTTTTTTAGAAGCACATGATTACAGCCAGAGGTTCTAATTGTCTTAAAAAAGGGTGGGCTCGGGGTGCAGAGCACTGCGTTGGAGCCCACCCAGTTGTGTGACACTAGCAAATTAATATTCACTAATATCTTCCTGTTTCTCCTCCCAGTCAAACAGGGTCCTGAGTCCCGATTGGCCGGGAATCCTAAGACCCGATTAGCCACGTGTCCTAACTCCTGATTGGATGGGAGGAGAAGTAACTGCTGGGACTCAAAATGAGACTCGGGGGGGGGGGGGTGGGGGTACCACCTGGATGGGGTACGTGCAGGGGCTGGTTGTTGAGTTATGCGGTTGGCTAGCTGGCAAAAATTGAACATCACCCACTACTGATTCCTAGTAAAGTCTGCAGGCAGTGGTAAGGGCTTGCTAATGTCCAGTAAAATATCCAGTCCCTATGTGCTCGGTCTCTACTAGCAGCAACAGGTCAATGGCAGCAATGCCTTCTTACTAGTCCCAGAAATACATCTGCAATGATCCTGCTGTTCACACGTCCTCAGGGTCTTCCTAAAAAGACCCTTGTGATCCCCTCACTGCAAGAGGAAGTGACTCAGTGCCAGCTTCTTTCTCTTCCTTATCACCGTCCCTCTCTGGAAACTGTAGAACAATGGTCAATAGGCTTCCACAGTATGGCTAGCCTTCTGAACTTCATGTTCCACAGTCCAATGCGGCCATTTCTCCATGCTCTTGAGCTTCTTTGACTTGCCAGCTCCCCCTGGTGGGTGGAGGTGAGGTGGGGTCAGTTGGTTCAACATGACAGTCTCAGGAGAGTACACAGAGAGCAACTACAGCACAGTGTCCTTATTTTGCTCTTTCTCATTATAGCCAGGCACCAGAAGGATGCTGTTTATGAGAAGTACAAGCAGTTGTTTGTGTTCTGAACTGCTGAAATTGTGATTCTCAGCTAGACATTCTGAGGGGTGTGGCATGGGAAGAGATACCCTGAAGCAGTTTTTCATTTATAGATTTGGCTGTCCTCTATGTGCAGTGTCCCATCGTTAGCTATTAGATGCTCCACAGCTGGGATGAGCTTCTTGGATGCCGGCACTTAGAAGTAACTGGATGGGTCTAAGCTGGTACTTTAACCACTTGCTTGCTCAATATGTTTATATACGTTGCGGTTTGCAAGTGGTTTACCAGGATTGTGGCTGAAGATATCAGCCATAACCCCAGTATTGTGTTTTACAGCCTGGCTTTCTCATGAAAGTGGTCCGAGCAGGTCATGGGCTGCTGGAACACATTCAGATGCGGTGAAAGGGTTGATGTCCCCCTTCTCGCCCTTGCCAGTGTTTCTCGGGCTTACCTATTCCGCCGGTTCACTCGACCCAGCCTGGAAGTAAACAATTCTTTTTTTTTTAAAGCAAAAGTATCAAAAAATGAAAGGACAGTGTAAAAACAAAAAAGAAAAACATTTGTTAAGGCACCCCATCCCTCCGTGCTTGCTTGCAGAAGCCAATGCAAATGTAAGTTGCACATGCATATATAGTGGGGGCGGAAAGTATTCAGACCCCCTTACATTTTTCACTCTTTGTTATATTGGAGCCACTTGCTAAAATCACTTAAGTTCATTTTTTTCCCTCATTAATGTACACACAGCACCCCATATTGACAGAAAAACACAGAATTGTTGATATTTTTGCAGATTTATTATAAAAGAAAAAATTAAATATCACATGGTCTTAAGTATTCAGACCCTTTCCTGTGACACTTATATATTTAACTCAGGTGCTGTCCATTTCTTCTGATCATCCTTGAGATGGTTCTACACCTTCATTTGAGTCCAGCTATGTTTAATTATACTGATTTGGACTTGATTAGAAAAGTACACACCTGTCTATACAAGACCTTACATCTCACAGTGCATGTCAGAGCAAATGAGAGTCATGCGGTCAAAGGAACTGCCTGAAGAGGTCAGAGACAGAATTGTGGCAAGGCACAGATATGGCCAAGGTTACAAAAAATTTCTGCCACACTTAAGGTTCCTAAGGGCACAGTGGCCTCCATAATCCTTAAATGAAAGACGTTTGGGACAACCAGAACCATTCCTAGAGCTGGCCGTCCGGCCAAACTGTGCTATCGGGGGAGAAGAGCCTTGATGAGAGAGGAAAAGAAGAACCCAAAGATCACTGTGGCTGAGCTCCAGAGATGCAGTCAGGAGATGGGAGAAAGTTGTAGAAAGTCAACCATCATTGCAGCCCTCCACCAGTCTGGGCTTTATGGCAGAGTAGCCTGACGGAAGCCTCTCCTCAGTGCAAGACACATGAAAGCCCGCATGGAGTTTGCTAAAAATCACCTGAAGGACTCCAAGATGGTGAGAAATAAGATTCTCTGGACGGATGAGACCAAGATAGAACTTGTTGCCCTTAATGTGTGGAGAAAACCAGGCACTGCTCATCACCTGTCCAATACAGTCCCAATAGTGAAGCATGGTGGTGGCAGCATCATGTTGTGGGGGTGTTTTTCAGCTGCAGAGACAGGACGACTGGTTGCAATCAAGGGAAAGATGAATGCGGCCAAGTACAGGGATATCCTGGACAAAAACCTTCTCCAGAGTGCTCAGGACCTCAGACTGGGCAGAAGGTTTACCTTCCAACAAGACAATGGCCCTAAGCACACAGCTAAAATAACAAAGGAGTGGCTTCATAACAACTCTGTGACTGTTCTTGAATGGCCCAGCCAGAGCCCTGACTTAAACCTAATTGAGCATCTCTGACGAGACCTAAAAATGGTTGTTCACCAACGTTTACCATCCAACCTGGCAGAACTGGAGAGGATCTGCAAGGAGGAATGGCAGAGGATCCCAAAATACAGGTGTGAAAAACTTGTTGCATCTTTCCCAAAAAGACTCATGGCTGTATTAGATCAAAAGGGTGCTTCTACTATATACTGAGCAAAGGGTCTAAATACTTAGAACCATGTGATAGTTCAGTTTTTTTCCTTTTTTAATAAATCTGCAAAAATGTCAAAAATTCTGTGTATTTCGGTCAATATGGGGTGCTGTGTGTACATTAACCACTTAAGGACCACCGTATTGCCATTATACGTCATCAGAATGGCACAGGCAGGCACAAGCACGTAGATTTACGTGCCTGCCTTCCAGCGGGTGGGGGGTCCGATGGGACCCCCTCCCGCTGGATACGGCGGTCCGTTTCCCTCCAGCAGCGATCCGTGATGAGGGGATGGCCGTTGGTTTCTGGCCACCCCCTCTGGATCGCTCCTGG
The DNA here is from genome assembly GCF_037356315.1 of Lithobates pipiens. Lineage (NCBI taxonomy): Eukaryota > Metazoa > Chordata > Amphibia > Anura > Ranidae > Lithobates > Lithobates pipiens. The sequence continues at coordinate 124,056,243 of NW_027507788.1, forward strand.
CCAATGACGAACTTCCTCCCACTGTGTATTGTTTACACAGGAAGGAGGAAGTGATGTCATTCTCCTCGGGGCGGTCTTTTTGACCGGACTACGAGGAGAAGACTAATAGTAAGTGTGCACCAACACTACACTGACATGTAGGTACACACAGATACACAAACCCCCCCCCCCCCCGATCGCCCCCGATCCCCCCCCCCCGCCCCCCCTCCCCCCCCAGTCACAGTGTCACTGATTGCATTGATCATTTCTTTACTGATCAATGCATTCAGTGTCAGTTGTAAAAGTAAAAACTGTCAGGGCAGTTAGTGTTAGGTCCAGGGTAGCCCCCTATCACCCCCCAATAAAGATTTAACCCCCTGATTGCCCCTAGAGTTAACCCTTTCACCCCCTTTTGCCACTGTCACTAAGCGATCATTTTTCTGATCGCTGCATCAGTGTCGCTACTGTCGCTAGGTAGCTAGTTATTTTTTTAGGTTCACCGCCAGGTTTTTATATCGCTAGGTACCCCGATATACTACCCAATAATGGTTTTAACATCCTGCTTGCCCCTAGTTAACCCTTTCACCCCCTTTTGCCAGTGTCACTAAGCGATCATTTTTCTGATCGCTGCATCAGTGTCGCTACTGTCGCTAGGTAGCTAGTTATTTTTTTAGGTTCACTGCCAGGTTTTTATAGCGCTAGGTACCCCGATATACTACCCAATAATGGTTTTAACATCCTGATTGCCCCTAGTTAACCCTTTCACCCCCTTTTGCCAGTGTCACTAAGCGATCATTTTTCTGATCGCTGCATCAGTGTCGCTACTGTCGCTAGGTAGCTAGTTATTTTTTTAGGTTCACCGCCAGGTTTTTATAGCGCTAGGTACCCCCGATATACTACCCAATAATGGTTTTAACATCCTGATTGCCCCTAGTTAACCCTTTCACCCCCTTTTGCCAGTGTCACTAAGCGATAATTTTTCTGATCGCTGCATCAGTGTCGCTACTGTCGCTAGGTAGCTAGTTATTTTTTTAGGTTCACCGCCAGGTTTTTATAGCGCTAGGTACCCCGATATACTACCCAATAATGGTTTTAACCCCCTGATTGCCCCTAGTTAACCCTTTCACCAGCGATCACAGTATAAGTGTCACTGGTGACGCTGGTTAGCCAGTTAGTTATTTAGGTTCCCCGTCAGGTTTTTATATAGCGCCAGGGACCCCCATATACTACCTAATAAAAATTTGAACCCCCTGATTGCCCCTAGTTAACCCTTTTACCACTGATCACCGTATAAGTGTTACGGGTGACTCTGGTTAGTTTGCTTTTTATAGCATCAGGGCACTCACCATTTATTACCCAATAAAGGTTTAACCCCCTGATCACCCGGCGGGTGATATCAATTAGGTTTTAGGGTCAGGGTCTGCGCCGCCCCAGGCAGCGCTAGGTTAGTGCCAGTACCGCTAACACCCACGCGCAAAGCATACACCTCCCGTAGTGGTATAGAATCTGAACAGATCAATATCTGATCTGATCGGATCTATACTAGCGTCCCCAGCAGTTCAGGGTTCCAAAAAAACGCATTGTTAGCGGGATCAGCCCAGATACCTGCTAGCACCTGCGTTTTGCCCCTCTGCCCAGCCCACCCAAGTGCAGTATCGATCGATCACTGTCACTTACAAAACACTAAACACATAACTGCAGCGATCGCAGAGTCAGGCCTGATCCCTGCGATCACTAACAGTTTTTTTGGTAGCATTTTATATTTAAATCCGGAAGGCAGTGCTTGGTTTTCGGGGTCCCGTACGTGGCTAGGCTCCCAAAAAGTCCCCCACATGTGGTATCCCTGTACTCGGGAGAAGCAGCAGAATTTATTTTGGGGTGTAATTAATAAATGGGGTGACTTCTGCCCATAGCATGTGTGAGCAATATATCATTTAGTGACAACTTTGTGCAAAAAAAAAAAATTGTAATATTCCCGCAACTTTTGGCAAAATATAAAATATTCCATGGACTCAACATACCTCTCAGTAAATAGCTTGGGGTATCTACTTTCCAAAATAGGGTCATTTTGGGGGGTTTTGTGCTATTTTGGCATTTTATGGCCTTCAAAACTGTGATAGGTAGTGAGGAGTTAAATCAAAAATTTGCACCCTTCGAAATCCTGAAGGTGGTGATTGGTTTTCGGGGTGCCGTGCGCGACTAGACTCCCAAAAAGTCCCACACATGTGGTATCCCCATACTCGGGAGAAGTAGCGGAATATATTTTGGGGTGCAATTCCACATATAACCATGGCATGTGTGAGCAATATATCATTTAGTGACAACTTTTTGTAAAAAAAAAAAATTATTTTTATTTTTTGTCATTATTCAATCCCTTGGGACAAAAAAAAAAATATTCAATGGTCTCAACATGGCCCTCAGCAAATAGCTTGGGGTGTCTACTTTCCAAAATGGGGTCATTTGGGGGGGTTTTGTGCCATCTTGGCATTTTATGGCCTTCAAAACTGTGATAGAAAGTGATAGGTAGTGAGGAGTAAAATAAAAAATGTATGCCCTTAGAAATCCTGAAGGCGGTGCTTGGATTTCGGGGTCCCGTACGCGGCTAGGCTCCCAAAAAGTCCCACACATGTGGTATCCCCGTACTCAGGAGAAGCAGCAGAATGTATTTTGGGACGTCATTTCACATATGCCCATAGCATGTGTGAGCAATATATCATTTAGTGACAACTTTGTGCAAAAAAAAAAAAGTTTGTAATATTCCCGCAACTTGTGGCAAAATATAAAATATTCCATGGACTCAACATGCCTCTCAGTAAATAGCTTGGGGTGTCTTCTTTCCAAAATGGGGTCATTTTGGGGGGTTTTGTGCTTATTTGGCATTTTATGGCCTTCGAAACTGTGATAGGTAGTGAGGAGTTAAATCAAAAATTTGCACCCTTAGAAATCCTGAAGGTGGTGATTGGTTTTCGGGGTGCCGTGCGCGACTAGACTCCCAAAAAGTCCCACACATGTGATATCCCCATACTCGGGAGAAGTAGCGGAATATATTTTGGGGTGCAATTCCACATATAACCATGGCATGTGTGAGCAATATATCATTTAGTGACAACTTTTTTTTGAAAATTTTTTTTTTTGTCATTATTCAATCCCTTAGGACAAAAAAAATAAATATTCAATGGGCTCAACATACCCATCAGCAATTTCCTTGGGGTGTCTTCTTTCCAAAATGGGGTCATTTGGGGGGGGGGGTTGTACTGCCCTGCCATTTTAGCACCTCAAGAAATGAGATAGGCAGTCATAAATTAAAAGCTGTGTAAATTCCAGAAAATGTACTCTAGTTTGTAGACGCTATAACTTTTGCGCAAACCAAAAAATATACGTTTATTGACATTTTTTTTTACTAAAGACATGTGGTTGAATAAATTTTGCCCTCAATGTATGACTAAAATTTAGTTTATTCGATTTTTCTTATAACAAAAAGAAGAAAATATCTTTTTTTTTCAAAATTTTCGCTCTTTTTCCATTTATATCGCAAAAAAAAAAAAATCGCAGAGGCGATCAAATACCATCAAAAGAAAGCTCTATTTGTGGGAAGAAAAGGACGCAAATTTAGTTTGGGTGCAATATTGCATGACCGCGCAATTACCAGTTAAAGCAGCGCAGTGCGAAATTGGAAAAAGACCTCTGGTCCTTAAGGTGTTTATTGGTCCGGAGCTGAAGTGGTTAATGAGGAAAAAAACATGAACTTAAATGATTTTAGCAAATGGCTGCAACATAACAAAGAGTGAAAAATTCAATGGGGTTTGAATACTTTCCGTCCCCACTGTATAAACGGGTATTTGCACCACACATGTGAGGTATTGATGTGATTTTTAAGTCCTATCGTTTGTTGCCATTCCACAAGCGTGTGCAATTTTAAAGTGTGACGGGTATTTATTTACTCGGCGTAGCACCATCGTTCACATTTTACAAAAAAAATAGGTAAATAGTTTGTATTGTTTTTTTTTTAATGTATTAAAGTGTATTTTTTCCCCAAAAAATTGCCTTGACAAAACAGCTCCTCAAATACCGTGTGACATAAAAAATTGCCACAATCGCTATTTTAATCCCTAAGGTCTCTGTTTATAAGTAATTTTCTAGCAAAAAATGCTGTTGTTATAGAGTCTTCTAACATCCATGCTATGCATGATACATGTTATCCTGTCTGTACCGCAGAGACATTGCTGTAAAATAGCCCATGTCTGTGTAGCTTTCACAATTTGTTTTGTATTATCCTTCAGTGTATGCATGTTTTTGCCATCCTGAATCGGTTTTGTATTATGCAATTCTAAGCTTGTGCCTGTTTAGTATACGGCA